>NC_066870.1:7839699-8561323 GCF_022985175.1 Labeo rohita
GAGATGTTGCTCGACAGCAGTTCCGCTCCAACTCTGCTGGGGTGCAGGCCATCGGCACGGAAAAGCCTAGGACGTTCCCAGAAAAGATTCCAATTATTAACAAAGAGCAGTTTCTGTTCTTTACACCATGTAAATAACCATTCATTTAGAGCAAGAAGTCTACTGAACCTTTCGTGCCCATGTCGATACATGGGAAGCAGTCCTGACACGATGATCTTCATCGCGGGCGACGTGCTGCGAACCGTCTCGATCAGGCTGCTGAAGTCCCTCTTCAGAACCTCCATCTGCTGCAGCTTGATGTCGTTAACCCCTGCGTGCAGGACGATCACGCCGATGCTCTCGCCATCCTTCGGGATTGCGGGTATCTGTGCAGAAACATAGAGAATGCGAGCACCAGGAAAACAGTGGGTGTGGACTTTACCTTTAGCTAAGGTAGCACGGACGTACCGGACAATGGAGTCTCTGACAATCACAGCGTCGCGTTCCATCTCGCGGAGGGGAGCGAAGGTTCCGGGCGGAGGGGGCGAGGTCCTCGGCTGGGGCCTGGCTCGTGTCTTCCGCTGCTGCTGCACCCAGGGTCCGTGGTGTCCCGGCGCTGGAGTGAAAGACATCTGGAAAGATCACGTCCAGGGTGCACGGGACCTGTGCAGAGAAGCACACGGAGTAGGGGTGGTAAGAGTGTTAGTATCACGCTGTATACTTACCCGGGAGGATTCCAGAGCTCTCTCAGCTCAGTCTGCCTCTCCAACAGCTCCTGAATCTGCTTCTCCACGGCCCCCAGTTCAAGCTGCACCGAGTGCAGCTCGAACGTGTCCTCACCTGCACTCAAAGGTGAACACAAATTCGCCATTAAAGCAAGTAACAGTGACTAAACAATGGTAATGTTTGTAAATAGTGTGAAAACAATGCAAGCAAGATTAGTGGCAACCACGCTGGTGCTGCTAACGGGCTATAAGCTAGCGGACTTGGGAAATAAAAACAAAACTAGTGATAACAAGGCAATCCAGTTGTTTTAGTTGTGAAATACAACAGGGGGTATATTCACAGTTAATATGTTTTCAGTTAATAGAAATCTTACGCACATAAGTGATAGCTGACCTTGTATCACTTATCCTGACCAAGTACAGGCTCAGTGAGCACAGTCTAGCCACTGAAACCGGAAGACACAAAAAAAGCTGGTTAGCCAGAGAGGAAAGAGGGTGTGCTTACTGCAAGACAGGAGAGATTGAGACAGAGGTGCACTTCCTCCTTCACTGACACAAATTCAAATCAATAAGAGACCTATATGTAAATAAATTCACAAACATCATAAAGAACTTTAGAGGCATGACTAAAGAGGAACAAATAAAGATTATTTTATGAGAGGAACAGACAGCAGCACTGGCTGCAAGATATGTGTGGATGTGCCACAGCCTGAGAGACAGCAAGTGAATGTGTATAATGTGTGTAATGTGTGTATTATGTCTGACCTCAGTGTGTTTCCCTACTGTCTACCACAGTGATCCTCAATATGTGTGTGTTACATGTTAAATACGGTGGTATAAAATGTTCACATGTTCTATTTTGTTACACTGTTTATTTAAGTTTAAATTGTTATAATGATTTTTTTCTCCTATTATTTAGATCTTCTCATTGTTATTATTATGTTCCTCCACATATATTCAAAGCTTTGCCAATATTGTATTTTTACAGTCATGCCAATAAAGCAATTTTGGGTAACACTTTATAATAACGTTCAGTTGTAAGTCATTTATAACCAATTAGTTAATGATGAAATAATAATTTACAAAACATTTATAAAAGATTACTAAGTGATATGCTAACAATTTGTGTATGTTTTGTTAATTAATTTACAAGTAATTAGTTAATAATTAACTAATCATTACAAAACATGACTATGCATTCATAAATGATTAATAAGTGACGTGTTAGTATTTTTATCTATGCTTTGTAGATTAAGTTATAAATCATTTACAAGTGATTAGATAAAGATGAACTAATAATTTACAAATCATCACTATACCTTCACAAATGATTAAGTAATATGCTAACGATTTACAAATCTGTCGTAAGTTATTTTTAAAAAAAAAAAAAAAAAATAGCATATCATGAAATAATCACACAGATCCTTATTCAATGGTTAATAAGTTACTAGTTAATATATTATTAATCAATTATAAATAATTAAAATGTCAATCATTGAAATGTTTACCCTCCATTGAAGATCACATCATGAATAAATCATTTACAAATCTTTATGCATCCCCTAATCTAAAGTGTAAACTGTTCATCAGTTGTAAATGTTTTACTGACTGACAAGCGGACCTTCTACTTCTGCAACCTCTAGAGCAATGCTGGCAGCACTCATGCATCTGTTTTTTGAAGCCAGGTTCTGCACATGACGCACAGAACAAGCACTCAACTTCATTGATTGACCCTTGTGAGGCCTATTCCGAATGGAACCTATCTTGGAAAGCCTCTGTATGAACCTGGCTACAATACTGTAACTCAGTTTCAGGTTGTTACTGAACCTCTTATAGCCTAGGCCATCTTTGTGGAGAGCAACAATTCTCATTCTCAAATCTTCAAAGAGTTCTTTGCCATGAGGTGCCTTGTTGAACATCCAGTGGTCAGTATGAGAGAATTATACTCAAAGCACCAAATTTTAACTGCTCTAATACAAGATACACAACTTTGCATGGTCTTGTCAAGCAGACAAAAACATGAACGTGATGAATAGGACATGTGGCTTTGCATGGTTAAATGACATAGTGCTGTTATCACTTAAGGTGTACTTACTTTTGTTGCAAGCTATTTTGACAATAATGGCTGTGTGTTGAGTTAATTTCAGAGGACAGTAAATATACACTGCTATACAAGCTGCACATTGACTACTTTAAAATATATCCAAGTTTCATTTCTATAGTATTGTTCCTTAAGAAGGTATACTAAAAACGTGGCTGAAATGTGAGGGGTGTACTCACTTTTGTGAGATACTGTGGCTGTTATTTAGTTTTCTTTGTTCTTTATTGGACTTTTTAAAGCTAATTTAGACTTCATGTATGATTCATACTAATGTGTTTGTATACTGTATACTAATTGTTTCTACATGTTGAAATAAACTGAGAAAAGGAGACAGACAACTGAATGTGTTTTAATGGACCTTCCATTCTGGTAACAACAGACAAATCAGCCTAAAATTCTCTATAATTATCTACATATTATATACATTGTGTTATATGCCTGTCTTTATAATTTTGTCAGTCTTTCTTTTGAGGTAAAACAGACAGTAAAACACTTTAGACAACAAACAGGTTTATTGATACAGTATGTTAAAAGGTTTATTGGACACTGTATGATGTACAAAAAGTCTGTTAACAAATACAATATAAAAAAAAAAATGGCCTATACATATCTGTGCAATTAAAGGTGCAATTACAAATCAAGGCAATAGAATAGCTTTAAATAGGAACATTCTGTATGAATTTTCCATGACAAGCAACCCAAAGTGCCAGCTGGGGTGTTTTGATTGTTTGTTTGTTTTTTCCATATCACCTGTAGACTTACTAACAATTTCAGCTGTCGATGTTTGTAGTTACTGCAGTTTTCACTTCACTTTCAAATAGCACATGCATAGTCTGTGTAACCTTCTTATAAGATAATAAGAAGAAGTGATAATGTGTAATTAGTCAGTTTTGAATTTAAAAAATTTACAAAATAAATATAAATAAGAAACATAATTATTGGAACCTAATTAATTTATTAATTACATGGGACCTAAATGGAACAACTTTGAGTGAATATGTGAGGGTTAAGCAGATTCCATGTGGCTTACATGTACATATTAACAAAGAACCAACAGTTGGACACAAGAATGAAGAACCAAATGGTCCAAGATCTTGAATAAAGCCTTAATTAACTTAACAGTGTTAATAATTGAGTTTGTGTGCAAAGATATGACAAAGTTAAAGGAGGAGATTGTAGAAACCAGACTACAGACAATTGCTGATATTCAAAATATCAGACTTTGATTTGAAAGACACGAAGGAAAAGCTGAAATCCAGGCTGGACAAATATCAGTGATTGCACAAAATTAAGCTTGTGTTCGTCTGACATCATGTTTTTTTTAGGCCAGGGAACATCTATGAATTCTTGGGGGTCAACATTTAACATACTTTGTCATTTAGTAGCAAAATGAAGATCAATTGTTTGAAAATAATATTACACATAGGTCAAATATTTATTATATATTTTTATATATCTAATATATATTATGCCAAAAACATTGCTTAACAATGAGACTATATTTAGAACAATATGCAAATGTAATTTTTATATCATTTTGCTTTCATTTTGCAAATAAAAGACCTGCTGAAAAAGAAAAATCATAGTGAGGGACAGGGACAGTGAGGGACTATGAATTTAGCATTAAATTATACTGAGATGTTTGCTGAAATTGTTGGATGTGACATACCCCTATCTAGGACATTTTCGAATGACCAACAAAAACTGCTGATATGCAGGCACATAAGAGCGGTCTACCATGTGATTTGTGATAATTTGTGCAGTCCTGAAAATGAATAATTTAATCCTAAAATACATGTCTTACATTTAAAAAAATGTTTTTACAATAAGTACGCAGGCCCCTAGTAGAGTAGCTTTCATTTTGACATCCAGGTTGCTTGGAAACCTCAACACAAAATCTGCATTTGATCCACAGCATAAGAAAGGTTTGATGATTTTGCCAAATGATCTTTCTGTCGCTTCCTCATCCAAAGACAGCAGCTGTGGTCAGAGCATAAGACAGGTAATAACAACACTCATTAACGCAAAAAACATTCAAGAAAAGTTTGTTAGAAGCTAGTTCTCATCTACAGTATGTTCCCATTTTTCACGTTAATGTTCTATTTTCACTATAATATTTTAATATAAAAACAGGCCTGCTTTTAGTGATCTAAGAAACTTTTCAAAAAACAGCATTGGATTTACAACTTAAGCTTTGTTCTGCTTCATTTTAAATCAGCAACAAAACCATGTTAGTTCTGACATTTAAAACCAAAGAAACACATATGTTTCTGGGTCAGTTTTTTGCCTTCATAGTGGGGATTAAATTACCAAATCTAGCACAACCTGAAATCACCTACAGGAACTGAGCTAAATGGCTTAATAAACATACTAAATAGCATTTTAATAACAACAACAACAAAAAGGTTTATGTAAAGGTTATGTTTAATCCTAGATGACAGAAAATACATTTGGTCTATTAAAAAAACAATAGGCTAATAGTCAATGAAAAACTCAAACTTGTGTTTGAGTGTATGTGCTTCACCTCAAAGTTATGATCCATGCAGCGGATACAGCCTACAAATGGTCTCTGAATCTTAAATGCTGGTTCACCTCATTCATTCTCAACAGTAAATTTAGATAGGCAACAATGCCAGGCTTGTCGAACATATCCAATTGCATTGCCCGGTGGAGACTGAACCTCCAGTTAAAATATAATACATAATACATAATATACATCACATGACATACTTAACAGTTAAACAAAATGAGAATAACTATCATGCCTCATGGCTGCCGCAGCAGCAAACAGACGGGTGCACCAGTCTGATGACATCTTGATTGTAGACGTTAGTAACATTCATAATGAACGAACGTTTACTAGCACAGAAATACCTGTTGCAACACTCGCTGTCCTCAAGAATGCTAAAAAACCTTGTTCCCAATGCCATCAATCACTAAATATTTGTTGCTAGGCTTTATTTCACAGCAAGCTTTAAGAAATTAAAAGTTAGGAGATAAGTGTGTTGTTCATTTGATTTTGCTGTATTTCATTCATGAACTGTTGAAACAAACCTTCTACAAGACATTCTTGCATAGTTTCTTCTTTGTAGACAAACAATTGATCCATCTAAAATCAACATGAAATTACAATTTGTTTGTTTTTTTGCAGAGAAATTTCTGAATTTCAGAATAACATACACATAATTGCAAACATTATTATTATTATTATTATTATTACTATTATTATTATTATTATTAATAGAAGAAGAATCTCCAGCCTTTTCCGACCCAGGTCAAGGTCTCCGCACGAGAAGGACAGTGGTACGGGTCTGGGGAAGGAATCGTTGTGGTGTTCTCTAGTGGAATATAACCAGACATGCCTGTGTATATAATACAGCTTTGTTAAAGGAAATAATTGCACACTGAAATGTATAGTATTTTATGAATGAAAATGGATTTCATCATTCCTACACAATATTCAGTCAGGTTTATGAACATCTGCAGATCACAACTTGCAGTTTGGTCTGTGAAATTCAGCTGATCATCAATAACAACTCCAAGGTTTCAACTTTAGTAATGTAGTGCACTTTAAGTACATGTTTAGTTTTAGAAGTACTACATATATGTGTCCCTCTATAAATTATTATTTTTAAAAGTCTGCTTTAAAAGTGTACTTGTTTTTCACAAAGAATCATGTCTTGCCTTTACAAAGTGTCTGTTGTAGTTAAACAAGACAGGGGACGCCGAGGGTGACCACGACCACGAGGGGCAGGATGATCCGGATGGTCCCGATGAAAGTCCGAGATCAGCGTTGGATCAAGTATGTCGTCTTTAGGGACCCAGGATCGTTCTTCTGGTCCGTACCCCTCCCAGTCCACAAGATATTCCAGGTGGCCCCCTCGACGCCGCGAGTCCAGGATCTCGTGAACCGTGTAGATGGAGGGTGGTTCCAGGATTTCCGGAGGAGGGGGTTCCACTTCAGCTCCCGGTGTTCCTGTGGCAGAGGGATGGAAGGGTTTTAGTAAAGATACATGGAACGTGGGGTGTATACGGTACCTGGGAGGGAGCTGAAGTTGGAAAGTGACATCATTGACCAGGGCCTCTGTGGAATGGGTAGTGGTACCAGTTTGCCTGTGGGAAGTTGACGAGGAGAAGTAGACATGGCACAGACAGAGTAACTCTGGACATACCTGATGGTATCCTGGCGCATACTGGGCCACCAGTATCGGGATTGTAGGAGCGAGAGGGTCCGTTGGCTGCCGGGGTGTCCAGAGCCCGGAGACTGATGAGCCGCGCCCAGAAGGCTTTGACGTTGGGCTTGAGGGACGAAGATCTTGCCTTCTGGGCATTCCGGCGGAGCAGCCTCCTGGAGGGCGGCGTTGCGGATGTTGTTGTCGATTTCCCAAATGATGGGGCTGACGACCAGGTTGGAGGGTATGATGAGTTTGGATTCAACTGGTTGATCAGAGGAGAATTGTCGTGACAATGCATCCGCAGAAATGTTCTTGGAACCAGGTCTATAGGTGATCTAGGTGGTCATTAGGTGGTCATTTGGCTTCACGAAGGTACTGAAGGTTTTTGTGATCCGTGATGATGGTGAATGGATGTTTGGAACCCTCCAACCAGTGACGCCACTCCTCCAGGGCTAATTTGATGGCCAGAAGTTCTCTATTACCAACGTCGTAATTTTGCTCCGCCGGAGACAGCTTACAGGAGTAGAAAGCACAGGGATGGAGGAGAGGAGGCTCACCGACCGCTTGGGACAGCACCGCACCCACTCCAGTGGTGGAAGCGTCGACCTCAACCGTAAAGGGAAGTTCGGGATCTGGGTGATGTAACAAGAGTGCGGTACTGAAGATCTTCTTGAGCCGTCGGAAGGCTTCGTGGGCAGAGGGGTTCCAGCTGAGTGTTTTGGGTTTACCCCTCAGGAGGGAGGTTAACGGAGCCGTGATGGAACTATAGTCCTTAATGAAGCGTCGGTAAAAGTTGGAGAATCCTAGGAAGCGTTGAAGTTCTTTAACTGTGAGGGGTTGTGGCCATTCTTGTATTGCTGCAACTTTCCCCTGATCCATCTGCACACCCTCGGCCGAGATGACGTAACCCAGAAACTGTACTGAAGACTGATGGAACTCACATTTTTCCAGCTTGAGGTAGAGACTGTGATCACGGAGTTTGTGAAGGACCTGCTGGACGTGCTGGCGATGTTCGGCCAGGTTCCGGGAGTAGATCAGAATATCGTCGATGTAGACTATTACGAACCGATGGAGAAACTCCCGGGACACCTCATTCATAAACGTTGGAAAGACGGATGGGCTGATGGATAAGCCATACAGCATAACCCGGTACTCGTAGTGGCCGGTCGGTGTCACAAATGCCGTCTTCCATTCGTCTCCCGCACGAATACGAATGAGGTTCTAGGCACTCCGCAGGTCCAGCTTCGTGAAGACTTGAGCTCCACGAAGCTCTTCGAGGGCGGCTGGGACCAGAGGGAGTGGGTAAGGTTGTTATTTAATTTGTGAGTTGAGTTGTTGGTAATCGATGCATGGTCGCAAACCTCCATCCTTCTTGCCCACGAAGAAGAAGCTGGAAGCGGCCGGTGAGGTTGATGGTTGGATAAATCCCTGATTTAAGGCCTCCGTGATGTATTCCTCCATCGCCTGGCGCTCCGGGATGGACAGAGGATAGACTCGCCCCTTGGGGAGCTGGGCCCCTGGCAGCTGGTCGATGGCACAATCCCATGGCCGATGTGGTGGTGAAATGGTGCTGCTTGCTTGCTGAATACATCCTGGAACGCCATGTACTCAGCTGGGATCTCAGGAACTGAGGTTGTGTCTGGACTTTCGACTCGTGTGGAGGACAGGATAACAGGAGCAGCGGATGGATTGGGTATGTTGACCAGGCAGTTGGCGTGACAATATTTACTCCAGCGAATGACGTCAAATGGGCCCCAGCTGAGTTCAGGATGGTGTTGTTGGAGCCAAGGGCATCCCAGGATGACACTGACAGTGGAATCCTCCAGTACCAGAAATCTTATATCCTCAGAGTGAAATAATCCAACTTACAGTGTGATGAAAGGTGATGAATACCGGATTTTCCCATGCCCCGATGGTTTTCCCCTGGACGGTTTTCACTGATAAGATTTGGGTATGTGGACGACGAGATAGCTGGAGTTGTTCTAAACAGTCCTGGGAGATGAAGTTGCCAGAAGAACCGGAGACAGAGCAGAAACACAAAGGGATATATTAGCAGTATGCAGCGTCACAGGCAGCAGGGTGAGGAAAGGGTACTCACCACGGGGTGTGGGGGTCTGATGGGGCAGTTTCGGAGGCGATGACCAGATTGTCCACAGTAGAGGCATAAACCATTTGTGAGTCTTCTATTTCGTTCAGCGCGGGAAAGGCGTGTAGAATCGATTTGCATTGGTTCTGGTACTGGGGAACAAGCAGCCACCAAGGCAGACTGAGGAGCAGTTATGGACGGCTGGCAGGCGGCTAGGTTTTGAGGGACACAAGTTGTTCTCTGTAGAAAAGATTCTAATCCAATACTGTCGTCATACAATGCCATCGCTGTGCGGATGTCCGGATTGAGGCCTTGTCTGTAGGCCCCAAGCAGCGCCTTTTCGTTCCATCCACTAGCCGCCGTCAGTGTGCGGAAATGGAGAGTGTAGTCATTTACAGAAGTCGTGCCTTGCTGTAGACCAAAAAGCTGATCTGAAGTGGAAAGATGTCCAGTGGTCGTGCTGAAAACTTCGGAGAAATGATTAGTAAGCTGTTCGCTATAGGAAAAACTCATTTTTTTCCAAAGACTGAAGCCTTTTTCATTTACGCTGTGTAACTGCACAGCCATTGGTATCGTGCAGTGAATTAAAAACAAACTAATGGCTCGGCAGCGACGCTGCATGAGCCTATGGCAATGAAGCCCGCCAGAGCCCGCCAGACTGGATTTGTTAAGAGTGAGCCCATCTTAAGAAGAGAGGAACCGGGCCCACAAGGCTGGAACATCCAGATTATAGAACCTGGAAAATGTGGACGGTGAGGCCCAGCTGGTCGCTGCACAAATTTCTGCAATAGACACACCGCTAGACCAAGTCCAGGACAAGGGGATGCCTCTAGTCGAGTGGGCTCTTACTCCCATGGAGGAGTATGCCAGCATAATAGTATCGACTGCCCATTTGGACAGTTTCTGCTTCGTGATCGGAAGCCCTTTGGTGCAGCCACCAAAGCATACAAACAGCTGTTTCGACTAAATGGAAGAGGGCCGCATAGTGCAACTCCTTAACACCCTGACAGGGCAGAGACGGTTAAATTCTTTGTCTTGGTCCAAAAGAGGAAGCGCCAGGAGAGTTGTTATTTGAGCTCTGGACAGAGTCGAGAGCACCTTAGGTACATAGCCCTGCCTTGCTTTCAGGACGACTTTAGAGTCATTGGGCATGAATTCGAGGCAGGCGGGGCTCAAAGAGAGTACCTGCAGGTCCCCCATATGTTTTACCAATGCTAAGGCTAGTAGCAGAGCGGTTTATGACATCAGAGGTGGAGGTCAATGGACTGTAGCAGCTCAAAGGGAGGGCTCTTCCGGGCCCTCAACACTGTGGGCAGATCCTATGAAGGGACGTGATGGGGTGAGGCGGTTTGATCCTCCTAGACCCCATCAAAAAAGAACAACTAGGTTGTTCCTGTCCACTCACTGGCCAACTATAGGAGCATGAGAGGCTGCTATTGCTGCTACATAGACCTTGAGCGTGGAAGGGGAACAACCCTTATCCAACAGCTCTTGCAGGAAGAACAATATCAGAAATATGTCACAGGAAATTGGGTCTGCGCCACGGGCTGCACACCAGGCGGAGAAGACCATTTAGGGCCATAGAGCCATCTCGTGGACAATGCTCTAGCCTGAGAGAATGTATTCAGGATGCTCTTGGGGAGGTTTGCAGGCTCCCATAGAGAGGCCACAGGTGCAGAGCCCACAGGGTGGCCTATTGTTCTGTTCACCTCAGAGAGGAGGTCCCGTCTCAAGGGAATGGGCCACAGGACTGCTGAGAGTAGCCGAGACAGCTCTGCAAACCAGTGCTGGTTCCTCCAGAGTGGGGCCACTAACAGAACCCTGTGTTTCTGATCCTTGATTCGCCTGATGACCTGTGGTATCAGGGCAACCGGAAAAAAAGCGTAAAGGAGGAGGTTGGGCCAATCGTGGGCCAATGCATGCTTGTCCTTGGAAAAATAAGCTGGGCAATGAGAGTTGTCTTCTAAGGCGAAGAGGTCGACCTTTGCCTTCCCAAAGAAAATAAAGAACTGATGTTTGAAACATCTTTTTGATGTCCGTCTATAAAGGCTAATGTTTTTTGTGTTTTTGAAGTGCAGAGAAGCGTTTTAATATTTGCTAGTTGTAGTCAAATATACCTTTGTACATTTTAAATATCCTGTGCATAGCGGTTCATCTTTTATATCATAGATTTTGGCCAAATGTATTAAAGAACAAGACAAACTGAGCACCCATTAAGGTACAATAAACATTATAACCTGTAAATTGATGAAAACAATGCGATTAATGTAGCCTACTGCGGCTGTTCTAATGACAGACAAAACAAATAACTCGCTCATCAAAAAAGATCTTGTTAATTCTGTATGAGTATGGTTTTCAGAAAATGTTAAGTGCAAGTGTCTGATCATATATAAATTCTATATATTCTGTATATACAGGTGCATCTCAATAAATTAGAATGTCATGGAAAAGTTAATTTATTTCAGTAATTCAACTCAAATTGTGAAACTTGTGTATTAAATAAATTCAATGCACACAGACCGAAGTAGTTTAAGTCTTTGGTTTTTCAATTGTGATGATTTTGGCTCACATTAAACAAAAAACCCACCAATTCACTATTGCAACAAATCAGAATATGGTGACATGCCAGTAAGTTAATTAACTCAAAACACCTGCAAAGGTTTCCTGAGCCTTCAAAATGGTCTGTCAGTTTGGTTTACTAGGCTACACAATCATGGGGAAGACTGCTGATCTGACAGTTGTCCAGAAGACAATCATTGACACCCTTCACTTGGTGGGTAAGCCACAAATATTCATTGCCAAAGAAGCTGGCTTTTCACAGAGTGCTATATCCAAGCATGTTAACAGAAAGTTGAGTGAAAGGAAAAAGTGTGGATGAAAAAGATGCACAACCAACTGAGAAAACCGCAGCCTTGAGAGGCTTGTCAAGCAAAATTGTTTCAAGAATTTGGGTGAACTTCACAAGGAATGGACTGAGGCTGGGGTCAAGGCATCAAGAGCCACTACACACAGACATGTCAAGGAATTTGGCTACAGTTGTTGTATTCCTCTTGTTAAGCCACTCTTATATGCTGTATAAAATTAATATAACATTTGCAATCACGCATACATGCTGATTCTTGTGTGATGTTACTAAAGCCGGGCTCACACTACAGGATTTTTTAAAATCCTAACCGATTATGAAATCTGGTTGCAGCGCACACATAAGGAGAGACTTTGCAGATTATCTTCCCTGAAATCTTAAACATGCACACACTACAAGATTTGAAAATTGTGGCGCATCACATACTACAACATGTTATTAAGATTATCATGATGGAGGAAGCGCCTCACGTGATCTTACGCAACAGATCGTCATTTCAGCAACTAATGTTTACAAATTTTAGTTAGCGTGCTAGCAGCTTTATGCACTCACCTGGTATGTTGAAAACTGAGACGAGTTCACTCCAGAGCTTTCCTTACTCCATGCGGTTGTGGTAGCTAGTTTAGTGGCTAAACGCGGCTAAATGCGGCTAAAGTAAACAGGCTCGTCTCTCCACAGAGAGAAGAGAGGGGCGGGGCGAGCAGAGCTCATTTGCATTTAAAGCAGCCTCGACCAGAATTAGATGATTTTTGCAGAGCTCATTGTTGTTTTACACAACCATTGAGAATTTTTAACCAAAGTATATTATAGACTTTTCATTAAGACCCTAAAGAACCATATCAACTCGTGGAAAATGGGCATCCGATGACCCCTTTAACTATGTCATATAGGCTAAAGATAAAAAATAAAAGTCAACACAGGGGTACTTTTTCTTTCATTATTTGAATTATAGAGACATTCTAACTTCATTCTAATAGGCTTCATCATGCAGTTAATGCTTCTGGACTCTCAAGATGTGTTTTTGTTTGTTTGCAAAGTCACTGACATATTTAATAATGTCAGCTAGCGTGCATTAGAACAGGGTGATCATTTCTGAATGGGACGCATTCTTTCTCTCTCTCTCTCTCTCAGTATCGTCCCTCATCCTCACAGTCACACATGGTATAGCCTACACAGCACAATAACATCATGTCAGGTAAATCAAAAAAATATCATACCTATTGTGTTGCCTTCATTTTAAACAATGTCAGAAGTTGCGCTTGAAACATTTCGCATATGTAATATGGGGTTTTGGTTTTGTTTTATGTTAATGTTTTTATGTCTTGTGTTTTGATATTTAGTTATGTGTTTTCTGTCTAGTTATGTAATTCCCTTGCCCTCTTGTTTTCTTGCTGTTGGTTCTTTAGTTCATGTGTCATGTTTTCATTGGTTCATTGTCTTTTCATGTGGTTCTCAGTTCTGTTTGCTTTTTGGTTGGTTTATGTCCCCTGGTTGCTAATAAGTGTGTTCGACTTCATCTGCGGCCACAGACGCCGATCAACAAGAGTAGTTGAGAGTAGTTACGTGCGGAGTTGAAAATGGAGGCGTCAAGTCGGACACTTTCTGCTCTCATTAGTGAAGCTCTTGTAGTGTTTGCATGCTCTATCACAGATGAAATGAATTAAATGCAATATTTATCAAATACACAGACTTTTCAAAAGCGTTTTCATGAGCAACAGAAACACATTTCATATACTGCTTAATACAGCGCCATCTGAACAAGAATAATGATCAACATAAACATACTATTTAAATACTAATAAAGTCGAACACACCTATTAGTAGCCCTCTTGTTGCCATTGTCTATTGTTCTCACTTCAACTTGCCATTCAGTGGACTGATCATTACAGAATGGAAAATATATGCATGAGCTCCTGCACTGCTCGTTAACCCTCTGGGCCTCTTTGGTCGAAACATTTTTATTTAGAAATTTAAAAAAATCGTAGCTTCTTTGAAATGAGATGACAACGAGGTGGCTTTTGTCGCATTAGCTATGTGAACACACACACACACACAAAAATCAACCATTTGGATATGTCAAAGGGTCACACAACAAAACACACGAAACAAAACAAAACAAAAAAGGCACACTTGGCTCCTTCATGGTTAAAAATGACCGATATAGGAAATAAATGGGAAATACAAAAAAAAAAAAAAAAAAAACTTAGAGAATCTTTTGGTGGTACCAACTACAAATCAGCCACTTTGCAGACAAAAGGGGTGACAGTCTAAAACATCAAGAATGAAAAATAGATGCACACACACACACACACAATTTTTTGTAAAATAATTACAGTTTATATGTAAATAGTTACAATTATATTTATTTATGGTTACTTCGATTTTCTTTACCTCTTTTTTCTTCAATTTACTGTTTGATAATTAGTGTTTTTGCTCTTATTTTATCAGGTGTTCCTTATATCTGAGTAACAGCAATGACTGTGCAATAGATTTATTGCCAGGTATGTCTCCACCTAAGGGTAGATTATACATGCTTTCCGCTCTGGAAAGGGAGGCCATGGAGAAATATATTTCTGATTCTCTGGCAGCTAAGATCATCCTCTTCTCCAGCTGGTGCGGGTTTGTTCTTTGTGGAGAAGAAAGATGGTTCCCTGTGTCCTTGCATTAACTATCAGGGGCTGAACAGCATCACGGTAAAGAATACCTATCCTTTGCCTCTGATTACTTCAGCCTTCGAATGACTGCAGGGTGCTTCCTTTTTCACCAAGATGGATATTCATAACACCTTTTATTTGGTTCACATAAGGGAGGAGGATGAATGGAAGACTGCTTTTAATACTCCCAGGGGGCACTTTTAATATCTTGTTATGCCGTTCGGGCTGTCCAACGCTCTTGCTATCTTCCAGGCACTGGTCAATGATGTGCTGAGAGACATGGTCGATCAGTTCATATATGTCTACCTGGATGATGTCGACCTCCAGAGGCTGCTAGAGAATGATTTATGTCAAGATGGAGAAATGCATTTTTTATGCACGGTCTGTTTCCTTTTTAGTATCATTTTGTTATCTGAGGAAGTGCGCATGGATCCCGACAAGGTTCAGGCTGTCTTAGATTGGCCAACTCCAGACCCCTGCAAGGCCTTACAGAGGTTTCTGGGCTTTGCCAATTTTTACCAGCGTTTCATTCACAATTAAGGCCAGCTATCTGTCCTTTTGACTGCTTTGACCTCCATCCAAATGACATTCAGGTGATCCAACTTGGCGAATACTGCATTTTCCAAACTGAAGAGCTGCTTTGTTTCAGCTTCAATTCTTGTTGCCCCCGATCCTTCCCATCAGTTTGTGATGGAGGTCGACACATCAGAGGTGGGGGTTGGCACGGTTCTTTCCCAGAGCTCTTCCACAGATGACAAAATGCATCCCTGCGTATCCTTTTCTCATTGTTTATCACCTGCCGAATGTAATTACGACATTGCTAATAAAGAGCTGCTGGGCATCAAGCTTGCCTTGGAAGAATGCTGCCATTGGTTGGAAGGCTTTATGATGAGGTGTCAAATTAAAAGAATTTCAACTTTTACACGCAGTGCCGCACATCGATGTCAGTTCCAAAGCAGTGGACCAAACAGAAGTACTCAGAGGTGGGGCAAGCGTTGCGAGTGTCTGTTTACAGTAGCAAGTTGGCATGACAACTGTTTTATGTGATGGCACCATAGCGGAGGAGGCGCTCATAGTGGCTGTGTCCGGATACCCTAAATTATATAATCTTTCTTTAAGCGATTATCGCAACTTGTTTTCTATAAAAAATATAACAGAAATATCTCATCGCGTATAAAAAAGCATCTTGAGTCCCTCGCATTCTATGCTGTGCTTTTTTTTTAAACCATTCCTGAGCGTTGTGTCTCACGTTTTAAGACGCAAAGATGCGTTCTGTGTGAACGACCCCTTACTGATTATGTCAACCCGCTTTTAGATAGCAGGTTTAGATATAGTTTTGAAACATTCAAAAGTTATTATTTTTATTATTATTATTTATTATTTATTATATTATTATTTTTATAGTTTCGCTTTCTGATTGGATATTGTTTCTTTTCACTCCAGATACACTCATATGTCCTCATTCATCCATTCATTCTCTTCCCAGACAAAATCAAACATGGAATTGTCGTGAGTTTGTGTATCTATCCCTGTTTTGTTTCTTGAGATTTAACACTAGAACCACCAGAGGTCGCTGTATACCTAAAACAGCCATGCTGGTAAATTTTACCCACGCGTAAACAAGTGTTTTGATATGGCTAAAGAAGATTTTATTTCACTGTATTATAAAGAAGAATCCACTGTCTTGATAAAGAAGTGTCTAGTGTCATAAAAAAAATTGTCTAGTCATCAACTTATATTTTTGCCCTGTTGTTTTATGTTTATAGATTTTTATGCAGGCTACAGTCCGTTTTCATAAGTCAATTTAATTCCCTTTGTCAGCGCAGTCTTGTTTATGTTAATGAGCTATAATATTATAAATAGAGATAATATTAAATCGATTGCCTGCATGTCACATAGTATCATTCATTTAAGTTGTTTTTGTTGTTGTTGTTGTTGTTGTTGTTGTTGTTGTTGTTCTTCTTCTTCTTCTTCTTCTTCTTATTCTTATTCTTCTTCTTCTTCTTCTTCCTCTGGAATACACTAAACACTAATATGAAGCAGACATTATTACAAACTGAGAGTAAACTGATTAAAATTTAGTCTAAATTAATTGCACTGATTTAATAGATATGTTAATTAAGGAATCAAAATTAAAGATAAAATGTTTTTAAACGAATGAACAGAATGGGATGTTCGCTGTGGATTTTAATGCATTTTATTTTTTGCACTTGTAACTGCAAAAGAAGATTGCATTAGTAGCATGTAATCCTTGTATTTGGATATGCAGTAGGTTAATTTTATTAATTATTAAAGTAATGAGTTTTTTATTTATTTATTTTTTAATCTTTTCAAAAAAATTTGTTTGTAACTTGGAATCGTTACATGTGGATTGAAAAGTGCAAAAGATCGTCCACATTTTTCACACTTCCCTGTTGCACTACATTGGGAATTAAAAAAAAAAAATGAAAAAGCATTTTTAACTAACTCTGAAAAAAATCTTGCAGAAAATAATTGTAGTAGGGTGGCTCCTTTAAGTACATTGCGTGTATGGCGTGGTAATCAGGTTACGTACCTATATAGGAGCAGGTGCGGTCTCAATTCTAATAAGCATGATGTTGCTCTGATCTGTTGGTGTGACGCTTCTATCTTCACTCCTCCGGTAAGCAAAGGGTTTTGAAACCTTTAAAGTTGAGATGGGATTGATTTATTTATGTAGATTTTGTGCGTTCATAGCATCTATTGTATTTTTGATTTATAATGTTTTGTTTGTATAATTTTAGAGTAGTTGGGTGCATCCAAACCTTGTTCGCGGGAATGTAAGTGTAGCGTGCCTGAAAGGTAATTCTTCTCTTTATTATACTTAAGCGACGAAACATTGGGGGAGAGGAGAGAGAGAAAGAGAGAAAAAACAGGAAAACATCACTGTTTGTTGTTTTGCAGAGCCTGCCAGCTGCTGCTTTTCTGTGGTGTAAATTCCAGCTGTTCCAGTTGGGGCGCAGTTTTACTGCGTGCGCGTTACTGTACTCTTGACATCCATTCTTTGTACTCTTCGTTGGCTGGCGATTTATCGTTCGTTGCCTTGGACGCACTTCCAGCTGGGTCTTTGTATCGCCTACCTGAATTATCTACGCACTTGTTGTGCTGTTTTGCGGTTTGTGTGTGTGTGTGTGTTGTTTGTTTATATTCAAAGTTGTATGCGAGTTATTTGGGGGGGGGGGTTGTATATATTTATACATAGATATATATGTTCCTTGTTTTTTTTTTTTTTTTTGTTAAATTTGTGATAATCTTGGGTTGCGTGACATCTTGTCTTGCTTATATTAGCATTGCTCATTTGGGGAAATCAGGAATTGTTTTTATTTTGATTTCATTAAGATGGTTTTGTTTGGGTTGTTTTGATGTATGTTGGGTGGTGATAAGGTGAGTGTTTTTGTTTGGTTTGGGTGTTTTGCTTGATAGTGATTTATTCCTTGATTTTGTGCCACATTCAGTGTTGGTACTAGACTATCGTTGCCCAAGAAAAAAAACAAAACAAACAAACAAAAAAATAAAATTAAATTAAAAATTACAGTGAATAATTATTAGTTGTTGTTGTTGTTGTTGTTGTTGTAACTTTTCTTCTTTTTGTTGTGTTGTATTGTTTTTGTTATTAGTATTATTATTGTTCTACATTAGTAGTTGTGTATATTTGATGTAAGGGTGGCCGGTCAATGGTCCATTATAGACCCCCTTGATTTGTTATTTTGCGTGAAGGTATGGTGTACACCATTTATTTGGTATTTTGAGTCCTCTATGTAAGGTACCTTGGCCATCTGAGACATTATTGTTAAGTGTCTAGTTTGGCTAAGTAAACTGGGAATTTTATGGGGAAGGGTTTTATATTGATGTTGAGCTCAATGTTTTAAAATTGGATGTATACTAATAAAATTGTGACTTTGGTGGTAAACTGTCTTTGCTTGTTACGTTCCATTTAGTTGGAAACTTGCCAGTGAAGGGGGGAAAGTTGAAACTTGGGGTCCAAATAGTGGTAATTAATAATAACTATATTGGTTCAGTTACATAATGTTTTGTGAGAATCATCCTAAATCCTAATCAAAAATTTGGCTAAACATTTATCTTTATTTCAAATATGTTTCAAGCCTCTCAAATTTTATAAATTGTAAAAAATATTAATACAATAATTTGAGAGGCTTTAAACATATTTTAAAAACATATTCCTTCTGTTAACTTAAAAAATAAACAATAAAAAAGTAACAATAATAATAATTGTCATAATAATAATAATAATAATAATAATAATAATAATAATAATAATAATAATAATTTACGTTTTAGCTTCAACTGTTTAGCCTTAAATCTAAAATGATTACTAAAATTGTTGAATGTGGCTGTAACAGAGACTCAGGGTTCTTTGGATCCATTTATTGAAGTGTCAGACAAAACAGGGTTAATCGGCAGCAAAACAGAGTCCTCAGAGGATAAACACAAAGCGTAAACGATAAGGCATGCAGGGTTCAGGGCAGGCATCTTAACATCAATAATCCAAGTAACAATCCGGGTCGAAATACACAGAGAAGATTCACACATAAACAGTCCAGGGGTCGACAACGAGTAGGCAAAACAACAATAGAATAAACGCTCAGAAATGACAGCCGTGGCAAATCAAGACTTTGTAGAGAAGTGCTGTGTGTGTGTGTGTGTGTGTGTGTGTTTTTGTCTTAAATGGTGTGGGTAATGAGGTGCAGGTGTGTGTGGGTGTGTCAGTCCCAGGTATGAAGGAGCATGGGAGATGAAGTCCAAATCTGACCGAATTAGAACTCAGGCGAGGGTTCCCTCTGGTGGTGCGGAGGAGGCGGTACGGAAGCCTCCTCTGTAACAGTGGCACAGCCCTACCTAGGACATTTTCAACTTGCCCAATACAACTGTAATGCAGGTAAACAAAAGCGGTTCACCATGTGACATGCGATAACTCAAAGAGTCCTGAAAATAAATTCAAATTATTAATAAATAAACAAGTTATAATTATAAATTATAAACAAATCTTACATTACAACTCTGGAAAAAGTTTTGATTTAACAATATTTACAATAAGTATGCTGGCTCCCAGTAGAGTAGCTTTCATTTTGACATCCAGGTTGCTTGGAAACCTCAACACAAAATCTGCATTTGATCCACAGCATGAGAAAGGTTTGATGATTTTGCCAAATGATCTTTCTGTCGCTTCCTCATTCAAAGACAGCAGCTGTGGTCGCAGTATAAGAGAGGTAATAATTACACACATTAACACTTTAAGCATTCAAGCAAAGTTAGTTACTGTTGGCTAGTCCTCATCTATAGTATGTCAACATTTTTTATTACGTTAATAATCTATTTTCGAAGTAATATTTTAATATAAAATCAGCCTACTTTTTGTGATCTAAGAAACAATTTTAAAATACAGCACTGAATTTACGCCTTAAACTGCATTCTGCTGTTTAAATAAGCAACAAAACTGTGTTAGCTCTGACATTTAAAACCAAAGAAACACATTTGTGGGTGGTTTTTTGCCTTAATTGTGGGAATAAAATTTAGTCAGAAATATAGCACAACTTGAAATCACCTATAGCTAACGTGGTTCAAGCAATGTGATAAATGGCTTAATAAGCATACTAAATAGCAGTTTAATTATAATCTTAAAAAAAAAAAAAAACAAAGTTTAAGATCAAAGGATAAAAAATATTGTTGGTCAGTTAAACAACAATAGGCTAACAGTCAATGGAAAATTGAAACTTGTGGATATGTATTACACCTCAAATATTTGATCCGTGCAGCAGATACAACCTCCAAATGGTCTCTCAATCTTAAATGCTGGTTCACCTCGTTCATTCTCAACAGTAAATTTAGATTGGCAACAATGCCAGTTTTGTCGAACACATCCAATGACGTTGCCCGGTGGAGACTGAACCTCTAGCTAAAATATAAATGCAACATTTACAACACACCAATCATATTTAACAGGTAAACATAACGAGAAAAACATTCATACCTCATGGCTGGCACAGCAGCAAGTACACGGGTGCACCAGTCTGATGACCTTTTGATTTGAGAGATCAGTAACATCCATTATGAAAGAATGTCCACTATCATAGCAATGCCTGTCACAACACTCGCTGTCCTCAAGAATACTGAAAACCTTGTTCCCAGTGCCATCCGTCACACAATAGCTTCTGACAGGGATTATCCCACAGCAAACTTTAAGAAAATAAAAGTTACAAGATTAAATGAGATAAGGGGGGTGTTCATTTGATTTTGCTGTATTTCATTCATGGCATGCTAATGAACAAACCTTCTGCCACATATTCTTTTGTAGTTTGTTTTTGGTAGACAAACAACTGATTAATCTAAATAAACATGAAAATTACAGGTTCACTGCAGTGAAAGTTGCTGTAAATAAATGCCTTTGTCAAAGTTAGAGTAGCAAGCTCACAATGATAAACATTATTATTATTTTTTAAAGCATCTGCAGTCTTATCTGACCCTGGCCAAGGTGTCCAGATGAGAAGGACAGTAGTACGGGTCTGACGAAGGAATCATTGCAGTGATCTCTAGTAAAGCATAAACAGACATGTTGTGTATGTATCAAACAGCTTTGTTAAATTATTATAGTGTACTAAACTTAAAGTTTACTTTAAGTATAAGTATATTTTAAAAAGTACTTGCAGATTATTTAATATTAATGAAAAAATGCAGTAAATGTCATGACTATGTTTGCTTACGCTTTATTTTAAGGTGTCCTTGTTACAGTGTAATTATATGTTTAAGTACTGAGTAATATTAATTAACTACATGTACTTACTGTATGGTTAGGGTTTGGCTTAGGGTTACCTGCATGCAATTATGCATAATTTATTATTATTATAATAGTAAGTACATGTAACATGTAACAAGGACACCTTAAAATAAAGCGTCGCCTTACGTTTCTTAACACTTTTTAGTATACTTTAAGTTAAATGATTTATATCATTGTTTTAAAATTCTTTTGTCATCATTTAAAGTTCACTTATGTTGAAGTGTTGACTAACATACAAAACTTAACTGTACTGTGATAGTTAATATATTTAAAACTGCAACATCAAAAATGTGTAATTACTAATACAATGTATTTATTAAATACATGACATGCAAATTTCAATTAAATGACATTAAAGTATATTTTAAGTCACTATAAAACTTATCAGTACATTCAACAGTACACTTTAACCATAACCTTTAAGACAATAGAATTAATTATGAAAACACATATAAAGATGTCCTTCAAATCCTAAAAAAAGCATTTTAAGTGCATTTATTATAAATAAACTATAATACTGTACATCTTCATTTAATTGTAAATAACTTCAATTAAGTCTCTAAACACATTACAATAATTTCACCGTTAAGAATATTATTTTGAAGTATTTTATTTCTATATTATGTAATTATTTTTGTTTTGTTTTTTTAAGTGTACTCATTTTTCACACATAGTCATATCTTGGCTCAATACAGTACCTATCATAGTAAAGAAACAAAACGGGGATAGATAGACAAACTCACCTGACAATTCCATATTTGATTTTTTTTTTTTTTTTTTTTTTTTTTTTTTTTTTCTGGAAAGAGAATGAATGAATGAATGAAGAATAATGACAAAGATACAAAGATACAAAGTGACTTTTTTTTTTTTTTTTTTTTTTTTACTTATAGGTCATTGTAAATGTAATGGAAAAAACTCCATTCATACATGAAATGCACATTTTAATATTATTTAAAAGTAAGTAATATTAAGAGAGATATATTATACATACCAGGGAGATACAATTCGTCTGTTAGGCACTAATCAATCTCTCGCCCCCTCTCTTTCAGCTTGCTCCCTATCTTGTAAGGGGTCACCACAGCGGAATAATCCGCACAGATGATTTGGCACGTTTTATGCAAAATCCCCTTCCTGCCACAGTCACACAACCTCATTCACTCATTCACACACACAAGTGGCACTAATAAACTGATGCATGATGTTTGTGGTTGAGCAGGGGTCTGACCCACTGACATTACTGATGTTTCTTTATTGTAAAGTGTTATTACCAGAAGTAATTAAACTTAGTTACTTTTGATAATTACACTTTACAGTAAAGAAACATCAATAATCATGTACTAATACCTGAATTAATACTTACTTCAACAAGAACTCATGATTAGGGAAAACGTGAGCTACTCATGAATCAGTCAAGAGCTATCCTTAACTATGACTGAATCAGATGGATACATGCATTAATAGCGCAGCCTTAAATACATACATACTGTTTTAATTAATCTGTAGAGGTAAAAGAAATCAAACCGTTTCTAAAAGAAGGAAAAATAAATATCTTTCCTTTCAAATAAATGTAAACAATTTAATATTGTCATAATTTAAACTACTGACATCTGCAGCTTTGTCATAAAAATTACTGGATGGCACAGGATTAGTTATTTTCATTGATCCTCATCAAATGTAGAAAATACTAAATGCACTAATAACTGAACTTAAAAGGTCATACTCTGTTTTGTGTTATTCTCTTTCCCATCAAACTCAACATACAGTGTCTTATACACAGTTAAATAAAAAATTAAAACTGACAAAGAACATTTGTGAAACAGTTGAATCAGTTCCCAAAAAAAGCAATTAATCAGGAAACATGCACTAAGTTCAGGGGAATGTTTGCTGGAACAGTTTGTTGGTATCAGTACGGTTCACTCTCCATGCAGACACAGTGATGATATTATACCTCCACTTTCTAACTGTGCTTAATACTAGTTGTACTAATGCATGTGTATTTGATAGTAAGTTTATAATAAATCCTGAATTGAATTAACAGTGAATTAATTATGATGTACCCCCTCAAACAAAATAATGCATTAAAGGAGAAGTCCACTTCCCGAACAACAAATTACAGATAATGTACTCACCCCCTTGTCATCCAAAATGTTCATGTCTTTCTTTCTTCAGTCGTAATGAAATTATGGTTTTTGAGGAAAACATTTCAGGATTTTTCTCCATATAATGGACTGCTATGTTGGGCCAAGACTTCCAAAATGCAGTTTAAATGCGGCTTCAAACGATCCCAAATGTAGTTGTGAATGATCCCAGCCGAGGAAGAAGGATCTTATCTAATGAAACGATTGCTTATTTTCATTAAAGAAATACAATTGAAATACTTTTTAATCTCAAATGCTCGTCTTGTCTTGCTCCCCCTGAACTCTGTGTATTCTGGCTCAAGACAGTTAGGGTATGTCGAAAAACTTGCATCATATTTTCTCCCTCCCTCAAAATCATCCTACATCGCTGCAGAAGTACCAACCCAGTCTTTGCAAAGTGAACATGCAAAGAAGATCAAACACCCTTAACAAAAAAAAAGGAAAAAACAGCGATATAGGATGATTTTGAAGTCGAGGAAGAACATGAGATGGGAGTTTTTCGACATACCCTAACTGTCATGAATCGGAAAAAAAAAATGTCGAGAAGACTGTGTTCTGTGCTGTAAAATAACTTTGTTTTATTTTCATTCTCGAAAGGTGAAGATGTGAAGAATCAGTGATTAAAATTCTTTTTTTTTTTTTTTTTTTTTTTTTCTCAATACCACAGCATTACAATTCTAACCTTTTGTTGTGTGCTCATAATTTTATTGAGGACTGTTTCTCTAAACTACTCCACCTGAAAGTCAAAGAAGCATTATGTCATTTTGTCATTAGGCAGCATTATAGTAAACCATATACTTATATACAGGGACAGAACACAGAAGGTTACTTTTGCAATGTGATCAGCACAAAATCTGCATTTGAGTAAGGTTTGGAGATCATGCCAAATGATCTGTCTATCACTGTTTCATTCAAAGACAGCAGCTGTGGTCACAGTTTAAGACACTTTAAACACTTTAAGCAATCAAGGTTGGTTACTATCTAGTCTATAGTATGTTCCAATTTTTCTATTTCCACTATAATATTTTTATATAAAAATAGACCTACTACTTTTTAGTGACTTAAGATGACCTAATGTTTTCAAAAAGCAGCATTGGAACTTAAACTTCATTCTGCTACTGTTTAAATGGGCATAAAGACCATGTTAGTGACATTTAAAACCCAAGAAACATGTATGTTTGTGGGTCAGGTTTTTGGCTTCATTATGAAATATAGCAAAACCTGAAATTACCTATAGCTAATGTGGGTCAGGCAACAAGGTAAATGGCTTAATAGGTATACTAATAAGCATTTTAATTCAAATCTAAAAATGCTAAAAAAAAAATAAAAAAAAAAAAGCTCATGTGAAGGATATGCTAAAGACTCAGTGTTGTGAAAGTTAAGTTTTTAACATTGTTTACATGCCTGGCTTGTGTTTTTAATAGGCTAAACCATGTGCAAATTCATTAGTCAACACCATTGTTGAGCATTTTGTCCTTAAAATTTTGGTGTACCAAAAACACTACCTTCACAAACATGTAACAAATCCCATCAACTGTGGGGCAGCTAAATGTAAATAGTGATAGAGGCCATTTACACTAAGTGCAAATAGCAATGGATGCTGTTTATTCTAAGTGCAAACAGCAATACAGGTCCTTTTCAAAAAATTAGCATATTGTGATTAAGTTCATTATTTTCTGTAATGTACTGATAAACATTAGACTTTCATATATTTTAGATTCATTACACACAACTGAAGTAGTTTCAAGCCTTTTATTGTTTTAATATTGATGATTTTGGCATACAGCTCATGAAAACCCAAAATTCCTATCTCAAAAAATTAGCATATCATGAAAAGGTTCTCTAAACGAGCTATTAACCTAATCATCTGAATCAACTAATTAACTCTAAACACCTGCAAAAGATTCCTGAGGCTTTTAAAAACTCCCAGCCTGGTTCATTACTCAAAACCGCAATCATGGGTAAGACTGCCGACCTGACTGCTGTCCAGAAGGCCATCATTGACACCCTCAAGCAAGAGGGTAAGACACAGAAAGAAATTTCTGAACGAATAGGCTGTTCCCAGAGTGCTGTATCAAGGCACCTCAGTGGGAAGTCTGTGGGAAGGAAAAAGTGTGGCAGAAAACGCTGCACAACGAGAAGAGGTGACCGGACCCTGAGGAAGATTGTGGAGAAGGACCGATTCCAGACCTTGGGGGACCTGCGGAAGCAGTGGACTGAGTCTGGAGTAGAAACATCCAGAGCCACCGTGTACAGGCGTGTGAAAAATGGGCTACAGGTGCCGCATTCCCCAGGTCAAGCCACTTTTGAACCAGAAACAGCGGCAGAAGCGCCTGACCTGGGCTACAGAGAAGCAGCAATGGACTGTTGCTCAGTGGTCCAAAGTACTTTTTTCGGATGAAAGCAAATTTTGCATGTCATTCGGAAATCAAGGTGCCAGAGTCTGGAGGAAGACTGGGGAGAGGGAAATGCCAAAATGCCTGAAGTCCAGTGTCAAGTACCCACAGTCAGTGATGGTCTGGGGTGCCATGTCAGCTGCGGTCAGTGCAGCTAGCTATCAGGAGATTTTGGAGCACTTCATGCTTCCATCTGCTGAAAAGCTTTATGGAGATGAAGATTTCATTTTTCAGCACGACCTGGCACCTGCTCACAGTGCCAAAACCACTGATAAATGGTTTACTGACCATGGTATTACTGTGCTCAATTGGCCTGCCAACTCTCCTGACCTGAACCCCATAGAGAATCTGTGGGATATTGTGAAGAGAAAGTTGAGAGACGCAAGACCCAACACTCTGGATGAGCTTAAGGCCGCTATCGAAGCATCCTGGGCCTCCATAACACCTCAGCAGTGCCACAGGCTGATTGCCTCCATGCCACGCCGCATTGAAGCAGTCATTTCTGCAAAAGGATTCCCGACCAAGTATTGAGTGCATAACTGAACATAATTATTTGAAGGTTGACTTTTTTTGTATTAAAAACACTTTTCTTTTATTGGTTGGATGAAATATGCTAATTTTTTGAGATAGGAATTTTGGGTTTTCATGAGCTGTATGCCAAAATCATCAATATTAAAACAATAAAAGGCTTGAAACTACTTCAGTTGTGTGTAATGAATCTAAAATATATGAAAGTCTAATGTTTATCAGTACATTACAGAAAATAATGAACTTTTATCACAATATGCTAATTTTTTGAAAAGGACCTGTAGATGCTATTTACACTAATTGCAAACAACAATGGGTTCTATTTACAGTCAGTGTGAATAGCTATAGATTTAATTTACGCTATGTTAAAATAGCAGTGTTTTCTGCTATTTACAGTTGCAATCAAAATTATTCAACCCCCCAGAGACGATGGTACTTTACAAATACAAGCTTTTCTGAAGATCCAGGACTTTATAAAAATTGCATCTACAACAGTTTAATGGCGTATTAAAAGTTATAATGTCAGTATAGAATGTAATGTTTTTGAGTTATAGGATTTTTTAATATCACAGCTATGTCATAATTATTCAACCCCTGTTCAACATTGCTGTTTTAAGTCACTTATTTTTTTATGTTAGGGAAAACACAATTAAGCCTTTATAAACTTTATTAAAAAACAGAATTAGCTTGGGGTGTGACACATACACACAGTTAGCCCATGCATGTGCTGAAGTTGAGTCGCTAATATGACACAGTCAACAGAGCTCTCACAAAAACTATAGAGAAGAAATTGTCTTATTTTATTAGAAAGTCTAAGGCTACATTAAGATTTCCAAGACATTAAAAGTTCCTTGAGACGCAGCTGGCAGCCTTATTCCTTAGTTTGAAGTGTGTTGTACCAGAAAACCTGGTGGTGTTGAACAAAAAAGCACAATGTCATAAAATGTTTGATCAGAGTAACTGAGAAAAACCTGCAGTGTACAGCCAAATACTTGCAAGATGACCCAACAAAAGGAGGAAAAACATTTCAATGCAGAGTATAAGATGAACACAAGACAAGTATGGCGTTCATGTTGAGGCATCTTGCCGAATACCACTCTTGCCCAAGAAGAACAAAAAGACTTGAACATCCTAAAATTCATCTGGATAGACCTGCGGAGTTCTGGAAGAATGATTTATGGAGTGATGTAACCAATCTGGAACGTTTTAGACCTGTGGATCAGCAGTATGTCTGGTGCAAAAAAGGCAAAACTTATTGGCAGAAGAACACCATCTCCACTGTCAAACACTGAGGTGGATCAGTCATGTTATGGGGTTGTTTTACTTTAGCAGGAAGTGGAAAACATGACTGTATGAAGGACATCCTGGATTCTTTGAAGTATCAGGCCATTTTGGCAAGAATTGTGATGCCTTTGATGCAAAGACTGAAGCTGATGATCAGTGGACTTTCTTGCAGGACAGCCATCCCAAAGTATACATCCAAATCTACTTACGCTTGGTTCAGGGATCAGTCATAGAATGTTCTTGAGTGGCCTGTTCAGTCTCCAGATTTAATTCTCATTGAAAATATTTGGTTGAATTTGAAAAAAGCAGTGGCAATGTGAAAACCAAAGATTATCAGTGATCTGAAAGCTTTTTCAGGCGAGGAATGGACCAAGATTGCAGTAAAAAAGGTGACAGAAGCTTTTAAGCACTTCCAAACAGCGTTTATTGGTGGTTTTAAGGAATAAAAGATTCTGCACCAGATTTTACTTTTGGGGGTTGAATAATTTTGAACATGAATGTTTAGAGCCAATTTAATTTTCTTTCATTAGTCATCAACTTACGTTCTCAAAATTACTCAAATGTGTATGAATAAACTTTCTCTACTAGTGTACTGATGGCTTTGTTGAATTGTTTTCACAAAATTTTGTTCTCTGCAGCAAAATGTCTTGCAGGTCAAGGGGGTTGAATAATTTCGATTGCAACTGTATAACACATTGCAAATGGACACAATTATCTGCACCTCAGTATTGTAGTACATTAAAACAGTATGCAGTAATTACGCATAGAGTGTAAATTATTGTTTTATTTCAGTTTATTAAATGGATACTTCTTTATTGGGACAATAAGCCCTCCCAACATCTACCCTAAAACTATCCGATACTTTATTTTGAACTTTTTGATTATTTCCTTCATTTTTATTGAAAATAAATGCCTTTCCAATTTTATATGACATTTGAAAAGGGAGGGAAAAAAGCTTGCCAGAAGGCGGATTTGAACCCGGGTCAATCGTGTCGAAAAGATTAGAACATGCACTTTTCATCTGCACCACCAGAGCTGACAATTAGCAGCTGTCTTTTGTAGTGTTGACTAGCCCAATCAAACATTGGTGGGCAGAGTTAGCATGAATAGCCTCTGCTAACGAGGCAGGCTATTTGCACTTTTTAATGTAAATAGACACTCCGTATTAGTATTTCCACTGGTCATAGGTTTCTGTCAACCTTTTTTTGAACACAGAAGGCCTTGTCCCAAATGGCACACTTCAGGCTTTTCCAAATCCCCACATTTGCACTTGGTCACTTGACTACTTGTATAATGTATGTCCTGTGTTATGGCCCAAGTGTTTACAGAGCTTTATTTTGTTTTTAAATACTTTGCATTTAACTTCTAAACATCTGTTTAGTCTGTATAACAGATGACACAATTTAGTAATTGTGGTGCTTGTAATTTAGTGACAAAATCAGTTGCAAATGTACAATGCACCAATAAAGCTGTGCAACACTTTATGTTTTACTAACCAAACGTAATATCAAATTATTAATTATATTTAACTTACATTGGAAATATTCCCACAACATCTCACAAGATCTTGGCAAAAACACTTACAATTAATTTCCAGTACAAAATGCATGATGGGATAAACTTAGCCTCAGATACTGCTCTGGAGCAGTATTCAAGATAGTATGAATTTAGTGTGCATTAAGGGCACTGCACTTTGATGTTTTAAAGACATGGGACAGTCTTCTGCACTTACTTTGTGTGTTCAAGTGTGAGTATTTGGACAGGCCCTTCATGTGCATTTGCTGTGTCGCGGACTTACAATAGCCACTGCATACACATGTCTGTTAAGTTCACGAGACCGTAACATTAAAATCATAAATTCATTTATATTGAAATTTTTCAGTTTAACTAATTAAGTCAATCTTTTAACCCCTTTTTAACATGGGTTTCTATGGATACTGGAACATGACAGCATCCAAATGGCATCATGTCACCATTTTGCACACTCGCAAATCCTCTCATTAGAACAAACAAAGTGTAAACGCAATATAAATAAGAAATTAACTGTCCAGTGTAGAGCACCATTAAGCAGATTGGAACTTTGTGAGATTGTGGTGAACTAAGATGAGTCTCTCAACCTTAAATGCCGGTTCACCTTGTTCATTAACATCAGTAAATTTGAATAGGCAAACATGACAGTTTTGTCAAACATATCCAATGATAGTGCCCGGTGGAGACTAAACCTCCAGCTAAAATATAAATACAACGTACAGTATAATATAAGACCACATTACATAATGGTTAAACAAGATGAGAATAATTTTCATACCTCACGGCTGTCACAGTATGAAACAGACGGGTGCACCAGTCTGATGACCCCTTGATTTAAGTAATCAGTTACATTCATTATGAAAAAACATCTACTAGACCAGAATTGCCTGTCACAACACTCGCTGTTCCTCAGCCCTTCCTCTGCTTGTGTCTGTCTGTCCTCAGCTCACCCTCAGTCTGCACCATCTGGGCACTCTGATCCGCCTCGGGACTTCAAGGCTCCAGCTCCACCTAGGTCCTCCAACCCATCAGCTCCACCTTGGCTCCTAGCTCCACCAGCTTCACCAGACTCCCTCATCCCTCCGGCTCCACCTTGGCCAGTCTTTGACCATCCGCCACCTCGGGTCTCTACCCCTCCAGGTTTGCCTCGTCACACTGTCCCTCTGGCTCTGTCAGACTCCTCCTTCCTTCTGGCTCCACCTTCATCCTCTGTCGCTCCGGCTCCTTTGCAGCCTTCCGGATCCCCATCTCTGCCTTGGTCGCCTGAGCCTTCAGCTTTGCCTTGGCCCTCCGCCTTGGCCCTCCGGATCCTCTGAGTCACCCTGGCTCTGCGGCTCCTCTTCTTTATCCTGGGCCCCTCTTCCACCGGCTCCGTCAGTCGTTCCCCTGGTGTCGCCTACTATCTCTCCACTATTGCTCCTCCCTCTGTCGACTCCACTGTGGGTCGCTATCTTGGCTGGTCTCTGGTTTCCCACCTGGCTCTTCCTGCTCTGGGCTCCTCCCTGGCTCATCCCTCCATCTACTCCGCCCTGGCCCTATGGACAAAGCCTTTTTCCATTGCCTTTATCCATATATATTGGTTTTTTCTTGTGTGTGTGTGTGTGTGTGTGTGTGTGTGTGTGTTGTTTGGATGAGTTTGGATCTCATCCTAAAAAGAAATTCACTACTTTCCTTACTCATTTCTGTATGTGAGTGCATATTGTACAGGATTCCTCTCATGAATCTGGTCGGTGACCTGTGGTCTGCTCACCACCAGATGTCGCTCTCGCTCCATCATATTACACAGACTGTTGCATTGCACCCCGGACTACTACTCCCATCACCCATCATGCTGATTGCGTCAACACCTGTGACCAATCAGGCGCCCTATAAAAGTCTGTGTTTACGGAGTATTGTTATTATCGTTGTGGTTATTGATTTGTTTCGCGTTCCCTAGTTTCCTTGTTCCCTAGTTCCCGAGTTCCCTAGTTTCCAAGTTTCCTAGTTTTCTTCTTCCCTAGTTCCCGAATTCTCTAGTTCCCCGTGTTTAGCTTTCTCGCCTGGCCATTTCGTCTCATCTATCTTGCCGCCTGCCTTCTGAACTCTCGCTCGTTTCACGGATTATTCCCTCATCTCGCCCCCTAACGGATTACGTTCGCCACGGATCAACCCATGCCTGCTACACGGACTATCCCCATGTCTTGCCTTGGTTATACCTGTTTGTGACTGTTCTGACCCTGCCTGTTCGACTATGTCTTTGTCTCATCCTGTAAATAAAAGCTTGCGTTTGGATCTGCTCACCTCTCGACTCACTCACAACGTTACAATGCCACATCTGAACACTGGCTCATACTACAGCACCACAACACATACGCGCTGCGGTACTCTCGTGAGCACACACTGAAGACTGACACAGAAGAGACAAATTATATATAATTATATATATATTCAACAAAAAAATCTATGATGTATTACATCAATGATTATTCACGGATCAAACTTATTGTAAAGTGCTGCTGTTAAGGTATTTTTAAGTCTTCAAAATGTAAACCAATTTTGCTTTCAACATAATTTGGACATAAAGATGAATTTCACTCTACTGACTGTGAATACTCTTATTTGTGTCCTGACATGTTAAAAAAAAAAAAAATAAAAATAAAAATTCTCATGTGACTAGCATGCTAACAGTAGTGTTGATGGAATGTCAAAGTCAAACTGGTAGTGTCTGTTTACAACATGTCTGTTTATTTCTAGGCTTCCTGTTGATATATGTGGCCAACAACATTCTGGGTAAATCTAGAGGTGTCATTGTGGCTAGCGAAATGCAGGTCAAATATCACACATACAAAGTGGCATATACCCACAAAAAAAGCAGAGTGAGAACCAGAATGGCCCAAGTGACATCTTTACAGGAGGGCCAAAACAAAAATTTACCATAGTTTTATTTGACTTTGTGTACTGATTTCAATCATTTACAATACAATTGTGCACACATATGATTGACAGTATATGTATAGAACACTGTTTTAACATTTGTTCAAATAAAAAATGTGCGTCACATGCACCTTTTTAGCACCAATGTTTTATTCCATTTTGTATATAAAACATGGGCGCATCGGATGATAATATGAGCAAAGCATTACATTAATGACTTTTAAAGAAATAATCTATTGTGATAAAATAAAATATCACATAAAAAGTCCTTATATTAAATTAGTTCATTGATTGTGATTCATTTTTACTAAAATAGTTATCCCAGCCACGTACCAATTTGGCCAAATGGGACTTCCTTAGTGAAAAATATACATAAATATACAAAAATGTATTTGAAATACTTTTTTTCATGTGAAGTATACTACTTATACATTTACATATTCTTTACATTTTGGTTACTTAATTTTCCACAATTTGTTATGTTACAGCTTTATTCCAAAATGGATTAAATTCATTATTTTCCTCTAAATTCTACAAACAATACCCCATAATGACAACATGAAACAAGTTTGTTTGAAATCTTTGCAAATTTATTACAAAAAAAAAAAAACATAAGTACTCACAGCCTTTGCCATGATATTCAAAATTAAGTGAGAGCCACAGCCTTGCAGAGTTCAGCTTTAACCCTAATAAAAACTGCCTGTAGCTTCGTCGTAACCCTTCAGGCCTTGATTACCTCAAGGTGTATTTTATTAGGGTTGAAGCAAAACTCTGCAGGGGTGCGGCTCTCCAGGACCAGTGTTCGCCACCCCTGTTTTAGATGTTTCTACAACTTGATTGGAGTCCACCTGTAGTAAATTCAGTTGACTGGTCATGATTTGGAAAGACACACACCTGTCTATATAAGGTTCCACAGTTAACAGAGCATGCCTCAGAAAAAACAAGGCAAAAAGTGCAATAAATTGTCTGTAGATCTCCGAGAAAGAATTTTATCAAGGCACATATCTGGGGAAGGGTACAGAAAAAACTGCAGCATTGAGGGTTCCAATGAGCACAGTGGCCTCCATCAGCCAGACGTTTGAAACCACCAGGACTCTTCCTAAAGCTTGCCTTCTAGTCAGACTGAGCAATTGATTATGAAGGCCTTGTCTAGAGTGGTGGTCAAGAACCTGATGGTCAGTTGGTGGAGATAGGAGAAACCAGAAGGACAAACCACTGCAACACTCCACCGATCTGGTCTTTATGGTGGTGTGTCCAAACTCAATCCTCTCCTCAGTGAAGACTCATGAAAACATTCTCTGAAATTGCACAAAAGCACCTAAAGTACCCTCAGACTCGGAGAAACAAGATTCTTTGGTGTGATGAACCTCCGTTCAGGCATCATGTTTGAAGAAAACCAGCTCTGTTCATCAACTACAAAGCACCATCCCAAAAGTAAAGTGTGCTGGTAGCAGCCTCATGCTGTGGGGCTGTTTTTCAGTGGCATGGACTGAGGGACTCACCAGGGTAGAAGAAATGCACTAAAATACTGCACCAAAATAGTGAGATAGCCTTAATGAAAACCCAGTCCCGAGCATTCAGACCCTCAGACCGGACAGAGGATTCACCTTCCAGTAGGACAATGAGTCTAAGCACACCGCAAGAGTGGCTTATAGACATCTCTGTGAATGTCCTGGAGTGGTCCTGCCACTCAGAAAATGTGCATCTGCCCCCATCCAACCTGACAGAGTTTGAGAGGTGAAGAGATCAGGAGAAGAATGGCAGATAATTGGCAAATGATGATGAGCAAAGCTTGTAGCAAAATACTCAAAAAGACTTGAGGCTGTAACTGGTGCCAAAGATGCTTCATCAAAGTATTGAGCAAAGGCTGTGAATACGTGTGTGTGTGCGTGTGTGTGTGTGTGTATATATACTATATACTGTGTCTAAAAGTCCAGGGCCCCAGTCCACCCCTGATGATAATTGTACCTAATTGTTTGGCTTTAACATTAAGATTAAATGGGCAAAATGCATCATGTATATAATAATACATTGCTTTATATAAATGTTTTTTGACAGTCTTGGTACCTTTCATTTTAGCTTATTAACAAGTAAACACGTTTATGGAACACTGGAAGTGTCAAAAATCTGATATGAAATCACCCTAAAGTGCCAGTTGTGGTATTCTTTCACATCCCCGGTGTAGAATTACAAAGAACTTCAGCTGTAGGTGTTTGTGGTTACTGTTTTTTTGCTTCACTTTTAGATCATGCACGCAAACTCTGCATAACATAAGAGAGACACAGAAAGAAACAACCAGTGATAATGTGTAATTTGTTCATTTTTAATTCAAGAATTTACAAAATAAACAGATGGTATTTTGTTTCACAGCATTTGCAATGTGAAAGCATGTTCTTTCTTTCTTTCTTTACAGCTGCAATGCAATGCAAAAAAAAAAAAAAAAAAAGATTGGTCAAATGTAACTTTAATTCTTGTCTCTTCTGCTTTTATTGGGGGATGTTTTGGCAATCAGTCAGACATATGTATTTCGTCCTTTCTTCTCTCTAAAGAAGGCCTACTGTAAACAAAAAGGGGGAAAATATGTTACGTGCATACAAAGACACAAATTGCCTTCACTTACATATATGTATATATTATATTATATTATATTATATTATATTTAATATATAATATAATATTATATTTTATATATATTATATATATTATATTGTATATAATTTTCAAAGGAATACCAGAATGTTTATAAAAATCACTATTATAAAGGTTGATACTCACATTTTCCATTTATTTTAACAGTTCGTAATATATGCAATCCTGAAAATGAATTGAGTTATAATTAAAAATAATAAACAGTTAACAAATCCTACAATAGATTTACACGTATAACACGTGTAGTCCTGAAAATGAATGAGTTATAATTAATAATAATAAATCAATAAACAAGTCTTATATTACAACTTTTTAAAAAAGTAAAATAAAAGTATTTTTAACAATATTTACAATAAGCATGCAGGCTCCCAGTACAGTAGCTTTCATTTTGACGTCCAGGTTCCCTGGAAACCTCAACACAAAATCTGCAACTGCATTTGGTCTACTACATGAGAAAGGTTTGAAGATCTTGCCAAATGACTGGTCTACTGCTGCCCCATTCAAAGACACCAGCTGTGGTCACAATATAACACAGGTAATAACACACAATAACAAATTAGGCATTTAAGCAAATTTGGTTACTAGTAAGTTCCCCAAAAAAAAAAGAAAAAAAAAAGTAAAAAGGAATCAACTACAAATTTAAAATTGTAATTTGATTATGTTACTGATTACTGCATTTAAAAAGTAATCAGATTAATACAGATTAACTAGGTTAACAAACCTAAAAAGTCCACTACAAAGTGAAACTCATAGTTCTGTCAGCAATTTAATCCTGACTGAAAAATTATGCATCAAAACTTGTAACTTAAACGATCATTAGCATTTTCTCCTGATAACAGCAAAAATAATTTAAAATGTTCTGTCATTTTGATCATACAGTTAAGTGTAATACATCATTTGGATGTAATGCATCTATTTTCATTTGTGTACACTCACAATATCAACAAAAAACTTGTGCTTTCGTAAAATAAAGAAAACAAACAGGTTGCGCTTTCTGCTGTTTCTGTCTCCCTGAATTTCTAAAACTTGGCACAGACATGAGAAATATATCTATAGAAAGCTTAAAATATCTGTTTTTATCTTAATAATTGAAGTAGGGCACAAACAAACGTTCTCTAATAAACTAATCTATATGAAACCAAGATGAGTCCTTCCCGTCTTAACTCATTGTCTGTAATGTGATCACACCCACGTGCAGCGAGGACTATTCATATAACATGACGTATTCATATGACACCATTCACATGTCCAAGTGAGACGTGTGAACATGTGAATGCCTCCGTAACAAAACGTGACGATTCGTCAAGTTCATCTCGGCTACTTTTCATTTTTGGAAGAAGACACGCTGTAAGGAATCAAGCTTGTATTTACCTGAAAACTGAAACATGATACAACGCGCAGCTTGATCCAGCAGAGGATATCATTCTAATAAGTCACTGATTCTTATTTATATTAAATTTACTAGTTGGACTTTTCCCAAACTATAATGCCAGATTAAAACATGTAAAATCGAGTACAAAAATTTGAGGCAATCTTTCATTGCATCTTAAAGCTGTATGACTCGTCCGCATTTTAGCTTACATTCTGGGGTGAATTATTAAAGGGCATACTGACATGCAGAACATGATTTTAAAATGCATTTTACTTACCTCTGTGGGACACCTCAGTTAACTTGACCATATTACAAAAAAAATTCTAATCTAATCCTGACAAACTATATATCGTTGGGAAGGTCTAAGACTCCTTTAAATAGATATTTTACCACTCTTTCGTGTTACAAATTATGTAGGAAAAGTAATAGATTAATTTATGACAAGAGTGGACCTCAAAAATCGACATCATAACAAAAGACTGAAAATTTAAAATCTCAGAATTCATACTTTGAAAACCATTTTAAAATTGAATTACCATGGAAATTGTACATCAAAATTGAATTACAAAATGTTGTCTGTCATTCATGAATTATAAAAAATTAACTTTGGATAATGCATCCATGTTCATTTCTATGTTCAGGATAGGGAGTGACAGTTAAAGGGTTAATATTTTTCTTAACACTGCATTTGTAACTTATGTAACAATTATACTGAAATTAGTAACTAATCAAATTACATAAACTTACTGTGTTATCAGGAAAAGCATATTTCGGGGCTCGAGCCCCGAAAGGTTTTACTCCAGCCCCGGATGATTTTTTGTATGGCCCAATGATTTCCACGGAATTTGACAAAGTTTGAATTATTTAATCAAAAGTTGGTCATTAAACTTAAATCAAGTAGCGATATGGACTGGTATCTGTAAATATTATGCCGCAAAAGAGTATTTAAATATGAATCCTGCATGTTCTGCGTGTCTTTTTATGAATAAACGGCGCGGATGCGCGGTTTCGTTTTCTATGCATGTAATACTGACACGCGCAGTCATTTCAGCGTTTGCCGTTTCACTAAATGAGGGCATAAACACGTTAACAACATCTCCAGAACTGCTCTGAGAGTCACTTCATGAGCATTTCACTGTTTCATTTGAGTAAAACAAGCGTCAAATATATACACAGAAATTTAAAGCTATTCACGGCAAGTTGGCAACCCGTCAAAATAAAGGTTCAGTTTAACTTTATTAATCATTCAGTATAATGTAGGTACCTACTACTACTACTACTACTATTAATTAATAAAAATGTATACTTTTTTTTTCACACAATATTTCTTCCATGTTTAACATTTTAATAGTAAATCCCCTTTATTTGCCGAAAATAAAATATAATTTTCTTTAAAACATCAATTAAATCAATATTTTATACCTTCATCTGATAACCAGAAAAATACACAACACAGAATTCCATAAGGCATTATGGAAAAATAAATAAAAGTTGTTTTTATGCATTCAAATAAACAGACATGCTAAAACATATTTGGTAACAATAAAACGTAAGGTGAAAAAAAAAATTAAACCTAGTTCCTAAACATGTAATATTTCTTAACTTTTGATAAATTGACGGTAAATTGTATAAGATTCATGGTTTTAATTAATTACACATAATTAAATACATTTTGAATAATAAAGTTAAATTTGACCATTAAAAAGAAGACCAGAAAAATGAAAGCAGAATTTGAAAAAAAAAAATAAATAAAATAAAACGGAATTTGAGGAAAAAAATAGGGCCCTATTTTTGCATGCAACTATATATTTGTTACAGTTATAAATACATTTTCAAATGTATTATTTTATTTGTCTAACATATTTTTGTAATGCTATAATTTTGTCATAATACTTTGATATGTTTGCTATTTGCAGTGATTACTATTTACTATTGTTAATAGTGTGACAAGGTCTTTAACACCCAGTTTAATGCCCCCGGACCCACCTAGAAGTATCCAGGTTCAACCACTTGTGTCTAACAAAATCTTATGTGAGCATGATGTGAGCTCCCACCAACTACCACTAGCCCCTGATGTTTTGGCACCAGCCCCGGATGTTTTAAAATCCTAGAAACGCCCCTGTTGTGAATATTGCGTAACATGCAACACCCAACTCTGATGCTGCTTCCCGTTTTTCCACTTTAATATTATATTTTCAATATAATAAATAGAAAACTAAGGTACAAATGTTTTTACTGGGCCGGTACATCTTCAAAATGTACACCGTTGTACCTTATTTACCCTTGAATATTACATGGATTTCAGGGCCTTAAAGATAACTATTAGAACCTAAATTGTACACATTTGTACATTTTGAAAAGGTACTGCCCTATAACAGATTTTTTTTGTACTTTTCTGTTTGTTTGTTTGTTTTTGCTTTTGTTTAGACTACTCTATAGAGGCCTAACATAACATGGATTTACAACTTCATTCAGCTACTGTCCAAGAAAGTAAAAAGATGTTATCCCTGACAATTAAAACCCAAAGAAACACAAGTATGTGAATTACAATCTAAAAATGCTAAAAAGTTTACATAAGGGTATGTTTAATGGTTCCAGATTACCCTGGACAGAAAATAAGTTGGTTTAATTTAAATACAATAAGTCAATGGGAAATTAAAAGTTGTGTCAGAGTGTGTGTGCTTTACCTCAAAGTTTTGATCCGAGCAGCAGGTACAACCTACACATGGGCCCTCAATCTTGAATTCTGGTTCACCTCGTTCATTCTCAACAGTGAATTTAGGTAGGCAAGCATGCAAGTTTTGTCGAACATATCCAATGGGAGTGCCCGGTGGAGACTGAACTTCCAGCTAAATTATACACATAACATATAACATATGGTACATAACAGAATTAAGGACTAAACAGGATGTGGATGACCTGTATACCTCATGGTTGATATAGCAGCAAACAGACGGGTGCACCAGTCTGATGACCTCTTGATTTGATTGGTCAGTTATCTTCATTATGAAGGAACGTCCACTACCATACATTTTCCTGGCATAGCGCTCACTGTCTTCAAGAATACTGAAAACCTTGTTTCCAGTTTCATCCTTCACATTATATTTCTTGATAGGCTTTATTCCAAAGAAACCTGTAATGAATTAAAAGGTTGAAGATAAGGGTGTTGAACAATTAATTTTTACTGTATTACATTAATGAAATGCTATTGAACAAACCTTCTGCAATACGTTCTTCCATAGTTACTTCTCTGAAGACAAACAGTTGATCCATCTAAAACAAAAAAATAAAATTTACAGATTCTTTGCAGTGAAAATTGCTTCATAATAAATGCATTTGTCACAATAACATACACATAATGATTGTGACAGATATGCTAAGGCGTGGGAGTGAGGAACAAAGAAACGCAGGTAAACGCAAAACGAGAGTCTTTAATAATCCAAAGGGTACACAGGGTACACAGAGCAAACAGGAACAAATGAGCAGCACAGCATATGGCGACAGACACCAGACAGAAATAAAGGGTCAGATCACACTATTAATACACAACTCAACAAGGTAATTAGGCAAACACAGTTGATTCAAATGACACAATTAGACAAGGGAGAAACAAGGTCAAGGGGAGCACATGTGGAGTAAAACAAACACAATGACAGTCCATGGGCGTGATATATCGCAACATAGGGAGGGCTGGGTGGGAACTTGGGAGTAGGCTCAGGAGGACAAACACCCAGGAGGAGGATGACAAACAGAGTCCAGGGTAGAGCCAAAGAGGAAACAGGAGGAGCTAGGGTGGATGAGATGGAGGGAGGAGCCAACAAGAGGGACCCAAGTCACAGCCATGATGACGACCCATGATGGAGACAACGGAGGGAGGAGCTATGGAGGAGAAAGGGCTGACGACTCCAGGGGGCTGACCGACGGTTGCGGAGGAGAGCCAATGAGCCAGGGTGACGAGGAGAATCCGGAGGGCGAGGTGAAACCAATGGCTCAGACAACCGTCGTGGAGGCTTGGATCCAAAAGGCTGCAGTGGAGCCAGAGCAACAGAGGACAAAGGTGGAACTGAAGGGATGGAGGAGCCTGACGGAGCCAGAGGGACGAGGCGCAGCCAGAGGAGTGGAGTCTGAGGTGCAGGATGGTTGACGACAGACCAAGGCGCAGCCGGAGGAATGAGGGAGCTTGGCGGTGCCAGTGGACTGCCAGGCCATGGTGGAGAGGAGGGAGGAGCTTGTGGAGCTGTTGGGTCGACAGGCAGAGAGAAGTCCTGGACTCTGACGCTGGAGGCAGAGACAAGGGTACCTCCAGCCATGATGCCGATGGAGACTGGCAGATCAGCAGTGAGCCCACCGCACAGATGGTGGGCTAAGCTTGAGCAGAGGGGCTGCCAGACAACAGCAGAGAAGGCGGCAGGAGCGGGTGGGACGGCAGGCATTTGTGAGCTTCCGGGCTCTCGGGGCTGCCCTTGGGAACAGAAGCCCTCTCCTTGGTGGACTCAGGGACAGAGTTTCTCTCTGGGCTTGACTTGGGAACAGAAGCCCTATTCAAGATGGGCTTGGGAAAATTAGTATTTGAGGGCTCTGATGAAGGAGGGAGGAGAGGAGGTAAGTATGGATACAAGTCCACATTGAACAACCCCTCAGCCTCCCATAGTCCCAGATCCACTACTTCCATACTGCACAAGATCCCAAGATGCAGTGGGCTCCTCTCCTCTCAATGATCACACTGGCCATGGCTTCTTCCTTCATGGTGGGCATGGCAACCAGGCTCTTGCCTGGTCCAACATTTTGCGTACCTCTGGTTCTGCGGCGATCCTCAGCTCTGTCGCTCCTAGTTGCAATGGCTTGTAAGTCACGGTGTGCTCCGGCTCTCTGTCATCCGAGGGCTCAGTTTTCTGATCCACACAGTGGGGAGATGGTGGGCTGGGCTCTGGTCATGAGTGGAACTGGCAAGATCATCCATGGGGCAGATGGGGAGAGGTGATCCGAACTGAAACATAAAAACTGAGTGCAACACGGAAACAAAAGGGGAGGGGAGACATGCAATATATTTCTGTAGTCGGTGTTCTGTCACGGAAATGCTAAGATGTGGGAGTGAGGAACAAGGAAACGGAGGTAGAAACAAAACAAGAATCTTTAATGATCCAAAGGGTACACAGGGCAGACAGGAACAAACAAGCAGCACAGCATATGACGAGAGGCACCGGACAGAAAGCAAGGGGCAGACCACACTATAAATACACAACACAACAAGGTAATTAGGGAAACACAACGATACAATGATACAATTAGACAAGGGAGAAACTACGTCACGGGGACCACATAGGGAGGAAAACAAGCACACTGACAGTCCATGGCCATGACAATGATAAACATTATTACTACTACTATTATTATTATTATTATTATTATTATTAAGAGGCATCTCCAGTCTTATCTTACCCTGGTGAAGGTCTCCAGATGAGAAGGAAAGTGGTACGGGTCTGGCGAAGGAATCATTGTGGTGACCTCTAGTGAAGCATAAACAGAAATACCGTGTATGTATCAAACTGTCAGAGTCACCAGCCACACCAAATCCTTCTACCCCACCCATTCTTTTACAGTTACCAGAGTTCTGTTTCTCTGCACCTGTCTGCACTAATCAACCCCTGCTCAACCCCAGGATCTCTACACTTCCTACTAATTTCTGACAGCTGTAGCCAAAACTTTAGTTGTAATCTTCTTTCATGCTACAGTGGGTACTTTTCTCTAAGTTTGATCAACATGTTTTCCACAAAATAAAGATTTTTGTTGCCTTGGATATTTTGTCAGTATGTTAGTAGAACAGTGGTATATATATAGCTAATATTCCTTCATGTTTTGAGTGAAGATTAATATTTCAGAAAAAAATCAAAATCAAAAATCATATATATTTATAGATAACTTGAAATTAAGTATATGAAAACAGCAGTTTGCACTTAACTGATTTTAAAATTATGCTAAAGTGAGCTTGTTTTTCAAAAGGGTTATATCTTGGCTCCACACAGTGCCTTTTGTAATTAAAGAAACAAAACAGGGTAATGTTGACACACCCTTAACTCACCTGACAATTCCATATTTGATTTTATCTGGGAAGAGAATGAATTTCAAAATGATTAATTTATAGGTAATTGTAAATCTTACACATTCATATATAAAACACCCCATTTGACATTTATTTAAATTAAATAATTTTAAATAATTGCATATTGAGAAATATATCATACATACCAGTGAGATGCAATTCGTCTGTTAGGCAGTGGCAACTGAGTACCTATCTTTAGAACACCAGAATGATGTTTGTGCCTGAGCATGGGTCTGACGCCCACTTTCAAGTTTAGTTACTTCTGGTTTCAACTTCCTGAAGTATTCTGTGGGCTAACTATCATTCTGGTAACTTCATGTAAGTTGATAAATATGCCATAAACAATTGCAGGTGTTTTTATATTTTTGCCTGCTGGTTTTGTCTGGCCAGAGAAGACCTGGCTGACACACATCCGCATAACTATTGTCAGTCTGATTTTATAGATACTTTTTGAACTGAATTTAGCTTGGGCAATGACATCACTGAATCAATGATGAACTGACTTTGACTGAAAAATGACTGAGAATGCAATAAATTCCACCTCTTGCTTTTGTGCGGGGTCTATGTAGCAGTTTAGCCAATATCTGATTCAAGATATAAACATATTCAACATATGGCATACAGTTTAGCCAATCAGTATTCTAAACCCCAGTTCAAAAAAGATTATTATTTTATCACCCCTGTCAATCCACAGTTAAAGTCAGAACTAGTCTGTGTATCACTAGTAAAGTTTTGATGGATGAAGATTGTAATCAAGTTAAAGAGGATTCCTGTTACAGTTGTCAGCTGGAGTGCCCATGAACTCCGTTAGAGGGCACTCCAACCCGGACTCTTGCTATTTGAACTCCATTTCCCATGTGTTCCTTGCTCCTCATGTGATCTGGTCTTGTGTCACCCATGTCTGTGTGTTATGTTCTGATTGGTTCCTCAGTTGCATGTGTCATGTCCTGATTGGTTCCCTGGTTGCATGTGTCTGCTTTTCATTGGTTTGTTTTATCATATGTCCTCCTTGTCTAGTTTATAAAGGTGCGTTCACGCCATATCGGTATTACGGTAATTACGAGATTCCTTGTAAGAAGCGTTCACGTCCTCGTAGAACTCGTAATTACAACTTGTGAACTGGGAGTCTTCTGAGAGCTACGACTTGTATCACATGACCGCTGTACCACCTGACCAACGTAGGCTCTGTTTAGGTTTTGATAGTGATAGTTTCTATGTTGCCATAGAAAAGCATAATTCCGAGTCTGAGGACGTGAACAGCTCCGAGTAGAACATCACATGTTGTCATCTCAAAATTATGGTAATTATGATATGGTGTGAATGCAGCATAAGTTGCTCACTCACTCTCCAAGTTCACTCGTTGTTCAAGTCAAGCCAAGTCAAGTCAAGTCACAGCAGCTCTTCCTGAGCCAAGTCAAGTCCCAGTTGTTTGCCCAGAGTCACGTCATGTCCCAGCTGACCTCCCAGAGCTTCGTCATGTTTCAGCTGGGATCCACCATTGGTGTCTTCTCGCACAACTGGTATCCCCAAAACAAATCACTTTCACCCTCCAGTCTTTGAACTGTTTGCCCTACCTGTAGCTCTTCCCACAATGGGGATCACTATTTGGTGCGTTTGGGCTGCGTAAACTACCACCAAATTTCTAGAGCCAACAGCAGTCACGGAAGGATTGCCTGAGGTGGCGGCTGAGGCTGCAGAACCTCCAGTAATGGCAGTGCCCACTCTAGATCTTCTAGAAGTGGCAGCGGAAGCTGCAGAACTTCTAGAGGCAGTGGTGCCCTTTCCAGATGTTACTGATGTGATATCTTTCACTGCAGCTGTTATCACAGTAGTGGCGCCCACTCACAAACTTGTCCCAATCCGGCCGCAGGGACTGTCTGTGAAATCCCAGTCAGTCCTGTCACGGATATAGAGGCCGTTCCTGAAGTCCTGTCTGTCCTATCACAGCTATGTAGGCCGCCTGTGAACTTCCTGTCTGTCCTGTCATGACTACAGAGGCCCCTTATGAACTTTTCTCATGCTCTGAACTGGCCAAAGAGGCCATCTACGAACTCTCGTCCTGTTCTGAATCAGCCACTGTGCTGATTGTGAACTCTCTGTCTGTCTCTCCGTCTGGTCTTACCTAGTGGGCTGCTGCTGCATCTGCTCCACCCTGGTGGGTGTCTGCTCCACCATGAGGATCTTCAGCTCCACTTGCTCCGCCCTGGCTCTCTGTCCTGCTGGCTCCACCCTGGTGCTCTTCAGCTTCACCTGCTCTTCCCTGATCCTCAACTATTAATATGTAAGCAAACTGTGCATGCATGCTCTCAGCACACTAAATGCTAACATTGTACAATCCCAATGCCAGAAAATTGGGATGTTTCGTGAAGAGCCATAAAATCAAGAATATGTTCATTCTCTTTAACATTTATTTAACTGACTAAAGTACAAAGAAAAAAATTCCAAAAAAAATTGTTTTTAGTGGCCAACTGTGAATTTTATTTTGTAAATACAAGCAAATTTTGATTTTTATGACTGCAACGCACTCCAAAAAAGTTGGGACAGAAGCATGTTTAACATTGTGCCACATCAACTTTCCTTATAATTACAATGTGTAATTGTTTGGGAAACAAGGATACTAATACTTCAAGTTTTGCAAGCAAAATTGTTGTCCAATCTGGCTTGATAAAAAACTTCAGATGTTTATCAGATTGTCATTGACTGACTCTCCTTTTCATGACTGGTCATACATGCGTTCAAAAGGAGACAGATCTGGACTGCAGGCAGGCCAGTCTAGCACATTCAGTCTGTGTCTATGAAACCAAGCTGTTGTAGCACATGTAGTCCTGGCATTGTCTTGATCTATTATTAGTATTACATGGACTTCCCATGAAAGACATCATCCTCATGGCAGTATATGTGTCTGTACAATCCCAATACATGCCTCAATGGTACCTTCGAACATATTCCAGTCACCAATGCCATTTGCTCTGTTGCACCCCCATACCATGCCAATCATTTGCATTTCCAGCTAATGAAAGACTGGATGGTTTCTTTGTGCACTGTCTATTTTAGGCAGAAACGAGCTGAAACGTGGGCTCATCTGACCACAGCACATATTCCCATCATCTTTTTGACTATCTAAGATGAGCTCTGGCCCAGAGAACCCCATGGCATCACTGCATAGAACTGATGTATGGCTTTATGCTAGAGTAACAGAATTCAAGCTTAATTTATTGATGCAGCTGCAGGATGTGTTAAGTGTCAGCAGATTTCAGAAGTACTCCTGAGCCCATGTAGCTATAATTTAACACCACAGCATGATGGTTTCTTATGCAATGCCATCTGAGGGCTCAAAGGTCATGCACATTTATCTGAGGTGTCTTGCTCTTTGTCTTCCTTTACACAGACTGACATTTCTCTGGATTCCTCAAATCTTTTCACAATATTATGTGTGGTAGTTGGTGAAAGACCTAAATTCTTTGAGATTTTCTATTAGGAAATGTGATTTGTTTGACACTTTTGTCATGAAATTTGTCACAAAGTGATGAGACATGATCCTACTTTGCTTGCAAAGACTGAAATGATTATTTTATACCCAAACATGATATTCTCACCTATTTCCATTTCACGTGCTTACTGTGAACTTCCAAAAACAATTTAATTTGGATATTCTATTGTAACGTGGAGAGCAAGATGTGAAGCGGGCGGATCCAAATGCAAAGCTTTATTAGAAGGGCAACACAAAGACATGGTCGAACAGGCAGGGTCAGACAATAGCAAACAGGTATGTTGGAGCGAGACACAAGAATAGTCCGTGAAGCAGGCGAGGGTAGATCAGTGGCGAACCTAATCCAAAGGGCGAGGAAAAGAGGTAATCTGAAGAAACGAGTGAGAAATCCGAAAGGCCGGTGGCGAGACAGACAAGATGAGATGACCAGGCAAGAAAGCTTAACTGGGAACTAGGAAACTAGGGAACTAGGGAACTAGGGAACTCTATACAAACTCCAATACACAACTCCAATAAACCAAAAAACAGGGGAAAGTCAAAGGCTTAAACAGAGCGCCTGATTGGCTAAAGGTGTTAGCGCAATCAGCGTGATGGGTGATGGGAAACATAGTCCGGAGTGTAGTAGGGCTGCACGATTAATCACACGATATTGTGAGGCGCGCTTAGTCAATGAAGCCGGTACTTTGATTAGTAGTAAAGCTCCATCACGTGCGTTCAGCTGGAGCGGCAATTAATACACAGAGCCGTATATCATTGACAAGCTATGCCAAATCGCGCTCATAATCGAATGCAGCCCTAGGGTGTAGTGCAACAGTCTGTGTGATGTGAACTGTAAGTGGGAAGCACAGGCGACCTCTAGTGGTGGGCAGACCAGACAGGATTCATAACATCTATAACCTTTTCACTTCTATTTAGCCTCTGTCCCAACGTTTTTGGAGTGTGTTGGAGCCATGAAAATCTAAATTTGGTTATATTTACAAAATAAAATAAACATTTGGCTAGTGACTTCAGTAGTCAATTAAGTAAGGATTAAATAGAATGAACAGATAACACATTCTTGATTTTGTGACATATCATGAAATGTCCCCACCTTTTTTCTGGAATTTGGATTGTATTTCCTTGTGTCCACATTTTAATATGGTTGCATGTCTGGTGAGTATTTTATGATGTATGCTCCTGAACTTTGTGAGAGTCAGTGGTGTTTATGCACATATGGGCAATAAGACACTCAAAGCAAAGGCGATTATGTCAACCCACTTTTAGATAGCAGGTTTTGAAAGTCTTTTGAAACATTCTAAATGTTTTTATTTTCATTTGTATTCTTAAATGATCCACATATTATCTATGTGCAGTGGTGGGCAGTAACGAAGTAGTTGTAATTCGTTACTGTACTTAAGTACATTTTTCAAGTATCTGTACTTTACTGGGAGTAGTTTTATTTTGAGTAACTTTCACTTTTACTTCATTACATTCCAAAGCGTAAGATCGTACTTTTTACTTCACTACATTTCATAAACATATCGTTACCTCTTATAATATATCACGTTCTCTGAGACGCACAAGCGGTGTCTGATTCATGAACAAACTGATTCTTTTCAATGAACCTGTTAATCTGATTCGCCAATCGCACCAAACAATTCATTCACGAATTGGACTGATCCGATTGCAGCTGTTCTCGAGTCGACAACTCACTGATTCAAATGATCCGTTTAGAGCGAGTCTCCAGTCAACTGAATTCACAAGTAAGAACCGGGAGACAGTGTTGCCAACTTAGCGCCTTTGTCGTTATATTTAGCGAGTATTCAGACCCCTCTAGCGACACATTTTCAAAAAAGCGACTAGCGACAAATCTAACGACTTTTACTGGTGTTATTGGAGACTTTTAGAGACTTTTTGACGTGAAACCGCACATTGTTCTTACTCTTCTCAACGAGCAGCGGGTGCTGCCGTTTGACCCATCCCCCGTGGCAAAGCACTCACAGGCGGCCCAGTTCTCGTGCACCAGCCCCTCCCAGCTGCAGTCAGAGCGCGGAGATGTTCACCCCTCCGTGTCCTGACTGCAAATGAATCGCGCATCATGTGCGTGAAGCCGCCGCTGGCTGATCCCGCCCTGTCTTGCATTCAGCAAGGGATTTAAAATGTAAAATGTACTTTGTCTAAAATAATTAAATCACTTAACAAAAATAAAAAGCTGCATTTAGTTTGACTCACACAGCCTCAGTCACTTACTCGTCTGGTCCACTTACTTATCTCGTCGTGTTTGTGCCTTTCTGTGACATAAGTTAAACTAGCTAGCCAGTTCATCATGTCTAAACTGTACACACAAAAATATAGAAAGGAGTGGGAATCAAACCCTGAATTCAAAGGTTGGTTAAAGCCGTTTATTGGAGACAATACACGGGCATACTGTTTGTATTGTAAGGCTGATTTCTATGCCAAACTTAGTGATGTAAAAAAACACAAGGCAACTCAAAAACACACTCAAAAGGCAAAGCCTTATGATAGTTCCACCCAAAAAAGCCTGCCATTTATGATTCAAAAAATTGACTCTGCTAAAAAGGCTGAGGCCACCATGGCATTAGCTATCGCTGAACACTGTTCCATGCTAGCATGTGACCACATTGGAGAAGCATGTAGAGCTGCTTTCTCAGACTCCACTGCAGCTACCCATTTCAAAATGCACAGGACAAAGTGCACAGAGATGATTAATGGTGTTCTAGCACCATACTTCCTCAAAAAGTTGGTTGCAGATGTGGGTGATCAGCGTTTCAGCCTCCTCCTCGATGAGTCCACAGATATAAGTGTTTCTAAATACTTGGGGGTTGTGATAAGGTACTTTAGTGACACCAAGCAGACAGTTGTCTCAACATTTCTGGGGCTTGTTGAATTGGAGGAGGAGATGCCAGATCTATAGCCTGTGCTGTTGTGGGTTTCCTCGTGAAGTGTGGTCTAAAAAAAGAGAAACTCCTGGGGATAGGGACTGACAATGCCTCTGTCATGACAGGGGTTAACAATGGGGTCCATAAAGTCCTGAAGGAAGAGTATGGCCTTAAAGATCTTGTTCTTATTCGCTGTGTATGCCACTCTCTGCAGCTTGCTGTAAGTCATGCTTCCAATGACACCATCCCCCGTAGCGTGGAATACCTGGTACGAGAGACTTATAACTGGTTTTCAGTGTCTCCAAAGCGCAGGGAGGCCTACAAGGCCATATATGAGACCATCAACTGTGGGGAAAAACCTTTACAAATAACAAAGGTCTGTGCCACACGTTGGCTCTCCATTGAACCTGCGGTTTCACGCATTTTGGACCAGTGGGAGGAGCTTAGGCTGCATTTCTCAGTCACCAAGTCCAGTGAACACTGCTACATGGCTGAGGTGTTGTATTCCATGTATAGCGACCCTCAAAACATTTTGTATCTGACATTTTTGAAGTCAGTGCTAGGTGAGGTACAGTTGGCCATCAAGGCTTTTGAGGGTGAACAAGTAGATCCTCTTAAGCTACTTGAAAGCTTGGTTAGCCTGATAAAGTCTGTGAGTAGCAGGGTGCTGAATCCACTGGCAAAAACGGATGTTCTTAAAGGGCCAATAGATGGAGACATCAGTCCCAAACCGTACCTTGGTTACCTTTTTGAATCAAAGGCAGCTGAGCTCCATCTTGTGCCGGAGCATGAAATCAATGTCCGAAAGCGGTGTGTAGCCTTCACCATCTCTCTCACTAATGAGTTGAGGGTGAGACTGCCGGACAACATCGAAGCATTGCAGTACATGTCAGTTTTTAATGTGGAGGAAACTTTAAAGCACAATAAGAGCCCTGGAGAAATAGGAAAAATAGCCAAGCTCCTCGGCTACTCCCCTGCAGACATAGACAAAATTGTCCAGCAATGGCGTGCCATCCACCTTAGCAAATGGAATGAGACAAAAAACACAATGAGTTTCTGGAGTGAGATTATGAAGTTCAGAGATGCAGCTGATATCAACCCATTTCAAGAACTTGCCATGGCTGCTGTGTCTGTGTTGTCCTTACCACACTCGAATGCTGAAGTCGAGAGAGTTTTCAGCCAGATGAGTGTGGTAAAAAGCAAGCTCAGAAATCGGATGTCCTTGCAGACCCTTAACTCCATCCTGTACATCCGATATGGACTGAAGCTGTCTGGTGAGGCTTGCTATGAGCATCAGCTCCCAGATAATGTTTTGCAGCTTTTTGGCACATCAGCTGCTTACTCATTCAAGTCAGCTCCCTCAGTTGCTGAACCTGCCATAGAGAGCCTTGTCCAAAATGACGACGAGCCACTCTTTCTGTGAGCCAGCACAGCCTGTCTGTATGTGGAGGGGGTATGAAAAAAATACAATTAACCTGAATTAGGGCCAGACTAGTTACCATTTTCTCAGATTTTCTCTACTATATCCCATTTTCTTTCTATTATCTCTTTTGTTAATCTAGATTGTATAATTTTTTTATATATATATATACTATAGTTAAAAATGGTAATGTTTTACTGTGACTTCTTGTAGGTTCCTAAGTGGACCATAAGGTTAAACCCCAAACTTAAGAAAAAGAAGAAGAAAAAAAAGATTGTATACAAAGAAAATGTTATGGTTAAAAATGTTAATATTTTACTGTGAGTTGTAGGTTTCTTAGTGGACCATAGGGTTAAAAACCAAACTTAAAAAGAAAAAAAAAAAAGGTTAAAAATGTTAATGTTTTATAGGCTCCTAAGTGGGCCAGGTAAAAAAGAAAAAAAAAAAAAAAAAACAAAAAAAAAAAAAAACAATTAACTCCGCCAGAGTGTCTCTTTTGGGTCACTATTGCCGGTCCCAAGCCCGGATAAAGGAGGAGGGTTGTGAATCGTAAATAAAAAAAAAAATAAAAATAAAAAAAAAGAGAATCCACATTAGAAGTTCATTTGTGGTTCTAAACATATTCAGGGTGGTTTTTACTCACCTTTTGTCTCTCCAGCGATGTTACTCCGCTCTCTACAGCGTCCATCACAATTACATGCATATGGTCGTTTGTGCAAATTAGTCGATGACGTCATTTAGCGCCTTCTAGCTACTTTTAGGACAGCCAATAGCTACTTTCCTTACTGAGCAGTTGGCAACACTGCCGGGAGATCTTGTGCGCGCGCGACTGATGCTGCGAAAAGTAAGTTACTAATGTCGAATTTTAGGATTAATTATTATAACTGAAAATCATATTTAGGTCAAAGCTGTCCGTTGTTTGTGAATTACATCTGCTGTAAAAGGTGATCTGTTTAAGCGTACTGAAATGCTTGAATTCAAAAACGAAAAATTTAAATAACAGCTTAAATAAAATAACTCATGCACATTCATATTCCTCGCTGATGTAACGTTAGCAGTTTTATTAAAATGCTACGCATGTAGCGCTACGTGACGTCTGTTTTTATATTGTTTAGCAACAGTATACATTTTTATATTGTTTGGATCAGCTGGAGTAGACAGATACGAATGTTTATTCAACCATACTGAAAATAAGTAAATATTGTTAGCTGATGCTAACTGTCTAGCTGCTTGCTGGTGCTAAGTTGAGATAATTTTTAGATATAAAGTCCACATATTTTTATTCAACCACCTAGATAGATTACATCCAAGGGAAAAAGAAAGGGTGTCATGCTCAGATCATGGTAACTACAGTAATTATCAAAGTGGAAAGTGATGCCCTCTGGGGGCATTTGGCCAGGGGTGGTTTTTACATGGGCAATATTTGAAAGGAAAAAATCATTATGATAATATAATTATATTTTCCTTAAAATGTTCTTGTTAACTTCAGTCCTTATTCTCAAGTCATATATAATTGTGATGTTATGCAAAACAAGCTTTACTTGTTCACACTTTTTTCTTACTGTTGAAAATATGATGGTCAAATCTGTTTTCTCTCAGGTACATTGCTGTGTAAGCTTCACATTGAATATTACTACATCACTCTCGTCAACACAGTCCATATCAACAACAGTAGGATTATAAAAAATATGTGCTGCCTATATAAAATTGCTAAATAAATCTATCAGTACTTTTTTACTTAAGTACATAAAAAATCGGGTACTTTTGTACTTTCACTCGAGTAAAATTGAAAGAGGAGCACTTTTACTTTTACTGGAGTAATATTTTATTATACATATCTGTACTTTTACTCGAGTACTCAAATTGTGTACTTCGTCCACCACTGTCTATGTGGAGTCAGGTCAAGCCAGCCTTTACATGTTGTTGTTTATATTTTAAAAAAAAAGTTCTAAACAAATGCCATATTTGTTTTATTTTATTTTTTCTCCAAAAAGAGTTTAAAAAAAACAAACTCAATACTTGCAATTCAAAAAAGATTACACTGTGAATGAATAAAAAAGTGAGATTACAAAATAGAAACTATAAATTCCATGTCGCTTACACAACACAGAACCAATAATTGGACATTGGAATGAAGATTTTTGCACCAAATGTTGTGAGATCCTGAAAAAATTCTTGATCTGCCTAACAGTGTGGATAATTGAGTTTGTGCACCAGACAACAATTGCCAAAATTCCAGACTTCGATTTGAGTGACAGGGAGCTGAATTCCAGTTTTGGACAAATATCAAGAATTGCACAATGTTAAAAATTTAGATGTGATACTTTGAATTACAAGAACAAGACTGTCTACAGCAGGGTTGCTCAAACTCGGTCCTGGATGGTCAGTGTCCTGCAGAGTTTAGCTCCAATTTACCTTAACACACCTCCCGGGAATTTTGTGGTATGCCTAATAATAGCTTGATTAGCTGGTTCAGGTGTGTCTAATTGTGGTTGGAGCTAATCTTTGCAGGACAATGGCCTTCCAAGACCAAGTTTGGGCACCCCTGGTCTACAGTATGTCACAACCATCAGCTGGTATGCCTATGACAGCCACCAGAGGGAACTAATCTTAGATTTTTGTTATTTTGCTCTGTCAGTCCTGTAACATCCTTGAATGACAGCCGCCAGAAGGCACTTATCCTGGACCATTGTTAGTTTGTTCTGGACTTTAATTCCCATCACCTTTTGCACTGAAAATTGTTTAATTACCCTCAGCTGTGTGCAATTGACATACTTATGCTGCCTTCACGCCATGTCGTAATTCCAAGATGACACCACGTGACATTCTACTCTGAATTAGGGCTCTAAGCAAACCCAGCCAAGGAAGACTGTCCTTATCTAGTGAAAAGATTGGTTATTTTCTAAAAAAAAAAACAAACAAACATACAATTCATACACTTTATTAACCTCAAATGTCTTGCCCATGCGAACTCTGTGTAAACCTGGACAATACAGTTAGGATATGTTGAAAAACTTCCATCTAATTTTGCCCTCCAACTTCAGATTTGTCCTACATCGCTGCAGATATACTGACCCAGTGTTTACAAAGTGAAAGAAGATCAAATGCCCTTGACAAAAAAAAAAAACGGTAAAACAGCAATGTAGGATGATTTTGAAGTTGGAGGAGAAAATGAGATAGGAGTTTTTCAACATACCACAGCATTTTTACACAGAGTTCACACACACATCGCAGAGAATAGATAAGATAAGCGTTTGAGGCTAAAAAGTACATAAATGACATTATTTGGAAAATAACTAATTGTTTCACTAGAAAAGACCTCAGCTGGTATCATTTAGAGCCCTTTAAAGCTGCATTTAAACTGTATTTTGGAAGTTCGAACTCACAGGCACCATAGAAGTCCACTATATGGAGAAAAATTTTGAAATGTTTTCCTCAGGAAACATAATTTTTTTATGACTGAAGAAAGAAAGACACAAGCATCTTGGATGACAAGGGGGTGAGTAAATTATCTGTAAATTTTTGTTCTACAAGTGAACTTCTTTTAATTTGTAAAATATTTATTTTAAAATCTCATAAAGTATATACTTATTTTGTGTGAATCCCCACAAAACTGGAAGACTTTCTTAATGTATATAAGGGGTAACAATATGTAATCATGTAACCAATAAAAAGAAACTGTAGGCTGATTCCAGGTATTTTAAAATATAATTTAATCTAATTAGAAGTACTTAATTTTTGTAATCTGATTATGTAATTCAGATTACATGTAATCACACACTACCCAGCTATATATATAATCAATGATTGGATTTGTCTTCTGATGTCTCAATTAAAAATTCTAAATTCTAAGTTGATTTTTTGACACATCCATACCTACACCTATTAGTAATTCAAAATATCATTATCTCTAAAACATTCAAAAACAGCAGAAATGCTATAAATAGAGCTAACTGTAAATCAGTTGCCTGATATTTCACATAGTACCACTTAGCTAATTAATTGTTCTTTATCGTCTTCTTCTTCTTCTTCTTCTTCTTCATCTTGGAATACATTAAACACTAATATGGAGTCATTAACTGAGAGTAAGTGGAGTGTTGCATTATTCCATTATAATTATTCCACAACCACATGGTTTGAATGAAGACTTTGTGGAAGTAGCTGGTTTGATTTGTTATAATAATAATAATTATTATTATTATTATAATTATTACCATTCCTCCTCTGCATATTTGAGAAGTGCCAGTTGAGAACCTATTCTATAACTGATTGATTAAATGCACGTTATTAATAAAGAAATCATTTAAAAAAGATGACACTTTTTAATTAATTAGTTTATTTTTTATTTATTTATTTATTTTTGCATACACTGTGAATACATTTCAAGTGTTGTGTTTGTTGTGTGTGTTGTGTTAAATAGCATTTTGTAAGAATTATCCTTAAACCTAATCAAAACCTATTAATAAATAATAATAATAATAATAATTAATAATAACAAAAATAAACTTTAAGTGGGTGGCGGGGGGGGGTCAGTTGCCCCCTCAGATAGTTAGTTATTAATGTCGCCCATGATGCCGGTTTTGTCAGCCACATCCAATGACGTTGCCCGGTGGAGACTGAACTCTAGCTAAAATATAAATGCAATATATACAGTACACCAATCATATTTAACAGGTAAACAAGACGAGAAAAACATTCATACCTCATGGCTGGCACAGCAGCAAGCACACGGGTGCATCCGTCTGATGACCTTTTGATTTGAGAGGTCAGCAACATCCATTATGAAAGAATGTCCACTATTATGGCAATTCTGTCACAACACTCGCTGATTTTGCTGTATTTCATTCATGGCATGTTAATGAACAAACCTTCTGCAACATATTCTTTTGTAGTTTCTTTTTTGTAGACAAATAATTGATTCATCTAAATAAACATGAAAATTACATGTTGATTGCAGTGAAAGTTGCTGTAAAATAAATGCATTTGTCTAAGTCAGAGTAGCACAGACACATAAACAATGTGCATGTATCAAACAGCTTTGTTTGTTAAATTATTATAGTGTATTAAACTTTTAGTGTACTTCAAATCTTAAAAGTATATTTAGAAAAAGTACTTTAAGATGATTTATTATTAATGAAAAAATGCAGTAAATATGCTCATGGCTATGTTTGGTTACACTTTATTTTAAGGTGTCCTTGTTACAGTGTAATTATACATTTAAGTACTGAGTAATATTAATTAACTATATATACTTACTATATGGATGTCACACCCCTGTGGACTGGTTTGTTGGTTTTGCCCTCTTGTGTCCTTATTTGGTCTTTCCTGTTCCGTTGCTTGTTAAGTCGTCATTGGTTTATCACTCCCACCTGTCTTTGTCTAATTAGCTGTCTTATATAAGTTTGATTCAGTTCCTTGTTTCTTGTCCGTTCTTAATGTTAAAATTTACATCGTGTTGGCATGTGTTTTCTCCGCTGTTCCTGTTTGTTCCTGTTCCCTTGTTGGATTATCTAGTGAAGTACGTCTGCATTATTTCCTCGTCCCTGTCCCTCCTTCCCTGACCCTGACAATGGATAGGTTTTGGATTAGGGTTACTTGCATGCAATTATGCATAATTAATTATTATAATAGTAATGTAACATGTAACAAGGTCACCTTAAAATAAAGTGTCACCCTACATTTCTTAACACTCTTTAGTACACATTAATTTATTTATATTGTTTTTAAAAAAATTGTCATCATTTAAAGTTCACTTATGTTGAAGTGTTGACTAACATACAACACTTAACTGTACTGTTATTTGATATTACATTTAAAGTTAATAGATTTAAAACTGCATCAAAACATCAAAAATGTGTTATTACAAATACACTATTTATTTGTCACAGTTGGAAGAGGCACAGACAAAGTAAGTTACACAAACAAGGTTTTTATTGATGAACTCAGAAGCTTCCAACGTAAAGGCATACTAGGAGTTGAGATCAAAAGGCACATATATAAATATGAGGTTATGGGGTGTAATCTTCTTTTGCTTTGTTCCTTTACAGATCCTCACACAAGCTTATCCTGGGAAGACAGGCAGAGACAGGTCGGTTTGTTCAGTCAGCCACTGACTGAATGGCGTGCATGTGCTTATATGTGGTGCAGGTAAATGATTCCAGGTGTGTCCAATTAGATGGCGGGTGACTGGGAACGAGTGACTGTGGCTGGTGAGACAGGTGACTGTGTGACATTAACCCCCCCCAACACCCGGCATCTCCCCAGACTGACGACGAGGACGACCATGTGCCCTGGGCGTGGATGGGCCTGGTGCAAGTCTGAGAGGAGTCAAGTATAGGATGTCAGCTCTGTCAACCCACAATCTCTCCTCGGGACTTTACCCCTCTCAGTCTACAAGGTATTGAAGGTTGCCGCCTCGCCCCCGGGAGTTAAGGATTTTGTGGACTCTGAAGATGTTATCGGGGATGATCTCTGGCAGAGGCAGATCTGTCTATCACTGTTTCATTCAAAAACAGCAGCTGTGGTCACAGTATAAGACAGGTAACACACACATTAACACTTTAAGCAATTAAGCAAAATTGGTTACTAGCATGTTCCATTTTTTTCTATTTCCACTAATATATTTTTATATAAAAATAGGTCTACTACTTTTAGTAACCTAAGATGACCTAACATTTTCAAAAAACAGCACTGGAACTTAAACTTCATTCTGCTACTGTTTAAATGAGCATAAAGACCTAGTGCTGACATTTAAAACCAAAGAAACACAGATATTTGTGGCTCAGGTTTTTGCCTTCGTTATGTGGATCAAATTACCCCAGAAATATAGCACAACCTGAAATCACCTACAACTAATGTGGGTCAGGCAACAAGGTAAATGGCTTAAGGTATACTAATAAGCATTATAATTATAATCTAAAAATGCTGAAAATGCTCTGTGTTTTGTAAATTAAGTTTTTAACATTATTTACATGGCTGGTGTTTTTAATATGCTTAAAGATAAACCATGTGCAAACTCATTAGTCAACACCATTGCTGAGCATTTTGTTCTTAAAACTGTGGTGTACCAAATGACACACTTCAGGCTTGTCCAAATTCCCACACTTGCATTCCTCCAAACACGGAGTGCTGAGGCCAAAGAGCTCAATTTTGGTCTCATCTGACCACAACACATTCACCCAGTCCTCTTCTGAATCATTCAGATGTTCATTGGTAAACTTCAGACAGGCCTGTATATCTGCTTTCTTGAGCAGGGGGACCGTGCGTGCGCTGCAAGATTTCAGTCCTTCACGGCGTAAAGTGTTACCAATTGTTTTCTTGGTGACTATGGTCCCAGCTGCTTTAAGATCATTGACAAGATCCTCCTGTGTAGTTATTGGCTGATTCCTCACCGTTCTCATGACCTTTGAAACTCCACGAGGTGGAAACTCATCAGAGCAGACCACTAAATATTGCTTAAAATGGGAAAACATTTACAATAATCAGTGGTGGACTGGCCATCTGAAGCAATCTTACAAAAATGAACTATGGTTTTATCATAGTAAAAGTGTGATAACCTTGTTTTTTGTTTGTTTGTTTTTTGCCATATTGATTAGCATTTGCAGTGGGTGACAGGCTTCAAGATTAACGGTGCTTTGAGACATCCACCGTTGGGAGATTGGGTGGTCGGAGGTAGCAAGGTGCTCTAGCCCTTTGCCGTCACCATACTGAAAGGGTGGTGAGGGGGAAAGGGCAAACTGGGGGAGGGTTGCATGTGGCTGGAGTGAAAGAAGGGAGATGCCTTGAGCGTGTTAGTTGTATAACTGTCTATGGACGGTCAGAAAGCTCTTGGATTTCATCAAAAATATCTTAATTTGCATTCCAAAGATGAACAAAGGTCTTACAGGTTTGAAATGACATGAGGATGAGTAATTAATAACAGAATATTATCGGTTATTATTTATGCTTATTATTATCACTGATGAAAACTCTTTTTGCTTCTTAATCTTTTTCAGATGAGGAATACAAAATTAGATAACAGCATTTATTTGAAATAGAAATAATTTGTAATAAGTATAAATCTCTTCATTTAGATAAATTTAATGCAACCTTGTTAAAAAATAAATTACCCCAGACTAAATGGTAATGCATCACCGTTTTTCACAAAAATCAGCATATTAGAATGATTTCTGAAGGATCATGTGACACTGAAGCCTGAAGTAATAATGCAGAAAATTCAGTTTTGGTCACAGGAATATCTTTTTATTTAACTATATTGTCTTTATATATTTCACAATATTGCTGTTTTCTGTATTTTTGTCTTTTACTATGTTTTATCTCATCTTAACTTTTATTATTATCTTTTCCACGATTGGAGCTGTATTCCGTAAAATGACAGGAGATGTCAAGTTTCTGCAAAAAGACGTATATAATAGAAAGGCACTTTTAGAACGGTCCACATTCTGGACTATACTTTCAAGTCTTCTAGATTATACAGTATATAGATCTAGATTATATATTATAGATTTATATTTCTGTATTATTTTAAAAATAGCTCTGTGCATAAGGTGGTGGGTCTATAGTGTAGTGTGTTGAGGAGCAGGTGTAGTGGGCCACTCTGTGCCAAAATATCCAGGGCCACTTTTTAGCCCTATAGTTCGTCTCTGATGATGATTGTTCCCAATTATTTGGCTATAGCAAGACTGAATGGACAAAATGCATCATGTATATAATAGTACATTGCTTTATATAACTGTCTTTGTGACCATCTTTATCTTTCATTTTAAGTAAGACAGGAAATGGAACAGACATGCTTATTAACATGTTAAGTTTATGGGACACTGGTCAGAAGTCTGATATAAAATGCATAAATTGTTGTTAATGTTTGTGCAATTCAGTTTACCCACTGTAACAGGGAAACATTCTATGTGAATGTTCCATGATGAGCACCTTAACATACCAGTTGTGGTATTCGTTCATATCCCCTGGGTTAATTTACAAAGAACTTCAGTTGAAGGTGTTTGTGGTTACTGCTCTTTGCTTCAATTTTAGATCATGCATGCAAACTGCATAACCTTCTAACAAGAGAGACACAAACTGGAACAAGTGATAATTTGTATTTTGTTAGTTTTTAGTTAAAGAATTTACAAAATAAACAGACTGTATATTGTTTAACAGCATTTGCAATGAAAGTATGTATCTATGTTTATTTATTTATTTATTTTTCTTTAGAAATGCAATACAAAAAAAATCAGTTGGTCAAATGCAACTATATTCTTCACACTTCAGCCTTTACTGGAGGATGTTTTAGCAAGCAGTCGGATATATGTATTACATCTTTTCTTCTGCCTGAAGTCGGAAAAAAAAAAGGGGGAAAATGTGTTACATGAACACAAAGGTACAAATTGACTTAAATACATTTTACATATATCTTACCAAAATAGAAAGGCTGCCACTCACAGTTTCCCTTTATTTTCTCTTTTGATAATACATCCAGTCCTGGAAATTAATGGAGTTGTATTTAAAAATAATAAACAGTTAACAAGTCTTACAACATTCTGTTGTGGTCTTAAGCAATTTTTTTAAAAATATATTAACAATATTTACAATAAGCATGCAGGCTCCCAGTACAGCAGCTTTCATTTTGACATCCAGGTTGCTTGGAAACCTCAACACAAAATCTGCACCTGCATTTGGTCCACTATATGAGAAAGGTTTGAAGATCTTGCCAAATGATCTGTCTATCACTGCCCCATCCAATGACACCAGCTGTGATCACAGTATAAGAGAGTACAATTCAATAATGTACAATAACATATTAAGCAATAAGCATTCAAGCAAATTTGGTTACTAGTCTGCTAGTGCCCCCTTTTCCACTTTAATATAATTTTTTCAATATAATACACAATATAAAATATAAAACCCCTAAATGTTAGCTGCATTTTAGGAGCTTAAAGATACATATTAGAACCTAAATTCCTCATATTTTTACCTTTGTGGCACTGTCCTAGATTTTTAATAACATAACATGGATTTACAGCTTTAGCTACAGTTTAAGAAAATGAAAAGGCCATGTTGTCCCTGACAATTAAAACCAAAGAACACATTTTGCCTTCATTGTGGGGATGAAATTCCCTTAAAAAGATAGCATAATCAGAAATTATATATAGCAAACATTGGTCAAGCAAAATGTAATAAGCATACTAAACAGTGTTAGAATTGAAATCTAGAAATGCTGAAACGTTTATTTGAAAGTTATGTTTAAGGTTACAGGATAGAAAATATCTTTGTTTCGTTTGTTTGAGTGTATGTGCTTCACCTCAAAGTTTTCATCTGTGCAGCAGGTACAAACTATACATGGCCCCTCAATCTTAAATGCTGGTTCACCTCGTTCATTCTCAACAGTGAATTTAGGCAGGCAAACATTCAAGTTTTGTCGCACATATCCAATGGCAGTGCCTGGTGGAGACTGAACTTCCAGCTGAAATATACACACAACATGTAATATACAGTAGGTAACATAATTAATGGCTAAACAAGATGAGGATAGCATTCATACCTCTTGGGTGCAGCAAACAAATGGGTGCACCAGTCTGATTACCTCTTGATTCGAAAGGTCAGTAACGTTCATTATGAAGGAACTTCCACTACCAAAGCATTGCCTTTCACAACACTCACTGTCCTCGACAACACTGAAAACCTTGTTCCCAGTGTTATCCTTCACATTATATCTCTTCATAGGCATTATTCCACAGCAAGCTTTAACAAATTAAAAGGTTGATGATAAGGGTGTTATTCAGTTGTTTTTGCTGTATTTCATTCATGAAATGCTAATAAACAAACCTTCTGCAAGACATTCTTCAAAAGTTTCTTCTTTGAAGATAAACAATTGATCCATCTAAAAAAAAGCATGAAAATTACAGGTTCCTTGCAGTGAAAATTGCTGCGTAATAAATATGTTTGTCTAAGAGTAACATACACATAATGATAAACAATATCATTTTGTATATATATATATATATATATATATATAATGTTTTTTTTTTGTTGTTTTTTTTTTCTAAGAAACATCTCCAGTCTTATCTGACCCTGGTCAAGGTCTCCAGATGAGAAGGACAGTGGTAAGGCTCTGGGGAAGGCATCATTGCGGTGACCTCTAGTAAAGCATAAACAGACATACCATGTGTACAGTATCAAATGGATGCCATCATTCCTACACAACATTCAACCAGGCTCATGAATTTCATATATGCAAATCATCTTTCTTGTTCACACTTTTAAATTATAAACAAGCAAACCATTGTTAGGTATAATACTACAGTATAGTGTATATTTTATTGCATTAAACACTGAAAAAAAAAAAACCTTGATTTAACAAACTGGTTTAAATTTGTTTTCCGTATACAGTCTCTTGTGTAAGGGTATGCTTATTTGAATATTAAAGTATATTTTAAAAAGTATTTGCAGATAATTTAACTTTTTTTACCAATATGTTTTATTTTTCTTTTGTCATTGTTGTAGCACTGGGTGCTTTGAGAGATGAGGGAAGGCAGGATTATGTGCAGTTAATAATAACAACCAATATAAACAAACTATAAGACACAGGAATAGAACTGAAAACAACCAATGATACATCCAACAATGGACAACACCAGGGGTGTGTTTGAGGAAGCAGGTTATGTGACATACCCTGGTATGTTTAAGGGTAAGTAAGTGGAAAACCTAAACTTTCAGTTCCAAAAAAAGAAGGCAACTTTCAGGGTATGTAAGTAGCCATAGCAACTTGCTCTCTGAAGATAACCTGTTATTAACACGTTTTTTGGCGTGTTCGCACTACAGGAGCCAGGAACATATTTAGTTCTACAAACTCTGTTTGGGGAAACTAAATTAGCTCCTGCTTCAGAGTAAAATATAGGAACTACCAGGGATGTACTGTAAGTGTACACTGATTGTCCAAACACATTACGAAACACCGGGTACCTGCTAATATTTGATGTTAATGGATGGAATAGTATTTACATTGTCATTTGCGGCCAGTGTTGGGAAGGTTACTTCGGAAATGTAATAGGTTACAGATTACAAGTTACTTGATTTAAAATGTAGTGTAATTTTTCAATTACTTTATTAAAGTACACTGTAAAAAATCTTATGTGCTATCTACTTAAAAAAAATATGGTAACAATATTACACATATTATTTTTAAGCAGTTTTTAAGGCTTGATTTTTTTAGAAGAATTTACTCGAATTGATCATGTAAAAATTCCTAAATTATTTAGCCAGACGCATATTATTTTTAAGCAGTATTTACGGCTTCATTTTTTTCCCTAGCAGAATCTACTTGAACAAATCATGTAAAACATCCTAAATTGTTTAGCCAGACACATGATGATTTTAACATTATTAGTGGAATAATCTTTTTTAGTTTAAGCAGATAAAACAAAATGTACTCATATGTATTAAGGAAAATTACTTAATGTAAAAAACATTTTATAATGAAATGAATACATAATGCATTTTGGTGTTAAACATGATTTTATTCCATGTTTCACTGGTATCAAAATATTAAACACTTTGTAAAATAGTGTACATAACATTTACAGCAGTTTTAAGATCTGTAAAACGATTTGTAAAACAGTTTGTAACTGACAATTTATATGTCATTGAAATCAACTGTTTAGCATTATATGCTAACAGCTTTTTTTGTGGGAATAGTCACATTCTGTACTAAAACCTGAGATAACTTGTGCATAGATGGCATAAAACCAGATAACCTGTTGTAGAACAAGCTGTAGAACAATCTCAAAACCTCAACCAGTGCTGGGCATTTTCACCAAAACTTGGTAACAGTGGAATGTGTTTCTCACAATCTAACACACAAGTTTGTTTTTGAGAGATTGCAATTTGGGGGAAAACCTGCAAACATCTAGTTCGAAGAAGAGCTTCTGAAAGGCCTCAAACGTGTTCCTCAGTTGTTTGGGATAGGTGAGGTTTAGTGCATATGTGAATCCAAGAAGAATTGCGCAGGCTCTAGTCAGATTTCCCAAGCCAGTCATGAATTGCACACCCTCCAAGACAATGCTAAAGTCCTCTTGGTCATCCTTCTTGCAGACAGCAATTTTCATTACATGCTGCACATCCTCATTGTCACACTGTAAAACAAACATAACATATTTTATTATGATTTGTTATTTATGCAGTTAATTGTTGTAAGATGTTCAAAAAAGTTTTTCCTCATAAGAACTTAAAATGGAGATACATCAAGGAAGTACAGTAAACCATTTTTAGGTTCATATCTTTGTAACATATTAAAACACTAACTCCCCAAAACTTGTTTCAGTGAACTGTGGAGACTGACACTACAACAAACTCAAGTATACTATGGCTAATGGCGGACAGGATGTTTTCAGAAATGTTCACAATGTTTAATTTATTTCATTTATATTGCTGACACTAGTGCAAGAATTTTTTTTACATGAAGAACGTCCTTATGTTTAAGATGTATTTTAAAACACCTGGTTCAACATAGTCATTGTTCCACATGCCAAAATGATCACTGTCGTTCAGATTCAAAAATCAGTGTAAAATAATTCCTGTACTAGCGTGAATAAGCGGTGTCCTGAGGAGCTTATTTAAGAAATCAAAATAAAATGTAAAAATTAGTAAGGAGCTTAACTTACCACTTAACATTTTACACTGTTCGTCTGCTCCTTCAAAATGCCGTCTGATCACTGCCGTTGTTGAGATTCAAATGAAGGTGACTCAATCAAACCCGGATAATTGGACCAATTCTCTTAAAATAAATATGAAGCCTTTTTTCCTTAAAAATTTTAGCCTAAATGGTTCCTCAAATTAAGCCTAAAAATTGCACTCATTTCCTTAAAAAAATAGGTAAAATTTATTTCTTAATTTTATTAGTGAAATGTTCACAATATATTATAAGAAACACAGAAAACCTATTTTTTAAATTAAATATGCACGTTATTTTTAATGATTACATCAGTTTTTTTAATGAAAATTACAAGCCTCATGATTCATTTTTTAATGTAACTTATTACTTTTAATTACTTTTTGATTACTTTTCTACATTTCTAATATTTTCAACTGTTAATCATTTTGAAACATTTAAACCAGGCAGAGTTAACCTTACAGTAGCACTCAACACTGATTACTGTCAACCTCTCAAAATCCTTTCAAAACACGTGAATCAAGATTATAATAAGTAAGGGATAACATACATCTTTATTTTGCGATAACAGCTGGCTGGATGTACATTATCTCACTTATTACACAGCTGCTTGATAGATTATTTATATGCTTTGTGTCAAAATAATAAAGACATGAAACACTGATCTAAGTTTAAATATTTGAACACAAAGCTTCCATGAAGAAATCAGTTGCTAGCAAACGGCAAGTTTAAACTACACATTTTAGGGATACATTGCAGTCATACCACTTTTCTTACACAACATTTCACCACATAAATAATTAAGTAGTAGTACAGTAGTAGTAAATCTTATTTACCATTACAGTGTACAAAAAAAAAAAAAAATGGCAGCAGCTGCGTTTGTATGAAACAATAGAGCAAGTCCACGATACCAGGATGACAGAATTAAGAAATTGTCCACATAATATTGAATTAAGCTTTAATATTTTATTGGCTAACCAAATGCAAAGCTTCCACCAAGAAAAACTACAAAAGAATATAGCACTGACCAGCTGTTATTGGGGAATAACATACCTTGGAATGTCATGACTGACCAATCAGTATCAAGCATTCCACAGAGCCATGTAATAATTTAATTTAAAGCACAGCCACACAATTTTAGTCTTTTTTTTTTTTTTTTTTTTTTTTTTTATCCCTTTCATTGTGATATGACAGTAGAGAGATGACAGGGAAGAGCTGAAAAGAGAGAGGGGAGCAGGATCTGCAAATGGGCCTTGAGACGGGACTCGAACTCGAGTCGCCGTGAGCGCAGTTGCACTATATGTCGGCGTGCTAACCATGAGGCTATTGCGAGGTTAAATACAGATTTGAAATCATAACAAGAAATAGTTTAATAGCTGTGATACTGGGTTGGAAATCAAATGTTTGCATAGTTATGACAGGAAACACTAGCATCTAACAATGCCTTGGAAAAAAACATCTTAAAAAATAAAGTTTATGCATAAACCCAAATAGGAAATAAACAGTTATCGAATAAGCATGTGTCCTATTCTGTGTCCTAAACTCCTGAAACATTGGTGTCTCATTTTAGAGCAGTCAATGCAATTTATGAAAGAAGTCAATTAAATATGTTAGTAATATGTAATCCCCTTTGTAATCACTGCCATTTTTCAAAAGTAACTGTAATTTAATTACACATTTTTTCTCAGTAACTGTAACTAATTACAATTACATTTATTTTGTAATTAAATTACGCAATTCTGTTACATGTAACTAGTTACTCCCCAACACTGTTTGCGGCACGAGTTAGGGAATAGGCACAGGTGGACTGTGGGTACAATAGCAAAGACTATTTAGACTCAATTCAACACCTCTGATAGGCAGCTGTTTTCAAAAATTCTCATGCTTATTTGTGTTCATGCTCTGTACTGTAATCTGTAGTCAATACGAAAAGTTTCTATTTACAACAGATTCAGTTTGTTCAATTCACATGTTTCTGTTAAGCTTATGGATGCAATAACCTGTCAGAGGTGTTGAGATGAGTCATTGCTGAAACACCAGAGTTTGCACTGCACTCTCACGTATTATTATAATATACTCTCACACATTATTACATGCAGATGTAAGTACAATGTAAATAAGCGAATCATTCATCACACAGTGTAGCTTCAACATGAGTTTTTTAGAGAGTCCTTAAACTCTCGCTAGACCGAAGTCAAAGACTGAAGCTAGACTGAAGTACAATTTGTTTACTTGGAATCTTGGAAACCAGTCTATTATAACCTTTCAATGTGCTGCTTTGAAAGCTTTAAAACCTTTGTGAAACATTTGTTTCAAACCAGTGCTTCAGAGCACATATCAAAATGCTACAATCACATGATTTCCATAAACTATGCTTTGTTACATCATAACTGTTTCTTCAATATTTCTTCACTGGGGTGATCTCTTTGATCCCATGAATCATGGGGGTTCACTGAGATGCAAAACAGGGCATGTGACAATCATTTACAGTTCACTTTTTTGAATGTGTAGACTAAAATAAATGTAAAGCTCTCCATTATACTTTTAACTGTTATTTGATGTTATATATTTTAAATTACAAATGTGTAATATATATATATATATATATATATACATATATATATATATATATATATATATAAAATGCATGACATACAAATTTCAATAAAAAGACATTAAATTATATTTTAGCTTGCTATAAAGCTTATCAGCAAATTGAACTACACTTTAACCATATTTCAATATGAAAATACATATGGAGATTTACTTAAATCCAGTGGGTCAAAAACATTATTTAGTTATACTAACTATATTTATTATAAATAAAAATATACATATATATTTTAATTTAATTGTAAATAACATGCAGCTAAGTATCTGAAACAACAGTTTGCACTTAAGTATATTGTTTTAAGTATTTTTTTTTCTGCATTAAGTACTCATATTAAAAATGGTAAAGTGTACTGGTTTTTCACAAAGAAACAAAACTTGCCACCACGAGTGTCTGTTGTAGTCAAACAAAGCAAACAAAATGAGGACACCACCACAAAAAAACTTACCTGAGAATTCCATGTTTGATTTTATCTGGGAAGAAATAAAGAAAGTGAGCTTCCAATGAGTTTTAAAGAAAGAAAGAAAGAAAGAAAGAAAGAAAGAAAGAAAGAATATATTCTTAAAGAATATATATTTATAAGAATATTCATAAATAAAACACACTATTTTACATTTTTTAAATAAAATAATTTTAAACGATTGTGGGAAATATGTCATACATACCAGTGAGATACAACTTGTCTGTTAGGCACTGGCCCTGATACATACAGTAAATGTTTTTTGTTTTTTTCTGTCTCTCATGATACACAATGAGTCTTGTCTTAAGAGTCTGTCTTAAGAACACCAGAATGATGTTTGTGGTTGAGCAGGGCAAGTGTCTGACCCACTTTCATGTTTAGTTACTTCTGGTTTCAACAGCCTGGAAATGTTCTGTGGGCTAAGTATCATTCTGGTAAATTTCTGTAAGTAAATAAATACAGCATTAACAATTGCAGGCTTTTTTATTTCCCTGTTAGCAACTGCTGGATATCAGCTTTATCTTTCTTTCTTTCTTTTTTTTTTTTTTTTTTTCATTTCTGGACATTTCTGGAGTTTGGATCTCATACTATAAGACAATTCAAAAAAAATTTTCTGGGGTGTCTGTTCTCATTTCTATAAGTCGGTGTGTGTTTCTTCCGCAGTGTTCTGAAACTAACACTATGTCAGTGGACAATAGCATCTGGTTATTAGATTCTGCTTTTTGTCCTGTAAGCAAATAAATAAATAAACAAATAAATAAATAATCAAATGGATTTAGTCATTTTTTCACAAAAGCAGTTCTACTAAGCTTCAAACCCAAAGCATTTTAAGGCAAGACGTAAAATGATAAGCAGATTTTAGGAAAATGGAATTTTAAAGGCAGGAAATTTGTACTGATAAAAAGGTGAAGCAGGTGCGGTGTGGCGGTGACTGTGACTGTCAAGTTTATCTGGGTCATAGGAGTTGTGGACCTGTGGCTTGTTTATTTACTGCAGCAGTTCTTGCTTGTTCATTTTATACATCGCTACAACATGTTGACCTGAGATGTTATTTTCTGCCTGTAGTATGTTGTCACATTTTATGGTTTGCTTGTTTCGAAGTAGGCTGTTTTTAGATTTGTATTTTGTAAAATGCTTTGAGCCCTGTCTGGAAGTGCTATACAAAGTAAATATATTATTATCAAAAGTAGCAGCCTAGTAGTAATAATAAGCCTACCAGTTGCAACTTTTGCAAGCTGCATAATTGGTCATGTATTTTCAACATTGGCCGAGAGGGGGCGACCCCCTACATGTATTTTAACGCAAAAAATTTCTACAAGACTGATATGACTTCATCTCAAATGAGATGTACACTATCAGTCAAAAGTTCTTGAACAGTAAGATTTTTAATGTTGTGCTGTGATATTGTACTATATACCATTATATGATCAGTGAGAAGCTCAAATAGAAATGTTTATTGAACTCCACAATACAATAGCAAATATATAAATGTGTATAGTATTTTTATGTTACATTAATCAGTGTCTTATTAATGCCGCGGGGTTTATATACATGTTTGACACACCGACCAAACAAGAGAAAACGTGACTCAAAACCCATTATACAACGCTGCACACCGTTTCCAGGAAACATGTTGTTCAACCCGGAAACCGTCGCAAAACGTTGTGCACCGGTTTGAGCTTGAATGTGCCCCAGGATATTAGAAGGATTTCTGAAGAATCATGTGACTGGAGTAAAGATGCTAAAAATTCAGCTTTGAAAACCTAAACAATAAACAATATTTTTAAAATATATTAAAATAAAAACAGTTATTTTAAATAGTAATTATATTTTCAAATTGTACTGTTTTTGTACTGTTACTTCTGTACTTTGGAACAAATAAATGCAGGCTTGATGAGCAGGAGAGACTTTAAAAAATCTTAAAATTAAAAATGCTCTGTAAAATAAATAAAATACGTTCCATACCGATCATAAAGTTTTTTAGATGAAAATAATTAATTTAGTGGTGTCTACTGTAGTAATTACATAACTTGGGCAAAAACAATCACAGAGCGTTTTGTGAAGAAGGACTTTTATCTTATTATCTTACTTCCGTGTCGAACGGAAGTAGGATCAGGATTGAAGCGGCTGTAGTCAGTTCTCTTCATCACACTCGCGCGTACGGCCATCTTCCTTCACTTCGAGAAGACTGTTCCTGCAGACATGGCCGACTATTCTAGCGTGGCTCCACCGTCCTCGAACGCCGGTGGAGGGATGAACGATGCTTTTAAAGACGCCCTTCAGAGAGCCAGACAGGTGAGTGCTTTGAAAGCGTCCGAAAATATTTCTTATCTTCAAGCATACCACTTAAAAATTTAGTATGAAACGTAACCAGCTCGTTAGCTAACTAGCTAACTTGAGGCCTTGATGCGTTGCAACAAAGAGGTTTCGGTTATGTCCGTTTTTCTTGAATTTCGTTTTTACCATTTTATTTTGAAGTTTAAGTGAAGCAGAATGTGTTTTGTAAACACTACGTATGTTTAGTAAACACTACGTATGTTTAGTACATGTATAAATAAGCTTAATAGCAAATTAGTAGTTTAAGTTAGTAGTTGTTAGACAATTGCGGGAGCTGTAATTAACGTATTCACAAACAGTCACGTATAGCTGGAATTAGGTCACTAGATGTACGGTGACCTAATAAATGTGTTTTTGTTTTTTGTGAGTTTTTATTTCTTCACCCCATTTTTTATTAAGCGTAGTACAACTTCGTATGTTTTTGGTGCTGCTGAGTCGACCTAGTTTTGTTTAGGACAACAGTAGGGGACACTGTGCGGGCCTCACACTGTTACAGTGTTGTTATAGTCATACATGGTCATAGAAAACCGATTTAAGTTTGTATTTCCCAATGTTATTTTAGATCGCTGCAAAAATAGGAGGTGATGGTGTACCCCCCTCCCCAGTTTCCAATGAGTTTGGTTATGGAGGACAGAAGAGACCCCTTGAAGATGGAGGTAAGTTCATAGGTGCCATGTAGTCGCTTTGTTATTGTGCATACCAATCAGCGTAAGCTATATTACTTACGGTTTGCACATCTAATTGAAATGAATGTACTATAAAAGACCAGAGGATTAAAAGTTTTAGTCCTTAAATGTTTGCTGTATTAGTGTATGTTTTGCTTCTATTGATAGTGATACTAAAAGTTATTTGAATTGGTGGTATTATTTTGGTCTAAACATCTTTTGTCTTTTCTCTCTTCAGATCAACCAGAAACCAAGAAGGTTCCACCAAGTGATCGTAAGCATTGCAGTTGTCTCCTGGGAGAAACTATTTAGCTGTTAATATGTTTTGTATTTAAAGGAGAAAACAACAATTTACAAATAATTTACTCACCCCCTTGTCATCCAAGATGTTCATGTCTTTCTGTCTTCAGTCATAAAGAAATTATGGTTTTTGAGGAAAGCATTTCAGGATTTTTCTTCGTATAATGGACTTCAATTGTGCCCCAGATTTTGAACTTCCAAAATGTAGTTGAAATGCAGCTTCAAAGGACTCTAAACGATCCCAGCCATGGAAGAAGGGTCTTATCTAGCAAAAAATAAAAATTTGTATACTTTTTAAGCACAAAAGCTTGCGTAGCACAGGCTCTTGGATGTGCGTCCACGGGTCATTCTTGAACGATTTGTTCATTTTGAACAAATCTTTAAAGTGACTCGCAAAGAACGAGTCACCTCCAGAGTGATTCGTTCAGTGGCGTATGCGCAACATCCTATTAGGTTCTGTCACGTGATGCTGATTTTGTTAAAATTAACGAAATGGCTCAAAAAAAGATTTGTTCATTTTGCTGAACGAGACTCAAAGGTCAGAGTCGGTAAAATGATCCAAATTCCCCATCACTACTACGAATCACGTCTAAGTTCATCGTCTGTGTACTCTGGCTAAAAAAGGTAGAGTATGGCAAAAAAAACTCCATCTTATTTTCTCCTACAACTTCCAAATCGTCCAACACGTTGTGCTTTTTTGTTTGTAAACTGCGTTTGACTTGCACTTTCTTAGTCTTTGCACGTTCAATGACCAGTCGTTTCGCTAGATAAGACCCTTCTTCCTCGGCTGGGATTGTTTAGAGTCCTTTGAAGCTGCATTTCAACTACATTTTGGAAGTTCAAAATCGGGGGGCACAATTAAATTCCATTATATGAAGAAAAATCCTGAAATGCTTTCCTAAAAAACCATAATTTCTTTACGACTGAAGACAGAAAGACATGAACATCTTGGATTACAAAGGGGTTAGTAAATTATTTGTAAATTGTTGTTTTGGAAGTGGACTTCTCCTTTAACAATTTTATAGATGTGACTGTTGTTTGCTCATCTTATAAGTTAATACTTTTATTTTTCTCCAGCTTTTTCATCTGTAATGGGAGGCATGGGAGGCCCACCAAGGTAAATGTTTATCTTTTTTTTTAAAAATCAGTAAATAGTAAAAATAACAGATAATTTGTATTTAAAATGTAGTATATTTCTGCATTGCCCTTTCTTCAAATGTTATGACGTCTCTATGCAGGTCTTTATCAGAAGAGTTCAAAGTTCCAGATGGCATGGTTGGCTTCAGTAAGTTGGCTATGAATTCTGAAAAAAACAAATATCTATTGTTTCATGCTTTATAGAACTTGCATTTAAATCTCATAAAAAATATGCAATGTTAATTAAACCCTTGTTTTCAGTTATTGGAAGGGGAGGAGAACAGATTTCAAGAATACAGCAGGACTCAGGTTGCAAAATACAGATTGCTCCCGGTAAGTCAAATTGCCGCATCCTGACTGTGTGTATCTCAGTCTGATTGTTGTCAGCTCTTTGAAGAAAAAAAAATTACAAAGCTTATTCTGCACTCTAACCAACAGACAGTGGTGGCATGCCTGAGAGATCTGTGACATTAACAGGCTCACCTGATTCAATCCAGTTAGTATCTCCACACATTAAGAAATTTGTCATGGTTGAATCAATTATGGTGTTTTTTAGAAGCAGGTGCAATCAAAAATGTACCTTTTCCATAATAGGACAGCAAAGAGGTTGCTCACAGATATTGTAGAGAAAGGAAGACCTTCTCCAGCATTCCACCACAATGATGGACCAGGGATGTCTGTTCAGGAGATCATGATCCCTGCCTCCAAAGCTGGTCTGGTCATCGGAAAGGGAGGAGAAACAATCAAACAGTTACAGGTAAGGTGGACAAATGTGTTTTCTCTTTCTTTTTCTTTCACTTTTTACCATGAAGTAATTTTTTAAAGAGATGTTTGCTTAATTTAATTGTTAAACACTCAAATTGTGTAATAGGAACGTGCTGGAGTCAAAATGGTCATGATTCAAGATGGACCTCAAAATACAGGTGCTGATAAACCGCTCAGGATCTCTGGCGATCCTTTTAAAGTTCAGGTGAGTTCAATTTAAACTTTGCAGTGCTACAGTGAAGTTATTCCAAATTATGGGCTGTATATGTAAATATTTTTAAATTCCTTTGTCTGTACAGCAAGCTAAAGACATGGTGATGGATCTAATCAGAGATCAGGGTTTCCGGGAACAGAGAGGAGAGTATGGTTCTAGAGTAGGTGGTGGAGACAGTCTGGATGTAAGTACTGTTTGAGAATAATCTTTATATTCTTTGTGGTGTTATACATTCAAATAGAATTTTGAAAGACAGTTGAGTTAATTTATTTTACTGTTGCTGTAGGTCCCTGTGCCAAGGTTTGCAGTGGGAATTGTGATTGGCAGGAATGGTGAAATGATCAAGAAGATTCAGAATGACACCGGTGTGAGGATTCAGTTCAAACCAGGTATGTAAGATTAATATGCTCTTAAAGCTAAATCTGAATAGTTTTCAGACTTTTTATGTAAAAGAGCCTTATATAGGCTAACATTTGACACACATACTTGTTCTTTTGCTTCAGATGATGGTTCCACACCAGAGAGGATCGCTCAGATTATGGGGCCCCCAGATAGGGCACAGCACGCAGCAGATATCATATCTGACCTGCTGAGAAGTGTGGAGTCTGGAGGCCCCCCTGGTCATGGGGGCAGAGGGAGGGGCCGTGGACAGGGAAACTGGAACATGGGCCCTCCTGGAGGCCTGCAGGAATTCACTTTCACTGTGCCTACCATGAAGACCGGCCTCATTATTGGCAAAGGTTAGTTGTTGGTGTTTGCTTTACCTTTAAAGAGACATGTGGTGTTTATAGGACATAACTTGATAATTAATCAACATTGTGATAATTTGTTTTATTTTCTCCAGGAGGTGAAACCATTAAGAGCATCAGCCAGCAGTCAGGAGCCAGGATAGAGTTACAAAGAAACCCTCCACCTAATTCAGACCCTAATATAAAGATCTTCACAGTCCGTGGATCACCTCAACAGATTGATTACGCCAGACAGCTAGTCGAAGAGAAGATTGGAGTAAGTGACATTTCCTCTCGGCCTAGCAGATGTTAAAATTTTAGGGTGAAGAAATGAAAAAGATTGTCTTTCTGAAATGTTGCCTGGTTTATACTTAAAATGATTTTGGTTTGTCATAGGGTCCAGTTAGCCCTATGGGTGGCCCTCATGGTCCTCCTGGGCCCCATGGAGGTCCTTCTCACGGCCCACCTGGTCCACCAGGACCACCTGCTCCCATGGGCCCATACAACCCTGGGCCCTATGGCCAGGGCCCTCCTGGACCACAGTAAGGATTTTCTCATGTGTCAGTGTGTTAACTTGGTCTTTAGATGCCAATTCATCTTGATATTAACTTAGCATATCTTATTTTTCTTCTCAGTGGTCCCCCAGCACCGTACCAGCCTCAAGGCTGGGGCAACGGATACCCTCACTGGCAGCAAGGACAGCCAGATCCCAGTAAGTGCTCGTCCTATAGCTGTTCTAACTAGGGTTTTTGTTTAGAATGGTATTCAGATTCTCTGCAGTGTCCATTCACAATGCTAGTTCAAACAGCTTCAGTTGTCTGTTGGAGGAAAAACAAAATGGACTAAGCTGTAGTTTGTTCTGCAGATAAAGCAGCAGCTGATGCTAATGCGGCCGCATGGGCAGCTTATTATTCTCAGTACCAGCAGCAGCCCCAGGGCCCCATGACACCAACGTCAGCAGCCCCTGGCACAACCCAAACCAATGGACAAGGTACTTTTTTTATTTATTTTTTTATTTTTATTTTTTTAACCTGCACTCCACACAACTGTCACCCTCGCTTCACTTTAGATCTACTGTGGTCTGTTGTACAGTAGTACCTGGTAGCCTTTCAGTGTAGCCATCACTGCACAGTACAATGTTGCTTTTCTAATAGTCTTTATACGTTGTTCTGGGGTGGCCTTTTTCGACTAGTACTCATGGACAGGGCATTTTCTGAGACACTCGACCTGTTTGTGCAAAGTGCGCCACCTAGTCAGGTGGAGGACTTTCTGCAGGCTTTGAAAGAATGGTTCTCAATTTCTCAAATTGTACCATTTTTAACAGGTGACCCGCAAGCTCCAGGTCAAAGTGGACAGGCAGATTACACCAAGGCCTGGGAGGAATATTACAAGAAATTGGGTATAAATATTTTGCCAAATGTAGCTTCAGGTTATTTTCTTTGAGAGATCAGGTTAAATAGCAGCAGGGCTTGAATAGCCAATCAGTCCTGTTTTACGTTTGGGGTCTAGCGAGGCAAATTAGTGGCGTGAGAGTTTTGTCTCTGGTGCTTGTCCACAGAAATATTGGTCTCAAACCCTGCTGTTCAGAATGAGGAGCTGTAGTGTCTCAGATAGAGTAGGATGAACACAGCGAAAAACCATGAATGAGATTGTACTGCTCAGTTTTGTATATGTATGTAATGGATAAATATGTATTTTCAAATTTGTGCTTGATATTACTGTTTCTCAATGCCAGTTGTACTAATTTTAAAATTTTATTGCTAATTAAATCTTCAGTAAATGTTTTAAATGAACAGTTAATATTGTAATGTTATTATTTTTAAATGAATTTGGTAGTAGACTTTCACATAGTATAGTTGCATGTTTGTACCAGAATTGTCAGTAAGTAATTCAGTAATGTTATCTTCATTGTGATTGTTCCAATGTCATGATTAATGTTGTGTAATCTAATATTTCCAGGTCAAGGACAGCCTCAGCAGGACTACACAAAGGCATGGGAAGAGTACTATAAGAAACAAGGTAAGGTATCGTTGATGTAGATGCTTTGATTTCTAATAATTTGGGCAGCTGCAGCTCTTTCACAGTCCTGCAGTAGTAGAGCTGCTGTGGTCTCAGCTGCCCTAGAGTAAAGTAGTGGGTTTCTGTCCCGCCGCTCAGAGGTAGCGTGGCCGGGGTCGTTCCCCCTCTTACAAACATTGTCATGGAGTCATTTGTGACCCTGGACCATAAAGCCAGTCATAAGTAGCACAGGTATATTTGTAGCAATAGCCAACAATACGTTGTATGGGTCAAAACTATCGATTTTTCTTTAATGCCAGAAATCATTAGGATATTAAGCAAAGGTCATGTTCCGTGAAGATATTTTGTAAAGTTTCTAACGTAAATATATCAACATACATCACTGACCATAAAGAATATTTTAAAGCCACATTTAACCATCTGTTTTTTGCAACATGACACACACTTTTTTTTTTTTTTTTGTCGTCGTCTCTTAGAAATATACTTTAATAGTAGCTTGAGTTAGGATGTAGATTTATGTTCATTATCAAAATCAGTAATATCTGTAAAAATTGTAGCAACCTCATTTTTAATTATTCTGACTGAGCACCTCAGTACCATGGCAAAAATGTAATATGGTTCCTAGGTATTTCTATGAAAAACAGTAGTTTGAATACATTTTGTATAAATGCCTAAATTCTATAGCATAATAAAAAAAATACTGTAATTATATTCCATTACTCCTCCTTCAATACAATACATTTAATACATGCCTACATTAATAATATAATAAAATTTGACACAAATAACCACATCTCTGCCACAGTATCACTGTGTAGTTAGTGCTGCTACATTAAATCTATGGTAAATGATTTGTAACGTTAGATTAAAAAGCCTTCTGACCTTATCGTTGCGCACAGTGTTTCTCCTGTTTGTCAGTGCTGTTTTATCTGGCTGTAAACAGAGTTATTTGTGTTCTTCACTGAATTCAAGAGCTTCATACTGGTGCTGTTTAGTGGCCTGAGACTCATCAGCGAACGCATCTGCTCTTATAAATTCGCACCGTGCCGCCATTTCAACTTCTGAGCGGATAAACGCTCCGAGTGGCGTGCTTTGACTAGCGTTCTTTTGTTCTGCCTTTGCCACGTAAATATTATATCGAACATTTATTGAACTCTTGTTATTATCAAGGAAATTCATCGCCCAGCCCTATCTGCACCCTCAAATTCCAGATTTTCAAATAGTTGCATCTCAGCCAAACGTTGTCCTATTTTAACAAACTATACATCAGTAGAAAGCTTATTGCATCTCAGTTTCAAAAGTTACCCCTAATGGCTGGCTTTGTGGTCCAGGTTCACATTTATACTTAAATCAATCTTGTGTAAGTGGTGATTTAACACTGACACATTATTTTTCTGCTTCACCTTCTATTTTTAATGCTTTGGCTTTTATTTAATCTCAGGTCAAGCTGCGCCACAGGCAGCGGCAGCAGCAGCGGCGTCTCAGCCAGGAGGTCAGCCAGATTACAGTGCAGCGTGGGCAGAATACTACCGCCAACAGGCAGCGTACTATGGCCAAGGTGCCCCTCAGGCAATGGGAGCTGCACCCCAGGCTCAGCAGGTACACTCCCATTAAAACACTCTGCTCTTTGCCTTTTGCACTCTTCACTTGGTAGATGTGCATGTGTATAGTTTGTTTTTCCTCCCCCGCCCCCCTTCCTAACATTTGCTTCCACAGGTTCAGCAGGTTTCCAGATGAGTCATCGATACATCACATAACCAAACTCTTTCCTCCTCAAACAGGCTTTTTATCTTTTTTTTTGGGAGGGTGTTGGATAAATGTTTCTGCTCTTAACATGTTGTGTATTTCTTATGTATTTCTTCTGCACAGGGCCAGTAATGTGAAGTGGACATAAAGTAAATGCTACATTGTCAGAAAAAACCTTTGTTAAATGTTTGGATGCAGACGCCATGATGAAGATCTTAATTTCATTGGTTTGAGTGTTTAAGCTAGATCGCAGACCAGCTCCAAAGTCAAGTATATATATATATTTCTTTTTTTTCCTTTTTGTTTTGCCACTCTTGTAAATGAACGGTTTGTTTTTAGTCGGGTAATATTGGTCATTCCAGCTCCTGTATCTCCTGTATCTCATGTAGTTTTGAGACTAAACTATAGTCATTTCCATGTAAATCATCTCAGTTTTAATATGATATGCCTGTTGTGTTTTGCAATAAAACAATGAAACCTCCTGTGTTGGTAAGTGGGGTGCAAAAGTGGGGAGTGTTTTGTGAAAATTTCATTTTCTGTTTCGGGACAGGGTGGGGGGGGTGTGTTATGCAAATTTACAGAACAAAAATGTTGCTCTTCTGTTGTTTTTTTTTTTCCTCCTTTTTTTTTTTTTTCAACTGTTCATATTACCCTTGAAAAATATATATATATATATATATATATATATATATATATATATATATATATATATATATATATATATATATATATATATATATAATATATATTTTTTTTTTTTTTTTTTTTTTTTTTTTTTAAGTTTGATTCCTGGTCTGTTTTAAAGTCGCAAGTAAGAGATCATTGATCATTTGACATTGCTTGTTTGACATATGGACAGCTGTTTTTTGCTGCATACTTTTTTTTTTTTTTTAACTGGTCATTGCTGTGGATGTAGGTGTAGGCAGGTTATCTAAGGCAAGGTGGCTTGGTGTTGGCAAGGTATGTGACTCATGCAATAACTCTTCAGTGCTGTAGTGTTGCTCATTCTTGTACTGCATTTTTACCTGGTTTGTTGAGGTAGTGTGCACTGTTAATGAGAGACATTTCCTCCCTCACAGGCGAGATTAGGAAGGCGGTAAGCAAGTATGCGTCTTTACATAAACTGTTCCTTTTTATATTGTGACTGCAATCATGTTGCAAGCATTTTAGTTTGTTCTCCAAGCTGCTTTTTTACAGGGCAGGTCAAGTGTTCTGATCAACAGTTATGTCTTGCGAAATTATTTGTCCCCATCCTATGTCTAAAATCCTCAAATTGTGTATATATTTCTATCAATATTGCTGGCATTTTAAAACCATTTTGATACGATTAAAAAAACAAAACAGAAAAAATCTCAAATGCGAATATGGACTACTTTTTTGTCTGCCCATTGTCTGTTAGCATTCCTCCAATATAGGCCTATAGGTTTTTGGAGACGCCAGTGAAATGAGCTCCCCACTGTAAGTACAAAATGTACATGACTTTGCGGCCCAATTTGTTTTTTGCTGTCAATGCACTGTCTTTGACTGAATGAAACGCAATGTATTTAAATCTTTAAATGTTGCCCTTTTTTGGGTAAGTATGTCAGGGCTGTAATTTTGATTTGACATGTTCGAGATAATGACCTGACCCTTTTTCCACATTGGACTGTTATCTTTTTGCCATAACAGCATTGTGTGATATTTACCAATTGAGTCGTTGCCATGTTGACACTGCTTTAGCCATTTAGGACTTGTCTTTCGGACTTATCATGTGAAACTGTGAACTGTACCACTGTGTGATTAAGTCAGTCCGTTTGTAGAAACAGCAACTTATTCCATCTGCAAATGTGTGGTTTAAACATTGCATAGACATGTAAATTGTCCTTTTTGTGATTTGCCAAGTGTTTTATACTGCATAGCCTATTAAGACCGTCAGCAGATTGCCTCTTTTCACATGTTAATTAGTATTAATGTCCCATTTCTAAATCTGTGCCTGACCTATTTGTGATTAAGGTCATTGAGGCTGTGAATTTGATGCAAGTTCTTTATGATTTTGACTGTTCGTTAGTGAGCAGTGCAATGTCTAATCTTGCAGTGTCATCCCTGACCTTGCACCTTAGGTTCTGCAGCAATAACACAGGTAAGAGTATCCTAAGAAATCCAAACGATTAAACCTGTGATCTAGTGTAATGCTATTCACCTTTGAAACCGAGGTCAATATGTGCCGGTGTGTTAATGAAGGATGTCTCTCGTAGTAGATAGACTGACGTACGCCACAAATGTCGGAATTTAGATATGTTGGAAGTAATGTTTGTTTTATTTTTGACCATATGAATTGCATGGCATTGACCTATAGTTTACAAATGTTTTGTTTTTTGTTTTTTTTTTCCCTCTCTGTTGACATCTAACTAGGATTATACTGTTTAATTTTTTTTCTAATTGAAACCAATGTGATTTATGATTTGATTTGCCCATTTGTTAGCTTCCTGGTAAGTCTGTTTAGTGTGGTCCTCTTCTACTCTTAAACAATGCATGCAGATGCAAAATGATCCAGAGTTAGCCTTATGAATGCACTCACTGATAACTGACGTATACTGTATGTATGCTCATGTTTCATTGGTTTGCAAGCTTTCTTGTTGCCCCTCTGTAGTGCTAATGTTTGTCCTACATTGCTGCCTTCATTCTCACTCACAGTGTTGAAGATGCTGCAGGCGTAGTTCGTAGAATCAGGTCCTGAGCTAGTTTGTCCGTAAGGAGGAAACCTTTCAGTCTGTCCCTCCGCTGAACGTAGACTGTTCAAGGGCTCCAATTATAAGGTAAAAATATCATGAGGAATCTGTCATTGCAAAGTCAATGTTACTGTTAGTTTAGGGTGATGCCAGTTAGTTTTGATTATAGCAATGTATTTACTGGTTGACTAATGGTTCTATGAAATGTTTTTGAGTACATGCTTTGCCTTTTGTTGATAAGCGTAGGGATTTTATGTGCATCAATGCTGTACAGGTGGACCATGACCAGGAACTTTTTTTTTTTTTCCTTTTAGTAGACATTTGCCAGACTGGTTTTTGTTTGTCAGTTAAAAATAGTTTCTTTAAACCTAGTCTTTATCTATTGCTGCATATCTTTTTGTATGCATGCAAGATGTTTCCTTTTGAGCAAATTGTTCACAACAGAATTCGTGGGGGTCTAAAAACGAAGAGAAAATCGGAGGCTATCTGAGAAATTTGGAGCATGCCTTTGAGGTAAAACTATCATGAACTGTTAAAGTTGTTGAATGTACTTTTGATTTTTGCTGAGAGTTGTTGGTCTGAATTGTTGAAGGTTGTTGCTATTGTCATCAATAAAATTGTAATCATTAAACCTGGCTTTGAGGATTTTATTTTTCATTTAGTGATTTCATCTAATACGTACATGTATACTGGCGTAACATTGCTTATAAACAAAATACAAAGTCACAATACATGTACTATCTGTAAGGCTTGTAATAGATAAAGTAATGACTTAAATTCACAACAGCCAGCTGTTTCATGTAATACTCATGGCATCACTAAAAGTAGAAAGTCTAAAATGAATTCATGGCCAGGGTTGAACATTAATTCCCATAAAATGTTTGGAGACTCAAGTTACCTACTTGAAGACATCTGACCTAATTGCTTTTTTCAGAACGATGAAAATATTTATGCTTTCAAGTCTCAATACATCAAGGACCCAAAGATTCAGATCATTCATTGTGCAAATCTTTTGTTCAAAGTAAAAAATTAAAGCTACTGGAACACTACGTGAAAGGCATATAAAAACATCTCTCCCTTCTTACCCACTTAATTTTAAACACTACACAAACTTTACACTGAATTGACATGGCACTAATAATGATTTGGAAGACAAGAGTCATGGTGTGTAGTGGACTCCGCAGTGATTTAAACATCCATGAAAATGTGGAGGGAGTGACAGATTGATGTAGGTCATTGAACCTGTGCTTCCAGCAAAGCACTGGGGACCAGGTGCAAAGGTGTGGCATTACAGCCATTTAGGTGACGGATCATGTCAGTGCCCAGATAGGCAAGAAGCAGTTCAGAGCGTCGGTGAAGCAGGTGCAGGATGTCCTCTGCCAGAGTGTCCAGACTAGAGTAGCGTACTTTATCCAGATCGAAAATGTCCTTCATGAAGAACAGCACCTGTTCCTGTGGACAAAAGATAAACAATTTTGTTTTTGAATGACTACATTCATCAAAGCTGACATTTAAGGCATTTGGTGAAGATAATACTTTGGGAGTCACACCTAACAGAGCCCTGATCATTAGTATTAAGTCTGGTGAATACTATCTAATTCTAGCCTACTTCAGGCTTCCTCAAAACCAGCCATGAAGGGCCACTACCCTGCAGAATTTAATCTCTACCCACAGAGACCTGAGCAAGCTAATCAAGGTCTTGAGAGTTAATAGAAAATTACAGGTGTCAGGGTTGAAGGAACACTCCACTTTTTTTGAAAATAGGCTCATTGTCCAACTCCCCTAGAGTTAAACAGTTGAGTTTTACCATTTTCAAATCCATTCAGCCGATCTCTGGGGCTGGCGGTAGCACTTTTAGCATAGCTTAGCATAGATCATTGAATCTGATTAGACCGATAACATCTCGCTCAAAAATGACCATATGTATAATGATGATATTTTTCCTATTTAAAACTTGACTCTTCTGTAGTTAGATCGTGGACTAAGACTGATGGAAAATTAAAAGCTATATTCTAGGCTGATATGACTAGGAACTGTACTCTCCGGCGTAATAATCAAGGAACTTTGCTGCCATGCCATGGGTGCAGCAGGCGCAATAATATTATGTAGCGCCTGAAAGTGACCGGTGATAAGTTTGTGTAAATGCAGAGTTGACCCATGGTACGGCAGCAAAGTTCCTTGATTATTACGCCGAAATGAGAGTATAGTTCCCAGCCATATCAGCCTAGAAAATCACAACTTTTCATTTTTCGTCCGTCTTTGGACACAATGTAACTACAGAAAAGTCAAGTTTTAAATAGGAAAAATATCTAAAATCTTTGGTCATTTTTGAGCGAGATGCTAACAGTCTAATCAGATTCAATGATCTGTGCTAAAAGTGCTACCGCCAGACCTGGAGATCGGCAGAATGGATTTGAAAAACGGTAAAACTGAACTGTTTAACTCTAGGGGAGTTGGAAAATTAGCCTATTTTTTAAAAAGCGGAGTGTTCCTTTAATAAATATCAGGGTTTGGGCTAAACTCTGCAAGACGGTGGATCTCCACGGCCAGATTAGAGAAACTGTACCCTTCTTGAACAAAGAGATAGCAGAATCTTTTATTCAGGAGTGTCCAATCCTGCCCCTAGACAGCAAACCTCCAGCAGAGTATAGCTTTATCCCTATTTAAATAAACCTGCACCAGCTATTCTAGTGCTGCATTCCAGACAAGATAAATCCACCTTCAAAGGGCAGTTCATAGTGAGAATAATCATGGGTGGCAAATTGAAGGGTCATTCCAAACTAACGTTTTCAAAACTGGGCACTTAGCCCTTCATAATGAAGTACTTTGAAGGGAACACCCAATGAAGACTTCACTCCTATGTTTTTTCTTCTTTGTTTTGCGCAGATTTAATTGTGACCCTTCATAGAGATTAGGGCATAGGGCAGCAAAATGGTCACGGTAACCCTGACCCCAGCCTCTGATGAAAGCGGCTCTTACTTCTAGACCAACAATGTTTTGGTTTATTAACCACTTCCCCTGGTTTGAAGCTGGTGCTTTGGGTCTTGAAAGACAAAGAACCAATTTGAAACTTGGGTCTTGAAAGACAAAGAACCAATTTGAAACTAGGCTCTGGCTCTGAACCAGCACTCAAATTGCTTTTGTAGAAAAGGGCTATCATGGGTGCCATATTAAAGGGTCATGCCAAACAAAAGTGTGAAAATCTGGGCACTTCATGAAGGGTACAGCCGACACGGCACTCCTATGATTCCTTGCGATTATTTAATTGTTCAAACCTTCGAAAGGAATAGGGCATAGAGATGAGCCCTTCAAAAAGGAAGGCGGCAGCATTTCAGGGTTACTAGCAACTTCTAGTCAGGTAGGTTGGAGCAGGAAGTCTGTAGAAAGGTGGCCCTTGAAGAGCAGGATTGGACATCCCACTTTTATCCAAAGAGACTTACAGGACACTCCCTCTGGATTAGGGGTGCCCAAACATTATGGACTTGGTCCGGCGCACCAACATCCTAAAAATTTAACATCAGCCAGCTCCAACACACATGCCTGGAAGTTTCTATTGTATTGTGAAGACTTTGATTATCTGGTACAAGGGTGGTTAATTTGAGTTGGAGCTAAACTCTGCAGGACAATGGCCCTCCATGAACATGGATACACCTGCTCTTGACCAAGGGTATCCAGTTTGTAAGAATCTATAGTCTGCCTTGACCCAGATTCCACTCCACAATATATGTTTGCTCATGCTCATTTCCCAAAATGGCTTATTATAGAGAAGGAAGTCAACAGTTATGTCATTTCTAGACCATTTGGGATAATTACATCCTGAGCAAATGGAGACCAATTGTAGCATGGAAGTGGGTGTGGGACACAGAGAACCATCTCAGACAAAGGGGTGGCCAAATTAATTAACATACAGACCACAGCTGTTACAACACGAGCAACTTCATTTACATTAAAGGTGGTAAACTGTTATGGTATAAATGGTTTGAGCTTAGGATGTTCTGGGTTTATTCTGACTCCGTTGAACCTAAGGTACTACATGTACTTTATCACTGCTATGCTGCAATAAGCATCTTCATCAAGATCTTCAACATCCTCATCACTTTTTCTTACAAGTTCTACAGAGTTTAGCTCCAACCGTAATTAGACACTACAGGAGCAGCTACTCAGTTTCTTTTCCGGATTAAGGGAAACTTCTGAGCAGGTGTATTGGATTGGCCTGGCTTGGAGATAAGCTCTACAGGAAAGTGGCCACCCAGAATCAGGATTGGATTCCCTGGACAAACCAAGATATTGCTCGCTTGCACAAAAAAGTTAATGGACAAGCACTAGCCCTTGTAGGATCTTTAACCTTCAACTACATTTAATTGTTTGTCATTTAAAAGCAACTAAATATAAAACTAGTGTTGCTATTATAATACTAGTGAGCAACAATAGATCACTCGGTCAAACCTATGAGGACCTTTTTCCATTATCTGCCTGATCATCTGTTATACAGTATTGAACTCACAAAATTTTCAGAATTGCATGTTTTTCTTCCAACAAAATTCTTGGATAGTTCAAAGATTTAAAGCCAATACATTTGGCAATTCTATCGAGTTCCTGCTTTGAAGTGTGCAGTGCACTACAATGCCAGCCAAACAAACTAGATCTGCTTTCCCACTGTGTGACACCACTTGGCTCACTTTACTTTGGCTTGAGTTTGCTTTTCCACTGCTGTTTAGTATTGCTTCAAAGTGGGTGTGATTATAGACTGATTGTTATAGTTGCGCTGTTACAAAACTTGTGTGAACAAACAATACCGTGGTGGCTGTTGCTGACTATTTAAATCTAGCGGGTTTTGATGTCTCTCTGGTGTCGAATCCAGTGACACTGGTGCTGACGATTCTCTCTGACCAATCAGTGATCATTAGTGCTTACACATCACATTTTAATTTCGGTATGGCTCGTTTGGAAGCTCAACCGAGGTTGTACTAAAAAAGTACTAGGTACCATACACAGTGGAACCTCCCTCCCAAAAGTGAGCCGTACTGATCTGTCCCATGTGATGGAAAAGTCCCATTTGTGACACGCTCTCAGGGCTCTACAAATCTGGCTATGGAGGGTCACTGTACTGCTGAGGTAAGTTTTCAGCTTTCCAATTGTCAATTTTATTATGACATAAGTGCTTTAGCATAAAGCTTATAAAGCATAAAGCTTTTAAACATGGTAACAGGTTGCTGTAGCTGTCTCAGTTCAGAATGCAACACTTGAGCGCACCTAACCCATCGTTGAATGTAAGAGTATATGTAGGCATGCCACCCAAGGCTGACATGCTTTAGAGATACAGAGATTATCAAATTAGAGCTTACCTTGAAAAAGCAGCAGAAATCGTGTAGGGAACTTTTAGGGCCTAGAAACCCCCAAGCCAAAACAGGACTTATATGTTCACACACTGCGTAGAAATGCGCAATGAAGCCATCTTGAACCTGCACACACGCACAAAAAAAAATATTTTTGAAGTCTGGCTGTCTGGAAAGACTAAACTACTCTACTCAGTACAACAATCAAAACATTTACATTTCTAACAATACCTTCATATGTTGCCTCTTCTGCTTCAGAACAGACCAGCAACTTGATGCAACAGCCTATGATGCAAAAAATACAGCTTTATTATATATCAATGTGTAACTGAAATGTAATTTTGTTGAGGTCAGATCTAATGCTACAGATTCTGTACGCACCGTCTCTTTGAAGGAGTTGTTGAGCCAACGATTGTTGACCACATTTTGAATAGAGATAGGTGGATTCTCAAGATCCTCAAATGAGTCCATAAGGACAAAGTCAAGAACAATGTCGAAGAAGTTCAGATGTTTAACCTGAAGAGAAAAAAAAAGCATTAACTTTAAACAAATCTGAAGCCTGTTTAATATCTAGGACAGGTCTTGTATCTGTATAACAAGAGATCTCTCACCCCTCTTGCAGAAAGCTCCATTTCAGTGTTCTCCCAATGGTCTGTTTGCTCCAGAAAGCAGATCATTTCTTCAAACACCTCCTCAAACCTCTTCGGGCTCTGCAAACCACACAACAGGTTAGTTGGGCTGGGAACTGTTCGTATGTGAACAAATGGTATAAAGGGACAAACACTCACCTTTCTTGCTTTGACAATTATTGAAGACAATATCCTCTTTCCAGTGTCAGCCAGAAATGCTCTAGTTGTTCTTTCACATAAGATGACCTGAATTAAAATACAATGTAGAAATTGAAAATGGTTTCCCACACAGGCCCTATTCCAAATGACACACTTCATGCACATTTGCGGTCTTGTGGGCTTAACAATGGACATAACGTGTGGATGTCCATGAAGTTCACAATACCGTAGCATGTCCTATTTGTCATTTTAGAAGGGTGCTCACAAGTGCCCACTTTATGGTTTCACCCTTGACGTGCAATTATGCAGAGCCTGCACTGAGGTGACCCCCACTATAGACTTTAACCCAACAATCAAAGCATCAGAAAAGTGTGGACTTGGAGGAAGACCATTGTCATTTTTTCACTGAATTGGGCTACTGTTATACTGTTGCCACAGGCCGTATTTTTATTTATTTATTTACTTTTTCAGTCTGCAGGTTGAAGCGAATCCCTGCCTCCTTTGGAACCCCTCGAAGAAGGTTTTGACCCCCCTAAACGTGATTCTAGAGCAATTTGGATGCGATTTTGATAGCCATTTTCTCCCAGAATGCATCGAGGCTTTTGGCCATGATTGCGGTAGCCTACAAGTTAGGCTGGTTTTGTTATGGAGACTTGGCAGCCCTTAGGTGGGCTTATGGTGCCATTTGGGACAGGAGCACAGACAGCAGCTTATTCTGTCCAATGCAAGACCGTTAACATGAACTGTCAGTTTTACTTAATAAATTAAACATATGCAATGTAGTAAGTATAGTATCCACCTTATTTTTGGTGGATTCCCAAATTCACAAACATGCTATGTAACAGGCACCTCCCCCATCACGAGTGGACATGCCCCTTACTTGTGATTGGCTAGAAGTGTGTTGTGATGTTCGGTCCAATTCACTTTCAACAGCGTTTCTCAGAAATCACTTACTGCACCTTTAAATGATCTTAAACCCACTCAACTGATTTAAAAAAAAAAAAATTTTAGATTCAGAACATGAATCCTTTACCTGACACGCCTGTCGTACACAGTGTAGCTTTGCTAGGAAGTCAGTGTCTCCAAGACATTCAAGCATTTCAGTTCTGTTTTTAAAAAAAAACAAAAAGACCAGTAAACAACAGAGTCTCCACAAAACATGTCAACATAAAATCAGGTGTGTTTGATTAGGGTTGAAGCAAAATTCTGCAGGGCTGCGGCTCTCCAAGACCGACGTTCACCACCCCTGAGCTATATGAAATAACTGATTACTGTGATTATTATGAATACATGTATTTATTACACAACTACACAGACCACAAATTATAAACGCAACACTTTTGTTTTTGCCCCCTTTTTTCATGAGCTGAACTCCAAGATCTAAGACTTTTTCTATGTACACAAAAGGCCTATTTCTCTCAAATATTGTTCACAAATCTATCTCCCCTGAGATAATCCATCCACCTCACAGGTGTGGCATATCAAGATGCTGATTAGACAGCACGATTATTGCACAGGTGTGCCTTTGGCTGGTCTCAAAAAAAGGCCATGCTAAAATGTGCACAGATGTTGTAAGTTTTGAGGGAACGTGCATTTGTCATGCTGACTGCAGAAAGGTCCACCGGAGCTGTTGCCCTTAAATTGAATGTACATTTCTCTACCATAAGCTGTCTCCAAAGTGTTTCAGAGAATTTGGCAGTACATCCAACCAGCCTTACAACCGCAGACCACATGTAACCACACCAGCCTAGGACCTCCGCATCCAGCATCTTGACCTCCAAGATCGTCTGAGACCACCCACCCGGACAGCTGCTGCAACAATCGGTTTGCATAACCAAAGAATTTCTGCACAAACTGTCAGAAACTGTCTCAGGGAAGCTCATCTGCACACTTGTCGTCCTCATCAGGGTCTCGACCTGACTGCAGTTTGTCTTCGCACCCGACTTGAGTGGGCAAATGCTCACATTGATGGCATCTGGCACTTTGGAGAGGTGTTCTCTTCACGGATGAATCACAGTTTTCACTGTACAGGGCAGATGGCAGACAGCGTGTATGGCATCGTGTGGGTGAGCGGTTTGCTAATGTCAACGTTGTGGATCAAGTGGCCCATGGTGGCAGTGGGGTTATGGTATGGGCAGGCATATGTTATGGACAATGAACACAGGTGCATTTTATTGTTGGCATTTTGAATACACAGAGATACCGTGACAAGATCCTGAGGCCCATTGTTGTGCCATACTCACCGGACATGTCATTGAGCATGTCTGGGATGTCTGGGTTCCTGCCAATATCCAGCAACTTCGAACAGCCATTGAAGAGGAGTGGACCAACATTCCACAGGCCACAATCAACAACCTAATCAACTCTATGCAAAGGAGATGTGTTGCACTGCGTGAGGCAAATTGTGGTCACACCAGATACTGACTGGTTTTCGGACCCGCCCAATACAGCAAAACTGCACATTTTAGAGTGCCCTTTTATTGTGGCCAGCCTAAGGCACACCTCATGCTGTCTAATCAGCATCTTGATATGCCACACCTGTGAGGTGGATGGATTATCTCGGCAAAGGAGAAGTGCTGACTAACACAGATATAGATAGATTTGTGAACAATATTTGAGAGAAATAGGCCTTTTGTGTACATAGAAAAAGTCTTAGATCTTTGAGTTCAGCTCATGAAAAATGGGGGGGGACGTGTTGTGTTTATAATTTTGGTCAGTGTATAAGGAACTCTAGATTTTGATTGGACAAATGGATATTCTGTGGTCCATCACACCTTACATACTAGACTCACCTTAGCACTCGACAGGAGATCTTCCCTTCCTCAGCCAACTGCAGGGCGTCCTCATAAAAGGGATGATGACACAGAGACCCCAGTGCATGGGAACTCCTCATTTCTCGGTGCTCAGATAACTGACACAAATTACAAGATTTAGGACTTTTTTTGTCATAATTCTTTAAAATGTTGTATATTTCTTATTTAATAGGTTGGTGCTTATGTTTATCCACTGATAACAGTGTCTCACCAAGTCATTAAATGATGAAAGGGGGACAGATTTAAATTACGTATGATTATTACCTTATAGTACTGTTCAAGTTCTGGTAATAGATGGTAAAACCAAGGATTACTTGAAAGCTATATTTAGCATGATACATGAAGAAAACCATGGTGCATGTCCAATACTATGGTTTTTTATTATTGTAGACTATACATGATGGAAGGCAAATGTGATCTAAAGCCTATGCTGGCAACCGTGAGTGCCAAACAGCCCAAAATAACGCATTTATGTTGAATCCCGTAACGAACAAAGATCTGAGATGTAAACTGGTGTACAGCAGCCTGTACATCAGACTTCTCTCTCACCTCTGCAGCAGAGACGAAGGAATCTGTTGAGGCGATGCTGATTGAATCTCGTAGACAAGTGTCCTCTAAGTCCTCCCGCACAGAGAGATCCATGTGCTTGTCTGCCACAGGAAATAAGGGAAGATTAGACTAAAGTGCCTTTATCTCACATGGTTGAGCGAACTGGACTAATTCCAAAACAGCAAACAGCATAAACCAATTCCACGGCACTGAAAAAAAATGTGTTTACGGGGTTTGTACATAGAGGGGTGTGAATCGAGTATGTTATGCCATGTGCTCTGGGGAGTGGGTAAGAAGTAGACATGTAAACAGTTGTAAGGAAAGAACTTTGGACCATGACCAGCTTCTTTATTTAGATACAGAACATGAGCTGAGTAATATGCAGCAGGTGCAGCTGCATTAAGCAGAACGTGCAAAGCTGCACATGTACTGTGTCCGGTTCTTTGTTTGATGAAGAACTTAAAGGGGACCTATTGTGCAAAAATCACTTTTATAAGGTGTTTGAACACCTTAGTTGCGTTGGCGCAGTATGTGAAAACAACCAGCCTATAACGGTAAAAATCCACCCACTCATTTTAATCCCAATAGATCATAAACAGTCTCTCTGAAACACACGATTCCAGATTTCTCCCTACGTACATGTCATCATAGGGAGAAATCCCACCCATTTATGATGATATCTGCCCTATTAGCATAGACATAGCTCTGAGTGAGAAGCAGTAGTCGCCATTACTGGAGATATATAATGTCATCACCAAAGAGGCATTACAAATGTTGTGTTTTGGGATGCACCAACAAACACAGGCGTCTTCCCTCATCTGAGCCATTGAGGATACTGTGTTTAAATTTTGTGATAGCATGCGATGGCACCGTAAGACCAGCTGTGTCATTATTTTTATAGTGCCATGCTCCCTGCCTGTGTAATTCATTAATGCGCATTTATTATGCACAGTAAAATCAGATGACTGACTTAAACTGATTCCGGTTCAAACATATTAGCCTGAACACCACTGCTTAAGAGTTTCTGTCATTTTCAGTGTGTGAGATTGTCTTGTTTTGTTTTTGCGGCTCTTGAAGCTACACCCTCTTCTGAAAAGGGGGCCAGGAGCACCAGCTCATTTGCATTTAAAAGGACGAACACAAAAATGGCGCATTTTGGCCTATACCTTAAAAGTGGCAATTTTAACAATCTATCAAAAATTATCTGTTGGGTATTTTGAGGTAACACTTCACATACACAGAGAATTATTGTACATCTTGTAAAAAGGGACATAATAGGTCACCTTTAAAAGGCATACTTATAGTAAATTTTACAGTCACAGTTTACAGAGCTAAGCCCGGTAATCAATATTACATAAGACCATTCATTCACTTTCACTTACTCATCTATTGACTTCACACAGATGGCTTTAGTTTATAGCTTACCATTACTAGGACGTGGTGAAGGGTCTGTCATTCCGAGTGCTCCCTCAAACTCCTCCTGGAGCCGATAGGCTCTTTGTAGCAGGGACTCCAGCTTTCGAATAAAATCTACACTGATGATGTCCTAATAGAGAATGAAAATTGTTATTAGAATACTACCCTTAATGAACATGGAGCAAACATAGCCAAGTGACCTGGGCCAACACATTAAGATTCTGTATACATTTAACAGTATTATTAAAATGTTAGTGATTTTAAAGATGTCAACATTTAAGTGAGCATATATATAAAATGCCCTGTATGGGCTTTTGCCTTCTATTTATATCATGTGTGATGGTGGTTTATCAATATCACACAAGCAACAGAGGTGTTTTCTCCCCAAATATTTGCATGATTGCAAATGTGATGTTGATTTTTTTTTTTTTTTTTTTTTTTTTACAACCGTTCAATAAACAAGTTACTACTGTATTACATTTTAGACACAGTATTTTCTGTTTTGCTCAATTTCACCAACAAAAATAGCTCCAAACAGAGCAAAAGCAGAACTGTTGTGCCTTTCTGACTTGCTTCGTTCTTAAGTGAATCATCTGGAATGAGTTGAGTGAATGAGTGAAAGATTCAATCATTAAGGCCACCCACCTGCGATTTTAGTTTTATATTTATTTACAATATGAAAAATATGGTTTGTAGGATAAACAGTTTTACTGTTTACTGCTCTGTTATTCTTGTAGTTATTTACCGATAGCAGCTAATGAATTGCAACTCTCACACATTCACTGAGAATACTTCAGCATTACAAAATAAGGTGGATACCACCCATTTCTACTGATGACTACAGTGGTTGGCGAGTAATACCTCCATGCTTTCTTCTGCAATGGCATCTCCAGCTCCCACCTTCACGGACGCACAGTTTTCCTCATCTTCTGCTTGCCTACTGCGGAATGTAAGCGCCTGTTCCCAGCGCCGCAGGGCCTCCTCGAACAACTCCATTCCTGTAGGTGAGACATCTATTCAACTTTTTGCAGATGAACACACGCATCAGATTTAGAATGACATTTATGGTTGTGAACATACATGATTCCACACTTTAAGATCAATATCAATTGTTTGTACAAAAATGATTAATTTAGAACACAATGCTTTCCAGATAATGAGCTCTTTCTATCCTCTCATTTGTGTCTTATGAGACTGAGGACAGAAGATGAGCTTTTACCCATTAGGTAGAGGTTCTCTGGAGTGGTGACGGGGATGTTGAGCAGGTTACAGACGTCACCATCATCTCCTGCTCCATCCCAGCAACTAGAGCCATTAGCACAGGTGGAGCTACTGGAGGAGTGCCTGCTCCTCACCTAAGAAAAGACGTGACATTTCAACATCTCAATAGCCGGGTTTCCATCCAAAGTTGAGAATCTAACTTATGCGCAAAAATTGGAATATCAAATAAAACACCGTTTCTATGCAACAAGTCAAAGAGAACAAAACTGTCACTTCCAGATAAACTGACACTGTATATGACTAAGAAAAGTAAGAGAAGCCACTGCGGTTGTAAACGATCCCAGCTGAGAAAGGGTCTTATCTAGCGTAACGATCGGTTATTTTAATAAAAATACTACAATTTATATACTTTTTAACGCCAAACGCTCGTCTTGTCTTACTCTTCCTGGACTGTTATAGATAAGACCCTTCTTCCTCGGCTGGGATCATTTCCAACCGTATTTGGGATCGTTTGAAGCCGCATTTAAACTGCCCTTTGGAAGTTCAAAATTGGGGCACCATATCAGTCCATTATATGGAGAAAAATGCTGAAATGTTTTCCTCAAAAAACATAATTCCTTTACGACTGAAGAAAGAAAGACATGAACATCTTGGATGACAAGGGGGTGAGTACATTATATGTGAATCTTTGTTTTGAAAGTGGACTTCTCCTTTAAAAATAGTTCTTTGTTGCAGCACGAGCTGCTGAAGTCACAGATATATTACACCACTATCCAAAGAATATGATGATTTAAAACAAATAATAATAAATTGCTTACGGAGGCCAGGCTTGGCAGTGAGCCCGAAAGCTTGCTGTACAAGCTGCCATTGGACACCACATTACATGAGTAGCAATTCTTTGAATTCAGAGGCAGATTTTGACACTCTGTCTCTGGAAGAGAGAAAGAAAAAAACACCCACTGTACCATAACATAACAGTAATTTTTAATATTATACATGTATAATTAAAGGTGATTTGCGATCTGTTTTTACCTTTTTTCAGCGGGACAGTGGTGAGGAACTCAAACGTTTCCTGCTCAGGCGAACTGACTTTTTTCTTGCCCTTCCTCCTCCTGAAGCGTCGGGCGAGGTAGATGAGGGAGACCGCGCCGAAGGCAGTGGCGGCAAAGAGCTTCTTCGTGCCGGTGCTCAAACTCACCTGCTCAGTGAGGGAATGGAGAGACATAAGGCAATGTTTAACTTTGGATCAACCGCTCAGCTCAAGGCACAGAGATCAGAGTGAGAAATGCAGATAGGGCGAGGGTAAGACAGTCAGACAGGGTGACAGCAGGGATTACATGACTGGAACTGACTGCCTGGCATTTGGCTGGGCGTACAGTGATTGGCTTGAGCGATCTGATCTACTGTGCCTAAGCTAATCACAGGTGCAAGATTCATCAGAAGACATATAATACTACCCACTAGTGTCTGTGTGAATGACCAAAACCTTGTTATACAACAAAAAACACTTTTCTCAATTCATGTCCCCCATTAAAATACCAAGAGAAACTCTCAAAATGACACACAACACTGCCTATTATTAGCAAACAACATCGTCCTAGGTGCTACAATGAAGCACAGCAACTCATGCCACAGTTTTTTTCTACTTAGATAGTTCATCTCATGTCGTTCCATACCCGTTAATACCTTTGTTCATCTTCAAAACACAAATTAAGATTTTTTTTGACAAAATCCGAGAGCTTTCTGACCCTGTATAGACAGCAATGTTAATGAAACGTTCCCAGAAACGTAGTAATGACATCGCTAAAATAGTTCTTGTGACATCAGCTACGAGAATACTTTTTTGTGTGCAAAGAAAACAAAAATAACAACTTAATTCAATTATTTTTCTGAAAATCAACAAAGGTCTAACAGGTTTGGAACAACATAAGGGTAAGTAATTAATGACAAAAATGTTCATTTTTGGATAAATATATAACTGCATAATGACACTGTGAGTGAGATATGAACGGCAGTGGACAGGAGAAAACTTTCAGCACATTATTCAAACTGAAATGTGAGTCTTTTTGTCACACAAAGCTGTCATATTGCTTCAGAAGAATTCAAATATAGCATTTGACTGAAATATAGCAGCAGCACTTTTATCTTTTTCATTGTTAGAGCTTGACAGTATCCGGTCGCTGTCTTTCTTTGATATACAAGAACAAAAGCTATAGGAAGACATCTACTTTTGTGTTTCACAGTAGAAAGCCATACCAAAAAGGAATGGAAAACACAATCTCTTTTCTAAAGGAATCAGTTTTAAGACATTAAGCCTGCAGGTGAGAATAGCAATGCTGGCAAGGACCTCACTGTATGCAACACACGTATCCCTGCATTTAAAGATCAATCAGACACAGCTGTGAAATCCATAAAACATGACCAGATGGCTCAAAATAGAGATCAAAACAATGTCAAGCTACTGAAAAGCCAAGTATAAGCTCATAAGCAAAAACTAGGTTGTGGATTTTCACATATATTACTAGGGATGTGACGAGATCAGATGTGTCTCGTGACAATATCCCCATAAAACATTTTGCAGTGTTTACATTAGAACTGCATGATTAATTCTTAAAATATCAAGATCTCGATTCAAACACCCATACGATCTTATTTTTTATTTTTTTTTGTTTGTTTGTTTAAATAAATATATATTTTTAAAAGACTTAAGCAATGAACAGTTAGTCAGAACCACTAGTAAATTACGTTATTTTGTTTAGTTTTCTAATCTTTTTTCTCCAGAATTGTGTGAGAATCATGGTCTTCAATTTATTAAAAATAACTGGGATTCTCAAATTATCCAGAATCGTGAAGCTCTTGTTTAAATGTTGTTTATTACTGCATAAAATTCATTAAAATAGAAGTTTAATTTCATAAAGTTCAAAATGCACCTACATTTTTTTTTTTTGCATTTTGTCTTTTTCAGTTGAATAAAAGACTATTTTCCCTATACATTTCATTGAGGATTTCTTATGAAAAGTTTAAAAATCTTGTTTCGTCTCGTTCTCGTGGGATAAGTCTCTCATCACACCCCTATATATTTCTAATTTTTTTAAAAATTAAAAATTGAAATTTAATAATCCATACATTATATATAGTACCTAGGATAGCAAAGTCCACTAAAGGAGGTAGAGCTTTTTCACATTTGGCACCCAAACTCTGGAACAGCCTTCCTGATAACGTTCGGGGTTCAGACACACTGTCTCTGTTTAAATCTAGATTAAAGACGCATCTTTTTAGCCAAGCATTCAAATAATGCATCTCAAACTTTTCCTGCAGCTATAAGTTCTTATTAATCTTTTAGCTCTGGTTTAACAAACCTCACACCCCTATATGTTCCTATTTCTAATTTTTTAGGAATTCAAAAATTAAAAATTGAAATTTAATAATCCATACATTATATATGTATTTTTACAACTTCAAAAAAGCTAAACCGTATTTATCTTTTACACTAAGGTCTACAGACACTTACACTTTCAAATGCCACCAAACAATCATGATATGAAGGAAAAGGGATATTACATAAAATGTGGTGAGAACAACAATGCACAGGGAACAACCCAGGATGTATATCCTTTGTCTAATATAAAATATAGTCTACATAGCACTTTTGTAATAACTTTTATTAATAATAAACTTGTAGCTAAAGGGTGTATATGCTGCACCACCAATCAGAACTGCATAAATAATGTTTTATGTCAAACTGGTTTCTCAAACATTTCCCCTGTCTTTACAAACAGATACATAATGACTCCATGAATCCACCACAAAAGTAATTGTATTAAAAAAAAATTGGTTACTGATTCCAAATTACATGAACAAAAAACTGTAGTTAGTAATGTAATCCATCACATTACACATTTCAGGTTATATAATCAGACTACTTTTTGATTACTTTTGAGCATTGACTTAACATGTTTATTACATTGATTTAAATAGAATAATCTTGTACCATACAGATATATATATGAATATATATATATATATATATATATATATATATATATATAATATATATATATATATATATATATATATGCTGTCAAATGATTAATCACAATTAAATGCATCCAAAATAAATAAAAGTTTTTGTTTACATAATATATGTAAGGTGTGTGTACTGTATACATATATTACATATATATATATATAAAAATACACACATGCATTTATATATTTAAGAAAAATATGTTGTTTATATATTAAAAATATTAATATACATCAATTATATGACTATAAACATGTAAATACATGTAAAGACTTTCAAAATACATACTGTATGTACGTGTATTTATATATACATAAATACAGTATAAACATATATAATTCAAACAAAAACTTTTATTTTGAATACGATTAATCTTTTGATAGCACTAATAAAAACAAAATTAAAAAAAAAAAAAAGATGATATATTCCATTAAAACGACCACAATCTAAGCAAAACATTTGAAATAGTACACCTGTTTACCTGCACATCATGTGAGCATGTGAATAATGTGTAATCATGTAATCATTAAAAAAGTAACTGTAGTCTGATTATGAGTACTTTAAAATGTAATGTCATTTAATTACAATTACTTAATTTTTAGAACCTGATTACATAATCCAGATTACGTAATCAGGTTACTACCTAGCACTGTTTTGCAATTTTTGGATAACAATGCGATAAACTTGAAGTCAATAAGCTTAGAAAACATCCTTGCTGCTGGTCGGTTTACCTGTGGAAGAGAGTAATAGACGGACAGTGGCAAGTCCACAAAGCGCAAAGCGGCCACCTTCATGGACACCTGTGTGTTTCTGAACACGTCTTCAGTCATGACCCAATAATCCCTCAGGATCTCAACTACAGCCCATTGTTTACGTCACCTATTCAACCTGAAAGAAACACACATTACATTTGTTATATCTACATGTTCAATTTAATACACATACAACATACTCATCCATCTGTCAGAAGAGCTGACCTGTTAATCCTGAACTGACACTGATTAATTGTCATTGATTAAGAGGGGAGTCTGACAAACACAGACAAAGACACACACAGACACAGAGACGCACGTGTTGTTGTTGTTTTTTTTTAATAAAATTACTCTCTAATGCTCACACTGTGACTTCTTACAGGTAACAGTCCAAAACATGCAATCTCTAATCTAATCTTGAGAATTAAGTAAACAAGCTTCCATTGTGCCATTTGCGACACGTAAACCGACTTAAAGAGGTTAAATAACGGTCATGTTAATGTCCAGTGTTTTATCCAGTGTTTGTTAATGGCCAATTATCCAGTGTTTGTTAAAAACACACAACGATCATGGCCAACAAAAATTGGGACCATTATGAAAAATGACCCACATTTATCCTGTTTCGATCGTCGCTCGATTGTTAACTCTGTGGTAAACAAGTTAATAACACGCAATATCATAAACACTGACAGTATTGGCACTGACTGTGTGTTATAAACTGAGGATAAAAACATAAACATACTGTAACGCTTACATTTATGCTTTATCTCGGAGACACACCATCTGTCCTCTATCACTCACTGCGATAACTGCGCCTGTGAGCTCATGTGGAGGCGAACCGGCTCCGCGAATCTGGAACTCACTTCCGGTGCCACTCTGAGGTTTCAAAATAAAAGTTAATGTAACTGGGTTAAACTCTTGGGGAGAGTCGGCTAGCTAGTTCGTCCAAATGTTAAATTCTCTCATCTTTTACTCACTTGTTGTTTCACTTAGTATATTAAGATATTACAAAATTGTGTATTATGGTTTAAGGAACTGTAAAAATAGGAATTGTCACCGTCAAAGGAATTTAGAAATGAGTAGATTTTTAATAATGTTGGAAATCTCTAAATTAAAGCAATTAAGAATAATTTATTCAATGAAGCAGCAAAGAAAATCTTGTTTTTATTTCTTTTTTAATTATGTTTTTTTTTTAACAATGTTTTTAACCACAAATGTCAGGGCATGTCAAAACTTCCCCAGGGCCTCAAAACCCCCTCAGATTCCACAGGGTTAATGAAGATAATCAAAATATTCAGTTGAAAAAAAAAAGAAGAAGAAAAGGAAGAAGGAAAAAAGACATCAAGTTTGAATTTTATTAAGAGTTTTGTAATTTTTATTTCAACTAAATAGGATTCTGAGTTAATGTAGCTGTTTCAAAGTTTTCATTAAAATAGGCCTACATTATAATATTATGTTAAATTACATTATAATACATATAGAAGTGTTATAATTACAATGTTTTGAATTTAAGTAAATGTAAACATTTCAGGAACATTTTTAATTCTTTAAACAAATATATGTCTAGACCAGGGGTCTCAACATGTCACTTGCCAGCTACCAGGAGCTCCTTGCCTGATTTGAGGTAGCTCACCAATCCAGTCAGAGTCAGCCTAGTCTGATTGGCTGGTTTTAGCTGGTCATCCAACCTGGTCTTATCTGGTCAGCAGGCCGGTTTCAGAGGTGTTTTAGCCACTTTTTTTCTTAAGCTGGTCAGGCTGGTCTTAGCTGGTCAGGCTGGGAGACCAGCTGGAACGACTAGCTAAAACCAGCCTGACTAGCCTAGCCAGGCTGGAAGAACAGTTAAAACCAGCTACTTCTAGCTGGTTGGCTGGTTTTAGCTTTTTTTTTTTTTCTCCCAGCAGGGGGTTGCAATTCAAATAAATTATTTGTTTTGACATATCAGCCGTGATGTAACTTTCATTATTCCGTTTAGTATTTTAATTATCATTAAACCCGTATTTGATTATTGCATTTTGGAAAAACTTGCGGTAAATAGGCTACTACTGCTTACCGTTAGTAAGAGTCACACAAATTAAGGCACAACGCGCAGATTAGGTTTTGTATGAAAATATGACAGAAGGCAGACTACTGAGAGAAATTCTACGAGAGAATGTATGATATAATTAATTGTATGAATGCATAAGGCAGAGGTCGCGTTAACCGAAAATTGCCGTCACTGACGGAATTATTTTTATCAGTGACAGAAAAATCTGAAGGCCGACCGTCATTTTGACGGATTACACTGAGGGTAACTGTAATTCCCACCCCTGTCCAGTTGGTGGCGAGTGCGCTCCAATGTAGCAGCAAGAGCGATGGATCCAGAACAAAAACGGAACTGTCATGAATGTTCTCTTTCAAGCATACGTTTCGGTGTCTCACTATGGGATACGCCCCTTCCGCGTATTCCTCAGAAGCCCTATTACATTACGCCAGCCCCAATTGGCTGGCAGGCGTGACGTTGCGTCTGGGAGTGACCTCCCCACCCCTCGTATAAAGGGAGCAACGCATTCACTTCGACATTCAAAAACCTCTTCTCGCTTCACACCAGAAGCCTACCTTCGAACTCCTGGACGAACAACTGGCCACCACGCCGTTTTTCACCTGGCTCCTTCAATTTGCACTCCAGCCGATTGCAAGGATTGTTCGATTTCAAGATGGCTGCAGCAACGCAGACTGTCCAAGCTAGGGAAGGAGAAGCTGTGCGACTTTGTTCATGTGGGAACAAAATTTCGGGTAAAGACACACACCAGGTCTGCTTGGCGTGTCTCGGGCTGAAACATGCCCAACTGGCGATCGACAGCCCCGGTTCATGTGAACATTGCGCACGTTTTACCATGAAGAGCCTTCGTCGCAGGCTAGCACGCCAAGCTAGCCTGTCGGGCCTCGACCCACTCCTGTCACCTAGCCCCACTCCAGCTGCCACTCCACAGGTACCCATCCCTGTAGAGCTGCCCACCACGGCAGCTTTGTCCTGGGGTGAACAGCTTGACGCCTGTGTCCCTCTGCCCAATGTGCTCAACACAGACGAGGAAGAGGACGCGCTTGACTTCGAGGAAGAGGGACAATCTGACTTTCTTCTCTCTGAGGAAGATTTTGAGGACTCCCCTTTCCTCCCACCCGAGCACTCGGCGCAAGCCCTTGCCGCGGCGGGACCCATTGAAGATGTGGACGGGCACCATCCCCGCTTCTCAGTGTTGATCTGCAGGATGTGTGCAAACGCGCTGCAGAGAAACTGAGCATCCCGTGGCCGACCGTGGTGGCAGAGACTGCAAAGTCTCGCTATGAGGGTAAGAGGCTGCCGAGGGCGAAACAGGCGGCACGGCAGCTCCTTCCTGTTTTTCCGGAGCTCCTGGAGGAGCTTGCGGTGACTTGGAAGGACAAACCGTTCACCAGCAAGGTGCCAGTGCAAGGGGGATCTGCGCTCGACGTGGAGGGAATGGAGAAAGAAGGACTTATCCGGATGCCCCCCATGGAACAGTTAGTGGCCGCGCACTTGCACCCGAGACACCCGGCGGCTGCAAACCCGTCGTTGCCATCCAAAGCGGACCGTGTCCAGTCAAATATGATGGAACGCGCCTATAAAGCAGTCGCTCTCTGTGTCAGGGCTCTGAACGCGACCTCCTTGCTGACCGCATACCAAGCGGAATTACAAGACGAAGCATCGACCACACCAGGTCAGACGCACTGGGAGGAGATCTGTGTCGTTACAGATCTTTTTTTCACATAAAGATATATCCACCCCACAGGAAGTTCCTGAGGTTCGCTTTCCTTGGCGTGGCATACGAATATCTAGTTCTACCATTCGGCTTGTCTCTCAGCCCCAGGGTGTTTATAAAATGTACAGAAGCGGCACTGACTCCGCTCAGGGAGAAAGGCATTCGTCTCGCTACTTACATAGACGACTGGCTTATGACAGCTCGGTCGGAGCAAGAAGCGAAAGAACACACGGTCATGCTTCTGGAGCATATACAGAGACTGGGGCTAAGACTAAACATCGAAAAGAGCGTTTTAATTCTCACACAGTCTATAACATATCTGGGGCTGTCACTGGACTCGGTGACGTTCAGAGCGCGACTATCGGAAGACAGGGTGAGAAGATTCACCCGCTGCATGACCGATTTTCGGAGGGAAAACAATGTTTCCTTTCGCGCATGCCTCAGACTATTAGGACTAATGACCTCAGCCCTGACAGTTATTCCCTTAGGCAGACTGTTTATGAGGGAATTTCAACGCTGGGTAGCGTCTCAAGGGCTGGACCCAGTACGTCACTCCCGGAGGAGAGTGAGAGTGATGTCAGAGGCAGTTTTGGCACTGCGCCAGTGGAAACACCCGACCTTTCTGGTTCAAGGGGTACCCATGGGTGTAGTTCGAGCCAGACAAGTCATAACGACGGAAGCGTCGTTGTCCGGTTGGGGGGGCATTCACGAGGGCAGAATAGTGAATGGAAGATGGGGTCAACATCTGATCAATCTTTACATAAACTGTCTAGAAATGCTAGCTGTTTTTCTGACGCTGAAGCATTTTCTTCCTTTTCTGAGAGGGCAACATGTTCTCGTGAGAATGGACAATACTACGGTCGTGGCCTACATAAACCGTCAGGGAGGTCTCAGATCACTTCCTTTGCACACGTTAGCACGCAGACTGATCCTATGGAGCAGTGTCAATCTTCTAGCCCTGAGAGCGACGCACGGTGTCATGAATCGGGGTGCGGATCTGCTGTCCAGGGGAAATCCCCTCTACGGGGAGTGGAAACTGAACAGCGAAGTGGTCGAACAGATCTGGAGCATATACGGCAGAGCGACAGTGGATCTGTTCGTGTCCCACGACAATGCTCAGTGTCCTCTGTTTTTCTCCCTGAAGGATCGGAGCGCACCTTTGGGGATAGATGCGCTAGCGCACGAATGGCCTCGTACTCTCCTATACGTGTTTCCACCGATAGCGTTGATATCTCCAACTCTTTGCAGAGTGAGGGAGGAGGGACTGAAATTAATATTAATAGCTCCGAGATGGCCGGGGAAATATTGGCTAGCGGAGATCATACATATGCTGTACGAAGACCCGTGGTGGTCTCCCGCAATGCAGAGACCTTTTGTCACAAGCGGAGGGGGAGATTTTTCATCCTTATCCAGAACGTCTGGCACTATGGGCCTGGCCTGTGAGTGGTTCAATTTAAGTACAACTGGTCTGTCTGACAGTGTCATTAGAACCATACAAAATGCTAGAGCCGCATCGACTAGGTCTCTTTACGAATGCAAATGGGGTGTGTTTGAGCGTTGAGTGCACAACTAAACACGAGATTCCCTTTCAGTGTTCAGTGGCAGTGGTTCTGTCATTCCTTCAGGATCTGATAGACCAAGGGAAAGCGTTCTCAACCATAAAAGTGTTTCTGGCTGCTATTTCTGCTTGTCACATTGGTTTTGATAATAAAACAGTGGGGCAGCATCCTTTGATATGCAGATTTATGAAGGGAGTGCGCTGCGCTTTGCCAGTTTCAAAACCGTTTTCCCCCTCATGGGATTTGAGATTGGTGCTTGATGGCTTGTCTATGTCCCCATTTGAGCCGCTGGACAAGGTTGATTTCAAAATATTGTCGTTCAAGACGGCACTCCTGGTAGCTTTGGTTTCAGCAAAGCGCGTAAGTGAGATTCATGCGTTTTCAGTGCATTCAGCGTGCTTACAGTTCATGTCTGGGGATGCAGGAGTAGTTCTGAAACCTAATCCTGCATTCATGCTCAAAGTAGTTAATGCTATAAATCCTCTTGAGCTAATAGCCTTCTATCCACGGCCTTTTGCCTCATCAGAGCAGCAAAAGTTAAATACATTGTGCCCAGTGCGTGCTTTACGCATTTATACAGAACGAACCAGAGGATTCAGAGGGAGCGATCAGCTGTTCGTTTCTTGGATGAGACCTCGTACAGGGAAGCCGATCACTAAGCAGCGTCTATCGCATTGGATAGTGGAGGCGATTTCGTTGGCATATTCCAGTAAGGGTCTTGTGCCCCCACCTGGCTTACGTGCACACTCAACAAGGGGAATGTCAACTTCCTGGGCTCTATTTAAAGGAGTCACATTACAGGATACGTATGAACACCGAAACGTATGCTTGAAAAAGAACAATAGGTTACTAGCGTAACCCCGGTTCTCTGATAGCATTAAGTGAGGTGTCTCACCAGATCACCCTCCTTGCTGTGTGAAGTGAGGAAGAGGTGTGCTTGTTTTGAATGTCAAAGTGACGTTGCGTTGCTCCCTTTATACGAGGGGTGGGGAGGTCACTCCCAGACGCAACGTCACGCCTGCCAGCCAATTGGGGCTGGCGTAATGTAATAGGGCTTCTGAGGAATACGCGGAAGGGGCGTATCCCATAGTGAGACACCTCACTTAATGCTATCAGAGAACCGGGGTTACGCTAGTAACCTATTGTTTTCCTATGCGTTTGATTAAGCACAGACGAGTACACAGAAGCTACAACGATCTATCACGCCACGTTAAAGAGCGCCAAAACGGTATTTATTGCTTGAACTTCCTAACGAAATGGAAATCTGAGACTTTGTTTGATATCAAAAGTAACACAGTTGTTGTTTTTAAACAATGCGCTGTCCTTTTCTAACTTTGGTTCATGATTAAAATGAAAATGTGAACAAAAATAAAAGCAATTAAATGTTTTATTCTAATTAAAATATGAAAATTATAATGACAGGTAAAAATAATTACCTGGAATTTTTACGACCCTGTCAGTCAAAATGATGGACAGTGTTAAAGTCTAGCAACCTCTGGCATAAGGAGGAACCGGCTGTCTTTAGGAAAGTTTAGTTGGGATTTCTTTTCATCTTCCCAACCTGCAATGCGCAGTAAAGCTGTGCTCATAAATTCAGCGCTGCTTTGTTTACGGCGGTTGCCGGAGAAACTGCTTTATATCTGTTCCATATGCGCCACCTTCTGTCAAACAGTGGATTTGCAATTTTATATTATCTGAAGTGTTGAGATTTTTAGAAAACCTATTAGCTCTTGTAGAACTGTTTGGAGCAGATAAAATATAATTTATCTTTCTGGCATATAATTAATATTTTATCAATTCTCATTCTGTTTTTAATGTTTTTATTTCAATGTTTATACAAAACAAAAGTGCATAGTGTTGCTTTTGTTGGTTTTCAACATACATCTTAAAATGATTTAAGTGTGTATATCAGCACTTTTTGAACATTTCCAGCACATTTTAACATGTATTGTACCATATTATATTATGCATAACAGGTTGAAATTATACATTACGCCTGTTTAATAGATTTAAGTATTGCATGACATGGGTAGCTCTCAGCTACTTTCAGTTTTAAAAATATCTCTCGAATGAAAAAAGGTAGGAGACCGCTGGTCTAGGCTATTATAAACAAAAGGCAGGTAAACTGCACTAATTCTAATAGTGAATACCTTACTGTATAGTAGACTACTTACATAAAATGCTTATATAAGTTGTCACTGTTATCACCCAAAAATAAGTCTTAGTAAGATGATATTTAAATATTTTGTTTTTGTCAAACCTGCTTTACTTTAAAATTACTGTAATTTTATTGTTGGGGGAAACATAAAATGCAATCCAATACAATTATGATTGTACAAATAATGTTCCTCAAATACATTTTAACATATATATATATATATATATATATATATATATATATATGCATATATAATATGTACTAACAATTTATCTTGGAATATTACTGACAAATATACGTTTACTTTTCACAGCAAAAAGACATCTGAATGTCAACATTTTTAGGATGATACTGAAAGGTCTTCTACGTGCTATGAAATGAAAGCATGTAGTAAATTGTGTACAACAGGTTTTTCAAGGTTTTGATCTTGTTGATAATTCAAAGGCCTAAGAAATGTGTGTATCAGATACAGTATACTTGGTAGGGTAAATGGAGGACATTTACCACAAGAATGTATTTCTCTGTGTATTCAAACAATAATCATATATTTGTATTATTCACATAATTATTTTTTAAAATTAATAATACTATTTTATTATATTTTTATTTCTTGTTATCCCTGATATGGAGCACTTTTGTCAGCCCTCAGCGCTTTAAAGCTGTCTTCTACGTCAATTAAATAATTTTACCATAAAACCAATAAAAAAAAATTCTAAACCAAGTGCTAATCTACTAACGTAATGTAATTGACTCTATGGCCACACGGGGGCGTCTGGGCTGGGATAGCTCTCGCTCTGTCTTCGGGGGATCAATGCGCATCTGTGAGTCGTTCCGCGCGTCCACACTAGGAGGCACCGCCGCTGCTTGCTTCCCCCATTCACTTTCAGCACCGCACAACAACCGGAAGAAGCTGTTTGAATGTGTCATACCATGTAGCACCAGTCTGAAGTTAAAGCGTCCGACGCCAGGCGTTTGAAAACCCGCTGTCTGCAAACTGAAGAATACTACAGATATGTAGCTGACAAGCCGGAAGACATCTTTAAACCGGTATCTTCATCCGCAGACAAGAAGCGATAATCGATTCATATTTAAACCATCGTTGATTTCCCTAGAGGTGAGCTAATTTTATATCACTGGCTTGGGTGCGAACTGAAATATGGCGTATTTAAAGCTTTGCGTCCAGCACAGTTAATATAAAAGTGTGCATTGATTCTGTGCTGTTGTAAGTGTTGTGTTGTGATATGAGCTGATGCAGAGGCAGAGCTGTCAGATGATGAGCGGCGCACTGACTTTAGCTTTAGCCCGACGCATTCACACGCCTTGTATCTGCTCTTCATTCAGAGTGAACACCTCATTCAGTGACAGTCTGGGGGGATTTTAGCTGTTCTTGTGGTTGTAATGATTAAAAGATTTATAGCCGTAGGAAAAACTGCGGGGAAGTATGTGCGTGACAGGCTGAAGCTAGTTGCTAAGTAGCCTAGCGAAGATTCTGGCTTATGCTGACGCGTTGCTGGAGTGACGTCACACACAGCTGTAGAGGCCCATAACTGTCGTTTACTGTATATGACTGTACATTACTACTCAATGTTTTCTGAGTAGTGTACATTATACATATGACAGTAATAATAATAATAATTATTATTTGTAGTAATTACTGACCATCTGGAATTCCCAGATTATTTTAAATACTCTTTTGCATGTTTACGATTCTCTGATGTGGGTTAATGGTCACATGACATGCAGGTAAACAAATAAAATGTAATATTTCTTGAGCGTTTTATTTAGAATTTTTTATTATTATTATTATTATTATTATTATTATTATTATTATTTTAATTAAAAAGATGGCCACAAGGGGTTGGTCGGAATGTTAATAAAAAGAGATTACATATAAAAAAAAATCATAGTCAAAAATTAGAATAAAGAAATAATTAACTATATAAATGTAATGTAATCTAACTTAATAGAAAGGATTTGCTGATAATATTTTAGATACATTTATATTGTTTTTTCATGGTATAAATTAGGTGTTTATACAAGAAACAATGTAGATGCTTTTTAAATTTTAAAACATAAGGATGATCATATTTGGTGGTAAACAATAAAACCCCCTTATTTAATTACTCCTTAGCTTTTCATCAGCTCACAACCCCCCTGCTGTTCCCTTGCAAACCCCTCACCATAAATTATGTAGTAGTCTTGTAAACTGTCTCTGTTAGTCTGTATATTTTTAAAGATAAAATTTTATGTTATTATTGCTTTCTGTTTATATAAGGTCAAAGTGCTATGAGATATGAGATGTGCAGGCTACACAGATTTTGCTTGCATATGCTGTCCTGTCACAGATATTCATTAGACTACAGGTTGTCGATTGAATACTAAATTTCACAAAACATGTCTTGACCTTTGTACTGGATTACACTCAGTTGCCACAGAGACTTTTGTAGGCAATATAGAAAATTAATGATAAATGTTGTATTGATGCTCTTTAATTAGGTTAACATTTAAAGAAAATAAAATAGGAATTGAGATTAAAAAAAAATAAAAATAATAACAACTGTACGTACAGACAAAATAATATTAAAGAAATAAAAGGCCTCTTAAGTGTACTTGAAGAAAATTTACTTTCATGACTTATTTTCTTAACACTTAAGTACACTATCAAAACGTTTATACATTCTTCTAAAGCTTATTATTTTTTCACAAGGGTGCATTTCATAAACACATTTTTGTTTTCAAGCTGTGCACAATGGCAAGAGATTATTGCATTGTTTATGAAATAACGTTGTAATGTGCTGCCTGTTGTTTTCATGGTGAATGATATAAATAGTTCATATATTAGCAGTGAGGTGTTCATATACAGTTTGACACATGGTCAGAGTGACTGATACATTGCTTTTAAAATTTACTCAGCGTTGCCCTGGTCTAACTTGCTTCTGATCTGATACTTATGCTGTCCAAGTGTGTGTAATAGTGTGCTCATTTTGGCCATTTGGACAATATGGCATTTGTCCAATTTGTCCATTTATGTATGTATTTAAGAAGTATTTACAAGTATATGTATTTATCATAATTTTTATATAATTTATATATATATATATATATATATATATATATATATATATATATATATAAATAATTATTTTTGTACATAACTTATTTCTCTTAAATATATACATGACTGTGTATTTATATATACATAATAATTACACACAGTACACACATTTATTAGGCAGACTCAAACTTTTATTTTGTATCCGATTAATCATTTGACAGCCCTAGTGTTTTGTTAGCAGGTCATTTTTAATGTTCAGTGAACTTTGTTTTGCAAAACATTTCAAAATGTCAATTTAAAAAGCTGCATTGCTTTTTTAAAGCACTATTAAAGGAATAGTTCAACTAAAAGTGAACATTTTTGGGGCCTGATGAATATGATTCATCATTTACTCATTCTTATTATGTTACAAAGCTGTATCCGTTTGTGGAACAAAATAGTGATGGATAAGAGGAAGTGATTATAATTGGTGAAGCTTCAAAAGTACCTAAGAGGATGATAAAAGTAGTTCATATGACTTGTTCTATATTATACCATACTGTATTTATCTCAAATGTGTCTTCATTGGCCACTTGTGTTTGATTTTTAAGGGGATGGTCTTTCATCAGAACGGCTTACGGCCAGTTTTACTAACAGCTTGCACCAGCACAAACCATCTTTTGACGTTAAAATAGTACTGTCAGGATTTTCTAAAGATGCGCATAGACGGTGTAGACACAGCTATTTTTGCGCCTGACCTTAGTGAATATGCATCTGTAGGAGTTTCCCCTTTCAGATGCAAAATTTATGGGAGGAGAGTATTCAAGTAAATCACGCAGCGTGATTTACTAACATTTGCGCTTGTCAAATTACTGCTATTTGAGCCATTATTTAATGGCCAAAAATAGCATGTCTTAAACTGTTATACGCTTGAAACGGCTGCAGTTGTTGTTGCTAGGAGGCACCGATGAGAACAGAGAGCGTGGGGTAGAAGGGAGAGGATTTTTTTTCCACGCGTATTAATTTATTTGGAATGCCAGAGGAACACATTATCTGAACATATTGTTTGCCAAGCCATGTTATTTTTAATGTGCTTCAGGAAATAAAAGACGACTTGGAACCCTCGACTTGGAGTCACGCAATACCAGGCCTATCAAAACTTTTTGCAACCTTTCATTTTTTGGCCTTCGGTTCTTTTCAATTTACTGTGGCTTCTTTATGTCTTTATTCTTTATTTGCGGCTAGGCTAATTTGCGCTGTGCTTGGTATATTGCGTTGGTCGATATGTAAATGAGATGTTGTGTGAGTGTTCTTTAATTTGCGTGTTGTCAGTAAATCACCTTCAGAAATTTCCACACCCATTGGTGCTGTTTTGGAATTGCACTCTTCTGTTAATTTGCTCTGTTTTGTGAAACTGGCCCTTAGTGTTTACACTATAAATATATTTAAATAGTTTATTGATGTGTTCATATATATCTCTCTCTTTTTAAAAGAGTGATGTCTGGAGCGACAAGCAATGACTGTCCACACTTGGAGTGTGTGGGGGAGATCACCAAGGAAGAACTCATCCAGAAGTCCCATGTGAGTCCCCACCAAGACCCAGTCGCACTTTCATCATATCATTGCTTCTGCCCATTTCTCATAGGTCAAATGTAGTGTGCGCTGTTGACAGTAATGACCCCTATTTCTGAGTTTGCGAAGTTGCCATAAGCACTAATAATGCGTGGCTGCCTCACATGTAAAAGCTTAGGCTATAAACATTGCGTGCTGTTGAAAAGAATGTGATGAAATCAATGTGCAATTATGTGAATGCATTATACATTATTGTAGTTTGAAAGCATTTGAGATTGCCGCATAATTGCTTTCCAGATTGTACCTTTAATAGAATACATGTTTTCAATAGAGTTTTTCTATAATGTGTTGTTATGGGCTCCATTGCATATATACACTACCATTCAAATGTTTGAGGTCAGTAAGGTTTTTGAAATAAGTCTCTTGTGTGCACCAAGGCTCCATGTAGCTAATCAAAAATACAGTAAAAACTGTAATATTTAATGCAATTTCAAATAACTGTTTTTTTTTAATTAATGTATGTTTCAATAGAATTTATTATTGTGATGTAAGCTGAATTTTCAGCATCTTTACTGTCTTCAGTGTCGCACGATCCTTCAGAAATCATTTTAATATGCTGATTTGGTGCTCACCAAACCTTCTTGTTATTATCAATGTTGAAAACTGTTTTTCTGCTTAGTTTTTTTTTTGTGGAAATCATAATACATTTTTTCTTTTTCAGACTTCTTTGATGAATAGAAAGTTCAAAAGGACAGTATTATTAAAGTAGTAGTATTGGAAATATTTTGTGTCATTATAAATGTTTTTACTGTTGCTTTCGATCAATTTAATGCATCCTTGTTAAATTAATTATTATTTTAAATTAAAATAATTTAAAATGATCTTTCTGATCCCAAACTGCAGTGGTGTACATTGTACATTGTGAAGATGCTTAAGTATAAATGTGTTTGTTTTCAGGGTCAGTGTCAGGACTGTAAAGTCGGGGGACCAAACCTTTGGGCCTGTCTAGAGGTAAGTTATCTTTATATTAGGTAATGTTCTTCAGCAAGTTTGATTTGTAACAGAGATGCACTGATATTAAAAAAAAAAAAAAATCTGTCTGGTGATGTGAAATTCTTAATTATTGGAAGATAGTTTATAATGAAACCTGTAGAGTATAATTTCATTTCATGTTTACCTCTCATTTAGAATGGTTGTTCATATGTTGGCTGTGGAGAATCACATGCAGACCACAGCACCGTCCACTCTCAGGTTAGTCATTTTATTCTTTGTTTCTGCTGTTTCTGTGCAATAATTCAAATGAATGTACTTTGTGTATTAACAACTACTTTATTTATGCCAAATTTCATTTAATATTTGTAATAAACGTATTGTTTTGTGTACTTGCAGCTTAAGATGTTTTTACCCACAGTGAGCTGTCGTTGTACATTTCAGACATGATTTGTGACCCTTATAGTGTTACATCTCTGATTACTTTTATATGTTGATTTAGACAGGTGAATCTGATCCCTGATCACATGTGTCACCCTGTGTTGATTTCACATCTGTTATTCTCATTGTGACTGGAGGCTTGAATGATGCAATGAATCGCTAAAGTGTGTTTGCAGGCTTGCCTGTGGGTGAACTCATCCATTATTAATCAGTGCTCCAGTGGGGATCTCCCTTCCCACTAAAGCCCATCTGATTACCCATTACCAAAACCCCACAATGCTCTCAAAACACCCTTGTGTCTGTGTGAAAGCGACTGATTGAAGACAGAGCCATCAGCCATACTTCCTCTACAATAACCTGCATTTGCTGCAGTAAACAAAATTCACCCCATGTTTTTTTTTCATCCACTAAGTTGTTTTTCTCTAGCAGGGTGTGGGTATAGAGCAATGCGGTGATTATGTGTTTTTGTAGGCAAACACGGGAGTTAGCATCACTGGTTCCTTCAACAAAAAAACAATAAGATTTTTCCGTTGGCTTTAGGATTAGTGCAGAAAATAATCTTAGTGACCAATGAAAGTATGTGATTCTCAGATTTTGTTAATGGTAATTCTTCACAAATGAACACAGTGATTGTGAACTTAAAGGAGAAGTTCACTTTTAGAACTGAAATTTACAGATAATGTACTCACCCCCTTGTCATCCAAGATGTTCATATCTTCTTTCTTCAGCATGTCTTTTGAGGAAAACATTTTAGCATTTCCCTTCATATAATGGACTTCCCTGAGTATGCAGTTTAAATGCAGCTTCAAAGGACTCTAAATGATCCCAGCTGAGGAAGAAGGGTCTTATCTAGCGAAATGATTGGTTATTTTCTGTACAATTTGTATACTTTTTAAACGCAAATGCTCATCTTGGTCTAGCTCTGCTAAACTGTGTTCCTGTTTATGACAGTTAGGATATGACGAAAAACTCCCATCTCATGAAAATGCTACAAAATTGCCTACATCGCTGCAGAAGTACCGACCCAGTGTTTACAAAGTGAACATCCAAAAAAAGGTTGAATGCCCTTTACAAAAAAAAAAAAAAAAAAAATTGATTTTGATTTTGAAGTTGAGAAAATGAGTTTGTAGTGTTTCGACATACCCTTACTGTCAAAAACAGGAATACACACGGTTCAACAGAGCTAGATCAAGACGAGTGTTTGCGGTTAAAAAGTATATAATTTTTATTTTTAGAAAATAACCGATCATTTCAAGGCAAGGCAAGGCAAGTTTATTTATATAGCACATTTCATACACAGAGGTAATTCAAAGTGCTTTAAAGTGATTTACATAAAATTTCACTAGAAAAGACCCTTTGAAGCTGCATTTAAACTGCATTTTAGAAGTTCAAACTCGGGGGCACCATTGAAGTCCATTATATGGAGGGAGTTTTTGTTCTGGTCTTCTGGAAGTGAACTTCTCCTTTAAGGCTTAATGCAATCGACAGAAGTAAAAAGCTAAACAGGCTATAAATAAACCACACCACAGTTGCAGGACCGAAACACACCTGTAAAAGCAGACTAGTGAGTAGATGATTTGCAAAAAGCCCTAATACTAATTTGGTAATGCTCAGTTCAGCTTTTCATGACATAGTTTGTTTCACAAAATGAAAATGAACATTTTTCAAATAGTATGTTTTTCCATTTGAATTCACTTAAAGCAGTCAAATATCAAAAGCTTTTTTTGAATGACAGAAGAAGTATTCAACTTGTATAATTTAACTTAGAAACTGTAAAAAAGTCAAAATGATGTTTAAATACTCCATGTAATGTCAAACAATGTGACATAAGTTTAAAAAATAAACATAAAGTCTGTAAATTTCTGTTGCTGTTTTGATGTAGCAGAAAACACCTGGGTCATGTTTGCATTTTCTTGTATCACTGGCCATAATTTTAACCTTGAAATCAGGATTAGGCATAAAATTATGTCTTCGGGAATTATTCCTAGATGTAAAATCAGATGAGAATTCAACAAATAGTTGTAACCTAGGTCAGAGGAAGATAGGAATCATGTCTTTGAGGCAGATTTTATGGTTATTGAGGGAAGATACCAGACTTTACGAATGGCTGTCAAAAGCAAAATGATACAAAACACACATCATATTTTGTTAGAAAGTGTGCCGCACTAGAGCAAAAAAGGCTGTATTTTTTGGAATCAGCACCCTAAAATTAGTAAGGGAGGAGTAAATAATATCATTGAGCAAGGCAGTGTTTTTATTATTTTATCTTTTTTTTGTTTGTTTGTTTTTTTTCAATTATAAATCACCAAGATGATGAGTTCACGGGCCGTTCCGCAATGTATAATGTAGATGAGCTTTTTATTATGTTACCCTTGCTGGGCTGTAAGTTCAAATGGATATGGGCATGTATTACATCTGATCCATCACCGAAATGGTCGGCATGGCAGATTTTGGCAGGGTTTGTATTTTGGCGCAGCTCTCATAAATGTTTTAACTACCCCTGTCTGGCTGCAGTTGCACCAGTTGTAGTGCCGCAGTGAAAGCCAATCCAGACACATGAATAATGTAGAGACCCTTTAGCCACCGCTGTGTGCTTGCCCAGGCTTCACATCACCACTTCCCATCTCCCTTGGTACATTTTCGCTCTTCTGTTGCAGCACGCATCTGTTTTGCCCTAAATTTTGAAGAGTCTTTCTGATGCATTGTAAGTTTCATATGCAGAGAAAGAGCTCAGCATTTAGACTGCTTTTTTTTTTTTTTCTTTTTTAATGAAGTAAAAAGGCAGTGATGTAGAAATATTTGGCAATAAACAATAAGGTTTTAGCTGTAGAATTTGAAATGTTTTAAATAAGTCAAAACCATACAATCCATTTGAACATTTTTGACATACATTTAAACAAGATTTAAATCCAGCCCCCATACAAATGATAAAATTACACCACTAGACTCATTTACAATCTTCGATGAGTAATTTGTATTTAAAAAAAAGTTTTCCAGATTTATTTATTTATAATTTTTTTTTCCCAATTCTGATGAATGCTTCTACTATTACTACTACTACTAATTATTATTATTATTATTATTAAGAAAGCTGATATGGTCACCAATATATTGTGCAGTTCTAGTTATTGCAATTTTTGTAATCTATTGAGACTTTTTTTTAAAGGTATGGTTTAGATTTTTTCATTATTATTATTTCATTATTTATATTTTGAACATTACACTTACATATACACATCTGTTTTCATCTGTTGTCCACCTTCCATCTAAGCACTTTGCCTTTTTCTTCCAGGAGACACGGCACAACCTAACGGTGAATCTGACCACTTTGAGAGTGTGGTGCTACGCCTGTACCAAGGAGGTTTTCCTAGAAAGAAAACTGGGTCCACATGCACAGCTGCCTAGCGCTGTTAAACCCATCTCTCCAGTACAGACCCCCAGCCCGGTCAGAACTCTTACGCAACTTTCTGTGAATGCAAAGCAAAGTTTAGAAGTTTGGTTGTGCTTAGATAAAATCCTTCTTTACATTTAAACATTGTCTTTGCAATGTAAACATGACTGTAAATGTTTGCGAAGAAGATAAGTCCAATCACGGTCTCAGTATGCAAATAGATACAAGACAAAAGACCAATCACAATTCAGTATGTACATTTTATAATGACCTGATTTTTGTCAGTTACGTTTTCAATGCTAAACATACTATGTGCGGTGATAGAAATTTGTTTAAAGTCTAAATGATTGATTTTGAGATTGCAGATTTTCTAAACTGTTTAGGGGCACACAGCTACTCTTATTTGCATGTTTTACAAAAGGTATGCTGTTGCTGATTTTCTTTCATCATCTTTCTGGTTTTCAGGACCCCAAAGCTCCTGGGAGCCCTACTTCCCTTAGAGTTCCTCCTGCGGGACCCTGTGATGACCTGGATATGGAGACTGAGGAGGAGGACGAACTGAGGGCTAGAGGTCTTACATCTCTCATGTCTGGTGTTCAGTGCATTAGCTCTGCATGCTACACTGTTAGTCTGAACCTCGGCATCTGTTACACCTCACAGGTCTGACTGGACTGAAGAACATCGGCAATACCTGCTACATGAACGCAGCTCTCCAGGCACTTTCCAACTGGTGAGAACCCCAATAATCAATAGTGTTTTAATCTTAGTGTCCTAATTGTTCTGTTTCAGTCTGTTTTAATCTTGCTCTATTTCTGGTTTATCTTCTAGTCCTCCATTAACACAGTTTTTCCTGGACTGTGGTGGTCTGGTGAAGACAGACAAGAAGCCAGCGCTATGCAAGAGCTATCAGAAACTCGTCACAGACCTGTGGCACAAAAACAGGTACATTCCTCTCTTGCCATTTCCTATTTCAGTGTAATTTTACAGTTTTTTTTTTTCCTCAAGAAACAAGTTTCATTATAGCTTTCTTGCTCTTGTTTTGTGTGATTGCAGGAACTCCTATGTTGTTCCTACAAATCTATTCCAGGGCATCAAGGCTGTAAACCCAATGTTTCGTGGTTATTCCCAACAGGTATGGTTTTTTTATTTATTTATTTATGTTTTTTAATTGATATGCTTAAAACATTTAAAATGCAAATATATTAAAATTATGGCTTACACTATTGTTCAAAAGTTTGTGGTCAGTCGGATTATTTTATATTTTTTGATCAAATAAATGCAGCCTTGGTGAGTAACAGAAAAAAAAAAAACATCAAAAAATACTGTCAAATACTGATGCTGTTTTGTATAAACAAATCTAAAATTAAAAAAAAAAACACTAAAAACTAAATGCTACAAGTGACTTTAGGCATGACAACATTGTAATGTACATTATAAAAATACATTCTTTTCAAGGTTTGTTGAAGATTACCTTTACCAGTGTTACTAAATTATTAGATAATTAGATAATTGCAAGGGTAATCTGTGTTAAAATAGGAGAAATGTTCATGAACTTGATCTTGTATGTTATCAGATATATTTGACCCTGGACCACAAATCCAGTCATAAGTAGCACAGGTATATTTGTAGCAAAAATACATTGTATGGGTCAGAATTATCGATTTTTCTTTTAAGCCAAAAATCATTAGGATATTAAGTAAAGATCATGTTCCATGAAGGTAAATTTCCTACCATAAATATATCAAAACTTAATTTTTGGTTGGTAATGTGCTTTGCTAAGAAGGTAATTTGGACATTTTTAAAAGGTGTTTTTTCTCAGTATTTAAATATTTTTAAATAGTTGTATTTCGACCAAATATTGTTCTATCCTAACAAACAATACGTCAGTGAAAAGCTTATTTATCAAGCTTTCAGATGTTGTAGACCCTTTTTGACTGGTTTTGTGGTCCAGGGTCACATGTCCAGTACTGACTATATGATAATATGATTTAAAAAAACAAAAACAAAAAAAAAACAGAAAAACTATAATATTGGCTATTAATAATATGATGCCAACATATTGTGAAATGTATTTTTCTTATGCATGTTTTAATTGTTAGAGTGAATCTCTGTTGTGCAAAACTTTATTTGTAAAGTTGTGTGTATTTTCATTTAATTACATTTGAAAAGGTTGATTAAATTATTAATATCTTATGGGTTCATTTAATTACAAACAGTTTTTAATGGTGAATCATAAAACATGAAAACAAGAAAATTCTGACATTTTATGAATTTTAAAATGTAATTTGAAAATAGAAAATAAATGTAATAAATAATTAAATTGTTAAAGTTTAATGAATTTAGTTGATTAAACATGATTTTTGATTATTCATATTTAATGGAACTCTTAAACTGGTATGCAGAATAATTAAAACATAACACAGAATTTGGGGAAAAAAAATGTATTTAATTTCATAGGGCCCTAGAATTCTTATTAAAAAAATATTTTTTGTATAGGCCTATCCTGTCCAGCCCAACATAGTCAACCACAGACTTTCTTTTAATTTTACCCAATGACAGATAAGGGTCAATCTCAAATTATCCTGCATGCTGTGGGAATTTCATCTGAGAGAGCCTCACTCTCACTTCCTTACACTTCCTCTGAACATACTTTGTACTCTAGCTGCATTTAAGAGAAGACCTATTTTTGTTCTTGATTGTAAGAGATTGGGTTCTTATATGGAGCACAGTCTGATTCAGAGTCTCTCTAGATGTTTGATCACCTTTAACCAGTGGAATGCATCCATTGTCATGCCTGGCTGGAGAGGAAGGCCGTTTGGAGAATTAGCGTTGTCTTGAATGGGCCATCATAGGCTGTTCAGAGACTGTAGGAAACATTAATCTCACTTTCAGGCTCACTTTCTTGAAGCCCAGATAGACTGTGGACTCCTGTAGAGGGGATATTCAGTCAAAGTCAATGAATGCCTTGTTTTAAAATCATTCCCTCTACTAAGGGCCAGGAAACCTTTTGTCCTTGTACTGCATTGACATAATACAGTGATGGCCTTCTGGTCTAGTATGCTGTGTCCTATTGTTTGAAACTTGTGTGCCTACCAGGATTCTTAATACCAGGATGTTAGAATGCCAGCTGGCCATGTTGCCATGTGGATGAGCCAGTAATGACTAATGTTCTCGTAAGCTTCAGCTGTTCCTATAGCGATGGGGTCCCTGCAGGTCCATGTCTAATCTGCGGCATACAACGTGAGCCTCCATGCGTGTTGCATTCTTTTGATAATGCCTGGAAACATTTGTGTGTGACTGTCAATGTGTCAGTGCACATGCCAGGATCTGACTCCCAAATTTATGGACTTGTCAACAAGACAAATATAATTAAAGGGAGAGTTCACTTGAATATTAAAATACTGTCATCATTTACTGGCCGATATCAGTACTTTAATATTGGTAACCCCCTTATTATTGGAAAGCTACAGTCACAGATTAATCATTTACTCATGGTGCACATCACAGACGGGGGGATAAATAAGATCTTGTGATTGTGAATTGAGGCTTGCACGTCATGTGCAGGGCTTCGTGAAAATAACGTAATGTTTCATATTATACTACAACATTGACCCTGTGCAACAAACATTACTTTTTAAGGCCCATTCACACCAAGAACGGTGGTAAGAAGCTCTTTAAAAAATCTTAATCAATCAAAACTTACCAATCAAAACTTAATTTTTGATTGGTAATGTGCATTGCTAAGAAGGTAATTTGGACATTTTTAAAGGCGTTTTTTCTCAATATTTCAGTATTTTTAAGTAGTTGTATTTTGACCAAATATTGTTCTATCCTAACAAATCATACATCAGTGAAAAGTTAAGCTTTCAGATTTTATAGACCCTTTTTGACTGGTTTTGTGGTCCAGGGTCACATATATCCAGTATTGACTATGTGATGATATGATTAAAAAAACAAAAAAAAAACTATAATATTGGCTATTAATAATATGATGCCAACATATTGTGAAATGTAATTTTTTTATGCATGTTTTAATCATTAGAGTAAATCTCTGTTGTGCTAAACTTTATTTGATGAAACGTTTGAAAGTGATTCCACCAATATTGTTTCCATTTTTTGGTCCATTAAACTTTATAGTTTTAGTTACCGTCCTTGGCAAGTTAAACTTCAATTAAACTTTCTCTTTTGTTCTTATTTTGCAACATAGTAATTAAAATCTGTCTCTGTCCTAAGGACTCTCAAGAATTCCTGCGTTGTCTGATGGACCAACTCCACGAGGAGCTCAAGGAGCCCATTCCTGAACCAGAGGACCCAAACCAAGCTGTGGCCATGGACGAGGGTCCTGAAGAGGACAACCACAGCCAGTCGGATGACTTCCAGTCCTGCGAGTCTTGCGGCAGCAGCGATCGTGCTGATAACGAAGGCCCCAGAGTCCCAGAAGACATCAATGAAGCGGAGATGCTGATTTCAGAGCAGAACCAAAACAACCGAGATTGGCAGAAAGAGAAGAATCTCATCAACAACCTGTACCGTGCTGGTTCCCATGGCGACCTGGATAAAGACGTGGATACAACCAATGAGTCGAGGCCAATCATCAGCACCCAAGGAGCCATTAAAGCTCAGGGACGAAATTCAGGTAAAAGCAAGGCCATTAATTCTATGCAGTGTAATTCAGAACAGCCTTACAGGCCCCAATGAACAAGTGGTGAAAAAAAAAAAAAAAAGGTTTTTTAGTTCTTTGCTCAGAGGTAAAAAGTTTGGTATCCACATTTTTCTTCCCATAAGAGTGGGAGCGGCCATTTGTAAATTTTATGGGTCTGGTTTCTGGTCTCATCTGCTTCCAGCTATTTTTTTGCTGTACGAAAAAATTCATTTCGCTGCTTGATATTGCAAACTGGTGTATCTTACCATGTTATTTTAACTTATTATCTTAATTATGAGCACACTGGTTTGTAGTGCAAACAGTTTTACCGTTTACTGCACGTTGTTATTCTTCTCATTATTTCCCTATAGCAGCTAAAGAACCGAAAGTCTCACCCATAGGCTTACTTCCGCGATAAGAAAAAGGTGGATACAGTGTGAAAAAATTCTGAAAGCAAGTGCGCTCATGGAAATGGTTATGTTTGCACCAGCTCTGCAATTCTGCAGTTTTAGTGGTTTCATGTTTTTACTCGGCTGTAACCTTGACAGAAAGTTTACACTTACAAGCTGTTTTGGACCATTGAAATTGGCTACAAAATACCTTAATTTAATCAGATTTTGTTTAAAATAACATCACACATGTTCGTTCTTCCATTTCACTTAAAGTGAAATGTCAGGCCTTAGATGAAATACATTGTGACCAGTGCTTGTTTTGCTTGCTTTTGTTGACTGACTTGTTTCTTTCCACCTTTTTCAGATTCAAACCCTGAAATCCAGGTCAGCAGTACCATCAGACCACACAGTCCCGGTGGAAATGAGGGTGTCACATCTAGACTGTCCAGCAGTCCACCCAAATCCTCAATGTGGCCAAACTTGAGCTCTACTCACAAGAAAGGTACCAGAATTTAAATCGGATTCATTTCTGGAGAGTTTGGAGGTTATGTAGTAGTTAAATGTATTAATTAGTGATGCACTGAAATGAAAATTCTGAACTGAAACCAAAATGTAAGGATGTACTTGGGGGTAAAATGTAATTTAATGATCAGTTCATTCATTTAATATAAAAATTGAATTGTACAGTTGTACAAGTTTAAATTGTTTTTATGTCAACTTTTTACTAACAAAATTTTCACTCCACTTTAAAAGGATAGTTCACCCAAAAATGAAAACTCTGTTATTAATTATTCTCCTTCATGTCGTTCCAAAACCCGTAAGACCTTTGTTCATCTTCAGAACACAAATTAAGATATTTTTGATGAAATCAGAGAGCTTTCTGACCCTGCGTAGAGAGTAACGCAACTACCACGTTCAAGGCCCAGAAAGGTAGTAAGGACATAGTTAAAATAGTCCATGTGACATCAGTGGTTCAACCGTAATTTTATTAAGCTACGAGAATACTTTTTGTTTGCCAAAAAACAAAATAATGGCTTTATTAAACAATTTCTTCTCCTCCATGTCAGTCTTTGAGGTGTGCTTATAAGAGCACCATGACATAGGCTATGCGTGTGGTGCTACTGACGCAGGAGACGGTGTTCTGATACAGAATATACAGACAGTGAACCAAGAGTGATGATCAGAACTTCGGCTCCTGCATCAGCATCATCACACGGATGTGTTGTGGTACTCTCATGAACACGCTTTGAAGACTGACATGGAAGAGAAGAAATTATTGAATAAAGTCATTATTTTTGTTTTCTTTGCAGAAAAAAAAGTATTCTCGTAGGTTCATAAAATTACGGTTGAACCACTGATGTCACATGGACTATTTTAACAATGTCCTTACTAGCTTTGTGGGCCTTGAATATGTCAGTTGCATTCCTGTCTATGGAGGGTCAGAAAGCTCTCGGATTTTATAAAAAACTTCTTAATTTGTGTTTCGAAGATAAAGTCATGTGAGTTTGAAACAACATGAGGGTGAGTAATTAATGACAAAATTTTCATTTTTTGGTGAACTATTCCTTTAAAGAGCATCAACACCACATTATTGTTCGCATTTTGTCATGAAATTGAGAACATTTGAAAGCTGACATATTGTTTCATTTTAAAAGTAACAGCCCAGTGTGATTTAGTGATTGGCAGCTGTACCACCAATAATGTTTAGTAAAGTTTATGCATCAGAGGAAAACAGATTGATCTTTAGATTTAGGAATACATAGCAGTATCAATTAAAAACGAGAAATCTAAAATGTTAATCCAGCACTAGCATCCACACAGCTGAAATGTTTACTTTTTTTAGTTTATCCACTTTGTGTTCACAAAATAGACTGTGACACAGTCAAAACATGGCATTCGAGAAACACTAATTTAAATGTTACTGTTTTGGTCAAAACTATTTTCAGTTGCTGAAATTTAATAGTTGTGACCATCGTCTGAACTAAAACAGATTGGACATTGATTCTAAATGGTTGTGATGTGTCATGTTGACAGTACCCTCGTTCACCCCACCAAAGAGCAAGAGGCAGAGGAAATATCGCAGCATCATCTCTGAAGTCTTTGACGGCACCATTGTCAGCTCCGTTCAGTGCCTGACCTGTGACAGGGTGAGTGACCTGTGTGTTCTTCAGACAAAAATGTCCCCAAAGAACCTTGCTTTAATAGACAAAGTGAACACAAGCATTTAATTCTTCAGTTGGCAGAGAAAGGTATTTTAAAACTGACAGAGGCCTGAGTGTGGATATGTTATCATTAATGAACTTTATTGTTGGAGTGAGAACTCCTGTGAGTATTAAGTACATCATTTTTATCTTGATTAAAAAAGCATATAAATTTTCTTTTCTTTTCTTTTCTTAATTAATACTTATATTTAGCAAAGAGTAAAGAAATTAATCGGAAGTGACAATAAAGACATTTAACGTGTTACAAAAGATTTCTATTTAAAATAAATGCAGTTATTTCTGCTAATAAAAGGATACTGAAAAACAATTACCATGGTTCCCACTTTAGGAAGAACTATTAAAAAGCAGTTTTTATTTAAAACAGTAAGAAATGTTTCTTGAGCACCAAGTCAGCATATTAAAATTATTTCTGAAGGATTATGTGACATTGAAAACGGGAGGATGCAAAATATTAATTACAGGAATAAATTGCGTTATTTGAAATAGGCATGTAACGGCATGAAAATTTCTGATCACAATTATAGTGAAACAAATTATCATGGCTATCAGTATTATCACAGTACTGTTAAAATGTACTGGAAATGTTCAAAAAGTACTGACACATAAATCACTTCACCCAGTTTTATATTTAAAATCAACAAACGACAAATAAAAAGACTTTTTGTTTGCATAATCACTAAAAGAACAGTAGCCTACCAATGATGTCCAGATTTTAAATGATAATTTATAGAATCCACTTAAGCTTGTTTTTCATCAACCGGTCAAAATTTATGCTACAGCAGAGCATGCAAATTTGGTCCGTTTTTTTGGCCAGACAAAAACTGCGCACAAGCTGAATGTAAATGTAAGTCTCTGTAAATCCACTGTATGACACTAAATGGCACTTACGGAAAAGCTGAATTATATTGATCTTACTTGAACTCTGTGGATAAAGCAGCATACACTTTAGGTATTACATGGAGCGAAGGTAAAAACAAAATGCCATCAAATCTTTTCTGAAGACAGTCCGAACCTTCAGAGGTACATTCATACAATTAATTCATTCATATATTCATTATAATTCCCGATTTATGTTTCTGCCGGTGGGTGCCCAACCCCAGTTGCGAAGTGAAACATACGGACTGCAAATACATTAGTTACCAAATAATACACATGTTCTTTCTATGAGGGTTGCACTTCACTAAATAAAATGATTTAATAAATACCTGTTTACAATAAGCACTTGTTTGCATGTATATATCTGAGGGAGCGCAGAGCCATGATCACTATATATATGGGAGAGGAAGCCAGCTGCAAGCCGAGAGGATTCGTGCTGGCATCCTCTCATACAATAATGCATTCTTGACATTTACCATTAAAATAACGCCAAAAACGGCTTCAAATGAACTATGAAAATGAGAATAAGGTCGTAAAAGCTGCAATGCGTTTCTTATTGCTTAAAATGAACGGAGACTGTCTCGTGTTTTTCCGTGTGTGCGCGATTATTTCTGTGGGGATTGGCGCCTATGCCCTTACACTCTTTTAAAACATCTGCCGTCTTTTCACACAAAACAAAACTACTCTGCGTGCCGTGTGCAAATGAGACTGTTACTTAAAACTGTGCATTATGCTGTACAGTGTTTATTTATCATCAGTTGTTCAAACCGTGGTAATCAAATACGGTTTTAATGATAATTAAAATATGAAACAGTAATACTAACCGTGGAGAATTTTATCATGATTTATTGTCAAACCGGTAATCGTTACATCCCTAATTTGAAAGTAGTTAAATTGTAATAAAATTTCACCCTGTTACTGTTTTTACTGTATTTTAGATCAAATAAACGCATTCTTGGTGAGCATAAAAGACTTTTAAAAAAAATAAATAAATAAATCTTACAGAGTCAGCGCCAATAGCCTCGACATATAGTGGCGTTGTGCTGTGGGTGTCCCGAGTTCGAATCCTGGCTCATGGACCTTTCCCGATCCCACCCTCTTCTCTTTCTTACACTTGGAACAACTGCACTGTCCTATCTAAATAAAGGTATAAACCCCCTCCCAAAAATAAAATACAGAGTTGAACACATAGGTATGTCATATATTTTATATAATTTGTGATGATCGTGTGCAAAATGATTTAAAATGGTTTGATAATAATGTGATTAAAATAATCACACTTTTAGTATTCACTCACACAGATTCATGTTGTAATATGTTATATTTATGTGGTTGATGTAGCTGGTTTAAATATGATAAGGGCAAGTTTCAGCCCTAATTAACCCACATTAAAACCCTAATTCAGTTAAGTGTAGCTATGTTCAGCTCGTTCCACTTAGGTAGTTCAATCACGAACTTAAGTCATTTTAATAATAATATCAACAGGGTTTGCATATAAAAAATGATCAGTTATAAAAAGCAAAATGGACAAAGCATGTTGTCATGACGAAAAGTGTTACATACTTAGCAGTGGTTTTAATGGCCATGTTATTGTTTCTGACAGTAATTGCAGTTACAGATTAGCATTTTAAATTATGCTTATCTGTTACTTGTCCTTACTGTCTCAGGTTTCGGTGACTTTGGAGAACTTCCAGGACATCTCTCTGCCCATCCCAGGGAAAGAGGACCTTGCCAAGCTGCACTCTTCCTCGCACCAGACAGCTCTTGTCAAAGCTGGTTCATGTGGAGAAGCCTACGCCCCACAAGGCTGGATTGCTTTCGTCATGGAATATATAAAAAGGTATTATGCTGACATTTTCTTTTATGTGAGAGAGTAAATGAAAATGTATTATAGTTGACATCATAATTAAATGAAATTAATTTAACCATTAAAAAGGAGTCCAGAAAAATTCAAATGGAAAAAAAAAAAAACGGAATCCAGAAAAATTAAAACTGAAAAAAAAAAATAAATAAATAAATAAATAACGGAATTTGGGACAAAATAAAACAGAATTTGGGAAAAAAATAAAAACAAATTTCATAGGGCCCTAATTAATATTATGTTACTGCAGGTTAATTTTAAAGGCACTGGCTAGTTCTCACCACAGTTTTAAAATTGCTGCAAAAGTGGGCGTGGGCGTGGGCGTTTGGTCATGGGCGTGGGCGTGGGCGTGGTGCGCTGAGGAGCGAAGGGGGAAAAGAGGAGACAGACAACACAGACAACTTTGGGTTCAGACAGTTTCATTTCGCTTCGATTGAGTTATATATAATCCATTATAATCCTTTTGATGGGTTACGTCAAGGAGATGTAAAAAACAGTTACACTGACTAAATGAATTAATTGCGTTTGTGCAGAACTCTTACAAAGCACAAAAAAAAAAACACTACTTTGATCCATGAACGTTTCTCTCAGTTAATGTACGCAATCTCACAGTCTGAAGCTTCTTTTGCAGCAAATCAACACATGCTGTCGTGAATAATTTAGCGAAGTGTCTTCTCATAGTATAAGAACATGCAGTCTCATTAATATTTATGAGACACCGACGCATCATCAAAGTATTATAGTCTGTTGCCACGTCACAAACTGTGGCATCAACACGATGTAGATTTTAAACCCAGAAGATGAAAATAGCGCAAAAAAGCTCAAAATTAACCAGTTCTCTCCAATAATTAATATTAACAGATGCTAACATTGTTGTCTATGATGTGCAACACAAACACTGTGCTAAAATCTCAGAAAAAGTAGTCTGGGGTTTCATGAACCTTTAAAGGAGCAGTCCACTTCCAGAACAAAAATTTACAGATAATGTACTCACCCCCTTGTCATCCAAGATGTTCATGTCTTTCTTTCTTCTGCTGTAAAGAAATTGTTTTTTTGAGAGAAAAACATTTCAGGATTTTTCTCCATATAATGGACTGATATGGTGCCCTGATTTTGAACTTCCAAAATGCAGTTTAAATGCGGCTTCAAACGATCCCAAATGCGGTTGTAAAAGATCCCAGCCGAGGAAGAAGGGTCTCATCTAGCAAAACGATCGGTTATGTTCATTAAAAAAAATACAATTTAAATACTTTTTAATCTCAAATGCTTGTCTTGTCTTGCTCTCCCTGAACTCTGTGTATTCTGGTTCAAGACAGTTAGGGTATGTCGATAAACTACAATCGTATTTTCTCCCTCAACTTCAAAAATGATTTAAAAATCATCCTACATCGCTGCAGAAGTACCGACCCAGTCTTTGCAAAGTGAACATGCAAAGACGATCAAACACCCTTAAAAAAAAGGTAAAACAGTGATATAGGACGATTTTGAAGTTGAGGAGGAACATGAGATGGGAGTTTTTCGACATACCCTAACTGTCATGAACCGGAAAAAAAAAAAACAATTCAGGCAGAGTGAGACAAGACGAGCGTTTGACATTAAGAAGTATATAAATTATGTTATTTTTATGAAAATAACCAATCGTTTCGCTAGATAAGACCCTTCTTCCTCAGCTGGGATCATTTACAACCGTATTTGGGATCGTTTGAAAAAACAATTTCTTTACAGCTGAAGAAAGAAAGACATGAACATCTTGGATGGGTGAGTACATTTATCTGTAAATTTTTGTTCTGGAAATGGACTTCTCCTTTAAGGTTAATATAAACACAGTTTTGTGCACTGTATTAAGTGCTGCCTTCAGTCATTATATCCATAAAATATAATTTAAGTATTTGAGCATGTATATAACATTATAGACCAAGAAAAGTATTACATGTTTCTTTGGAATGATTGACCCTCACTGTTAATTTCTGCTCATTGATTTTTAGTTGGTTCTGGGGACCTGTGGTCACACTGCAGGACTGTCTGGCTGCCTTTTTTGCAAGAGATGAACTAAAAGGTTTGATTCCCCAACCCACACCCACCCACAAAAAACCTGAAATTTTGCTCTGAACCCCAAAACTAATCAATGGTCACGTTCACACAGCGGCAGAATACGGTTGTCAGTACCGTATTTGAGTCCTTAATACAGTTACGTTTACACACAGTACAATTATTTACAGGTTTGACGACCGTATTCTATAACCAAACTCACACCCGTAAAACAACCGCATTCTTGGAACACACGTGCTGTGTGAATGGAATGGGACTGGACAACTAGTTGTCTTTCACATTATTCAGTGCAAGAGAGCCGCTCTGCCGTACAAACAGGCATTTACTGTGTGCTGTGTGCTTTAATTTGTGGCTTCGGTAACTTACAGTGACGGAAAAATGAGCTTTGTGTCATCTGAAAGTTTTATATCCAGTCTCCACCGGAGCTGCTCCCTCCCGTCAGTTTTGCGTTCTTCACGCAGCTCAAATGCTTCGCTCTTCATTCAAAAAGCTGCTGTCGGTTAATGATTTGATGGATGAACTTGCAGGTAGTTTGGACTAATGCCGTGTCAGAAACTGGTGATACTTTCAGTTTTACGGACGTCAGCATCTTTGATATTGCTTTGGTCTCTGTTGCTATGGTTACTTGTAAGGAATACGGGCTTGACTCCTGTTGCACGCTGCTGTGTGAACGGGACATTTCGAGACTCACACCTGTAAGTAAATGCGGTTGTCAATCCCAAAAACTGACAGTGTGAACGTGGCCAATAGGTGATTCTAGATCTAGAAAAAGAGGATAAATATGGAAATCTTCATGGAATTTTGTTAATATTTAACATCAGTGATATAACTGTGGTTGTCTTTCTTTTATTTCCAGGAGACAACATGTACAGCTGTGAAAAATGCAAGAAGTGAGTATGAACTTGTTGGAGACCTAACTGAAGATCTAGGCTGCAGAAACTAAAGTGTTAATGTTGACTCTTTGGTTGTTTCAGGTTACGGAATGGGGTCAAATTCTGCAAAGTTCAAAGTTTGCCAGAGGTAGGTACACAGATGAGCTATTATGATTGTTATACAGGTTCTGGCACCACATGGTTATTTTCCGGAGATTGAAAAAACATCAGATTTACATCAGTTTATAGCAAGCAAACAAAATAATAAAAACACCACAAATGATGTCCACAATGTATTGGCCTTGTACCAAGTCTGTCTGAAAAGAACACAAAACCTGGACCCTTGAGCAATAACAGTAATATAATGGGTAATAAGGTCTGGTGAGTCATCTGTTTCCTACATTCAGTGGATTTATGTTTGGAGCTAGACTAAGAATGCTATCAAAATATAATATCTGCTCCCATCTGGTAAATATGCTCAGGGACCTGTAATGGCAAGAGCAGCCATCTTATGGGAGTCGTTAGATCTGATGATGGTTCAGTACGTCTGTAGAATAGCCAAAGAATTTTACTGGACCACCATGATGGAAAACCTCAACTGGTAGTACTGCAGTCATGCTATAAAAATGCACAAATAGTTATATTTTTATATGGCATTTTTTTACTGATTTTATTGTTGGAAACTGACAGCAAACTTTGATTTTCTCCCCTACAGATTTTGTGCATTCACCTCAAGCGTTTCAGACATGAACTCATGTTCTCCACGAAAATCAGCACTCATGTGTCCTTCCCGTTGGAAGGCCTTGAAATGCAGCCCTTCCTGGCCAAGGACTGCTCCGCCCAGACCACCACCTATGACCTGCTGTCAGTCATCTGTCACCACGGCACTGCCAGCAGTAAGTCTTTTAGATGAGGAAGATGGTCATAAAAGTATTACTTCATCTATTATTTACAACAGTTACACAAAGTAATATAAATAATTATTGTTTGTATTATTATTGGAAAAAAAATTCATTTTTTTTTTATATTATTTACAAATTATTTATAAGTAATTTTGTAATAGTTTATATTATATGTTTATAATAGTTGTATGCATTTATATATATATATATATATATATATATATATAAAAATATGTGATTTGTGTGTGTATATACATTGTGTGTGTGTGCTTTTGGTTTATATATCCTGGTGGGGACTTAAACCTGAATACACACATACTAATGGGGACTCGTGTCACGATGGGGACCTAAATTGAGGTCCCCATGGGTACAAAAGCTTATAAATCATACAGAATGAGATTTTTTGAGAAAGTAAAAATGCAGAAAGTTTTCTGTAAGGGTTAGGTTTAGGGGTAGGGTTAGGGTAAGGGGATAGAAAATACAGTGTGGACAGTATACAAACCATTGCGCCTATGGAGAGTCCCCACAAAGATAATAAACCAGACGTGTGTGTGTGTATGTGTATGTATATATATATATATATATATATATATATATAAAAATATAAATACATGTGATTTATTTCACATTACATTGACAGATATGTAAGTGGTTTCAGGTGGGGTTTTTTTTATTTTTTTTTTTTTTTTTTGGACTCTTTTTGTGCCACTTATATTAATTTAATAATATAGCCAAGAAAAAATAGGGAAAAAAAAAAAAATAATAATGAGAATATACGGAAATGGGATCAGAAAGATCAAGTTTGATTCGAACTTACATTGCATACATAAGCACCACAGCTCAGTGTGTCAAAGCATGTGGCTATGCCTCCAACAAGACTGATATATTTAATGTCATTTTTGCTTTGTTCAAGGTGGCCACTATATTGCCTATTGTCGGAACGAGGTGAACCAACTGTGGTATGAGTTTGATGACCAGAGCGTTACTGAAGTGTCAGAGTCCTGTGTTCAAAATGCTGAGGCATATGTGCTCTTTTACAAGTAAGAACATATACCAAGATTTATTTATTTCTCCTAACCCTAGTTCTACTAACATCTCTCATATAACATTACAAATAACGGTAACACTTTACAATAAGGTGTCATTTGTTAACATTAGTTAATGTATTACCTAACATGAATGAACAATACATTTATTGCAATATTTATTAATCATTGTTAATGTTAATAAAAATACAGTCATTCTTTTAGTCATGTCATAGTGCATTACCTAATGTTAACAAACACATGTGATTTGAATAATGACTTAATAAATGCTGTAACATTTACTAAGATTAAAGAAATGCTGTAGAAGGATTGTTCATTCTTAGTTCATGTTAACTAATGTAGTTAACTAATGTTAACTAATGAATCTTATTGTAAAGTGTTACCTAAATAACAAATAAACATATTATTATAACATTATAAATGTCTATCATATAATAAGTAACAGTTTTTAATTGATTTAAATAAATAGATAAAATTTTGATTAAAGTAAGTAAATTAATGAGTAAATCTAACATCAAACATCTAACAATACAGTACTATAATGAGTAGAAAAGAAATGTAATAACAACTAGAAACTATACAGATTGCTTCTAAATTTTAGGATGGGGTCCCTCACACAAGGATCTTCAAATCTGGGAAAACGTGGCATCTAAATGGTTGAAAATTCCTGATCTATAGACCAATTTGGTGTTTACAAACTGTGGCCTATTAGGTGGCAGAAAATGACAGTTTTCATGTAGCAGTCTATGGAAACCATGGAATAAAAGGATAAAAAAGGTCATTTTGAGAAAAAGGTCATTTTCAAAATTCTGACTTTATTCTCACTCACAATTATGAGATTATATCTCATAATTCTAATAAGAAAAATCAACTCGTCATTCTCTCTTTTGAGTTTATATTCCACCCTTCTGGCTTTTTTATTCATCAGAATGGGAACGAGTTATAAAGTCCAAAATATGAGGCATAAACTTGCAGGAAAAAAAAGTCTGAATTGCGAGATAAGATAGGTAAATGTAAAATGTTACAGGTTTAAATAGTATTTCATGCTGTAACTGTAGGGCTAATATAATATGTTCCCTATGAACTGCATCTGTAAATATTATGTATACCTATTATTTATGCTTTAAAACTAGAGTCATCACAGCAGGTTTCATCAGTTAGTCTGTCCGTTTAAATGTCTGCATTTAGCTTCAAATGGCATCTTTGACAACTGTATTCTTTAAAAATGATGTTTTTTTTTTTTTTTTGCAAGACGTTTTCTGGAAAATATTCCATATTATTAACTCCAGTCTACTCATGTGTTATTTCGCCAAAACTTCATGGACTATGCATACTAGCTTGATTGATTTGTGTTAGTTAGGGTGACCCTATGTCCTCTTTTTGGACCTACAAAAAATGTCTGGGATTTCTAAATGACCCAAAATGTCTGGGATTCGGCTTTTGCTTTCAACAGTCGGCATTCATTGTGTGAGTTTTTGTATTAAAGCCCTATGCGTGACTGTTTTTTGATCCCGCTCCCGCTGAATTTCAGGCCATTACCGCCTGCTCACGCAGTCATTCTAATATTAAATATAATTTTCACACATTAGGGAGCCGCTATCGTATGTGGAGTATTTGCATCTCTTTTGAATAAGCGGCTATTTACTTTCACTTTCAATTTCGCGATCACACATACTCTAAAGGGAGTACATCTTACAAGATCAGATATGAGCACAATGTCGGCTGAGCAGCAAATACTCCAGCACGATTTGTCAGTCATCTCTCCTTTCTCTTGTCTTGACCACATGATCAGTTAAGTCTGATTCCTGCAGCTTGTGTTGGATGCAGGGTTGCCAAATCTGCATTTTTTTTTTTCACGGAATTGGGCTGATTTTAAACTGTTGCGGAGGGTTGATTTTTCTCCAGTGGGTTAAAGGTTTGAAATATTGCATAAATTACATTTGACTGAAATGTTTGTATTGAAACATTTTGCATTCTACCTGTGATAAAACTGTGCAAGATGTTAAGTTTTGTGATGGCCACTGGTAGAAAGCCTTTTAGCTTTTTATGATCAATCTGCACAAGCGTGACTGTAAAATATACATTTTAGGTTTGGAAATGAAATATTTGGAGTTTTGATATGGGATATGGTCATTGCGCTACTTTGGGGGCTTTTTAATTATAATAATTAAGATTACAAAGAATGGCTTGCCAAAGATCCAAAGGACCATCACTTGGCCAGGTGCAGAGCCGAATATTCTTCAGTTTTATGTAAAACAGAAATAGGCCAAATAGAATATAATATCTCTTGTCATATGGCCAAAAATAAATGCAAAAAAAATGCTTTTTTGCATAGTTGTATTTGACACATGAAAACTGTAATAATGTATCTTACAAGGAAACACGATGTAACTTTGCTCTCACTTGAAATGTATCCCCACATTAAGTTCTTGAATTTAAGGGTATTGGACCTGGAAAGTCCTTGAAAGGTCCTTGAATTTGAAGTTAACCAAGGTGTGGGAACCCTGTGACATCTAAAGGCACAACAATACATTTTATTTCTTATTCCTCTGATTTTTCCTGTTTCCCTCCACTTGTTACCAGTGTTTTTCTGCCACCACAATGTGTGCGCAGCTGCAAGCAATGTAACTGTGACATCTACTCCAAATTGGTCTATACAACCCATTAAAATGTAATGGAACAAGGACTTGCAAAGTGGTTAATGGCTAAAAAAAATCCTATTTGAAATTTAATTTTTTTGTTTCTTTTAAAGGTTATTTTGCATTATCTACTAAGTAGTTTTAAATCTATGAAATAATATGGTAAGCCTTTTTCCAGTATTTCCTGGTTTAGCGGTGAACAAACAATAATTTAAGATGCAGCTGTTTTTTAGGTAGAAATGCTCAAGGTTATGTTGAACAGGACAAACGGCCTTGAGTCTGACTGTAAATCTCAGTGCTGTGGTAAAGCGTGTGTGTTGACAGTTATTAAATGCCGCTGATGTCATTTGTGTGTGTGTGTGTAACAGGAAGAGTAACGAGGAGACTCAGAAGGAGAGGCGGAAGGTGACCAGTCTGCTCAACATGATGGAGCCAAGCCTCCTGCAGTTCTACATCTCCCGCCAGTGGCTGAACAAGTTCAAAACCTTTGCTGAGCCAGGACCCATCTCCAACCATGACTTCCTGTGTGCCCACGGAGGTGAGGACCACTCTTATTAAGATCTGGGCCTTTCCCACTTGACCATTATAAAGCATATTATACACCACAGATATGACTCCACACCAGATATAATTGCAGATTCTGCCAGCATTACGGAGGTCAAGTGCCGCCACATTCTTTTCACTGATTACGTTTGTTTTTACTCTCTTCCTTTTCTTTTCACTAAAAGGTGTAGTACGAGGTCAGCGAAAAATGTGAATCTCTTCAGAAAGCATTTCAAAGCATTTTTATCCCCTTGATCTGATTTGTTTGAACTGAGTCAAATGAATATGAAGGAAAAGATCTGACAGAGGAACACAGATATAAGAAGTCTCCTATTAATTATTTATAAATCTTTGTGCATGCTGTTTCATGTTGACTTTCAGGGGACATATGCCCATTTTTGAGTAAAAAAACAAATTATTTGGTTGTTAAAAATTATGACCTCTTGTTTTTCTGTTTCTCCAACAGGCATTCCTCCAAATAAAGCCTCGTCGATTGACGATCTTGTTATGATGCTTCCTCAAAATGTATGGGATCATCTGTACAGCAGGTAAGAGTTGTCACGGCTCTATTCATGACTTCCTGTCGAAGTTCAGTTTCTTATTAAATGCTAATTGTTGGCTTGCTGTTAATTAGGTATGGAGGTGGCCCCGCTGTCAATCACTTGTATGTCTGCCTAACCTGCCAGAACGAGATAGAGAAGCTGGAGAAACGCCGCAAGAATGAGCTGGACATGTTTGTTCGGGTAGGAGTGGCATCTTAGATTAAGTGGACATGCAGAGTGAAACGTGTCTGGTTTTTTCGGTTGGTCTAACGCCTGCATTGTTATCTAGCCCTTTAATGTGTGCACACACACCCACCCCCTCCATCACCACCACCACAAACACACTCTCAGACTGAGAAAAGTGTAACCCCTGCCCCTCCCCCCCAAAAATTGAGCTCATTATTAATTCATGTGAACAGAAGTACTTGATTTCATCCAGAGATGCTTCTGCTTAGTTCAAGTTAAGGCCAAATAAAGCAGGCCAAATAACCAATAATATGGAATTTTAAGCAGTTATGCACCTATATTCAAATTGTATCCGATACCAATACCATGCCATTTAGGGCTGCAACTAACGATTATTTTGATCATTAATTAATCCATGATTATTACTTAGATTAAGCGGATAAAGTGTCTAATATAAAGCCTTCTTGGATATTGTTGCACAATATATCGGTACTAAAAAAAAATCACGATGCCCTGCTTTAAAAAAATGGTATTTCAAGAAAGCATTTTGATAAGAGCTGTATTAACACAGTTTATTTAGGGTCCTATGATTAAAGCAAAGCGAAAAATGTAGACGTAATTGTGGGATCTAGTCATGAGCATTATACCGTTACTATTAAGAAAAACCATTCTCATATCACATACAAATAGAAACATAAAGGCAGCAACCCGTCAAAATAAAAGTTTGGTTTAACTTGAGAGAGATATTAATATTAATATAAATTATTATTAAAGCAATATTTAAGGAATATTTACCAGAATAATTGTAAGAAAGCTGTATATACACATGGCAGTATTTCATAATAATAATAAATAAATATTAAATAAATATTTATTTAGAAAATCGAATTAATATTTATAAATGAATCAGACATGCTTTTGATTAATAAAATGTAATGAAAACATTAAAATGGAATGCAGAAAATTAGTAGAAAACAGATTTTGACCAAAATAAAACTGAATTGTAGAAAAATAATAAAATGTATTTTATAGGGCCTTAAAATGTCATTTTGTTAAACTTTAAAGAAATAAATTGTGTATGTTTTATGATTTCAATTAATTAGACATGCTTTTTTATTCATTTTTTTTAATGTAACTATTAAAATAGAGTCTAGAAAAATTAAAATGGGAAAAACAGAATCTAGAAAAATGTAAATGAATTTGGAAAAAATAAACAGAATTTGGGAATAAAACAAATTTAATAGGGCATTTGTCCTTTGTTCTGTTTGTTTGTTTTATTGTATTTGTCCTGTTACTTGCATCTATGTTCTTATTAATAACAAAGATAAAATAACAAAAATTGACTATATCATGATAATATTGTTATTGTGAAATGAAATTACTATAGCATGAAATAAGATTCGGCTTTATCCTTTTAGCTCTTATCAAAGTTGCAAAGATCTCCAAATACCTGTAGGCTTGGTAGTTGCTCACGATAATCCTGTGTAGTGGCACTGGCATGTGTTTTTTTTTTTTTTTTTTTTTTTTTTCGTTCGTTTTTTAAAGTGGGATAAAATGCTTTTTTTTAATAGATAAAATAACTATAACGTCCATTTGGATCATCTATTACTCATTTACTTTACCTGTCGTTCTATGTTTTTGTTGTAGCATCGGTTCAGTAGTAATATTGAGATATTTTAGTCAGGTATCGTATCGGAGTTAAAAATTTTGGTATTGTGACAACACTATTCTTTTGGATCACACACATTTCTTGCAACGGGTCACACTGTGACCTCTGCCATAGACATTGCCCTACCCCGCTCATGGTATTAATTTTATTTGTGCAGGCTTTAAAAAAGGTCTTAAAGTCTTAAATTTGAGCTTAAAATTCATGCAGAAAGTCTGTTTAAAATTAATGTTTAAATAACTAATAAATTAACCACCCTGTTAAATGTCTTTTCTCAAAATGAATATATTTTATACTGTGTATTGTAATTTTGATATGCCTAAATTGTAGCATTTAAAACAATTGATTTTGGTCTTTTATTTTTAAGTAGTTAGACAAAGTAATGGATAATTGTAATATCTGACACTTATCAGTTTTTGGCCATAACGTGAAATGACCAGAACCAGAAATGTAATAGTATTAACTTATTTCTAGTAAACACAACACTCACACTACCTGTACTTTTAAAATGACTAAATTTACATCAGTGCTGAACAGTATAAAAGACTCAAGATGCGAGTACAATAATCAGAGGTCTCTGACTGGTGTATATTCATGTGGAACAATTATAGAAAAGCAGAGCAGTACAATGTGAAAACACGTTCTGTTTGACTGCCCCTATAAGAAACAGTGGCTTATGTAAGCCGTAGACGGCAATGTAGCTCATTAGGATTTGGAACAGAGCTTCAGTCTCAGTTTATCGTGTTGTTGCTTGTGGGGTAGGATGATATTTTGCAGAGAAACATTTAGGTAAATGGTATCATTCTCTTTCCCCATCTCTTTTGTCCTTCATGTAGCTCAATAAGGCGTTTCAGGAGGAGGAGTCTCCTGTGGTGATATACTGTATCAGCATGCAGTGGTTCCGGGAATGGGAAGGCTTTGTCAAAGGCAAGGACATTGGTAAGTCATTTCTCATCCTCGCTGGTAATACTTCTAAAGTATCTGAAAGTTTGAAATTGAATATTAGCATTATGTCCTGCGGTTATTGATGACTAAGGAGTTCTTGAAGAATTTCATTATAGATTTTGTTTGCTTTTCACTTTTGTTTGGGGTATTTGGTGTGTTTCTGATGATGGATGGTCTTGTATCTTTCAGACCCACCAGGACCAATTGATAACTCCAAGATTGCTGTAAATAAAAATGGACACATCACATTAAAACAAGGTAATGTTTACCATGACATTTTTTATGTTTTTTTTGTCTTTTGAAGATTTTGTAACCCATTTTGCTTCCTCAAAATGGTGTATTTACGAGCTAAACTGAATAACCAGTTATGTCATCGTTTATTAACCTTTATGGTGTTCTAAACTGTTATGATTTTCTGTTCTGTAAAACATACAGCAGTGTTTAATGTTTTTTTTTAACCTGAAAGTTCTTCAAAATAATTTTAAAGTTGAATAACTTGAATACGTTTTTTCAGTCGTTTTTTGACTGAACTGTCCTTTTTGGAAAGTAAATCAGGTCAATATTACGTTTATGTTTTAGTTATAGCTGCACAATTACGATATGTAGCTCTGTATATTGTGTGAAAGAACCAAAAGCCATTCATCTTATTAGATGTCAGTGTACTATCAGAATGATTTCAAAAACTGTAAAATTTCCACTTCCAGAACAACAATTTACAAATAATTTACTCATCCCCTTGTCATCCAAGATGTTCACGTCTTTCTGGCTTCAGTCGTAAAGAAATTATGGTTTTTGAAGAAAAGCATTTCAGGATTTTTCTTCATATAATGGACTTGATTGGTGCCCCGATTTTGAACTTCCAAAATGTAGTTTAAATGCAGCTTCAAAGGGCTCTAAAAGATCCCAGCCGAGGAAGAAGGGTCTTATCTAGCGAAACAATCTGTGTTTTTTTTTCGGAAAATAACAATTTGTATACTTTTTAAGCACAAAAGCTTGTGTAGCACAGGCTCTGGGATGCATGTTCACGTACTATTGAATCACGTTGAAGGGTCACGCGGAACTACAGACGCAGTGTTTACAAAGCGAACGCGCAAAGATTAAGAAAGTGCACGTAAGATGTCGGATGATTTTGAAGTTGTAGGAGAAAATAAGATGGAGTTTTTTAGCTGGAGTACACAGACGATAAACATATACGTGATTTGTAGTAGTGATGGGAAGTTCGGAGTCATTTCGTTAATTTCGTTCATTTTAGCAAAATATAATTAAAATGTTACGTTACTTCCCTAAAACATCTTCTGCTTACACAAACGTTAATCACACTACAAACAAGACAAAACTATAATGCTATAAGAAACAGAAAAGATTAATTCATTGTTTACCTGGGTCTTTAGTCTATGATTAGCTCACCTCACCTCTTATCTGACAAGTTTTCGGGTTTGAGTCGTTCGTTCATCACGTGACAGCCCCATAAGATAAACGAATGAATGAAAAAACCCAAAGACTCGAAACAGGTGAACTAATTCCAGTACAGAACCTAATAGGATGTTGCGCATGTGCAACTGAACGAATCACTCCCGGAGACGACTCGTTCTTCCCGAGTCACATTAAAGATTTGTTCAAAATGAACGAATCGTTCAAGAACGACCCATGACTAATTCGTAGCATTGTGAACGCGCATCCCAGAGCCTGTGCTACACAAGCTTTTGTGCTTAAAAATTACAAATTTTAATTTTTTGACCAATCGTTTCGCAAGATAAAGCCCTTCTTCCTCGGCTGGGATCATCTAGAGTCCTTTGAAGCTGCATTTAAACTACATTTTGGAAGTACAAAATCGGGGCACCAATCAAGTCCATTATATGACGAAAAATCCTGAAATGTTTTCCTCAAACACCATAATTTCTTTACGACTGAAGACAGAAAGACATGAACATCTTGGATGACAAGGGGGTGAGTAAATTATTTGTAAATTGTTGTTCTGGAAGTGGACTTCTCCTTTAATTGAGAGAAGCAGAAATACTGATCGTGATTAAAATATGATTAATTGTGCAGCCCTACATTCAGTAGTGTGCTTGTATCAAGTGTTTTTTAAAGAAGTCTCTTCTCACCAAGCCTGCGTTTATTTGATCCAAAGTACAACAGTAAAATTTTCAAATAATTTTCCTATTTAAAATACCTGTTTTCAGTTTTAATGTATTTTAAAATGAAATTTATTCTTGTGATTAAGGCTAAATTTTCTGCATCATTACTCCAGGCTTCAGTGTCACATAATTCTAATTCTAATATGCTGATTTGCTGTTCAAAAAACATTATTATTATTATTATTAGCAATATTTAAAACAGTTGAGTAAATTTTTTTCACAATGCTTTGATAAATAGAAATATGCAAAGATCAGCATTTATCAGAAATGAAAAGCTTTTGTAACATTATACACTATACCATTCAAAAGCTTAGAATCAGTGTATATATATATATATATATATATATATATATATATACTTTTTTTTCTGTACTCAAATAAATGCAGGCTTGGTGAGCAGAAGAGACTTCTTTAAAAACCTAAAACAAATCTCAAAAACGTTTGACTGGTAGTGTATTAAACACATTTGCTCAAAAAAAATGTGTGTTTTGCTTCTTTTCTTTAACAGGTGCTGATTCAGGTCAAATATCTGAAGAGACCTGGAACTTCCTCCATTCCATCCACGGAGGAGGGCCTGTGGTGACCGTCCGGCCCAGCGTCAGCCATCAGGAGGCTGAAACTTCTCAAGCAGAGGAGAAGATCGAAGTGGAGACGCGCTCAGTGTAGATGTGCTAAGATGCTGCTGGACCGCAAGGGGACCGAGAAACACTTATTATTTTGCACTTCACACTTGTTATCAAGCATTCGAGCAATGGACCTTACAGCTTCACTTCAGCATACACACCTCTGCCACACTCTCTATACCCTTTATGACTGTTCTTTATAGCAGACGGATGGATGAAACATCCTCCAGTGTGCTTTATATTTGTATATATCATGCATATCCACTTCCTCTTGACACTAGAATCCAATTAGACTGAAGGCACATTTTCACAGTCCATTAATGCAATTGATTTCTATGTGCAGCTGCGTTCATGACAGATTTTGCTTCGCCCAAACCAAACAGCCCATGATTTGTGTACACACGAAAATGAATTCCACTGCATCTGTAGATATTTTTGAGGCACTGCCTCAATATGTTGTCTTAGTGGATAAAATCTTCATGTTTTGGGTATGAAGGGATACTAAATGCTACGTAGTCTCAGGAAAGAACTTTTCTTTTTTTGTTGTTTTGCACTGTACTGTAGAATCAAAAGCGTGCATGCTTCAGCTCTGATGTTCGATATGTATTTGAATGTACTAGTACTTAAAGAACACACGTTCCTGCACTAAATGTTATTTATTCCAGAGGGGTATGATTATTCTGGCATTCATGGACGTTTTCTTTGTTCGAAAATGATTTGACAAGCTAAATCTAAGCAGAATGCACGCTAATAGGAATGATGTGGCACATTATGCTGGCAAGAAAATCAATTCCTCATTTTTATTTGTGTTGCATAGCTGTGCCGCTGGGTTGCATGGAGATGCAAACAATAAGGCGCACATTTGAACACATCAATGGCTGTCTTGTTTAAAAATGCTATGTAAAAGGAAATAATCTGATCGGTTAAATCCTGCTGCCTCACATGTGTACATTCAAGGCATTATTTAATGTATAGAAGGATGTGATGTCGTTTTTCAATATTAATTGTCCGCAGAGATGAAAGCTGTATCTGAGTGGCTACTATTAAATCGGAAACTTATGCTGTCAATATCTGTCATCATTCTTATGTTCTGAAATTTAAGAAATTAATATTTGCTCTGCGAATGGATGTATTTCACAAAAAAGCATGTCTGGTAGTATTTCACCATTAAATCAAATAAAGAATAATACATTATACATTGTATTGAAAAAGGAAAAGGATGCCTGTTTAGGAAATTTTGACATTGTGACATTTTCAGGACAATTAAGCACATTTCCACCCAAGTTCAATACTGCAAAACATTTGATAATAAATTAAAATTAAATTAATAAATTATTGAATTGCATTAACTGCTTTTTTATTTATTTATTACATTTTTAACAAAAAATACTACCAAAAATAAACTCATTTATTTATTACATTTATACATATTACATTTTTATTTAAAAATAATTGGCATTTATTTAAAAGATATTTTATTTTAATCTTATTTTCTTCTCTTTTTTCCTCCTAACATTTCCATGGACCCCTTAGCACTCTCTGGGGGTCCCCGGACCCCAGTTTGAAAACCCCTTTGAGGAAAACGCTTGAAAACAGTGATGACACTGTCCTACAATCCAAACAGTTCTTTTGATTGTGAACTTAATTCATTGACCTCACCCTGACATAAAATTAAAGTAGTTTACTGAGCCCTAAATAGCACTGGTGCAATCTAGCCATTATTTCCACTCGCAGACAGATCAATAGCACATAATAGTGCATTCTTCAGTACAATATGCTGCTCATCATCAGGCTGAAATGGTCGGTCAGATCAGTGCTGACAGCAGAGCTCTTGAGAGCCGGTCATTATGAAAGCAGCGAGCGTGTGGGCCGCGGCTGCTGTCCTGTACAGTATCGCAGTGAGCGGGATTGTGGGATTCACATTCACAGCAGCAGCACCACCGAGAGAGAAAAAAACATGGCGGCTGCCGAATGTGCAGCAAACGATTTGCGGAAGTGAGGTAAGTGTAATTCTGTAGCTTCATAAACCCTTTTACATTGTATTATCCGTCACTCAAGTCCAATTCCCCGACTTTATCTCGAACTTAAAGCAGACTCTGCTTCAGGAATCGCTTCGATTGTAGCGGTTCGAGCGGATTTGATGGGCAAAGTTGTTGCGGCTGATCAGTTGTGTATGTTCACGCTGCCCCCGCTCCTCTGCACTGTTACACGCTAGCCTGTTAGCTTCCACATTTAGGCCCTTTTATCCTCAAAAGTCATTTGCTCACTTGCTCTGCCGTTTGCGTTTATTTGACACGGGGAAACAGCATTTTTTCCGTTCGTTAACAAGTGTTATAAATGTGCGTTAAATAGGGTGCGCCAAATTCGTTAGCATTAGCATGCTAAAGTGAGTCTGTATCATCTTTATTAGCGCTCTTAGCCAAAATGCTAATTAGTGGTTGAGTTGTGGGGAAAAAAGCGAATTGTTTGTTTGTTCATTGTTCCTTGGCCATTTACGCGGTAAATGTGTTTTATATATTTTTTGTTTTAAATGAGTGCAATTGCGCATCCTGTGAATGCAGTAGTTAGCAGGTGAGCTAATAAAACCCTGCGGACACATTTGTTTTTGTTCAGTTAAACGGTTAGTTGTGTGTTAAAAGCATTTCTTATAAAAACGTTTTATGAAATGCACAAAGCAAACGTGTTGCATTAGATACTAATTCAGAAGTTGAGCTCCGCTCAGAAGTCACCGGAGCTGGAGAAACTTGCACACGGGTGTTTGGGAGGCAGCCGGGCTGCACGTCATGCCGACCCGCGGATGCGGTGTTGCCGGAGAGGCCCGTTAAATGCAACTGAAGGAGAAAATGTTCTTTTTTTCTAACGACTGTTCTAGATAAATGAAGGTGAGTTAATAATTTGCAGTAGTGCTTAAGACACTGTTTGTTATTGTGTTAGTGTGAAGGCAGACGCGTTTCTGAGTAAACATCATTTTGAGAACAGATTTTAAATGAGGGTTTGTCATTTTTCAATCACAGAGCCAAACTGGGTTCTTTGAAACCACTGCGACGAGCAATTTAGAAAACACGCTGAGCTGCTCAGAGGGCGAGTGCTTTTCTCCGCGTTGTCATTTGGACCGGGCTGGAGTGTTTTGTGATAGTTCATTGGCGAGCACGTGTCAATTTAAAGTTCTTCTCAACACGCGCGCGAGCTGTACGATTATTCAGGAAGTTCTAAATTCCTAACGCGTGCGACGCAAGGCGCGAGTAGAATGACAACGTCACATTTCACGTCCATAAAAACAGTCGGAGTGAGTTTGAGGGCAGTTGGCGGGTATCTAACCATTCTGGGATGAGCTTCTGTTGGCACCTGCCAGTGGCTGAGGTAGTAGTGTCTGTTGTTGTTTAGACAAGCTGTGATGTACTGGGAAAAAATGTTTTTATTAGATTATAATCTGGTCATTTTTCTTTGGTTAATTGAATAGGGAAAGAGTCACTTTTAATATTATACTTCCAAAATTTCACATCCTGTTCAGTGTTGTCCTCAAAACAATGTGCAATTTGAAGACAGTGAAAGAAGTACAGCGAAGGTGGCTGTGTAGGCTATGTGCAAAGTGTTCAAATTGAAACTGAAATGTGAAAGTTAAAGGCTTTAGGAATGTACATTCACGCATGTGAACATATTACATTTATACTCTATTACAGTAGACCGTTTACTCTCGCTGGTCTCAAAAAAATAAATGCAATTGTGTTAAATGGAATTTTATTATGTTAATTATGTTAATATATCTAGCAAGAAATAGTTTAGAAAAACATAAATTGTAGGCTGAATTGTTGCGCTAACAATACAACCCTACAAAGTAAGTGCTGAGGAAAACACGTCTCAAATACATTTAAACAACACACGTATGACGCGTTCTGACATTTAGGACAACTTAGGTTGAGCACCTTTACCACAACAGGTCACTCTGTGTTCTTCAGTGTTTATTCCAGATGCCTTTCATCCATAGAAAGGTGTTTTTCACTGCTGTAAAATGATTGCCTGATTTTATCTTTGCATAGTGCACAGACTTGATTAATAAAAATAATTGGCAAAAAATTACCAATCATCAATTTTATTTATTAGTTGTTGCAGCCCTAAAAATGCATAGTTGAATTAGTTGTAAATTGAACTGTTTCCATGTAAAGTTTATTGTAGAGTTCTTCCTGGTTGAGGCTTCATACATCAATATCTTGAGTAACTGTATAGCTGATATCCAACTGTAGACTTAGAATGATATTAAAGCCCTAGTTGATTTAAAAATGTAAATCTTGTCATTATTTAGACTGAAATTTAAGTTGTCATTTACTAAAGACTTTAGCCTAAATCTTATTCATGTTCACATTCAAAAACGGTGCATTTATGCGCTGTGCCAGCATTTACGTCACTGATGTATGCCGACTTAATTTTCAGTCCAAGTCAGGAAGATTTGAAATGTAGTGCACAAGTCATATAGACTACTTTGCTAATGCTTTTATAGAAACCCCTCCAAAAGATAAAAAGGATGAAAGGCACACTGGTTTGGAACAATATGAGGATGAGTACATAATGTGTGAATTACTCTTTCTACTTTTAACTGTCCAGTTTTGTCTGTGGACAATGGCAGACGACATGAAGCGTCTCCATTGGCTGTCATAAGAACAATAAGAGCCGCTGCACAGATGGGCTGCTGGGGTCTGAGTGTTTCCTCTAGTGTGAGTGTAGTGTTAACTAATGCAGGCTGTAATCTGGAGATTGTGGGTCTGTTAACTGTAAATAAGGTCAGAACCAGCATATTCATTTGTGATTCATTATTTTTTAAGATTTAGAGTTCAAATTTGTATTTATTAGCTGATTTTATTTCAAAGAGAGTTATATGTTTTGTCACATTTCACTTTACATCTTGATTTAATTAATTAATTGACCCGCCAATATATAGCTAGATAATTTTAAGTCATCCTGTGGCCTCCTTGAAAGTTTGCTAAGGCCACCTGCTTGAGAACTGCTGCTTTACTTAAAGTTGAATTTTGTGATTTGTATGCAATGAAATGCTTTGAGTGTGCTCTGTTACATCACCCATTGTACTCTGTTATTTAAGGTTTTCCTCCTTTAGAGCAGGACAAGCAACCTAACCTTCACTTAGTCATATTTGAGTTCCCAGATAACCTCATTATGCAAAAGTGAGTCATGTCAGAAGGGTTGTAGCTTGTGTGATGACATTAGTGGTGACTCCTCCATTAGCAGGAGTTTTTCCCCTCTCATTTTACGGTCATGATGACTATAATCATCCTTCAACAGCAACAAAAAAAAAAAAAAAATAAAGTCTGTATTTGATTTTTTTTTTTTTTTTTAATCAGATCAGTAAATTGCATTAAATGAGAGAACAGAGAAAAGAAGACAAAGTTCCCCTTTATATTTGAAGTAGATCTATCAGCCTGTTTGTTCCAGCTCAAACCACAGGTCTGGATTTGCTGTATGGAAAAACAGGTCTTTTATAGTCTTTTTAGAGAGGAGGAAATAGAATCTAGTAGTTAAACTGACATGGGTAGTAATGGAAAATTATGTTTTCTAACCGTTTTAGTGCTTTTAGTATTCAGGCCTGACACCACCCCTTCTGTCTGTTTTCCGTCTCGTTTTTTATATGCATGGTCAAATCACATTAGACACTCACCAGGAGGCTTCAGTGGAGTGTGAATAAGGGATGCGTGTAAGACTGTCCTCAGGTGCCTCTCATTTCTCAAGAAAAACTAATGTCAGCACAGTGCAAAATCTTATTCTAAGCCTCTTGTCATTCAGATCACACTAATGGTACATGGCAGTGATTGTGTTCACTGGAGAATGTGGTGTGGTCTTCAGTGTCCTTTTTTTAATGTGAAATATCTAGAGCCATGGTTTCATAAAAACTGTTTTTTTTCTCTTCAAGGACAGGCTTTATGGAAGTGTTCTGGCTGTAATAAATCCTAAAATTATCTTTTTTTCCCCCTACTGCATACGTCCTAGATGTATCCTCTTGCACGGCCCTAGCAGAATGAAGGCAATTGAGAAATTTGATATGGTGTAATCTAATTTGTCACACTTCAAGCCTCTGTTTGACTTTAGTACCACACTAATTATTGAGTAATGCAGACAACAGTACCAGCCCAGCGCTCCCTTCAGTCTCCTGTGAAGCTCCCAGCTGAAATATGGTGTGTTTTTGCTGCTGCCTTGCAGATTTTGTGCATTTCACCGTTCCCATATCAATATATCATGTTCCGTAAGCACTGGTCTTCGGGCTGACTGCTTCATTTGTCATACTCGGGGTCCTGAATTAGCTTTTTGCCACGTATGCCGATGGCTCGTGAATTTACTCCGCAGATGGAGAAAATGTACCATAGTTTTTTTTTTTGTATGGTATTTTTTCTTTTAATATTATTAATAATGGGATGTTTAAAACATTTAACCACTTAAAACATTTAAACACTTCCAAAACAAAGATTCACATATAATGTACTCACCCCATTGTCATCCAAGATGTCTTTCTTTCTTCAGGTGTAAAGAAATTGGACTGAAATGGTGCCCCGATTTTGAACTTCCAAAATGCAGTTTAAATGCGGTTGTAAAAAATCCCAGCTGAGAAAGAAGGGTCTTATTTAGCGAAACAATTGGTTATTTTCACAAAAAATAATACAATTTATATACTTTTAAATGTCAAATGCTCATCTTGTCTTGCTCTGCCTGGACTGTTTTTGTTCCGGTTCATGACAGTTAGGGTATGTCTAAAAACTCCCATCTCATGTTCTCCCTCAACTTCAAAATCGTCCTATATCACTGTTTTACCATTTGGGATCGTTTGAAGCTGCATTTAAACTGCATTTTGGAAGTTCAAAATCGGGGCACCATTTCAGTCCATTATATGAAGAAAAATGCTGAAATGTTTTCCTCAAAAAACATAATTTCTTTACGACTGAAGAAAGAAAGACATGAACATCTTGGATGACAATAGGGTGAGTACATTATATGTTCTTTTTTTTGGAAGTGGACTTCTCCTTTAATGGGATGCTACACCCAAAAATAAAAATTCAGTCAGCAGCACTCACCTTCATATCATTCCAAACCATAAGACTTGAGAAATTTCTGTCCCTCAATTGAAGTCCATTCCATCAAAAGTTCAGACATTGTGAAAATAATCCATATAAATAGAGTGATTTAATCTATAATTGCTTCATATGAGAGAAACAATTTAATTTAGGCTTTTATGCACATGTAAATAAACACTGATCAACGCACATACATATATAGAATAATAAATATGGTAAATAGCTCAAACATGCCTGCTTGACACTCAGTAGGGTTGTTTTTGTGTCACGCAAGCACTTTGAACTTCATTTTACCTTATTTGATGTGTTTTGTAAGCCTAAATTAAATCTGTTGTATTTAATACTTAGAGTTAATACAATTCTGTAGATTTTTAACTAATAAAACAAAAGAATGTGACAAATGTTACAGGTCATTGCATCACATACAGTGGCGTGCAGAATGAACTAATCATGTCTATCCATGAAATGGGTTTCACAAAAATGTGAAGACTCCTCATATATTTGGTTTAGTGGTTTGGAAGATTGCCAGGAATATTTTGCGTATGTTTCACTTCATTGAGTTCGGGAAAAGACAGATGAACTTTTGAAATTTTCCTTACGTGTAGCTGACCATTTGATTTGAATCAGATGTGACAATAAGGATACCTTTTTTTTTTTGCATTCTGCTCAGTCTGGCACAGTTGAGTGGTCAAGCCTTTCAAAGTGTACTCTATTGACCATGAGTGTGGATGGTTGTGTTTGGCGCTTTAACATTTTTTCTAAGCGTTAAAATAACTCGCACAAGTCTGCATGCATGTGCTGAAATCAGCGGACTGTTTTGATAATGAAAATCACTGTCTGCAAGTCAGAATGGAACTTAGATTTATACTTTGACTTGAGGGCACCTAATATACTTTGACATTTAGACTGTTATAATTCAGTTTGCATTATATAAATCTGTAGTACCTAGAGTTGTCAGCCAAGTTACATTTTTGGCGCTTTATAATGTTAATTTTGGACCCTGCTCACAGGATTCTGTGGAGCGCTGACTGCTTCATTAGAAACACCCATGATCAGTCTTTCAAGACTGGAGGTTTGTTTTGTAGTGGCCATTGTTAAAATGCACTTTTATAGCTCAGATAAGAAGCAGCTTAAATACAGACCATCCCCCTTCACATCTGCAGCTTTAGCAATGCACCAGGGAAAGCCTAGCGAGCACATGTGTGATAAGTAGATTGATAGCTTGTGGGAAACTCTCAGATAACCTCTGAATATCAAACGTATTTATAGAATATTAGATAACAGTAGATCATAGCCTGCCTGTAGGTTGTAATTCCTCCAGCGGTGTATGTTTGACTTTGTTTTACCAAACCCAAAGAGGGAAGAACTTGCGATAAAGATTTTCCTTTGAAATTGTGCACATTAAAGATCTGTTGTGGGAATCTTGTTAGTGATGTTTCCTCATGCGTCATCGCTATTACTATTGCACATACCCCTAAGTAATAAACTAAAGATCATGTTTGTGCTACAGACATTAAAGTTATCTCAAATTGTGCAGATTTTTAAGTAGGGTTGTGCTGTTAGGGTTTTTTAAACCAAGCACTGAAGGAGGTATCCGAGACATTGAATGGCTCTTCTGTCTTGAACCAGTAAATAATTGCATAGCAGCACCTTGGCATTGTGGTAGCAGCTTTTGCACAGGCAGACATCACTTACGTTTTCTTCAGAATTCTACTTTATATTTTTCACTGGAATAAAAAGCTATAAATAATGATGTCTCTCTCCTTTTCCTGTGGATCTTTTGCTTAGAAGCATTCCAGATATTCCATGAATGCACCTTCATTCTTGAAACATAAGTTATTCTCTTCCTTCTCCGTCTCAATCCATTGATCCACTGTGAAGGAACATCCAGCAAACAGATTATCTCCCATCTTTAAACATCAGCTAAAATGTTTCTTTTACTTCATTTGTCCATATTTGGCTCTTTGGCCCATCATGTGTTTATCTTTTTGATAAATCATCTTTATGTGTTTTTTAAATATGACACCAAGATGAAGTTATCTAGCTGGCTAACAAATACAAGCTTTTACCAGAATAGCAAGAATGATCTGTAATTGTCCCAGAGGCTTTGGGATGGATCATTGTATGTTACTGTGTCTAGCAAAAATGTGTTTATGAATTTGTAACTAGATAATTTCTAGCCTTTTTTTAGGGGTTCAAGGCTAACGCGTAGTGCTGAAACCCTGTTGTAATTGTTAGAATAGTCACGGATGAGCGATGAACTGATCATGCAGACCAAACTGTAAGTCGTAGAGACTCAACTTGGAGGGATGGTTGAATTCACACATACAGTGTGACCGTGGATCGCCCCAATCGGACTGACGGGGGCGCTACAGCGATCAAAAGTACGAAATCACTCATAACTCTTAAACAGTCAGTCGCAGGCTGAAGTGGCTTATGTCTTATATCCTTGGTTCATGCCAGACAAATGAGCCTGGCAAAATTTTGGGGTATTTCGCATTTTTGGCAAAACCTACTTTTGCAAACTAGTCCTAGGTTTCTCCATCCCATCGGAACCAAAGCAGTGCATAAAGATTCTCTGGAGAGTGAATATCAATAATTATCAAAAAAAAAAAAAAAGTTTTGATTTGACTTTTGACTCACTGTCGACTAACATCAAAAAAGAGCCACAAGTGTCTATAAGGACATTTGCGTGTCTCAAGAAAACATGGCCGCCATTGGCCGATGAAGTTTGAGTACCTATTAGACAAGGTTAACGGAGACTGATCAAAACGAAACTCGGTGGGCCTGTTTCACTCACAGCCCTAAGAGAGTGAGAAATTTGAAAGAAATCGGCCACTGGGGGCATGGTATCGTATTTTTTGACGGCGTAAATGATTGTACATTGCATACATTGCAATACTGGTATCCTATAATAGACCACCTTGTTCTGAACAACTTTGCCTCTAGAACCACTGCTGTCAAACAGACTGCTTTGTGACTTTTGTGAACTAGTGCTAGGTTTTTCACTCAGTCTGGAAAAAAACACCGCAGTGCAATTTTCTAGACTCTCTAGGTCAATAATTATCAAAAACATGTTGAAATTTGCCCTTTGGGAAGCTAAAACAGGGTCCTTTAGAAAAGGAGCCTGTCCAAATGTACCTTAAAGCCTAAACGAAAACTCAAAACTTCACGAAACCCACTGAGCACATGCGACAGGTGATTCTAAATAAGCATGCAAAGTTTCAGGGAGATCAGACCACAGCTGGCGCTATAAACATCATATTTCTATGGTAAATCACCTGGATTTGATAAATGCTTTTTTAATAATTGATTTAGGTGGTTATAGGCTTGCTAAATAATATGTAATATGTTTTTCCTTATGTGCTTAAATACCTAAAGCACTTGAATCCCGGTAATCGCTGCTTGCAGCTATATTTCTAGCTATTTTTCTTTTTTTTAATAAGTTTAAATAATCTCAAACCCATTTAACTTTGAATCCGAATGATATGTAATTATTCTCTCGTCATGTCCCTCAGGTGCCCACATTCTGCTGCTGAGGAGAGAGCACCACGATGAGGAGACAGTAGGCACCCACCATAGTATGGCCGCGTCCCGCTCTTCGCGCGTCACAAGATCATCAGTGGGGATAAATGGATTGGATGAGAACTTTTGTGGTCGAACCCTCAGGAACCGCAGCATCGCCCAGCCGGAAGAGAGCTCTCCGCCTCCTGTGCCCAGAGCCCGCTCGCCCAAGAAGAAGCAGGACTGTCAGCAGCACCAGCAGACCGGAGCACAGGTCGGAAAGGTAGCCGAGAGCAAGGCGGAGGGTGAGCCCCTGCCAGCCTACGGAAAGCGGGGCTTGCCGAGCTCCGAGAAGGACGAGTCGGACAAATCAGACAACTGCGAGCGTCCTAGGGCCGGGGGTGGGCCAGAAGCCTCCCCCGCCCTGAAGAGGGCCAAACGCTGCCCTCGCTCAGGTGAATCGCAGGGGGCAGAGGAGGAAGCTTCTCTCAAACCGGAGAGCCCTGATCCCGCTGCACCGAAGGAAAATGACGAGGGCGCCAAATCGAACGTGTCCTCGGACCCTCCGCTCTGCCTCGACAAAGAGGCGGAGCAGAAGGAGGACGGCCCAGTGGAGGAGATCGCCCCTCCGCCGCAGGCCGGCGAGAACGTCAAGGCCACCAACGGCCTCGCTGAACTCCATAAGGAGGACTCAGAAGTTGCAGCCTTACCCCCGGAGCCCTGTGCCTCCCCTGCCACGCTTAACAACAGTCCTTCACTGTTAAACGGCAGCCAGGCTGCACCCTCATCCCCCGACCCTATTGTGCCTTGTAGATCCCCTCATCCCAAGCAAGCCAATGAGTCCGACAGCCCTCAGATTGACTGTGAGAGAAACTGCACGCCCGAGGAGGCTGCCGAGGCCGTGCTGTCCCGGGAACCCGAGATGGAGGTAGAGGTGGACGTCGTAGGGGACACTGGCCAGGCTCAGGATGAGCTCGCGAGAGAGGAGAGCACCAACGGCGGCTTTCAGGCCGAGCCGCAGGACCCTTCTGACAACTGCTCGAATATCTCAGGAGAAACGGCGGTGCTGACTGCCTCCCAGCTGCCTGCAGAGCCCCCCTCCTTCACAGAGCCTCAAGAACACCGATACACCCTGAGGACTTCACCGCGCCGCGCTGCCTTTGGTAGTGGGCTCAAAGCCAGCTCCCCCAAACCCAGTTCCCCGCACATAGACAATGGTTCACTGAAGGAGGAGTCCACGCCGGTTCCTCTTTCCTCTGAGGACACCAGCCATAAAGACCTTCCCCATGATGCACTGGGGCTTTCTAGCGAGGCAGACAATGAACTCTCAGAGAAAGCAGGGGTCAGTGGAGAAGTTGGAGTGTCAGATAGTAGAATGTCGAGATCCGCCAAAGAGCTGCTGGCCGCTCAGGCTGAGGAAGATGAGGAGGAAGAGGAGGATCCGGATGTCTACTATTTTGAGTCTGATCACTTGGCTCTCAAACACAACAAAGAGTATGTTCAGGTTTATGCTATCCCGAAGTCATCAGTTCTGGTAAACCAATGTGTGTCATTTTTTTGGTGTATTAATGTACCCTTTTGTATTTATTCATTCAAGGTGTTTGCTATGGCAAGCATCATTGTTACTGTTCCTCATATTGAAGGTTAATCATTTGAACAAACCCCAAACCAAACATCTCAGTCAAAGTCCTGCTCCAACACACCTGTCTGTAATTATCAAGTGCTGCTGAAGAGATTAATTAGCCGATTCAGTTGTGCTTGGTTAGGGTTGGAGCTGAACTTTGCAGATCTCCAGGAACAAAATTGGGTAGCCATGAATGGACCCAATCCACATCTAAAAAAACGAATATCATACATCTTTAGATGGTGGGATTTTTTTGACTTTTTCCAATAACAAACTTTCTAGAATGCCCTAGTAGCAACCGCATAGCATATTCATAGCAGGGGCAAGTACCGTTCAGTTTCTGTATAGAGGTTCAGATGAGATATCTTCTTATGTTATATAAGTTTGCTTTAAAAGTTATTTTCTTTAAAACTGTTTCTTTAATGTACATGATTGTCAAAACCCAGCACTTCAGGTTTTGATATGTTCGCCCTGCTCTTGTTTATAGTCTTGTTTTGTCTTTTTAGTGTTGAAAATGTTTATGCTTTGTAATCTGAAGAGTTTAGCCCAGATAAACATCTTGGTGTTTTCCTGCTTAACTCTGCATACTTGTTTTCTGTAGCATAATAGTCGACTGCACTAGCAGAAAATGAGCAACAGCTGCTGTAATCTCCAGGACGGTGGTAGGTAATAAGCGAGGGAAGGCCTGCTGCTGGTGGACAGGTTGTCCCGGGTCGTGCTCATTCAGCGTGTGCCCATTTCACAGTGTGAGTGCAGGGATCAGGAGCGGCCAACTGGATTGGCTTGTCGGTCAATAGAAATGAAGTGAAGAGATTGCAGTCACGTCAGTTTATGAGGCCTGTCTGAATTATTTATCTTTTGTTGTTATATTAAATCGTTCTCGTTTCTTATCTGGGGCAGTTTTTCTCCTGCATTTTAATTTGGATTTAACATGTGCTTGACAATTTTAAATCATAGATTTATTAACGCAGATTACTTTTTCTCAAAGAAGCAAATGAGAAGTGCTTGTCTATGCAAAACCACACCACAATGGGATTGTAGTCACTAGGGTGTTGCTAGTTTTCAGTGATTTTTAAAGCATTGCTTATTGGTTCAAGTTGCTCATAAGTAGTATTCTACAACAAGCCTCAGATTTGAGGTGTCCATTGGTGTGGAGGTTTGGGATTAGAGGTTTGGTGATGTCCCTAAACCGAAGTATGACAAATGGTGATAGTGATTGGAACCCTAACCCACACAATTAACATGTTTACACTGGCTACTAACTTAAAAAGTTTTTTTTTATGGGCAGTAGTACAGAATCCCAGGGTGTGGTATTTAATGGTTAATTAGTGTAGTATAGGTTAAAATGGCCCAAAGCCTACATCACTATTTGTTTGTTTAGTTTTTGTCTGTTATAAGTAATCTAGTCTGCTTTTCAGATGGTTGACCCATAGGTGGCAGTGCATTGCCAGCCATATGTCAGTTTTGGGCTCATTGCCATTGTTGGCTGCTTTCCCCACCCTGCAGTGCTACATGCCTATCTTCATTGTGCATCTAAATCGAGAGGCTGTTAACAGCTCTTCTGCGGTCTGAGTTATTAAATGGCTGGGAAATTGAAGAAAAACTAGTCAGTTGCCCTCAAGTAAGACAAATCAAATGGAGCAAGTCCTCTAAATGAATTCCTGTTGAGATTGGATGCTTGCTGTCATCAATTGGTTTTCATTCATGCCATGTTAAGGTAGATTGATTATACAAGGTCTGTTGAGCTTCTGAATAAGATTACTTCTAAGCAGTAAGCCGAATCTCCTGCTTAGAAGAGCATCTTTGTCTAATTCGCTTTTTTCCCCCCCTTTGCCTCTTTTTTTCATGTTCCTATTTGTGGATCCCATTTTCCTGAGGGTGTGCAGGGAAAAGGTCAAAGCTCTGTAGCGCTCAGCCAGCATCATATCTTTGAAACTAACAAGATGAATCTAAAAAAGCTTTTTCAAATGTGAGCTTCTGAATCCTATATAACTGAGAACTGAGTTACTGAAATTGTTCCGTAACATGAACCTAGTAGAGAAAAAAATCTGATTTTGGCTTTTGTGCACTTGTTCAGTGTAATTCTACTGAATTACGCTGTACGTACTGAATAATTTTAACCTGTTAGCGTTCCAACGAACTGCCCGTGGTACATTTTGTGCTTAGTTAAATGATAAGGAGTTAATTAACAACATGCACTTGCTGTAAGTACAGTTAAGATTAGGGTTTGGCTTAAGGTTATTTAATGTAATTATGCATAATTATCTGTTATTACTATAATAAGTACATGTAATGTGTAAGAAGAGGACTCTAAAAGAGTGTTACAGTGATTTTTTTTTTTTTTTTCCGGCAATTACAATATACCATGAAAATTGGATTTTTAACTCCTGAGCTTTACCATCAGTATTTTAACTACTAATTAAACATCTTAAAACTGTTAAACATTAGATTTCTAGTCCAACTGTCTCTGGGTACAAGCAGAAAACCCAGTTCCTGTGTGAAGCTGTCAGTCATTGCCCGCCCACCCTTTGGCAAACAGGAAATATTTCTATTTATAGAATATATTTCTATGGGAACATTTACAGGGACTTTCTTTAGTAAAGTGTGTGGTTGTGCTGCACTAAAATTAAATAATGGATAACTGCTGAAAGTTTGATGGTTAAATGCATAGCATCAGCTGTTAATAATGTACAAAGCGTCTGTGCCCTTCCCTCTCTTCTGTCCTCTGCATTAGTTATCAGAGGTTGCTCCAGACCATCAGTGTACTGGAGGCCCAGCGAACCCAAGCCATCCTGGACCTGGAGACATTGGCACGGCATCAGAAGGAAGCCCTGTCTGACCCCATCGTCTTTGTGGACCAGCTACAGAAACGGGTACAGAAGGATCCTCTGGGACGTCCATTGCTGTTTTCTAAAATGCCTGTTATTTGATCCTGCATTCAGGTTTAAGTATGTTTTCGATCATCTGCTTTCATCACAGGTGGAGTTGGGTCTGCCTCGGCCCCAGAGAGTAGTCCAGCTCCCGGACATTGCATGGGACCAATACACCTCAGGCCGTGGCGACTTTGAAAGGGAGTTCTGTGACAAGAAGCGCAAAACAAGGCAGTTGCAGTTAATCTTTGACAAAGGTGTGTACCTTTTGTGTGTGCTTATTTTTCTGGTTACTCACAGGTCCAATTGACTGGTATGTTCCTTAGTGGACCCAAAAAAGGGATAGTTCACCCAAACAATGGAAATTCTGTCATTAATTACCTAATTTACCTCAATTCGTTCCAAACCTGTAAGGTCTTTGTTTATTATGGGAACACAAATTAAGATATTATTGATGAAATCCGAGAGCTTTCTGACCCTGCGTAGACAGCAACGCAACTGAAACTTTCAAGTTCCAGAAAGGTAGAAAGGACATAGTTGAAATAGTCCATGTGGCATGAGTGGTTCAACCGTAATTTTATAAAGCGATGTGAATACTTTTTGTGCTAAAGAAAACAAAAATACACTTCAGCAGCACCACCCAGAACCTGTTTTAATGATGTCCTTACTACCTTTCTGGGCCTTGAATGTTTCAGTTGCATTGCTCTCTATGCAGGGTCAGAATGCTCTTGGATTTCATTAAAAAATTCTTAATTTGTGTTCCAAAGATAAACAAAGGTCTACCGGTGAGAATGACATGAGGGTGAATAATTAATGACTGAATTTTCTTTTTTGTGTGAACTAAGCCTTTAAATATGCAAATGCAATTTGCCTGAAATCTCAATATGGCTTTGTGCAATTTATCGCCTTAGAATTCGAAAGTTCTATCTGCGTTCTGAGCACTTTTTTTGAAATATTGAGCTTCAAAGTTTTTCCCATAGACTTCTGTAGATAAAACCTTTTTTTTTTTCTAAAAAACGGCCCAAAATGTACACAGCTTACAAAACAAACATCACATAATGTAAATAAGTTGTCACTGAATAAGAACATGTGAATAACTCCGTTTTGACAAAAATGTCAGATAGAACTTTATAATTCTAAGGCAACTAATTATCAAATCAAAAAGGCTGGAAAAAAATCAAAAGGGTTGTGATGACAAAATAAAAATTTGATGGTTTAATTTTTGAAAATTAAAAAACAAAGTATTGTAATTTTGCAGTTGTACTGGAATGCGCACAGGCTAATTTTGAGCTACAGGCAAAAAAAAAAAGTGAAAAATGTTTTTTAGTCGAATTTGAGGTTTTCACAACAATTAGTTCATTAAGCCCTCTTCTAGTGATCTCTATGCTTCAAATAGAAATCAAACATCTAAAATTATCTTTATTTGTAAGTTGTCTGAGAACAGTACATTTTCTCCGCTCACTTCTCATGCTGGCTGCCTTTCAAAGTGTCTTCATAACTGCTCTTCCGGCAGCGTGTGATCCTGTTAAATATACACATATAAATAGAATTACAGTATCTAAGTATTCACGCATTTCATCTGTCTTAAGTGAACTTTTGGCAACTGTATGGGAAAAATAATCAATATATTAGATCCATGCATTACAGTATATTATATATAGGCCATCTGTCTCATTAATGTTAATCTAACAATAAAAGAAAGTGCTTCAGTGCTTTTGTGTAAATGTAAAATGAAAAGGGTAATGCATAATTTATATATGTATGTATGTGTGTATATGTATATGTGTGTGTGTATATATATATATATATATATATATACACATATACATACATATATATATATATATATATATATATATATATATATATATATATATATATATATATATATATATATATATATATATACACATACACATATACATATATATATATATATATATATATATATATATATATATATATATGTGTATTTATATATGTGTATGTATATTTGCATCTGTTCTTATTTATAACAAAAATTAAATTTAAAAAATAGCTATATTGTGATTATTAAAGGATTAATTCACTTCCTGAACAAAAATGTACAGATAATGTACTCACCCCCTTGTCATCCAAGATGTTCATGTCTTTCTTCAGTTGTAAAGAAATTGTTTTTTTTTTGAGGAGAACTTTTCAGGACTTCTATGGGATTTCTATGGGAAAAAAAAATGGCACCTTCAGAAAACTTCAACTCGATTTTTCTCTAAATTAACTTTGCTAACTCTCTCAACTTCAAACTAGTCATTTTCGAAGGTCTTTTAATGGAGAATGTCAAAACAAAAGTAACTCATTTTTGAAAATTTGCTCATTGTGACTCATTTCCACAGCAGAGTTCACATATTTGTATATATTTTTATTATTATCATTATTATTATTATTATTATTTTACAATGAAATATTACAGTAGTGATATTTTAATTTTAAAAATAAAAATAATCATTGTAGTTAATTAATTAATAAGCATATTGACAATCATAAATGTTTTGCTAAATTGCAGTCCTATGAACAAACAAGCAATAATAAATAAATAGAGTGAGAATTTAAAAATGTCAGGGTGATGCAAAAGCATTTTAATTAAACTGCTTTAATTTTAATAGTTGCATTAATGTTATAAAAAGCTTAATTAAAAGACCATTAAGTATGAACATGCAGAAAAATATAAAATAGGAAATTATGTCTTTGTGTCAGTGTAGATAAATAATAAATAATGAGATAATTTGATGTTTTCATAACATGGTAAATTTAGGTTGTAGATCATGTGGTGCAAGGTCTCACTTTTCTCATATTTATGAATTACCAAGGCTGTTATTTGATCAAAAATATGGCTAAAAAAATAAATGTATGATACCCACATGAATGCAAAGAGTAAATGCTTATTGTCTTTGTGTAGTGGGGTTGCCTGCTCGACCAAAAAGTCCTGTGGATTCCAAGAAGGAGGGTGACTCCTCATCCGTCTACTCCTCCTCGCTGCCATCAAGTGACGGTCCAGAACACAGCATGTCCAGTAGCAGAACTCAGGTAAACTCAGATTAAGTCTTTGTACTTTTTCGTCATTTGTATTCTGTCTCCATTTATAGCTGTCTTGACTATGAACCTGCATGTTGTGTTTTGAGAAAAACAGGGGGTTGCAGATTCTCCTTTATGCTTTGCTCATTTTTTCCCCATGACCTACGATTTCACCATGTTTCATCACACACCACTGCATCCGATACATAATAAGATCAAGACCTAACATTTAACTGGATGTTGTTTCTTGTTATATATGTGCTTGAGCCTTAGGACATGAACTCTGATGTGTTCTACATGCACAGCATCTCCCCTGAGAGCACAATATCTCCATCCATATTCATTTTGCTGTAACATTTTGAGAGAAAAATGCACTGCAAGCATGCTGATCACAAATAACTGTAAAAGCACTGTGGGTCTCCTGGTGTGTTTTATGGAGGTGCTGTGTTCAGATAAACTAGCTTTCTACCTGCAGTTTCACACCAGTCAGTTCATCCCATCTCTGTTGTTTAGTATGTTCATGCATGCTGCACATGTAGCGAAAAAATGGTATCTATGGAAACCAGTGGGAGAAACCTTGCTCTCCTTTTGATACAAAGTGTATATGTGAGTTAAATTGATGAATAAATGAATAAAGCATTTTCACTGGCCTCTTGATAGATCAGGAAATCTGATTAGATCCACTGTCTCATAATTAATGGTAGAAAGTCAATAGAGTTCATAATTGCTCACATGGTTTTTCAGAGGTGTTGGTTCCAGAGGTATTTTATCCATTTCATTTACAAAAAACAAGTCTTTGATAAGTGTCATAAGCCAATGACGCAAACTAACCAGCTAAGATGTGAATTAAAACATTACAATTTGTTCTTATCCAATTATTTGAAGCAACAAAGCATTTGACAATCGAACAAAAAGACAAAAGGTACAAGACTCTGTACTTAAAATATAAAATTAAATATAAGTATAATAAAATATAATTAAATGAATAATTTTATATTTATAGAAACAGTATATTTTAAGTGCATTGTATCATGAATATATACAAATATTTAAGTATTTTGAGACTGTAGTGAGACTGACTCAGTTGTGTAATTTGCATTGCTTCTATCCATTTTATTTCTTCCCAAATTCCATTTTTTTCTTTTTTTTTTTTTCTTTCCAAATTCTGTTTTTCCTGGATTCAACTCTAACCCTAACCCTAACAAACTTAATTTTTTGGCAAACAAAGTTACTATTAAAATTAAAACATAAGTAGTAGTATTATGTGATTTTTTTTTTTTCCTTAATCAAGTAAAGTTTTAACAATTTTAGTAATAATAGTAGTAGAAGTATTACGTACATTGTACTAAACAGTAAGAATATATGTCTTCAAGTTAAACCGAACTTTTGTTTCCTGTAAATACCTTTACATTTCTGTTTATGTGATACGATGATAGTTTCTCTCAAAAGAAACGGTAAAATGCTCATGAAGAAACTTCAGAGCAGTTCTGGAAATGTTTATGTATTTATGTCCTCATTTGGTGAGATGGTAGACACTAAAATCACATTGAGTGTCATGCACGCTTCAGTATGCGCGTAGTAAACGAAACTGCGAGTCTGTGCCATTCACACACACAGAGACACGCAGAACATGAACGATTCATATTTAAATAGTCTTTTTGCTCAATACTTAGAGATACTAGTCCATATCGCGATTTGATTTAAGTGTAATGATCTACTTTTGATTAATTCATCCGAACTTTGACAAATTCTGTGACATTATATAGTAAATTCCATTTTTATGTCTGGATTCCGTGATTTCGCGTTTTTCGCATCGCGGAAGTCATAGGGCCCTAAAGTAGCCATTCCCTTCAGAGCTCTTTTGACACTATCTGTTTGCCGTAACTCTCTGATTGGTGGAATTTTCTATACAGCATCATGGGTATTGTAGTTTGTACGAATTCCACTGTTAAACTATTATTTCACAAACTTAAGTTTTAAATTGAAAGTAAAAATAATCCAAACTGGTGACTTCAATAAACCATATACCATCAATTAACAACCTCGGAAAATACTTGTTTGAAGCTTCTAAATTTTACTTTTAAAATTTTAAACAGAAATTTTGGGAAACAAAAGTTAATGTCCATGTATGGCTTTGAACTATTTGCTAATGCTAAATTTTTTCTGACTGATGGTGTTTGTTTAGATGATCAGAGGGAGGCTGTGCAGCCAGAACAAACCTGACACCTTCAACCAGTTGTGGACCGTTGAGGAACAGGTATGAAGCTACCCAAGAGCCCTTAGTAGCCGTGAACTCAGAGCTTTTTATAAACAAATTTTAAAGGATTAGTTTACTCCAAAATTAAAATTTCAGAACAATTTACTCCTGTGTCATCCAAGGTGTTCATGTCTTTCTTTCTTCTGTCAAAAATAATTTTTTTTTAAGGAGAACATTTCAGGATTTTTCTCCATATAGTGGACTTCAGTGAGGATCAGTGGGTTGAAGGTCCAAATTGCAGTTTTAATGCAGCTCTAAAGGGCTCTACACGATCCCAGCTGAGGAATAGGGGTCTTGTCTAGCAAAACAATCAGTCATTTTCTTAAAAAAAAAAGAAAAAAAAGCTTGTTTTGCACTAGCTCTGCATCCATGACTTCCCACATTACACAGTCACGTTGGAAAGGTCGCATATGACGTAGGCAGAAGTACTAAGCCAGTGTTTACAAAGCAAACGTGCAAAGAAAGTCAAACGCACTTTACACAAAAAAGGTATAAGATGAGCGTTTTAGGTTTAAAAAGTATATAAATTAAATTTTTATTTCAGAAAATGACAATCGTTTTGCAAGACCCGTATTTCTCAACTGGGATTGTGTAGAGCCCTTTGAAGCTGCATTGAAACTGCAATTTGGACCTTCAACCTGTTGGCTCCCATTGAAATGTTTTCCAGGATTTTCAATGTCCATCAGCTGTTGGGTTCTTAGAATGCTACTTGCTTATTCAAATTAGTGGACTGAAGCTAATTGTTGTATAATAGAATGTACAGTTTTTAGTATTTTGTGTAGCTTCTGAGCCGTAAGGTTTGCTCATGGCATCTCGTATGTGAAACTTGTAGAAAAAGTTGGAGCAGCTGCTTTTGAAGTTTCCACCAGAGGAGGTCGAGTCCAAACGCTGGCAGAAGATCGCAGATGAACTTGGCAACAGGACCGCCAAACAGGTGCATTTTTAGCCCAGCTCTACACAGTCACCCTCTCTGCAATTGATCTTCTTTTGGCATTGATGGACATTCAAATCTCTAGTAGCCTTTTTAACTGCTCTCTAAAGCAGTCGGGCAATTAACATCATTACAGCCCCATTTAATGGAGACTCTCTATTATTAAAAGATGTTTTTTTTTTTTTTTTTTTACTAATGGGACCAGAGTCTTAACATCTAAAAGCTGTGGTAGAAAAGCTTAACCACTGAATTTAGGGCCTGCTTTTTTATACTAAGTTTCTGTTTCTTCACAGGTTGCTAGCAGGGTACAGAAATATTTCATAAAACTGACAAAAGCTGGTATTCCAGTACCAGGCAGAACACCCAATGTGTGCACGTACAGTAAAAAGGTAAATTGGTCTTTTTAAATGTGTAATATAATGTAATATAAATGTTTTAAAATGATAAAACTATACAGTACTGTTAAAATTGTTAAATGTTTATGAAGTCAGTCTCTTATGCTCTCCAAGTTTTTTTTTTTTTTTTTTTTTTTTTTTTTTTAAACAGTTGCGCAATATTTTGGGGGAACCATGATACATTTTATTTCAGGATCTGTAGAAAGTTTAAACAGCATTTGTTTTAATTATTTTTTTCTTACGATGTAAATGTCTTTAAAAGACACTTTTAATCAATTTAATGCATTTGTGCTGAATAAACACTTTTACTAATACTTTTTTTTTTTTTTTTTTTTTTTTTTTTTTTTTTTAAATCCTACGGACCCCAAACTTTTTAACTGTAGTGTGTATATTTGAATTAATACACTACCAGTCAAAAGTTTTTGAACAGTAATATTTTTAATGTTTTTTTTTTTTTTTTTTTTTTTTTTTTTTTTTTTTTTAAATTATCTTCTGCTCACCAAGCATGCATTTATTTGTTTCAATGTACAGCAAAAACAGTAACATTTTGAAACATTTTTACAATGTAATTTATTCCTGTGATTTCAAAGCTGAATTTCTAAATTCAAAGCTGAATCATTATTCCAGTCACATGATCCTTCAGAAATCATTCTAATATTCTGATTTTCTGCTCTAAAAAATGTATTATGTTGAAAACAGCCAAGTAGATTTTTTTTTCTGTTTACTTTGATGAATAGAAGGTTCAGAAGAACAGCATTTACATATTACATTTTTAAAAATTATTCAAATAGAAAATAGATATTTTAAATAGTACAAGTATTTCAAAATGTTACTGTTTTTGCTGTACTTTGGATTCTTACTGTTCAAAAACATTTGACTGGTAGTGTATATTAAGTTATCACAATACATTTTTTTAAAAATGCTGTACAGTGCATATTTACTGACATGACATGTTCATAATTGCAGGCCTCCAGTAAGCGGCAGCACCACCTCAATAAACACCTGTACAGGCCCTCGACGTTCCTCACCTCATACGAGCCGCCCGTCTACATGGATGACGAGGATGAACGTTCTCACTTCTTTAACAGCCTCCAGGATAATGGAGCGGATGATTCGGTCAGTCCTGGTTAAGATCTCACAGTTCAAGTCCAACTAAATCTGAGAACACCCACTTCAGGGTGGGCTGTTATTGATGGGGTCACTAATCATCAGAGAAATATGTGTATGATTGAACCAGTGACAGCCACAGCATTTTATCAGATCATATTCAAGCAAATTGATTTAGAAGCTGAAAAGGGAAAAATAAATACCTGAAATTGATTGATGAAAAATTCTGCTTTTTGAAAGCCATTTTGTGTCATCATAGCGACTTCCTCTCTTCCCCTCTGGCAAACATTTGATGGCCTTTCTCAAACAGGAAATCCATTAAAGACCGCAAACTGGCATTTTCACAGTTGGGATTGCTTGATGTTTGATCATTTGATAATGATGAGCTGCCTTTTGACAGACACCGCTGCCAGAATCATTAGAGACGACTCTGTTTGCGTCTCCTCAGCTGAACTGTGTAAAGAGGGCTGTGTGTTGAGTGACTGTGAACTGACTGCAGTGGCTTGACATTTTCTCTGTCTCTGATATGTAACCTTTACGCGACACCGGTCAGCGGACCCTGCAGAGAACATAACCAGTCGTGCGTTGCCAAGCATCACTGAACCTTACATGTGCCAAATATAGACTTACTACAGATCATGTCGTCACAAGCCATATGTAAAGCCTGCATAAAAATATTGGAAATTAAGCTTTTCTCATATAAACCCTGCAGTAATAAAATTATTATTATTATTATTATTATTTTTTATTGTTGTTGATCAAAAAAAAAAAGTCATTTTATTACTGCAGGGTTTATATGAGAAAAGCTCAATTTGTGACATTTTAAAACGTTCTGTTCATCAAAGCATTCTGAAAAAAAAAAAAAGAAAGAATATATATATATATATATATATATATATATATACTTTCTTTTTTTTTTTTTTATAGCACCAAATCAGCATATTAGAATGATTTATAAAGGATCGTGTGACACTAAAGACTGGAGTAATGATGCTGAAAATTCAGCTTTTTCCATCAGAGGAAAACAATTATGATTTAAAATATTTTAAAATAGAAAATAGTTGCTTTAATTTGTAATAATATTTTTTACGGTATGTTAGAAAAAAATCTTATGGACACCAAACCTTTGAACATTTGTGTACTATTTATACAATTCTGATAATACTTGAATTACTTCTCAAATGTCAAGGCTAGGACAGGATCAGGAAATGTAGCTTCAACCTACCCTAAAAAAATAATAACAGTGAGTCACTGAAGAATAATATTCCAGATTCATTAAAGATTAGGTTTTGTGCTACAAATTCAGACCTGAATAGTACGAAAAGTCCTTTGTAGCAGTGACAGCTGATATGTGGTGAGCTCTTAAATGTTTTACTGTTCGTGACCCTGCTGTGATGTTTCAGGACGAGGACGGGATACCAATGGAGTTGAGGCACCTGCCGGAGTACAAGGAGCTACTGGAGCTGAAGAAGCTCAAGAAACAGAAACTACAGGAGATCCAGGTTGAGAGCGCTCTCACGCAGCACGTTGGCTATAAGGTACATACTTTTACCTACGTAATTCGATTGTGATGTGTGACTGATTTCTGAAAATGTAAATCTGGTCATCATTTAAGGAGGACAAATTGAGATGGGAGATTTTTTGACATACCCTAACTGTCTTGAACTGGAGTGCACAGAGTACGCATGCACGTTGCAGAGCTAGACAAGACGAGCATTTGTGGTTAAAAAGTGTTTGAATATTCATTTTTTTAAAGGGGTCATCGGATGCCCATTTTCCACAAGTTGATATGATTCTTTAGGGTCTTAATCAAAAGTCTACAATATACTTTGGTTAAAAATTTTCAATGGTTGTGTAAAACAACACCCTTTTTACCTTGCCAAAATCAGCTCTGCAAAAATCATCCCATTCTGGTTGAGGCTGCTTTAAATGCAAATGAGCTCTGCTTGCCCCACCCCTCTCGGCTCTCTGTGGATTGACGAGCCTGTTTACTTTAGCTGCATTTATCCACGTTTAGCCGCTAAACTTGCTAACTAGCACATTATTAGGAAAGGCGATTGCAAAGATTCATAAAAAACTCCTTATACTCACTTCTGCTGTAAGTGAAGCTGGATCACGAATGGTTTGCGCGAACATAGATGTGTAGATCGGGAGGCGCATTCCCTTCAGCGTTTATCGGTTTGTGCGTCAGTAATAATGGTCTGTGGGATACACAGTTTTCCGTATGTAGTTACAGTGACTGGACTAAACGAAGCCTCGATGTAAATAATTTGCCTTGATTTTTTTTGGTATTCAAGTTACTTGTTTTACTCAAGGAATTGTTTCAGCCCTACTGTAATCAGATGCACATTTAAAATTGGAATATAATTTATTTTCAGTAAAATGTGTTTCATAAACACACAATCCTTTCTGGATTACAATCCAGAAATTAATTATTCCAGCTGCTGTGAGAAAAGGATATAAACGATCTGTCACCTGCAGGGTCCTCACATGCAGATATAGCCTACTAGCCAGGACGCCACCTTTATGTTTACAGAGGTGATGTAATGACACGGCAGAATGCTTGAATTTGCTACCAGTTCCTACCAGTACCACTCAAATTAGAAAACATTATTACAAGCTAACCTTGTGAATCTGGCTTTTAAAGGAAGGAGATAGTTTTAAACTCTGGCTGGTTATGTACTTACTCAAAAATTGATTTTGGTTCATTTTTAACCCCCCCAAAAATTACGGACTGTAGCTTTAATACTGTGGCTAAACCAGACAAGATGCAACAAAGCGACAAGTGATAAAACCCATGTTTTTCATGTAAAGCTGAGCGATGAAGGAACAAATGTATTATATAATGAGGCTCTTTTTCATAATCAACCTTTTTTTTTTTTTTTTTTTTTTTTGTTGTTCATGTTTGCGTATAATTCTCTTTCAGTGTGACATGTGTGGCATGGAGCCCATTCAGGGTGTACGGTGGCACTGTCAGGACTGTCCGCAGGACAACGCTGTGGACTTCTGCAGTTCCTGCTCCGACTGGTGAGTGGAGCCAAGCTTTTCCAATTTGTAATTACACAGGGTTCATACAAGGTGCTTAAAGTACTTAAATTTGGCTTTTTGAAATTTAAGGCCTGGAAACCCCTTGAAAAAAGCAATATTCCTGAAGAGGTACTTAAAAAGTGCTTGAATTATTGAAAGACAATGTATCAATGAAATAAGTGCTTAATTTTGTCAATCAAAGCACATATCTTTTCAGGCAAAATTCACTCAATTCAAAAAACATCATACCTTTTTCATTCATTTAATGTCAGAAAACAATAGAGCTAAGCAAGTAATAGTACTGACAGTGTCACGTGAACACGGCTAAAGACTCGAAAAGAGGAACAGACAAACCGAATCAATTGAGTCATTTCTGCTGGAATCGCTCAGATTGATTCAAACTCATGACTTCAGTCATTCATTTCAAGCAATTTACTAGCAAAAACCAAATCAAAGTAAAAGAGACTTTTTTTTTTTTTTTTTTTTTTTAATTTCAACATCGCTTGTAATGATTTTAAAAAGCAAGTAATGATGGGTGCAACAAAGCTTTTTGAAACTCTGAATCATTTAAACCATTGCGCCACAAAATGATTTACTGTTTCGAAGTGCACGAAGCGGTTAAATAGTGTATTGCAAATATTTTGATTTAGATTAGTACTTCGCATATTGCAAATGATTTTATTCAGGTCAGGATTTCGGAGCGCGTATCATGAATCTTTTTATTTTTGATCTGAATGGGTTTGTGAATCATTTAGCGAATTGAATGATTCAAATAAAATGATTCACGATATGCAGTTTGAATTCCTGATCTAAATCAAATTCAGATCAGGACTTTAGAGCGTGGATTGCAAATCGTTCGATTTAGATCAGAACCTCAGAGTGGGCATCAGAACTTCGAAGCATGGATCACAAATCATTTGATTCAATTCAGGATTTCAGAGCAATTTTGTGGATCTTTTTCTTTTCTTTTTCTTTTTCTTTTTCTTTTCTTTTTTCATCAAACCATTAATGCAGTAGAGTTAAAAAAAAAAAAAAAAAAAAAAAAGAAAAAAGAAAGTATCCACATACAAATTTCTTGAAAAAAAATTAATTGTGGTTTTACTACAGTAAAAGTATAGTATACTTTGTAATACTTTAGTAGTAAATCTTCACGTGTGCTTCACTTTAGTTTTGGCATTTTTTTGTGTGTATTTTTATTTATCTGTTTCTCTTTTTTTTTAGAATTTAAAATGGAGACATTATTCGATAAGTGAGAAGTCCTCTCATTAAAGTCCTTAAAAATCAAAAAGTAGTGCTTGAAAAGTCATTGAAATTTTATTTTACAGTATCTGTACGAACCCTGATTACAGCATTGTGGTGTTAATGTACACGTAACTCATAATTACAATCTTTTTCACATGACTTTGCCATTTGAAACATGCAGTGCTTACATTTATTTAATAAAACCATAGCCTTTTGAGGTTTAATAATCACATTAGACTGTATCAAATCAAAATATGACGTTTGTCATACCATTGAAGATACTTAAGATGTTTAATGACCTTTAATTTCATAAAACCTGAATTTTTAAAGACCTGCTGGGATTTTATTTACACACATGCTCCTAAGTACATTTTACAGTTCTCGCACATCTATTTTTAGTTGAAAATGTGAGTGAAATGTTCACAGTTTAAATGGAATCTTTTGTCTTTTTGTCCTGGATATGCCTTTTTAATAAACTGAATTGTTAATAATTAATTTTCAACTTTGACCATGAATTTTTGTGGCCTTACTGAAAATGCTGTGAAATGGAAGCATTTGAAAAAGAAAGGGCTGTGCTGCAATGGTGATATTTGTCCTTCATTTGAAATGTTTTATTTGAAATTCTAGAGGAAATCTCTTCCATCTAAGATGGGGAATCTCAGGCCTGCTTTGTATTTTTAAGGCATATTTTATTTTTAGTTTGCGCACAAAATATCCCAAATTTCCTATTCTGCTTTAATTCAGAATAGTGACTGTTTGGTCAGTTGGCACTGCGGTCTTGTCCTAACCGGTCATCTTTCTTTTTGCCCTTTCAGTTTATTCAAAACAGAGACCCACAAGCCCACACACAGACTGGAGCCAGTCTGCCAGGCTGAAACCTTCCTGGACAAAGACTACTGCTTACCGCAGAGCACAGGCTACAACTACCTGGACCCCAACTACTTCCCTGCCAACAGATGACAGGGACGAGCTCCAGCGCTAGTATCCAGGGCTGGGCCGCAGCCCCCAGGGCATTCTGTGCATGGCTCCATCATCCAAGTCAAAGAAATGCTTACGTTTGGGCGAGAGGGTACCGCAGATGGGCCGCACCTCGCCCCGACCCGCTGCCGGAGGGGGGTGGGGTGGGGGAGGGTTCGTGGGAGGGAGGGGGCAACACCCTGCCGCGGTTGTCAAACCTTACCAGGTCTCGTCAAGTAACACTATCTCAAAATCAAAAGAAACGAGAGGAAAGAACGAACAAAAGAAAAGGCACACCGACATTCCCAATCCCAGGACATTTAGAAGGCAACCCGACGCCTCCCTTTGTTCCGCCGTTTGAGTGACGGGCGTCAGCGCCGCGCCTCTCAGAGGAGCGCGCGGCTCCGGATTCATCGGCGGGAGCGGGGTTGGGCTCGCGTTAAAGTGCAAAATGTCGTCTGTAGTTGAAATATTTATAAGTGAAGCTTTGTGTGTGAGCTCTTTTCGTGAGGCGGGAGTACAAGGAAAGGAACTTGGTGCTGAGACTGTCGTCTTTGATTCATACCAGGTTTTTAACCAATCGAGGAGGTTCGCTCACAACTCCGACATTCTAAACAGGGGTTAAAACAAACAAACAAAAATCCCGGCTGACAGACCCCGTACATGTCTCTTGCCATGGGCTACCATTTTCACTAGAAGCTGCTCTTTGTTTCCTCTTACGACCGTTACATGATGTTGTCACTTTATTTACGTTCATTTCTTGTTTTTTAAATTACGCCGAATTAAAAAAAAAAAACTAAAAAAAACAAAAGCCACTCCACTTAACCCAATAGGTTCCCAAACCTCGAAGCACTACAGCACGGAGAAGACCAGCTGAGATCCAGAAGGCGTTATTGCGCTCTCTGCGCTCGTGGAGAGCTTTCTTTTCTTTTCTCAATGTGTACTGTTGTTGATCATGTGGAGTATTCAAATATATGGTGAAAAGTAGCCAGTGGTAGTTGCCGTGTGCCATTTTTTTTTTTCTTCCCTGTCCAGTTGATTCAAACCTGGCCACTTGTCTTAGAAGAAGAAAATAAAGAACTCATGGCACGTTTGCCCTCTGTGAAAAACTGCCCAATCATCATCACGCCTTTAGCTCCCTCTAATTTTTGCAGTTTCCTCACGGTCCATGAAAAGATTGTATTTTTATTAATCTATTTAAAAGACGAAGAATAACAAGAAATCGAGTCGGTGGTAGGCGTCGCATATGCGCCGCGCTCCCACGTTATTTTATACACATGCATTTTGTTGTGCTTTGAGTAGACCATTTTGTATTGGGTTCTGTTCTGTTCACCTCCCCTCCCTTGACCTGCTTCAATATCTGTGTATAACAGTCTGTTCTTAAATAATGTAAAAAATGTTAGAGGAGAACTGTGGAAATAAAAGTATGTGAAAAGTCTTTCTACACCACGTGACTCGGGTATTATGATTTATCGTTCTGGTTCAATTCAGCTCCTAAGACAGTAAGCTTTATTAGGATTCATTAGGGACATGTTTATTTTTAGGGTTGAGAGTCTGTCACACTTCAGCCACCAGAGGGTGGTACGTTATTGTGAATTGTGCGTTGCGGTCCTTTCGTTTCTGATATGAAGCGACATTGTCACTGTATTACACGGTTATTAATCTGTACCTAAAAATGGATATTAGAATATCAAAATATTCACTTTAGCCAAAGGAAATAACTGTTCTCTTATAGTGGTTGACTGATATCTCAGAAGGAAGGATGGATGGCTGACATAGATGATATCACACTGTACAGTTTAATGTACAGTTGAAGTCCAAAGTTTACGTACACCTTGAAGAATCTGCAAAGTGTTATTTTACAAAATAAGAGGGATCATACAAAATGCATGTTCGTTTTTATTTAGTACTGACCTGAATAAGATTTTTTTGAAGTAAAAGACATTTACATATAGTCCACAAGAGAGAATAATAGCAGAATTTATAAAAATGACCCCATTCAAAAGTTTACATACACTTGATTCTTAATACTGTGTTGTTACCTGAATGATCCAGTGTGTGTTTTTTTTTTTTTTTTTTTTTTTGTGATAGTTGTTCATAAGTCAAAACAGTTAAACTGCCTGCTGTTCAGAAAAATCCTTCAGGTCACACAAATCTGTTGGTTTTTCAGCATTTTTGTGTACTTTAACCCTTTCCAACAATGATTGTTTGATTTTGAGATCCATCTTTTCACACTGAGAACAACTGAGGGACTCATATGCAACTATTACAGAAGGTTCAAATGCTCACTGATGCTTCAGAAGATAAAACAATGCATTAAGAGCCAGGGGTGTAAACTTTTGAACAGAATGAAGAAGTGTACATTTTTCCTAAATGTCATGTATTTTTTAATTTAGTACTGCCTTTCAGAAGCTACAGAAGCTACTTGCATGTTTCCCAGAAGACAAAAGAAGTTACATTTACCCTGATCTTCAAAAGTCTTCTGGCTCTTAATGCATTGTTTTATCTTCTGAAGCATTAGTGAGTGTTTGAACCTTCTGTAATAGTTGCATATGAGTCCCTCATTTGTCCTCAGTGTGAAAAGATTGATCTCAAAATCATACAATCATTCTTGGTAAGGGTTCAAATAGACAAAAATGCTAAAAAAAAAAAAAAAAAACAAAAAAAAAAAAAAACAGAATTTGTGTGACCTGAAGGACTTTTCTAAAAAAAAAAAAAAACAGCAGGCAGTTTAACTGTTCAGAACAAACAATTATCACTAAAAAACAAAACAAAACAAAAATCAGCTGTGGATCATTCAGGTAACAGCACAGTATTAAGAATCAAGTATATGTAAACTTTTGAACAGGGTCGTTTTTATAAATATTATTTTCTCTTGTGGACTATATGTAAACTTCTTCTATGTGAATTATCTTATTCAGGTAAGTACTAAATAAAAAATAACATGCATTTTGTATGATCCCTCTTATTTTGGTAAAATAATTACCTTTTTGCAGATTCTGCAAGTTGTATGTAAACTTTTGACTTCAGCTGTAAAGCTGGATTCAGTAGTTTGCTGCTAATTTAAAAGGTTTTACACATTACTAAATTGTGATCTGTGAAAGGTCATCTGAATGGTGTATGCTGACATGAGATAAAGACTGTACTCAACATTTCTCTATAAAAAGTGTTTTAATTATATATGGCTGCAGGTCACCCCTCGCCCTTAGTGCATTTAACCATATTGAAATGAGGTTTCGCTAAACGTCAGAGTGATTCATTACACTAATTGGCTGCCACCTCTGTCGATATGCTAGTAAATGGCTTCTTGAATGAGACACAATGTAGGACAGGACTTGATTATTCTATCAGGAGTTGATTGGATAGTTGGATCTCGTAAGAGACACGTTGGAAGAAAGACAAAAATCCACTTTAGTAAAGTAACAATGAAAATACTGTCTAGTATTAATGTTTTCATATGACAGGCGTTAATAACATACAGACTGTTAAAGGAGAAGTCCACTTCCAAAACAAAGATTCACATATAATGTACTCACCCCATTGTCATCCACGATGTTCATGTCTTTCTTTCTTCAGTTGTAAAGAAATTTTTTTGAGGAAAACATTTCAGCATTTTTCTACATATAATGGACTGCTATGGTGCCCCGATTTTGAACTTCCAAAATGCAGTTTAAATGCAGCTTCAAACTATCCCAAATGCGGTTGTAAACAATACCAGCCGAGGAAGAAGGGTTTTATCTAGCGTAACGATCAGTTATTTTCATTAAAAAAATACAATTTATATACTTTTTAATGTCAAACGCTCGTCTTGTCTTACTCTGCCTGGACTGTTTTTTTTTCTGGACTGTTTTCTTCCAGATTTCAGGGAGAGCAAGGCAAAAGGAGCGTTTGAGATTAAAAAATATTTAAATTGTATTTTTTTTAAATGAAAATAACCGATCGTTTCGCTAGATAAGACCCTTCCTCCTCGCCTGGGATTGTTTACAACCGCATTTGAACTGCATTTTGGAAGTTCAAAATCGGGGCACAATATAAGTCTATTATATGGAGATAAATGCTGAAATGTTTTCGTCAAAAAAAACAATTTCTTTACGACTGAAGAAAGAAAGACATGAACATCTTGGATGACAAGGTCTGAGTACATTATATGTGAATCTTTGTTTTGGAAGTGGACTTCTCCTTTAAAGGAAAAAAAAAAACATTTGCTGAGAAAGAAGTCACCCCCAAGCTTTCCAATATGTAGATGAGTTTGTTGCTTTATCAGAACAGATTTAGAGAAATATAGCATTACATCACTTGTTCATCAATGGATCCTCTGTAGTGAATGGGTGCCATCAGAATTAGAGTTCAAACAGCTGATAAAACCATCACAATAATCCACAGCATGAAACATGAAATGCATGAAAAGCTACATGTTTGTAATGAACAAAGTAATGAAGTTTAAAAAAAGTTTTTTTTTTTTTTTTTTTTTTTAACTTTGAAGCATTACTCTTGCCCAAAATATGAGTATGTAATATTGCTTCCTCCACTTAAAAAAAGCTCACCCTCCCTTGTCCTCTCAATTCAAAATCTGCTGAAATGTTAGTTTAAAACTGTTAAATGTGACCCCGGACCACAAAACCAGCCATAAGAGTCAACTTTTTGAAATCGAGATTTATACATCAGCTGAAAGCTGAATAAATAAGATTTCCATTGGATGTAAAGTTTGTTAGGATAAGACAATATTTGGCAGAGATACACTATTTGAAAATCTGGAATCTGAGGGTGCAAAAAAATCAAAATATTGAGGAAATAACCTTTAAAGTTGTCCAAATGAAGTTCTTAGCAATGCATATTATTAATCAAAAATTACGTTTTTATAAAATTATCGTACGAAAGTTTACACAGTGTCTTCATGAAATATGATCTTTACTTAATATCCTAATGATTTCTGTCATAAAAGAAAAATCAATAATTTTGACCCATACAATGTATTTTTGGCTATTGCTACAACCGTGCTACTTAAGACTGGTTTTGTGGCCCAGGGTCACAAATGTTGGTTGATCTGTGCATATTTCTCTCCTGATTCAGACAATACAACTTTTTCACAGAAGAAAAGAGTATTGTGGATAGCAGATTCATAGATTCAACTCAGCTTTTTAACTTCACAAGTTGCTAATTGATGGACTGGAGTTGTGTGATTGCTTGTGATGTATTTATCAACTGTTTGGACTCCCATTCACTGCAGAGGGTTCATTGGTGAGCAAATGATTGCTGAATTTCTCCAAATCTGTTCTAGTGAAGAAACAAACTCATCTTGGATAGCTTGAGGGTGAGTACATCTTCAACAATTTATTTCTTTATTTTTTTTCTCGGGTGAACTATATCTTTGACCACAACGAAAGCATTGTTAGATCTCATAGCTACTGCTTTTAAAGAAAAAAATAAAACCGTTAAACATATGAAATGTCTTTATTTCACTCTGGTTGATAAGGAAGAATACATTTATCAGACCTCATTGTGAAATTCATCCATTCATTGCACTCGTGAAAGCCAGACTGTGAAATTCAAAACGTTTCCCTCTCCAGCTCATTAGTTTCTGCTTCGACTATACAATAAATCACTATTCTGGCATGCTTAGCACAATACAAAGCATGAAGTTAAAATATAAAAAGGCTCTCCAGCAGCCGGTCCGTCATGCTTATCAGTTTTGCTGATCTCAGCGCTCAAGGATACTGACAGTCCAAAAACACCAAAACGCCACCAGACTGTCATAAATAATCCTCTGTCTGTGTTTTATGGAGCTGAAAGCTAGCTTAAGCATAAGCATGCAGGTTCAATACCAAGAGATAAACACTGTTGATTTATTGAGCTGGTATTTACAGTGAACAACGACGGTGTGAAATGAGCAGGATGCCAGTTGCTGGTTGGTAGCTTTCCAAGTGCATATGCCATACAGAAGCTGTAATCACAGGTGTGTGTGTGTGCATGCGATGAACTGTGGTGTGTAATGGGAGTCTGCAGTGGAGCTGTAGGTGATGGTTTTGTCCTCCAGGGGGCAGTCCGAGTCCAAACTCTAGCAGGAGTCCAAGACGAGGCAGATCTGCTCAAAGACATCTTCTGGGGGCTGCTCGGCATCAATCTACATACACGCACACATAACACGGTTGTTAGAAATCATAAGCTGAAAAGTAGGGCATCAACCCACAGGAGAACCGTCATACAGTGCTAATAAATCCTACAAACATGCAGCTGCTCTGAATGTGTTTATCTCTTACATATATAAAGGTTCATCTGTTTGCTTTATGTTGTCATCGTCACTGGATCATCAGATATGAATATAGTGTAACAACTCCATTTCAGTTTCCACTAGGAAACAACCGATAAATAAGTCGCAACTGCAAATGCTTTACAGAATAGTGAATTTTCTTTAAACAACCTAGTGAGTGAACTGAGCAATAGCTACCGAATGAAATATTTTAGATTGTAACTAGACAAATATCTGTTTAATAACAGAAATCTTGTATGCCTTTTAAGATTTGAATATTATTTAATATATTTCGGGTATAAAATCCACATAATAAAATGTACCATAGTACTACCTTGTTTTTTTGGACATGTACCACAATGTATTCTTTAAAGCACCTTTGTGAATTTATGATAATAATCCAGTAAAAATGCTAATTCAGTCATTTATTCATTGTCTTGTCATTCCAAACCTGTATTACTGTCTTTCTTCTGCAGATATTTTAGTAAATGTTGGTAGCCAAAAATTTTTGGTGCGCATTGACTTGTTTTGTGTGGATGGGCAAAAAAAGAATTAGACATTTGTGACCCTGGACCACAAAACCAGTCATAAGTAGCACGGGTGTATTTGTAGCAATAGCCAACAATGCATTGTTCAGGTCAAAATTCATTAGGATATTAAGTAAAGATCATGTACCATAAAGATATATTGTAAATTTCCTACCGTAAATATATCAAAACTATATCAATAAATCAAAATTATCTTCTGCACCCTCAGGTTCCAGATATTCAAATAGTTGCATCTCTATTTATTCAGCTTTCAGATGATGTATAAATCTCACTTTCAAAAGAAAATGACCTTTATGACTGGTTTTGTTGTCCAGGGTTACATATCATGTATTTTATGTTACACAGACAAAAAGTAAGGCATTTGGAACAACATGAGAGTGAGTAAATGACAGCATTTGCATTTTTGGTTGCGCTATCCCTTTAAAAGACTGCTTTTCTTCCTAGAGATCAGAGGATATTTTTGCACTTCAGCTACTTTCATTTATCTGACAGAGTGAAAACGTCCTGTCCTGACATGACAAACCCAAATCTAGTTAATATAGATGCCCTTTGTGTAGTCGAAATAACTAATATTTGAAGGATTTATTTTAACGACAGACTAAAATCATTAATAAGCTACTCTGTGCTGATCCTAAGATGTTTGCCTGAGCTTGAGGTCAGGGTAACCAGTCAAAATGTTCCACTCAATGGACAAATTACACTGAAACATCACAGCTCTGACTAATTGTAGCTTGGCTTCTCTATACCCACCTTGTGCAGAACTTCTCTGTGTTCGTAGTGACTGACCACGGGATTGACCAGGCTGCAAAATCCGTCCACTCTACGGCGAGTGTCTCTGTCTCTGGCTTCTTTAGTGTGCAGGCTGCAGGTGGCCCTCTGCTGCAGCCGTCGACTCATGATGTCTGCGGAACATTCCAGGAACAGAGCTATGTCGGGCTGCCCCATCTGAAACACAAACATATATTTCAAGTAAGAAAAAGGCAATCAAACGCAGTGGTGTCTATCATGAACATCTCAAAATATAATGATGTGCTGGTGTTTATAGTATATTTAGTATTTTAATTACATAATTACATTACTATATTTAGTATAGTTAAGGTCAAGTTTACATACACCTTGCAGAATCTGCAAAATGTTAATTATTTTATTAAAATAAGAGGGATCATACAAAATGCATGTTATTGTTTATTTAGTACTGACCTGAATAAAATATTTCACATTAAAGATGTTTACATATATTCCACAAGAGAAAATAATAGTTGGATTTATAAAAATGACCCTGTCCAAAAGTTTACATACGCTTGATTCTTAATATGTGTTGTTACCTGAATGATCCACAGCTGTTATATGCAACTATTTCAGAAAGTTTAAATGCTCACTGATGCTTCAGAAGGAAACATGACGCATTAAGAGCCAGGGGGTAAAAACTTATGGAATTTGAAGATCAGGGTAGATGTTACTTATTTTGTCTTCTGGGAAACATGTAAGTATCTTCTATAGCTTCTGAAGAGCAGTACCAAATGAAAAAAAAAAAATAATATATATATATATATATATATATATATATGATACTTATGCAAAATAAGAAAAATGTACACATCTTCTTTCTGTTTCAAAAATTTACACCCCTGGCTCTTAATGGATTGTTTTTTTTTTTTTTTTCAGGAGCATCAGTGAGCATTTGAACCTTCTGTGATAGTTGCATATGAGTTTGTTGGGAAGGGTTTAAATACACAAAAATGCTGAAAAACCAAATAATGTGTGAGACATAAAGGATTTTGTCTCACAAATAATAACAAACAATTAACATTTTGCAGATTCTTAAAGATGTATGTAAACTTTTGACTTCAGCTGTATATTGGATTTCAAACACTGTTTGGGTGGTTTCATTGTGTCTTGCTGGTTTAAAGGGTTCGTTCACCTAAAGTGTTTGTTGTTGGTGAAGGTGATTTTGTCTATTCATGATAAGCACTAACCTTGGCTTCATACTCTTGGGCCTGCTTCAGATTTTTTGGGAAGCCAGTAACCAGGAAGCCCTTCCCCTGACGCACAGTAGATGCCATAGCCTCGCACAATAGATCCAGAAGCGTGTCCTTAAACACACACAGAAGAGAAAAACACATGAACATTCACATACAGATTTACAATCTGTAAGAACGGCTGGATGCATTGGAACATGGACACAAACACACACATTAGATTAGAAGTGAGAAGTCTGATGTCTGGGAACCCTAAAAGTAGTTCACAGCAAATGTTAATGACAGGCATGTTGCTAGGCAACACCACTGTAACATAAATCATCTGATTAAGTCTGAATCTCTCTGAGCCACATGTCAAACTGCACCAAACAAAACAAAAAAGCAAGAGCTTAAGTTAGGTAGCGGCTGGAGGGCCTGTCTGCCTCTTTTAGCTCCATTCCTAATCAAACACACCTGCTTGTAATTGTTACAGTAATCCTGAAGATCTCAGTTAGATTTTTTAAGTGTGTTTGTTTATGGAGCTAAACACTGCAGGTCATTCCTGATTTCTCTCTATCACTTCTTGTCCCTTATTAAAAACTGCCATAGAGTACATTCATAGTTCAGTCATAAAACTCTTCTGAGTAGCTGATGCCAGTTTAACCTTTTCTAAAGTGGCAGCATAGCCAATTGATCTCTTTTCCCTATCTATTTCAGTCTTGACCTAGTCCATATAATTACTGCACACCATGAGAATTTTTGTTTAGCCCTCCTCATTACTCATTACTTTATCTTGCAGCAGAATGTATTGCAATCCTTATAATTATGAGTGTTTTAGCAATAAGCCTAACTAATGCCAACAGTAGCAGTGTGACAGCTGTAGTCTGCCAAAATCAATCCTACTTACACTTAATTTTTAATCAATTAAAAGTCTGTTAAATCTATTACTAAAAGGGATTGTGACATGAGAAATCAAATTTGCCTTGATCTTTTGACATACAAGAAGTCTTTGTGCCATTAAAACATCCTGCAAATTTCATAGTTAAAGCATCCTACTCTTTATTTTGTCTGGATATTGGGTGATCTATGACGTCACAAAGGCAAATACATTTGCATATGACCACTTACAGAGCAGGACATCAATTACGTTCATGTCTTTCTTTCTTCAGTCATAAAGAAATTATGTTTTTTGAGGAAAACATTTCAGGATTCTTCCTCGGCTGGGATCGTATGAAGCTGCATTTAAACTGCATTTTGGAAGTTCAAACTCGGGGCATCATAGCAATCCATTATATGGAGAAAAATCCTGAAATGTTTTCCTCAAAAAACATAATTTATTTACGACTGAAGAAAGAAAGACATGAACATCTTGGATGACAAGTGGGTGAGTACATTATCTGTAAATTGTTGTTATGGAAGTGGACTTCTCCTTTAACAGCTGACACTTACCAACAACGGATGGAAGAACTGCGTCTTGTCAAAAGCAAATAGAACTCATTATAATGACTGATGATGTCTATACTGGATACAGTAGTTTCTGACGTACTCGACACATTTGAGTCTGCTAACGACAGGACAAATGGAAGAGTGAAAGAATGTTCGCTTTGATGCGTCCGGTTTAAACAGCTTGTTTGCATCACTGTACAGACTTCAGAAGGATCCCAGCATCAGGAACAGGTGGATGATTTATTTTTAATGGCATCCTGGATTGTGTCAGAGGATTTTATGTTTGTTTAGAACATTTAACTGCAGATTGTTTTGTGAACGAGGCACAATGTAATGGAGACTTCGCAAAGGAACTTTTGTTGAAACATGAAGCAAGTCAGCTGCATTGGATCTGACAATAACAACAGTAAACAATTTACTGATGCTTTGTCTGTAAATGACGGTTTTAAATGGATAGTGCTGTCAAAACACTTACTATACAATGACATTAGTCAGTCAAAACAGTGGCCGTTTTGTTTTGCAAACAATACTTACCGTATGTTTATTGCAGAGGTTGCGTTAGACTTTAACATTGTCCGTCAGACAGGGTTGCAAAAATTTGACATAATCTATTATTATTGTACTTTCATATTTTAAAGGGGTCATTGGGCCCATTTTCCACAAGTTGATATGATTCTTTAGGGTCTTAATGAAAAGTCTATAATATACTTTGGTTAAAAATTCTCAAAGTTAGTGTAAAACAACACCCTTTTTACCTTGTCAAAATCAGCTCTGCAGAAATCAACCGATTCTGATGGATTATTCCTTTAAATGCAAATGAGCTCTGCTCGCCCCGCCCCTCTCTTCTCTCTGTGGAGTGACAAGCCTGTTTACTTCAGCTGCATATAGCCGCGTTTATCTGCTAAACTTGCAAACTAGTACGTTATTAGAAAAGGTGATGGCAGAGATTCATAAAAGAAAACCTTTTACTCACTTCTGCTGTAGGTGAAGCTGGATCACGAATGATTTGCGTGAACATAGACGCATTTATGTAGATCGGGAGGCGCATTCCCTTCACAAACAAATGTAATCCACTGCATCTTCAGCGGCTCAGATGTCGGGAGTAAATGATGACCACTACAATATGTTCATTATTACATCCAGCAACACCTCGATCGCTCAATCGGAGATATTCTTGTCTAACTTACATCCCTGCTCAATCAACTATCGTGGAGCGCCCTCTGTCGGTGTGACGCCACACTGACAGGCATGTGAGAATGGCTCGATTTGAAAAAGGGGATATTATTTTTACAGATTAATTAAAAACCACTGCATGGATTTTTATCATTATAGGGTAGATGTGTACATACACTGCCAACACGCATTAACGTTCAAACAACATGTAAAAGTGAACTTTGCATCCGATGACCATTTTGGCGCTCTTTAATGTGGTGTGATAGATCGTTGTAGCTTCTGGGTACTGGCCTGTGCGTAATGAAACGCATAGCAAAACATTTGTAACAGTTTTGTTTTTGTTCTGGATCCAGTGCTCTGCTGCTACACTAGAGCGCACTCACCATTAACTGGACAGGAGTGGGAATTACAGTTAGAAGTTACAATAGCTCACCCTCAGTGTAATTGTCAGGAATCTGGTCGGTGTCCTGTTGTCCGCTCACCACCAGATGTCACTCTCACCTCACCTACACACTCTGACTGTTGCACCACACTCCGGACTGCATCTCCCATCCTTCAACGCACTGGTTGCGTCTGCCCCCGTGACCAATCAGGCTTCCTATAAAGCCCCAGACTTTCCCAGAGCACTTCACGGATTGTTGAATTATTGTATTGTTGTGATTGTTAGCGTTTCCTAGTTTCCTCGTTCCTAGTTCCTGGTTTTGTTCTCCCGCCTGGTTTTCTCGTTCACTCTGTCTAGCCGCCTGCCTTTGGATTTTCGCTCTGGTTTATTGGACTATTCTCTTCTACTGTCTGTGATATTCCTGTCTGCTCCTTCCTCGACCCTGCCTGTACGACTATGTCTTTGTCCCGCCCATCTAATAAAAGCTCGCGCATGGATCCGCTCGCCTCTCCTCTCTCACTCCCTGTAACAGAACAATCCGACACAACAGGATCCAGCAGCTTTCTACCCGGACATTCACATGATATGGACACAGACAGGATTCTTTGCCGCATCAAACAAGGACCTAAAACACTGGATCAATACATCCGTGAGTTTCTCTCCATTTCAAACTACTCCACCCTACCGGACTGTTTAAAAATTGAACTTTTCTGTGATGGCGTAAATCAGCCTTTAAGGGCGAGGCTGAGACGCGAGGGTCCGCGTTCATCTCTCGCGGGATTTATGAACTTTGCTTTATTGTGTGTGGGCTCGCCGTGTACTGTGGAGGTCGCGAAGGAGGAACGCGACAACGCGGACATGGCAGCCGCGCATCCCGCGCACAGATTGGTGGTAATGCCGGATCACGACGCCACAAACAAGTTTTCCGCCTGGATCGCTCGTGAAATGGCGGCCGTGGAGGAGCGCGCTCGAGCTATGGCGACGACAGCGGTGCCCGTTCACAAAATGGCGGCCGCGCCGGAGCGCGATCATACTCAGGCGGCGACAACACAGCCCGTGCACACAATGGCAGCGACTGCGGTGCGCGCTCACAAGATGGCGGCGACGGCGGAGCCCGTTCACAAAATGGCGGCGATCACAGAGCTCCGTCACGTCACAGCTGCCATACAAGAGCCATTAAAAGGTACAGTGACATTTCCTGAGTCAAGTCAAGTTTCCAAGTCAAGTCAAGGTACAGCTGTATTTCCTGAGTCAAGTCAAGTTGCAGCTGTGTTTCCTGAGTCAAGTCAAGTTGCAGCTGTGTTTCCTGATTCAAGTCAAGTTACGTTGCCAAGTCAAGTTACGGCTGCTGTTCCCGTGCCAAGTCAAGCTACGGTCCGTGTTCCTGTGTCAAGTCAGGTCAAAGCTGTGTTTCCTGTGTCAAGTCAAGTCAGAGCTATCGCTCCTATCTCAAGTCAAGTTACAGCCATCTTCCCTGAGCCAAGTACCGTCAAGATGGCTGCCACGCCAGAGCCACTGCACAAGATGGCTGCCACGCCAGAGCCACTGCACAAGATGGCTGCCACGCCAGAGCCACTGCACAAGATGGCTGCCACGCCAGAGCCACTGCACAATATGGCCGCCATCCGGACGCCACCTGTGGTCATGATGGCCTACGTGCTGGACACACCCCTAATGACGGTATGGGCGGCTAAGGTGGTGCTCCTTCACACCGCGGCGGCTACCCCGGGGTCAAGTCAGGCTTCCAAGTCAAGTCAAGCAACAGAGTCAAGTCAAGCAATGGAGTCAAGTCAAGCCAAAGCTGTTGTTCTTCCTGAGTCAAGCCACGACACAGCTGTTGTTTTCCACGAGGCAAGCCAAGATACAGCTGTCCCCCACGAGTCAAGCCAAGTTACAGCTGTGCTCCACGAGTCAAGCCAGGTCACAGCTGTACCCCATAAGTCAAGCCAAGTCACAGTTGTTCCCCACGAGTCAAGTCACGCTACAGCTGTTGTTCCTAAGTCAAGCCATGTTATTCCTGAGTCAAGTCACGTAACAGCTGTTGTTCCTGAGCCAAGCCATATTGTTCACGAGTCAAGTCCTGGTACAGCGGGTCTCCATGAGCCAAGCCAGGTTATAGCAGTTCCTCATGAGCCAAGTCAAGCTGCTGCTGTTTTTCCAGAGCCAGGTCAAGCTTCAGCCACTGCTCCAGAGTCAAGTCAGGCTACGGCTGTAGCCTCCAAGTCCAGTCAAGCTGCCAAGTCCAGTCAAGCTGCCAAGTCCAGTCAAGCTGCCAAGTCCAGCGACGCCAAGGCTGTTGTCCCTGAGTCAAGTCATGTTGTTCCTGAGTCAAGTCATGTTACAGCGGATTTCCATGAACCAAGCCCAGTTACAGCTGGGCGTCACAAACCGAGTCAAGTTACTACTGATCTTCACGAAGCAGGTCAAGTCACAGTTGGTCATCACGAACCAAGTCACATCCTGCCCGACGGCTCAGAGCCCCATCACGCCTCGTCTGACCGCCCAGAGTCAAGTCACGCCTCATCTGACCGCCCAGAGTCAAGTCACGCCTCGTCTGACCCTCCAGAGCCCAGTCACATCTCGTCTATCTGTCTAGAGCCTCACCATGTCTCGTCTGACCGCCCAGAGTCAAGCCACGTCCCGCCTGACCGCTCTGAGTCAAGTCACGTCCCGCCTGACGTCCCAGAGCCTCTCCATGTTTCATCAGACCTCCCAGTGCCTCGTCATGTCTCGTCTATTCGTCCAGAGCCAAGTCACGTCTCGTCTGACCTTCCAGAGCCGTGCCATGCCTCGTCTGATATCCCACGATCACGGCCTATCATGATAGCCAGCGTACTGGACCCACCACAACCTCCCGCTGCTGCTCTTCCTTTAATGGCGGTTGCCATGTGGTGTGTGTGGGCTGCACACTGTGCCCCTGAGGTCACGTCTGTTCACAAGCCTGCTCCAGAGCTCCCGTCTGGTCTCAAGCCTGCTCCAGAGCTCCCGTCTGGTCTCAAGCCTGCTCTAGAGGTCCCGTCTGGTCTCAAGTCTGCTCCAGAGGCCTTCCCCATCAGAGAAGCTGCGCCATTGCCCCCAGAGGTGTCAGCATTTGCTGTAGAACCTTCTATGGGGGCGGCGTTATCCTTCGGTCTCTCTGCTTCTCTCCCTATTCTCTCTGCCTCCTCTGTCCCTGCTCTCCCCAGGTCCCAGACCATGACGCAGGTTCCTGTTCCGCCCCGGAGGGCTGCGGCGCCTCCTGCTCCGCCCCGGAGGGCTGCGGCGCCTCCTGCTCCGCCCCGGAGGGCTGCGGCACCTCCTGCTCCGCCTCCTGTTCTGCCCCGGAGGGCTGCTGCGCCTTCTCCCCCTATTCTGTCTGCCTCCTCTGTCCCTGCTTTCCCCAGGTCCCAGACCATGACGCAGATTCCTGTTTCGCCCTGGAGGGCTGCTGCGCCTCCTGCTCCGTCTCCTGTCCCGCCCTGGAGGACCGCTCTGCCTCCTGTTCCGCCTCGGAGGGCTCCTGCGCCTCCTGCTCCACCCTGGAGGGCGCCCGCGCCTCATGCTCTGCCTCCGGCTCCGCCCTGGAGGGCTCTTGCGTCGCCTGTCCCGCCTCCGGTTCCGCCCTGGAGGGCTCTTGCGTTGCCTCCTGCGCCTCCGGCTCCGCCCTGGAGGGCTCCTGCGCCTCCGACTCCGCCCTGGAGGACCCCTGCTCCGCCTCCGCCCTGGAGGACTCCTGCTCCGCCTCCGGCTCTGCCCTGGAGGGCTCCTGCGCCTCCTGCTCCGCCTCCGCCCTGGAGGGCTCCTGCTCCGCCTCTGGCCCTGCCCTGGAGGGCACCTGCTCTGTCGGTCCTGCCTCAATCACTGGGCCTCCCACATGGACCTGGCCCTCCAGCCCTCGCCCTGTCTCGCTCCCACCCCACCGCTCCCCTGGACTGTTGTTCCCTTCGAGCGTCTGGAAGCCGCTCCTTGGGGGGGGGCTATGTCAGGAATCTGGTCGGTGTATTTTAATTTGCACTATTTTTGCAAGACAAGTCTTAAAAGACCTGCTTTTTAAAATGAAATAATTTCAGATTTTTTTTTTTTTTCAAAAAAAAATAAGGGTTCAGAATAAGGGTTGAAAATAATATTTTTTTTCTGCATATATATTTGTTTTTGGTGTCATGACATCTTTAACTGTAATGGGTTTCCAGATGCGCTCTTAAAAGTTGGTTAAATTAACTTTCAACATCTATCCTGGTTTTCTCTTATAGGAAAATGGACCAAAAATGAAATATAATTTGTCCTTTGCTCACTGGTCCACAATCCTGCTCCACAGCTGTATATAGCTATCTGATTTGTTGCTATTGTTGTTGTTATTCTCTCTTTCAATGTGGACAGACAGTTATTCTCCTTTGGGAAATGGACCAAAAATTGTAATCTTGTTTGCAGGGGCATATACAATTTTGTTCAATACGGTCTAGATTAAGCGGTCTGCTTTCTCTAAATCATAATTGCCACCTGCCACTAGCACCAGGGAGTAGAAAATTGGGGTTTGTCTTCAGTTGTGCTATATTTCTACTGTCTTTGACTGTGCTCATACTTTATTTATTTTTCCAAAAGCCTATTGTTTGTGAAGTACATGTCTGGAATTTATTATTTTTGCATGTTCGTGGTACACACTGTCATGAGGTTTTGCTAAATTTTTTTGAAACGAAGACTTTAGATGTCCCAGCACAATTTCCTGTTTCAATAGAAAATGTGTCAATCCAGGAAAGAAAGCTGCAAAATTAATTTACATAGCCTATGTAATAATTATTACAGCGCTATTTCATAACACTTCTCAGTAAAAGGTTACTGAGAAGTGTTATAAAACAGTGTGTCTTCCTGTGTTTGTTTCAGAATTGTTAAATCCAGTGAAGGTGAAGATGATCGTTGTAATTTTCAGTAATGGACTTTAACAAGATTGTGCACCTCGGGAAGCTGCTCTCCTCTTTCCAAAAGGTCTCGGAGAAACCGTCCTCTCTCGCTGTGAGACTGCAACTCGCTGCACAGGATGTCCCCAGGACACAGGCGCTTTAAGCTGTACCGTTCCTCTATCTTCTCTGATTGGAGAGCCTTCCCCGATCCTGGCCCACCTGGTCAAAATGAGAAAGTTGAGAACAGATCCATAATGAAAAACTGCTAATAAAACACATAGGAAAGATTGTTCTAAATAGCAGGGAACAAGGGCCAGATCTTCAGTAATTGACTGTCTTGGGAGATGTGGGATGGATTATCAGCGATATCGTATGGTCTGTACCTCACACTATGCGCTGGCCCACCCCGACCTCGCCATCTGACTGAACTCCCACAGGCTTTCATTAAAATTCTGCACACAGCTCAGGGCAGCCCTTATCTATCTAAACAGTCCACAGGCAGACTTCCCCAGGGTTAACCACAGCCAACAGCTGTTGTCTATAACACTGATGACGAGGATGTAGGCATAATTCAAACTCTTAAGAATGCCCAAAATGAATTTGGTTGGATGTTATAGTTATAGAGCTATTTCCACTTTTACTGTGTGCTGACAAATCATTCCTAGGTCAATATTGCTGTTAGTAGCCTGGTTTCCATCCAAAGTTGCAAATTTAACTTATGTACAAAAGTTGTAATATCGCATAAAACATTTGCACCGTTTCCACCGAACAAGTCAAAAAGAACAAAATCTTGATGCTATATATTACCGGTGTTGGGGAAAGTTATTTTTAAAAGTAATGCATTACAATTTTGCATTACTCCCTGAAAAAGTAACTAATTACGTTACGTAGTTACTTTTTATGGAAAGTAATGCGTTACGTTCCTTTTACATTACTTTTTAAATTTGGGCAGGGCTTGCTTCTTTGTTTTTAATATAAAACAATTCTAATGTAAAAGCCCTTTTACACCAAAAGAGAAATGAATTCACCTCAGGCTAAAAGAAAAGTACATTTATGCAGAAGATCACTCTTCAGCTATAAAAAAATGAAGCACAAATGTTAGTTTATCTAAAGTAATTTTTGCTTACATCAGTATGGTTGAATTGCATCATTGAAGGTCAGCAGCAAAGACACTGGTTAATAAAATGGGATTGAATACATAAAGAATATTTGTTTTATTTAACATATGCAATTATTGCAGGGTTGCGTCATATTCTTATTTTTTATGCATTTTGAGGAACACTGAATCTTTTTTTTGTGAGTGAGATGAATTAATACATGTTCACATTTAGTCTAGAATACAGCAACATCATGTTTACTCCCAATTTCCCGACAGGAGACTTGTCAGTCAATAAATGGGGAAAAAAGTAACTCTAAGATATTTTCTTAGAAATTCAAAAGTAATGCATTACTTTACTGGTTACTTGAAAAAGTAATATTACGTAACTCGCGTTACTTGTAATGCGTTACCCCCAACACTGTATATTACTAAGAAAAGTAGGAGAAAACACTTAAAGGGGTCATTGGATGCCCATTTTCCACAAGTTGATATGATTCTTTAGGGTCTTAATGAAAAGTCTATAATATACTTTGGTTAAAAATTATCAATGGTTGTGTAAAACAACACCCTTTTTACCTTGCTAAAATCAGCTCTGCAAATATCATCCTGTTCTGGTCGAGGCTGCTTTAAATGTTAATGAGCTCTGCTCGCCTCACCCCTCTCTTCTCTCTGTGGAGTGACGAGCCTGTTTACTTTAGCCGCATTTAGCCGTGTTTATCCGCTAGACTTGCTAACTAGCATGTTATTAGGAAAGGTGATTGCAGAGATTCATAAAAAAAAAACCTTTATACTCACTTCTGCTGTAAGTGAAGCTGGATCACGAATGATTTGCGCGAACATAGACACATTTATGTAGATCGGGAGGCACATTCCCTTCACAAACAAACTTAATGCACTGCATCTTCAGCGGCTCAGATGTCGGGAGTAAATGACGACCACTATGTTCATTATTACATACAGCAACACAACACCTTAATCGCTCAATCTAAGATATTCTTGTCTAACTTACATCCCTGCTTCAGCATCGAAACAATCGAGGTTGGACTGTGACAGCTGATCTGAGGTAAGACGCTCATGTCAATCAACTGTCGTGGTGGTGGTCTCTGTTGGTGTGAATGGCTCGATTTGAAAAAGGGAATATTATTTTTACAGATTAATTAAAAACCACTGCATAGATTTTTATCATTATAGGGTAGATTTGTACATACACTGCCAACACACATCAACATGAAAAAGTGAACTTTGCATCTGATGACTCCTTTCATATAGAAATTTTCATATATAATAAATTACTTTGCCTCAGAGCAAGCAGATGAAACACAATAAGTGTGATCGTTTCTTCCGGAGGTAGATGTCTGCTATTTGGGAACGCAGTCGTGAAAGACAGTTCTGGGAGGAAATACTTTGATGACAGGCTTTGCTCAGATATTTCAGAATGACCATAACGACATTTCAGATGCTGTGGAACAAGATTGGTCCACTGGTTAGACGGGTTTTGCCGTCCCATAGCACAAAGTCACATGATCTTTTTAATGTGTATGGAGGAATTTATTCAACAAATGCATTTCCATCTCTCATTAACCCTTCTTCGCAAAAAGTCAAAAACCACCTCAAGGAAGCGTAAAAACTTTTTTGCGAATTAAGGGATGAAAATGTGCACGAGTGATGGAAACACAGCTACTGATACCATTGTTTTTTTTGTTTTGTTTTTTCAGTGTAAATATTGTAAATAAATAAATATTCAGTGTAAATAAATAAATATTGTTAGGTTTTTTTGTCTCATGCTTTTGTTACACTATTCCAGTATTCAGTGTCGTATGATCGTTCAGAAATCGTTAATATTTTTGTTGAAAATTGTCACTTTTGTCAGGATTAATAACTTTTCACAATGAAAAAAAGGGTTCAAAATCTTTGCCATACATGTTGTTTTTACCTAGTCCTAGATTTCTTATGTTTGCCCACAAGACTAAAAATATCTTTTTAGCATCTCTAAAACCTTGTCTTTTTTATCTAGACAGCACTGATGAAAAAATAAATAAATAAATAAATAAATAATAATAATAATAATAAAAAAGAGGTGTTCTGCTAACAATCCTGACAAACCTGACAATCCTACCCAGTCGCTGTTTTTTAATCCTTCAAATTTGAGCGCTACAATCAGGCTTGGATTTATCTTATTCTTCATGCACCTCTATTTTGGACACACTGTTTTATATACATGTGAGAAAACCAGAAAATTGCTTTTACCCTGTTAGGCTACTCTGAATCTCTCTATTCTATTCTAAAAAAAAAATACATACTTTCAAAGGCATCCCAAATCTGGCAATTAAGCCTAATCTAATTCTTTTTCTTGACAGGTAGGCTAAAGTGCATATGCAGCACTGATACATCTTTTAGCAAGTCTTTAACGTGTCAGTTAGGTTGGTCAAATGCACTTGAGAGTGTAATTCACTTAAACTATTAATCTCAGATCTGTCCATCTGACAATCGACAGCTATGTCCAAACCAAAATTACAAGGCTAACTGCTGTACCAAACTGCTGACGTGAAAGAGGACACAAACCCAGACCGTATCCACCAGGTTCCTTTCAAAGGACCGCCAAATTGATTTCCTCACATCTCTTTTCAAGAGATATAAAGCTTTTAGTTCAGTTCACTACATTCCAATTGGGTAGAGCTTTTTAACAAACATGAGGGGAGGAAAGCCCTTAGCACACAAAGACTCATACCATCTTGACCGTCTGCTTTCCATTTATCCAGGACATGAGTCATTTTCAGATGAAGACCGCCAACAGTTTCAATTAGAAACCTTATTACGACACTTTAGAAGCTTTCACCTGCCCCCAATTTCACAGTTCATTATGCTGCTTGTGCATCTGTGTTGCAAAAGAAACTTGCGTGTTATCATGTCTGATATATTTTCAGTAAGCTGTGATGTATGTACTTTGCATCACAACTTCCTGACCCGTTCTTCTGGGAAAAATGTAGATACAATGAAACATTGCTTTGCGTGTGTGTCTATAATTAAAACAATGTGCAATGAAATTATTGCATGCAGTTTTGTCAGCTAACATACCAATCACAAAGATGACCTTTGATTTCTTGGTCTCCACAGGAAAACCTGGTGGCATATTGAAAAAGTAATTACAATCAGATAATCAACTTTGGCATGTCAAAATATAGCTTTGTAATGTCATGCAGTACAGTTAATGGTGGAAACTAATAACAATAATGAAACAAATGAAATACAGCATTACCCATTACAAATAAACAAAAATAAGCTACAAACTTTATTAGTTTTACCAAGAGCAATTGTCATAACAGTCAGTGGTTATAATTTAAAATGGTTACACCCAGCTTTGATTTTGAAAAAAGGCATTAAGTTTAAGGTCTTGGCAGAAGGATTTGGTGTAACTAAAAATCAAAATTTCAAATCTTAAAAACTAGCCTATATTTTGAAATGTGAAATTTCAAAGTTTTTAGTAGCAAATTTAGAAGTTTTTAGTGGCAAATTTAAACTCTTTCTTGATCTGTGTTTGTTTAAAAAAAAAATTCAGCCTGAAATTTATAACTTTACAACTCAAACAACTCAACATTAAAACTGAATTTCAAAAGTGATTTCACTCAAAATAGTTACTAATATGTAAGTTCCATGACTAAAATCTTTCGTAACATCGAGCTTTTTTCCCTCAAGACCACAAATTTAAGTCTGGTGAGACTATTTATATTTTCTTAATTGTGTTTTCAGAACGGCATCATTATTAAACTGTATTATTATTAATCAGTAATGTCACTGTACAGACATACAGACTTCACGGCCGATTAGACACTGCTTAAACATCAACAGCATAACAATAAATAAACCCACACATGAAAACAGTACACAAAGATCAGTTGAGAGACACTGCGCTCACTTTCTCCAGCTGCCTCTGCATATCCAGCCACCTCTTCATCAATCTGCCACAGAGAAAGACACATGAGAAAAGGAATGAAAATACTTTTATAAAGTTCACAGATGTGTACAGAAATACACTGATTCTATGATCAAATGCCCCTCCAGAAATCCTCTGAATTACGTGGCATCCAAACAGCACAGTGACTTCACAATCTGACCTACAGTTTTTACATTTAAGAATTTGAGATGTTTGAGAATGCGTACTTTTTATTTAAATGTTCAATAAAGCTGGAATTTATTATTCAAAAGTGGTTGGAGAACATCTGGCAAGAGATCAGAGACCATTCATTCATACAGAATCTCTCCACATCCTCTAAATTACAAAATCTATTTTGGTGCCTCTCTTCTTTAGTTCATCCCACTCGTTTACTATAGGGTTCAGGGAACTGGGATGGCAGAGCATTTATTTTGACCCATTTTTTTGTGTTGATTTTGATGTTTTTTTTAGTTGATTTTGAGTTGATTTTGGATCATTCTTAGCAGACATTCAAATTAGGGTTGCATTGTTGAGATTGAGATGTTGAGGAAGAATCAGATGCAGGTGATCGCACTCACTCAGTCTACGTCTCTCTCATAATACTCTTATCTACATAATACATAAAGCTTTCAATGAAGTAACCCAATGTTCCTTTATTACTAGTTCTAAAGTGACATTTTCAAATTAGTAACGGAGGCTTGGGCTCAGCTGTTAAACTATCAACATGAGATTTGAATCTGGGACAGAAGGACGTAGTTCCACACACAAAAAGGTTTTTAAAGGATTAGTTCACTTCCAGAATACAAATTTCCTGATAATTTACTTCATCCAAGATGTGCATGTCTTTCTTTATTCATTCGAAAAGAAATTGAGGTTTTAGAGGAAAACATTCATTATCCATATAGTGGACTTCAGTGGTCGAAGGTCCAAAGGTCGAAGGTCCAAATTTTAGTTTCAGTGCAGCTTCAAAGGGCTCTACAAGATCCCAGTTAAGGGCAATTGTCACAACAGTCAGTGGTTATACTTTAAAATGGTTACACTCAGCTTTGATTTTTAAAAAAAGGCATTAAGTTTAAGGTCTTGGCAGAAGAACTGGTGTAATTTGGTGTAACTAAAAATCAAAATTTCAAATCTTAAAAACCACTAAAATTTTGTGCAAGCTAGCCTATATTTTGAAATGTGAAATTTAAGTTTTTAGTGGCAAATTCAAACTCTTTCTTGATCTGTGTTTGTTTGTTTTTAGTAACATCAAGCTTTTTTCCCTCAAGACCAAAATTTAAGTCTGGTGAGACTATTTATATTTTCTTAATTGTGTTTTCAGAATGGCATCATTATTTAACTGTATTATTATTAATCAATAATGTCACTGTACAGACATACAGACTTCACAGCCGATTAGACACTGCTTAAACAAACATATTTATCAACAGTATCCCAATGTTCCTTCGTTACTAGTTCTAAAGTGACATTTTCAAATTAGTAACGGAGGCTTGGGCTCAGCTGTTAAACTGTCAACATGAGATTTGAATCTGGAACAGAAGGACGTAGTTCCACACACAAAAGGGTTTTTAAAGGATTAGTTCACTTCCAGAATAAAAATTTCCTGATAACTTACTTCATCCAAGATGTTCATGTCTTTCTTTCTTCAGTCAAAAAGAAATTGAGGTTTTAGAGGAAAACATCCATTCTCCATATAGTGGACTTCAATGGTTGCCAAAAGGTTGAAGGTCCAAATTTTAGTTTCAGTGCAGCCTCAAAGGGCTCTACACGATCCCAGTTGAGGAAAAAGGGTCTTATCTAGTGGAACGATTGGTCACTTTCTAAAAAAATTAAAGAATTTGTAACTACAAATGCTCATCTTGCACCAGCTCGACCTCACGCATTACGTGATCATGCCCACATGACTTAGGTGGAAGTACTGATCCAAAATGAACATACAAAAAAATGTTTTGTTAATGCTCTTCACACACACAGAATAATAAAATAAAATAAAATAAAATAAAATAAAATAAAATAACAATTTTGTATGGAGGAAAAAATGTGATGGAGTTTTTCACCTACTCTACCTTTTTGAACCAAAATAGACATACAAACAATTAGCCTCGCGTGATTTTTCCAGTGTGGTTAAGCAATGCTTGAATTTTTGGTTAAAAAGTATATACAATTGTATTTTTTATTTTTTTTTAGAAAATTACCGATTTTTTTGCTAGGACCTTTGACCCATTGAAGTCCGCTATTTGAAGAAAAATCCTCCAATGTTTTCCTCAAAAACCTTAATTTCTTTTCGACTGAAGAAAGAAAGATGTACATCTCGGATGACATGGGGGTGAGTAAATTATCAGAAATTGACATTCTTGTACTTTTAAACTGTTGTATGAACACAATATTACACTTGTTAGGCGTGTGATATTGCTTTATATTAGCACTAAAGCCCTGCTGATATAGAATATCTTAAACTCTTTTGTGTGTGGAACTACGTTCTTCTGCCACAGATTCAAATCTTCCTTCTTCCTTCTGTCACAAATAATTCCTGTTTATTTTAACATTGTCTTTTTATTGTCATTTTCAAAATGAAGTACATCCATGTAATGAATTTTTTATTATGCAATTTTTATTATGCAAAAAATGCAATGCATTTTTTATTACTGAATTTAGCACAAAGTAAACAGATACTACAACGCTGAATACTTATGATTGTGCATAACAAATTTCCTTAATTTAAATATAATACTAGAATGTTTTTCTGCATTCAAGTAAAGAACTGCTGAGAATTTAAAGGGCCATTAAAAGCATTTAATTCTTGTGAGAGAATGCAAACATTTTAATGGTCCTGAAAACCTGTTTTTTTTTTGGCGTTTGATGGAAAGTTTTTCTTCAGATTTTACGGTGAAAATATGACACGTCTTGACAGTCATTTTGAGTTTCACTCAGCTAATTAAAACAAAAACTGCGAGGTTCCTTGTGTTTGAACATAAACACACCGCGGAAAACTGGGAACTTGACAGTTTGTGTCGTGATTACTGTGATTAAAAGAGTTCTGAGCTGTTTAACAGAAAAACCTTAGGCGGTAACTTGCCACTTTTTGCAGCATTAGAGAAGATGAGATGAAAAAGAGAGTGTGTGTGTGTGTGTGGGAGGAGTGCAGGGTGCCGCTGATGAGCGTGTTTGTGATGTGGGCAGGCCAGCCGGTACGATGACTCACTGGCAGAAAGAGAGAGAAAAGCGATACACAGACCCACAAGCCTGCGAACAAGCTCTAAGTTGAAATGCTCAGGCCACAAAGCCAGTGACATTGATATATGACCACCTCAATATTATCATTAGTGCTTGATCAAATTGATTTTGACATTTTTTATTTTTGGACCCCCCAGTAAATATTTGGATACACCAATGGCCTACATGCAAACCACATCAAAATGTTGGTTTCTTTTCCAGACCCATCATAAGCAAAACCTGATACAGTATATCACCAACTCATGCAATTCATGATTTCATCTAACTGCAGCATATAAATGTTCACCATTTACCCTTTCAACCACTACACTAGCAGTAATAAAACAAACAATGAAGTTGAATGCAAATGCTTCTTTACATGAAGAGAAATGCTTCTTGCTCACTGCAAAAATCTTTATTATTATTGTTATTATTATTACTACAGCAAATATATTAAGTCTTGTTTTCAGAGAATATGTCTCAAATTCTTTTTACTCCATTGGAAATTATTATTATTATTATATTGCTTAAAGCATGAATATAACAATATTTCATGAAGATTGTGCTTAAAACAAGAAACATAACAAATACTTGTTTTAAAAAAAAGTTGCCAAGTTTATTTCATATACTATGGTAAAAATTGTATTGCCAAAAATATGACACTATCATAGTTTATGTTTTTGTTTGATAATTTATCAATAATTTAGCTTAGGAAGTTTAGCTATTTGTTTTTTAGATTTTTTACTGAAAAACAAGACTAAAATATTGATTGAGATACTGATTATTTTGCAGTAAAGTCCTTTGAGTGCAATCTTTCCATTGCATGTTTTTGCTCTCACTCTACTTGATTTTCCTCTGTGACCGTGGAGGATGTTTTCTCATGAATATCAGTCTGCCTCTCATTCATTAGCTGTGCAGACTGAACAGCCGCGAAGGTCGGCCTGATGCGCTGTGGATGTTTGCCTTGTTTTTGTGTGTGGAGGAGCCGTGGGCACTGCAGGAAGTGTTGGATGCATGATTTCAGCAGACACCCCTGTCTCATAACGCAGCACAGGCTGCTGTGTTGCATCTGATCTACATTCCCTTTGATACTGCTGGCAAAAAATACCATTGTTTTAAATAAGCAAATGTAAACCCATGAAAAAACTACTGTGGGGAAACTATGGTAAAGTAATGGTAACAGGTGCCATATGCCTTAATATATAGTATGCTACTGAATGAATACTATATTAAAAATACTATGGAATATAAAACCATAAAGTATAAAATTTTCATGGTACTCACATGCACTTACAAAATACCATGACGCAAGTAAAAACAAAGCAAAACAAAAAATTACACTAACATAGCAATAATATTACCATGCTTCATGACCAGATATTGCACTACCTCTAAAACAATAATTTGGTACATGTCCAAAAACATGGTTACAACGCAATACAAGTCCACATAAAAGGAACAGCATACTACATGTCTAAAACATGCTATATGTCCAAAAACATGGAATTAGCAGGCTAAAACCTGGCTCCAATGTGCTACATGTCCAAAAACATGGAATTAGCAGGTTACAACATTGCTTTAGCATGCTACATGTCCAAAAACATGGAGCTAACATGTTACACATCTAAAAACATGGCTCCAACATGCTACATGTCCAAAACTATGGAATTCGCGGTTACATACAACATGGCTCCAACATGCCACATGTTCAAAAACATGGAACTAACATGAAACACATCTAAAAACATTGCTTCAACATGCTAAATGTAAAAAAACAAACAAACCATGGAAAAAAAAACCATGGAATTAGCAGGTTGCAACATGGCTTCAACATACTAGATGTCCAAAAACATGGAACTAACATGATACACATCTAAAAACATGAACCAACATGCTAAATGTCCAAAACATTGGAATTAGCAGGTTACAACATGGCTCCAACATGCTACATGTCTAAAAACGCAGAACAAACATGACAGGCATCTAAAAACATGACTCCAACATGCTACATGTCAAAAACATTGGAATTAGCAGGTTACAACATGGCTCCAAAATGGTACGTCCAAAAACATGGAATTAACAGAACGCATTTCCAAAAACATGGAACTAACACATTACATGTCCAAAAACATGGCTCCAACATGCTACATGTCCAAAAACATGGAATTAGCAGGTTACAACATGGCTCCAACATGCTACATGTCCAAAAACATGGAATTAGCAGGTTACAACATGGCTCCAACATGCTAAATGTCCAACAACATGAAATTAACATACTACATGTCCAAAAACATAGAACTAACACACATGTCCAAAAACATGGCTCCAACATGCTACATGTCCAGTAACATGGAACTAACATGTTATATGTCCAAAGTATGACTCCAAAGTGCTACATGTGCTACAGTAACACAAACCTCTACTATTATTATGTAAGTGTAACCATTGATATAACAGATGGGAGGAGATTAACATGGAACAAGCATGTTACATGTCCAAAATATGACTCCAGCATGCTACATGTCCAAAAACAAGGAATTAGAGTGCTGTATGTCCAAAAACACAGAACTAACATGCTACATGTCAAAAACATGGAAGTAGCATGCTAAAAAAAACATGAAAGTAGAATACTACATGACCAAAAATATGGTTTCAACATGTTATATGTCCAAAAAATAAAACTAAGATGTTACCCAGCATATACCGAATGACAACAAAGGTAACCTACATAGGTTACAACATAGCTCCAACATGCTTCATATCTAAAAACACGGAACAAACATGATAGGCATCTAAAAACATGACAACAACATGCTACATGTCAAAAACATTGGAATTAGCAGGTTAAAACATAACTCCAACATGCTACATGTCTAAAAACACAGAGCAAACATGACAGGCATCTAAAAACATGTCTCCAACATGCTACATGTCCAAAAACATGGAATTAGCAGGTTACAACATGGCTCCAAAATGGTACATGTCCAAAAACATGGAATTGACAAAATGCATTTTCAAAAACATGGAACTAACACATTACATGTCCAAAAACATGGCTCCAACAAAAACATGGAACTAGCATGCTATACATCTGAAAACATGGCTCCATCATGCTACATGTCCAAAACATGGAATTAGCAGGTTACAACATGGCTCCAACATGCTAAATGTCCAACAACATGAAATTAACATACTACATGTCCAAAAACATGGCTCCAACATGCTACATGTCCAGTAACATGGAACTAGCATGTTATATGTCCAAAGTATGACTCCAAAGTGCTACATGTGCGACAGTAACACAAACCTCTACTATTATTATGTAAGTGTAGCCATTGATATAACAGATGGAAGGAGGTTAACATGGAACAAGCATGTCACATGTCCAAAATATGACTCCAGCATGCTACATGTCCAAAGACATGGAAATAGCATGCTAAAAAAACATGAAAGTAGAATACTACATGACCAAAGACATGGTTTGTCCAAGACATGTCCAAAAAATGAAACTAAGATGTTACCCAGCATATACCGAATGACCAAAGGTAACCTATACATTAAACAGCGCAAACATCTATAACACAAACCTCAACCATTATTATGTAAGTAAGTGTAACCACTGATATAACAGATGGGAGAAGATTAAAGGAAAATCCGGTGGCTCTTGGGGCTTTTTGCTGGCATAGTTTCCTGAAGAGTCACTGCAAATTAATACTAAGTTGTTCTGACTGATCACTCTTATTCTATGATGAAACATTTCTATCCTGATGAAAGTGCCCTTGTGAAAAAGAACTGTTTGCATTTAATGTGCACTTGTGTACTTAAAATGTTAAAAGTATAATAAAACAAAACTGTACTTTAAGATAATATATTAATTAAATAAAAGGCCACTTAAGTGAGCACTTTCATGATTTAATAAGTACAATGTTTTATAAGATTTTATAAGTACAGTGTTAAAATGTGCACTTTGCAGTGATGTCAAATTAAAAGTATATGTAATTACAAATATATTTAAAAGCATGATATTTTTCTAACTTTAACCTTATTGAAAAGCCACTAGGATTGTGAAATCACATATAAAAATTAATTTAAGTCCTACCTAGGTGGTTAAACATGTCAGACATTGCCAGTGTTGGGGGTAAGGCATTAAAAGTAATGCGAGCTAAGTAATCCGATTGCCTTTTCATGTAACTAGTAAAGTAAATTATTACTTTTAAATTTACAATGGAATATCTGAGTTTCCTCCAGAGGCTTATTAATTTCCCATTTGGTGAAAGGGCCTTTACACTTGCCAAAAATCAAACTTTTTTTTATTAAAAAACAAATAAGCAAGCCCAGCCCATGTGACCAAAAGAAATACAAAAGTAACATAATGTATGTAATTAAAATGTCATGGGTTGATAAAAACATGAAGGTATAGAACAACAATGAGGGCATAAATATTTTGATTTGTACTGAAGCTTTTCTGCACTGTAGATGGACGTCTTAATCCAACTGGCTGGCAAACAGTCAGACTACAGAACCAAGCCAGCGTGGCCTGAGCCAAGAACCTGCTGAACACATCACACACTGAGCTGAAGACTGCTCTGAGATCTGTTCCCATCTACAGAAGTGTTTTTCCCAGTGTGATGCCGACGGCACGGAGAGTTTGCTGTCAGCGGTGCCGCTGATGGACACAGATGAAAGGGTCACGGTGGGAATGTGGGTTGATCCACATCCATAAACACTCCTCACACCATCCTCCACGAAGGAGCCTTAACGACTGCTTTTGTCTCACGCAGACATGATTTTAACCAAATATAATGGAGAAAGCATGACAGCCTCTCCATGGAAATGCACAGAGAAGCAACAGATTCAGGAATTTAGTTTGACAGACATGGAGCAACAGGGACGGTCTAATTGGTTGGCTGCTTTCATGTAATTCTGCCATATCTGTTGGTAGATAGCGAGAGCCCTCCGAATAGAAGATAACACATGTCTCTGTTTTGTGTGTGTGTGTGTGTGTGTGTGGTTGGAGATGAGGACAAGGTAAAAGGAAAAAAGCAAGTGAAGAGAACAAGATGCTCCCAGAAATAGAGCAAAAGCAATTCAAACAATCCAAGGCAGAACCACTGATGATGTCTGATAGTTTTGGGCTTAATTTGAACTGTGCATTAATCTATGAAGATGATGAAGGTGCATATATATATCAGAGGTCACGTTAACCGAAAATTGTCTGTCAATGACAGAATTTTTTTTAGCAGTGACGGAAATATCTGAAAGCCTTTCCTCATTTTGACAGATTACACTGAATATCCATTGTACAATTGTAGCTGTAATTCCCACTCCTGTCCAGTTGGTGGTGAGTGGACTCCAGTCTGGCAGCAAAGCACTGGATCCAGAACAAAAACTAAACTGAATGTTTTACTCAGCGTTTGATAACTCACAGACGAGTACACAAAAGCTACAACGATCTATCACGCCACATTAAAGAGCACCAAAACGGTATTTATTGCTTGAATTTTCTAATGAAATGGACAGAATTTGACATCTAAGACTTTGTTTCATATCAAAGGTAACAAAAAGCCTAGCCTATTGCTATTTATTGGAAGAAAGATGCACTATGTACTGTTCATTCATCAACTGAAAACAGCATAGATGAAAAGATCAATTGTTATTTAAGAATCGATATTGGTTCATTAAAATGATAATCTATTAAAATCGAGAAATCATTTTGTTTGTTTGTTTGTTTGTTTACCCAGCCCTAGATTAAAAATGAAAAAAATGAAAATGTGAACAAAAATAAAAGCAATTAAATGTGTTATTATAATTAAAATATGAAAATTAAAATGATGGGTAATAATAGATGATGAGATAACCTCTGAGATACAGTAGTCAACATTTGAAGTGGATCAAAAAGTCCATCAAACTTGTCCTAAGACAAGAACGGTGTATTGTTTGGTTTAGGACAACTTTTATGAAAGGTTTTGATCCACTTCAAATGTTGACTTCTACAGGTGCAGCTCAATAAATTAGAATGTTGTGGAAAAGTTCATTTATTTCAGTAATTCAACTCAAATTGTGAAACTCGTGTATTAAATAAATTAAGTGCTCACAGACTGAAGTAGTTTAAGTCTTTGGTTCTTTTAATTGTGATGATTTTGGCTCACATTTAACAAAAACCCACCAATTCACTATCTCAACAAATTAGAAAATGGTGACATGCCAATCAGCTAATCAACTCAAAACACCTGCAAAGGTTTCCTGAGCCTTCAAAATGGTCTCTCAGTTCGGTTCACTAGGCTACACAATCATGGGGAAGACTGTTGATCTGACAGTTGTCCAGAAGACAATCATTGACACTCTTCACAAGGAGGGTAAGCCACAAACATTCATTGCCAAAGAAGCTGGCTGTTCACAGAGTGCTGTATCCAAGCATGTTAACAGAAAGTTGAGTGGAAGTAAAAAGTGTGGAAGAAAAAGATGCACAACCAACCGAGAGAACCGCAGCCTTGAGAGGCTTGTCAAGCGAAATCGATTCAAGAATTTGGGTGAACTTCACAAGGAATGGACTGAGGCTGGGGTCAAGGCATCAAGAGCCACCACACACAGACATGTTAAGGAATTTGGCTACAGTTGTGATATTTCTCTTGTTAAGCCACTCCTGAACCACAGACAATGTCAGAGGCGTCTTACCTGGGCTAAGGAGAAGAAGAAATGTCGCCCAGTGGTCCAAAGTCCTCGTTTCAGATGAGAGCAAGTTTTGTATTTCATTTGGAAACCAAGGTCCTAGAGTCTGGAGGAAGGGTGGACCCGTTTACCAGAAAATTTTACAGCACTTCATGCTTCCTTCTGCTGACCAGCTTTTTAAAGATGCTGATTTCATTTTCCAGCAGGATTTGACACCTGCCCACACTGCCAAAAGCACCAAAAGTTGGTTAAATGAGCATGGTGTTGGTGTGCTTGACTGGCCAGCAAACTCACTAGACCTGAACCCCATAGAGAATCTATGGGGTACTGTCAAGAGGAAAATGAGAAACAAGAGACCAAAAAATGCAGATGAGCTGAAGGCCACTGTCAAAGAAACCTGGGCTTCCATACCACCTCAGCAGTGCCACAGACTGATCACCTCCATGCCACTCCAAATTGAGGCAGTAATTAAAGCAAAAAGAACCCCTACCAAGTATTGAGTACATATACAGTAAATGAACATACTATCCAGAAGGCCAACAATTCACTAAAAATGTTTTTTATTGGTCTTATAAAGTATTCTAATTTGTTGAGATATATTAGATGACCAAAAATAAAACAAACATTTTATACATTTAACATATATATATATATATATATATATATGTTAAATGTATAAAATGTTTGTTTTATTTTTGGTCATCTAATCAGAATAAAGTAAAACCCTTCAATATTGTGTGAAAATGTTAACATACTTTTTGGACAAAATTATGACTGTTCAAAATGTATCAAGGACCATGATTGAGATGTTATGAATGTACATGCTTGAAATATTTAAACAAAATGTATTCATATACATTTCTAGCTATGAAAGTATACATAGGAAAAATGATCTGACATTTTTATTTAAAAAATAAAATGCCATTTCTTAGGGGAAAAAGACAAATCTTTTGTGAGGCATCTATACATTTAACACACACACGCACATATATATATATATATATATATATATATATATATATATATATTTTTTATTTTTTATTTTTTCTTCTTTTCTAGAAAAGAAACAAAGTCATACAGGTTTGGAACAACATGAGGGTGAGTAAATGAGTTAACTATAATAACCCTGGAGTCTACTATGTATTGTATGCATTACATGACATAAGATCAAAGAATTTGCATATATAGAGCTCTGTATGGGATGATGTGATGCTGAAATAACCTCTCTTTACAAGCTTTTTCAGAGACCGCATTTGAGTGGGGATTATATAAAATTCCACTCTATAGCACATTCTTCCTGACCTTGAGAAAAGAGACATTCTGAAACAATCCCTAAATACACACATTGAGTTATAGAGCTGTCTCATTTTATATCTGTATCATACTCACTCAGTGACTCAAGGACACTGATTACATTTCCATATTGAAGGTCAGCGGTTATGTACCAGTTATTAATGCAATAATTAATTTGTGCGACTGAAATACCCAACAAATATACAGGCCTACTGTGGCTTTACTTTAAAAGATTATTCCAAAAATATTTCAAATAGCATACTAATGAAAGTCAAGGGCTTTGGCTTTAAGCTTCATCCAGACAGAAGCTAATGCAAGAGATAGAGTCACTCATAATGACTGTCCGCTAATGCAGGACTGTCACTCAGCAAGCATTTCCATTAAATACAGCATCTCGCACTCACTCACTCTGCCTATAATAGCCCTTCAGCAGTTTTATCTGAGCCTAATCTGAGATTCCAATAACTTCATAATGAAATAAAGGGACGAGACAGATGGGACATTTTCTGACATGCTAATGATGCTCTAAATGCTATTGTGATTTCACAATAACAGATGCATCGGATAGAAAAGATGCTATCAAACCATTATGTTTTACTGGATTAAGAATTCATAGTACACTGTAAAAAAGGATTTTGGTCTTTCTACTTCCCATTTAATTCCATGTGTCACTTGCAATTTTTTTGTAATCATGATATTTACACACATTTCTGAGTATTTTTTCTTGTATTTTATTGTAAAATGTACTCCAATAATCTTCAAAAATTCTTCAAAAAATTGTGTACGCCATTTTTAAAGTGCAGCCAACAAAGAAAAGCAAAAAAAAAAGAAGTTCTCAACCAAAGGTCAGTGTGTAGGTTCATAAGAGAAAATGGAAACAGACATTTCAATACCTGTTCGTCAAATTTGCTGGGAACATCTGCCAGACTGCTGCTGTCTGCTAGCAGACTGAGGTCGAGCTCACTGGGTCCTACAGAGAAAGCAAAAGATACAATCAAGCTGTAAGAAAAGACGCTGAAAAAAGCATATATTGAGGTCTGTGATTCAAGGAGGGAAAATACAGCAATTACAGCAAAGCCTTGTGTGAAAATAAAGACACTCTTGTTCCTCCGAACTACTGTCCGTCATTGAAATGCTGCTGTACGCTGACGATTCATTATTGTTCCATACCAGTAATTGCAGAAGGATCCCTGGAGTCCTTTCAGTAGCGTAGGCAACAATCACAAAGGTTTCTGTGTCACAAAGGTTGCCCATGTGTTCATTAGTCATTCATCTGTGGCACGAGTACATGTTTCATAAAAGCAAAGGAATAGATATTGAAACTGCTATTCAACTGGTTGCTGTCTACACAGTTGCTTAGATGTTTTCAAAGTCAAGACAGTCATACTGGCAATGCTTCCCTTGACCTAATGTTTTTATTTTGTTACAGTTTTTTTCAACTGCTTACTCACATTTTCAAAACTGTACCTCTATTCCAAGATTTGCACACACAAAATGCCTTACATATCTTGCCAAATGAAGCACTGCATTCAAAATATCACAAACACATCTCAAAAGCAAACAATAGTCATATGTTGAAAACACCTATGCTTTAATAATATATTTTTGGATCTATCATATACACACAGTTATTCAAAATCTAAAGCTCTTCTTTCATGAGCTCCTATGTACATTTCTTTATTTTTTACTGTAAGCCTTTCTGGTTGTGAATACAGTATTACACGGTATGAAAGAAAAGAAAGTCAAAAGTTTTTGAACAGTAAGATTTTAAAGAAGTCTCTTCCGCTCACCATACCTGCATTCTTTTGATCCAAACAACAGCAACAAACAACAAACAAACAGTAAAATGTTTAATTATTTTACTATGTAAAATAACTGTTTTATATTTTAATATATTAAAATGTCATTTATTCCTGTGATTTCAAAGTTTAATTTTTAGCATCATTACTCCAGTCACATTATCCTTCAGAAATCATTCTAATAATCTGATTTGCTGCTCCAAAAACATTTATTATTATTATTATTATTATTATGTTAAAAACAGCTGAGCATCTTTGCTAAATAAAAGTATTAATTTATATAATTTCCCACCCCTGAAAAAAAAAAAATCTGACTCCAAGCTTTTGAATGGTATAATGGTATAATGTTACAAAAGCTTTTTATTTCAGATAAATGCTGATATTTATATCTTTCAAATCATCAAAGAATCCTAATAAAAATGTACTCAACTGTTTTAGATATTTATAATAATAATAATAATAATAATAAAATGTTTCTTGAACAGCATATTAGAATGGTTTCTGAAGGATCATGTGACACTGAATTTTAGCTTTTTGTACAATATATTACATTTTAAAATATGTTCAACTATAAAGCAGTTATTTTAAATAGTAAAAATATTTCACAAACATTAGTGCTTTTGATGTCTTTTGGATCACATAAATGCAAGCTTGGTGAGCAGAGGAGAATTAAAACAAAGAAACAAAGAAACAAAAAAACATTAAAAATCGTATTGTTCAAAAACATTTGACTGGTAGTGTATATCAACCATGTGTAGTTGGACAGAAACCAAACATAATTTTGAAAAAGGTCATTATTCCAAAGCTTATTTCAAGGCCTATTCTAAAGCCATGATTGGCTGGTGTTAAGTAAAACAATGAGTGTTTGCACAAGTGAAGAGTTAGTGTGAGGCACTGATGAATTAGTGTGGCATTTTGATTTGTTGTGTTTGAAAAAGGAAATCAAAATACTTCCTGTTAAATTTTTGTGTGTTACATAGAGAATTGTATGTTGTGGTAAGCAAAAAGTGTTTTATGAAATTGAAAACTGAGTCAAAAGCCGAGAATTAGCGTATGGTTTTGCAGATTTGTGTGTGGTTCTGGTATTTGAGTGTCAGGTTTCAGAAACTGTGTCACAAGTAAAGATTTTGTGTGTAAGCAGTTCATAAAAACTGTAACAGGCAAGCCTTTTTGTGGCTATGCATAGTAAAGAAAAACCTAGCATAGAAAATCACACTGAAACCCATGTAGCTTTACACCACAGTATTTGGACACCTTAATCACACAAAATGCACTGTAATATGTTTTTAAAGTTGTAGTTTCAGTTTCAGTTTAACCAACTTTTATACCATCTTTTTTTTCAGTGCGTATAAATGTCATTTAGTATAAAACATTTAAAAAATCCAAAAGACAAAGCACAAAATGCACTTTTCAAAATTTCAACTTTTTTTGTTTGTTTGTTTGTAAAAAGCTTGTTAAAACTTGTGTGATAAACTATACCTGAAAACATAAGAAAATCCACTGTAAACATCCACAAAAATGACCTTGAAAACTATTGGTGAAAATTCATTGCAAAAATAAAAGTACAGCGAAGTTCTGAGAAAAGCGCCATAAACTGTCAATAAAGAAACATTACCTGGGATCAGTAAACATAACATGCGAATTGGAATTGGAACTGGAATTATGCACTATTATGCACTATTATAGACTAAAAAAAAAAAAAAAAAAAAAAAAAAAAAAAAAGATCCTGGTGCTAAAACTGGAAGAGTGTCAGATTCTGAAACATTAATATATAACTTTTTTTTTTTTAAGTTAAGAATTAGAAGTTCACAAAATTATGATTAATTGCTTAAACACATTTTTTGAAACCATCACTCATTTAAACTTTAAACACAAATCCAAATGTTCAAACTAAATCCACAGAACCCCTGACTCTTCTGGCAAAATCAAACAATCACTTCAAAACCATTTCACCTGTACTCAAAATCAAACAAAGCTTTCAAATCATACACATATTAGTCAATACTATACGCACTACAGATACATAAACGTACATACACTCAAAACACACACACACTTTGTTTTTGTGAATTGTGGGGACTTTCCAGACTTCTATAGTTTTTATACTGACTAAACGATATTGTCTATCCCCTAACCCAACCCTAACCCTAAACCTACCCCTTACAGAAAACATGTTTGTATCGTTACATTTTCAGATAAATATCATTTACTATTTTTAATAATTTTTTAACATTGTGGGGACCGCAGGTTTCAGGTCTTACTATCCTTGTGGGGACATTTGGTCCCCACAATGTAGCAAAAACAAGTACACACACACACACACAAAATAAAAAGGAAAAATACACACACACACATATGTATGAGTATACATATGTGTGTATTTTTCCTTTTTTTTGTTTTGGTATATTTACCAAACTTAGGTGTGAAACATATATATATATATATATACCCTCATATTCACACTCTTCTGCACCTCTCAGACTGACAGATGCACCTGTGTCTTCTGTGCACTTTGAACTGGCTTATATTTTTTATTGTATTTATATATTTTGAAACAAATGTGAAGAATTTTGAATTGTGTGTAAACAATGACAGTTGTGTTGCAGTCGTGCTTAACTTTTGCTTTCTTGTGTTTAGGGTTTTGTATCACAAGTTCATCACAGAGCAAACTGTGTCTTAGTGAGTGAGAATGTGTTTATTATTTTGCAAAAAGAGTGCATGAGATCTGCAAACAGTGTCCAAACTGCCTAAGCTTGTTTAAGGTTTTGCAGAAAGTGATTTATTTGACAAATTGGTTTAGGCTATTGAGAATTTGGTTCAGAGTATGGGGTTTAGTGTTTTAGCAAATGTGAAAAACTGTAAAGTATGGAAGCCTTGTTTCTGCCACTTAGTACATTTTTTAAAGGTCATTGTGACTTTTTGCGCAAAAAGCAAATTTCTGACATTTTTCCTCGCAATTTTAACTTTTTTTCCCAGAACTTTAAAAATGTGCAATTCTGAGAAATAAAGTGGTAATTCTAAAAAATAAAGTCAGAATCGTGAGATATGAACGTCTAGGTTACGTACGTAACCCTCGTTCCCTGAAGGAGGGAATGGAGACGTTACATATGGGAACTCGCCTGAGAGTCCAATCATCTCTGAGCCTTATTCAAAAGGCCAATGAACATTGGCGAGTGGTATTTGCATGCCGAGCCACTCCCCCATACATACGGGTATATAAGATGGCGGCATGCAACCACTCATTCAGGTTTTCTTGGGCCCCGGAGGCCAGCTGTGTGCCAGCGCATCCCTGCCGAGGGAAGACTCGCAGAGGGAGTAAAACAGCTGGCAGTGGGAGGATTCGGGGGAAGCAAACAGATCTATCTGGGCTTTGCCGAAATGGCTCCAAATCAGCTTGACTACCTGGGGGGTGGAGTCGCCATTCTCCAGGATGGGTGGACTGCCGTGAGAGCTGGTCGGCTGCACGGTTGAGTTCTCCTGGAATGTGAACGGCACATAGCGATTTCAGCCACGTCTGACTCCACAGGAGCAGATGGCAGGCGAGTTGTGACATGCGACGGGAGCGAAGACCACCTTGGTGGTTGATATAGGCTACGGTCGCAGTGCTGTCGGTGCAAACAAGCACGTGCTTGTGGCGCAGCATCGGTCGGAAGCGACGCAGCGCAAGAAGCACAGCCAACAACTCTAGGCAATTGATATGCCATTGCAGTCAAGGTCCTGTCCAGGAGCCCGAGGCTGCTTGCCCGTTGCATACAGCACCCCAACCCGTGGAAGAGGCATCCGTGTAAACCACAAGATGCCTGGAGACTTGTCCCAGAGGGACTCCGGCCTGAAGAAAGGCCGGGTCTGACCACGGGCTGAACAGGCGGCGACACTGCAGGGAAACGCCAATCCGGAGTGTGCCACGGTGCCATGCCCATCTCGGGACTCGATCGTGTAACCAGTGCTGAAGCGGTCTCATATGAAGCAAGCCCAGCAGTGTCACCGTGGCTGCAGCTGCCATATGCCCCAGGAGCCTCTGAAATGTTTTGAGAGGGACCGCTGTTTTGTGTCTGAATGAGTTCAGACTATTCAGCACTGACTGCGCGCGCTCGTTGGTGAGGCAGGCTGTCATGTTGACCGAGTCCAGCTCCACACCGAGAAAAGAGATCCTCTGCACTGGGGAGAGTTTGCTCTTCTCCCGGTTGACCTGAAGGCCCAGATGGCTGAGGTGCCGGAGCACCAGGTCCCTGTGTTCGCACAACACATCTCGCGAGTGAGCTATGAGAAGCCAGTCGTCGAGATAGTTGAGAATGCGAATGCCCATCCGCCAGAGTGGGGATAAGGCAGCTTCCGTGAGAAGACACGGGGAGAGAGGGACAGGCCAAATGGAAGCACTTTGTACTGATACGCTCGACCCTCGAAAGCAAACCGCAGGAAGGGTCTGTGTCAAGGTAGAATTGAGACGTGAAAGTACGCGTTCTTCAGGTCGATGGCTGCAAACCAATCCTGGTGACGAATGCATGTTAGCATGCGCTTCGTCGTGAGCATCTTGAACGGCAGCCTGAGAAGGGACCGATTCAGAGCTCGAAGATCCAGGATGGGTCTTAGCCCACCGCTCTTTTTGGGCACGATGAAGTAGGGACTGTAGAACCCTGACTTTATCTTCGCCAGTAGGACTGCAACCTCCGCACGCAGGACAGCGGCATGTGTGTCCGAGTGGACAGAAGTGGATAGGACGCCTCTGTACCTGGGCGGACGCCTGGCGAACTGAATCGCATAGCCGAGACGTACCGTCCGAATCAACCACTGCGAGGGGCTGGGAAGCTGAAGCCAGGCTCCCAGCCTAGTCGCCAGGGGAATCAAGGGAACGTTGACCGACGTGACCGCGGTGGGGCAGCCTGGGGGGGAAGGGGAAGGGGACTGATCCCAGAAGGAAGAACGTCCTGGAGAAAAGTCTGACTGCACTGGGCAGCGCTTACCTTCTTCCCTGGTTCCCGCGCTGGCGATATCGAGCTCCAAGTCCGGATCCGAGGAGGCAAGGCGTCACTCGAGAAGGGAACTCGGGGTGGCGTTGAGCTGCCAATCTAGCATCATGTGCCTCGGCAGGGGACGGAGCTGGTGTTTTAGGGGCCACAGGGGGGCGCCTTCGGCGACGGGCAGGCGGAGGTTTAGGGCCCGGGGACGTGGTAGCACTGTCGCGACGGGGCAGGATATGTTTTATCGTCTGCTTCTGAACCGCCGAGAACTGCTGGGCAGAAAGCGAGCTTTGTCGACGTCTGCCATCTGGGCCAAGGTCAGCCATAGGTGTCGCTCCTGGACCACAACCGTGGACATCACGTGGCCAAGGGAACGTGCTGTGACCTTCGTCGCTCGAAGGGCGAAGTCGGCCACAGCACGGAGTTCCTGCATAACCCCTTGGTCAGGGCCACCCTCGTGCAGATATTTCAACGCCTGGGCTTGATAGACTTGCAGGGTAGCCATGGCGTGCAGGGCAGTGGCAGCCTGTCCAGCGGCGTAGTAAGCCCCGCCCGCGAGAGCGGACGAAAGCTTACACGCCCCGGAGGGGAGATGCGGCCGATCCCACCAGGTGGCAGCACCCTGCGGTGCAGATGAATAAGGGGCCCGCCATGTCCTCACCAACTCCTCGTGCACCTCCAGGAAGAAAGGCACTGGGGGGGAGCGCGGCGGTGCCGCGGGTGCCCTCCCCAGAAACCAATCGTCCAGCCTTGAAGGACCGGCCCGAGGTGTTTTGGGCACCTCCAGACCGATCCCCTTGGCGGCTCGGAGGAGCATAGCCGACAGTTCAGCGTCCGCCTCACCCTCCGACTCTCCCTCTGATGCTGCAGCAGACATCTCAACCTCCTGTGGAGCGCCAAAGGAGTCACTCAGCCCGGCGTGCGGGGAAGCGAACTGCTTTAGCAACTCGACGGGACCACGTGGTGCAGAAGTCCGCGGGGCTTTTTTTTTTTTTTTTTTTTCATTATTATTTTTTTTTTTTTTTTTGCTAGCCGGCGGAGCATTCTGCACATCCTGGAAGTCCCCCAAGTGTCTCACCGCAGCAGCCGAAAAACCTTGACGGCTCAACGACTTACCGCGGAAAGACGACAAGGGGAGCCTACTCGCGAACGAGCGGCGGGACTTCAACGTAGCCATGGTCATGCGTTCGCAATGAATGCATAAACCATCCGTGAACGCTGCCTCAGCATGCTCTCGGCCCAGGCACGTGAGGCAGTGATCATGTCCGTCCAGCGAAGCGAGGAAACTACCACACGCAGAAGCGCACGGCCGGAAAGACATACCGGGAAAATGTCTTCCACAGCCGTGAGAAATTTACTCTTTTAGATCCCGGTTTGCCCAGGGAGGAACCGCGGCACAACTGTGCACTCAAATGGGGCTGCTCGCTGGTTTGCAAAGGCTCTTCTTGCTGTGAAAACAGCAGCCCGCAGGATCTCGCTGGTGGCTGCCAAACGCTCTTTTAGAACAACTCTTTTAGTTTTTGGCAGCACGCCAGCGGAGAGAGTCAACTCGTCAGGAACTCTTTTTCTGTTTTGTGAATCGGGCTCAAAACGAAGGCTTCGAAAGCGAAAATCTGAATGAGTGGTTGCATGCCGCCATCTTATATACCCGTATGTACGGGGGAGTGGCTCGGCATGCAAATACCACTCGCCAATGTTCATTGGCCTTTTGAATAAGGCTCAGAGATGATTGGACTCTCAGGCGAGTTCCCATATGTAACGTCGTAGTGAAACGACTGAATGGGAACTCACAATTCTGACTCTTTTCCAAGAATTGCGAATTAAGTCTCAGAATTGCAAAATTTGAGTTTACATCTCGCAATTTTGACTTTATATCTCGCAATTCTGACTTTATAACTCACAAATGTGAGTTTATATCCCACAATTCTGAGAAAAATGTTAGAAGTATGAAAGAAAAAGTCACAATTACCTTTTTTTTTTTGTTTGTATTCAGTGGTTGAAACGGGCTTTCACATAAAACGGGTTAAGTTTTTAAAAATGTTTTTTTAAAAAATGGGAATGCAATTTGCTATTCCTGTTGGTTTGATTCAGTTGGTTGAAAGGGTTTTCAACCTTTCGTTACGATTTTAATGAGTTTTATGTCTTTCATTACAATCTATAGAAATTTGTCCGTTTTTGAATAACATTCCACAGCTGGACAAAAATATTTCTGACGTTTCAGTAAATAAACAGCAACTATCCAGAGGAAAATAGGTCTCTACTGCAAGAAATATTTCATAGTGATTCTGACAGATCAGTGATTTTGACATGAAGCCTTCGTCACAAGGGTCTGGCCTCAGTCATGTGGTACAAAGTTTCCCATGAAAGCATCTGTTGTGAGTTCTGATTTAGCTCAGTGCTGCACTACCACAGGCTGGAAGAGGCTGATGCCTTTTGACATCAGTCGCTTCTATAATAGACGCTTCGCTCTAGCATCCTATGACACTTCCATTCCTTGTCTTCCAGTGCTAAACCAAAACTGACAGCATCTTCTCTTACAGAAAGAACAGGCTGTTTCAGCCTATCCTTTTTCATACTGTTTTTCCCTCCGTGAAGTCATCTGAATGAGTCTTATGGGAAGAGCAGCTGTCTGACAAACTATTCCTCGTATTATGAAGGAGACGTGGTGGGATTATGTATTAGGGTAGAGACTTTGCACCTGAGACCACAGGAAGTAATGGAACATTTCTTGCCCCAGTAGGATTGTGAGTCACCGAAATCTATTTGTTGATGCAGACGTGGCGTTATTGGAGGAGCGTTTGAGGGATCGTGCAAGTGGGCGGCAGGGTCATTCCTGTGATGCAGGACTTTTTGAACTCTGCCACTGATAATAAATGAACATGCCTCAAGTATTTCTATAAAAGGGCAACAGATTTAGAGAAATATGCTCTGGTCCAGCTTAGCCACCATGACAGTAATGGCAGTAATCAAACTTAACTGAGGGGCTGGGAGTTAGTTTACATGAGAGTGCAAACTAGATGATAACTAATGCCTATGGATGATAACTTATTTTGCCAGAAATGTTGCTTATGTCACTTCCAGCAGAATTATGGCTTTATAGAATATAGAACTGTTTGTTGTTATTGGTTATATGTCTATTACTATTAGACCGATGACACAGGACCAAAAAAAATTGCTTATGATTAATATTGAAAATGCTACAAATATTTATTTAGATTATATAAAGAAAAAGTCCTCATATACAGTATATGTATTTATTAATATTTTAAATTAGATTTTATTTTATTTTTATATTTTCAGTTTTTATTTTAATTACAGCTTATGATTTAGTAATTTTATGTGATTTTGTCATGCTATTATATCCATTATTATTTTTATGTAGCTGAAATTATTTAAGTTTTAGTCATTTCTATTTAATTTCTATTTTCCCCCTAAAACCCAATGTTGTATTATTTTATTTTATTTTATATATTTAATTTAATTTAATTTAATTTAATTTTATTTTATTTATTATTTTGGATAGTTTTAGTCTTAGCAAAACAAAACTAGTAAAAATAAATGTTATTTCAAATAAATATAAATATTCAACCTTTCTGTTCTCTTCACACTTTATTATTTCAAATAATAATAAGCCTTGGTGAACATGGTGAAGACCAATTTATTTATTTTTTTTTTTTTTTTTTTTTTTTTTCAAAAACATCAAATCTGTGCAAAATGGTTGTGCAAGTATGTTCATATCCAGTCCAGAATATTACTGTAAGTGAACACAATTCTGCACCAGAAAGCTTGACCTACAGAGCAATAACGGTCAAATGCACATTGTGACATATCTGAGAGACGGTTTGATTTGAAGTATTAAATTAAAATGGATTACCTCTGAAGATCTTTTATTAATATCACAGTTCGATGACAATCCACAGAACAGTGGGTTTTCAAATCTGTCCACTGACTTTTAAAAAAAGAAGCTTTGGATCAGTCAGCATGAAATGGATAATGACACTAGAATCATTAGCAGCAGGGTTAACATGGTGGGGGATGGAGGTGTAATTAACCTCTGCTCGATTTGATTGGCAAACACCACAGACCCGGTCCATAAAGCCAACGGCTAAAGCTTGACCGAGCCTCATCAGCCTCTGATGCAATAATATTAGAAGTTGCCCTGGTTTCCTACTGAATCCCACAAGCGCGATAGCATGTAATTAACACTGCCACTGTAATTATGCACTGTCAGTGTAATGTGTTAAATGTATTGCAAATTGTTGCCTTCACCAAAATGGACAGTATCCATAAAAATAAATCAATAAATAATCCTTTTAATTTTTATTTATTTATATTTTTAATGGGCTTAGATATTGGATGTACACTACTGCTCAAAACTTTTATTTATTTATTTTTATTTTTTATTAAATAATTGTGACCCTGGTTATGAAAACCCTTTTACTCTTTTTCTACATAAAATAATTCTTCATAAGGTAAAGAACATTCTGTGAAAATGTAACGATGATATTTTTAATATTGACTAAGGCCATGTCAAAGACTGAAATCATAATAAAATTAATGGTTGAAATCAAACTTTGATGCTTGATATCCCAAAATTAGATTGAGACTTTAGCCTGGATTTCACAGACAGGATCACAATTAATTAACGGATTGATTGATTGATTGATTACAACATTGATAATACCAACCCAATTCAGCCAGGCTACACATATTCTACCATATAACTATGGCTGTACTGACAATGTTGTGCCTGCTATTCACTTCTATTTCAAAATGAACATAGAAAACAGTTCTTTTAAATTGCAAATTCCACAAATATTATATAAAATATATATAATATATAAAAAAAAATCACAATATTACTGTTTTTACTATTTTTCAAATAAATATAGTCTTGGAGGCATACAAAGTAAAATTACTTTTACTTCAAAGTGCAAATTTTGTCGTTGAATAAACCTTATTCTTTATATAAGTGTTCAGGAACTGCTTCTGTGCAACATTTTTCTCCATCTCACAGCTTGTCTAACAAACTTTCACTGTTGGTAACTACACAATGGTACACACATACTGTAAGTTGATAGAACAGTAAATCTCCCAGAAGGTGGAAGGACAGGTAAGATCATGGCTGGTTCAGAGGTGTTCAAGCGCTGTTATCTCTGGCTGTAGTGTCAGATGCTCTGACTCAGGTTTGACAAGCTTTGCATGTGTTTGATCAGCTGGGTTGTGTAAGCAGTGAACCTATAAGTAGAAAGTATACGAATCTGATCAAATTTGATTGGGCCGATCACACATTACAGGTTTTCACATCCCATCTGTGCCATTATTTTTTCCTGTTGTCATATTTACACATGCAGTCTGTTGTTTTTCAGGATCTCACATAATGAATGCCACATTTTTAAGATGCAATGTCAAGTTAAAAGTAGTTTGAAAATTGCATCTTGAGACCCCAGTATTTTGTTCCATTTGGCTGTACTCAACTACACTCAACACACAAAACAAAAAAACACTATTTGTTGAGTCAACTTAAAATAATTTGTTACTCTGCTTCCTTAACATTTTCAGTCCAGTCAGCTAAATAAGTTTAGTTAACTTGAAATGTTAAGTTGTGTGACAACTTAAATATTTAAGCTGACTTAACAAAAAAGTTGGTTTGTTAAACTTAAAAGCTGGGTTAGTTGATCAACTCAAATATCTAAGTTGTCACTTAGTACAACTTAACGTTTCAAGTTGACTAAACTTTTTGAGTTGACTGAACTTAAAGTTTTAAGGCAGCTGGGTAACAAATTATTTTAAGTTGACTCAACAAATTGTTTTTTACAGTGTACCAAAACATTTCATACATGTCTCAAATCAATCCATAGATTGTTACCCAACAGACACACTTCATTACTCATGAAACATTGGCCCTAAAAACAACAGGTGGCATTATACACTGTTTTTATTTTTTGAACTTGTTAACTTCACTTCTGTATGTCACATGGTCCATGTTTACATTACAGTCAAAAATTATTCCTAAGTTGTATCCTTTTTCAAAGATGGTATTGAATTTGAAAGACTAAAGAAGTTCAGTTGCATATTACATTTTTTTAGATTCTGAATATATTTCAGTATGGTATTACTGTAGAAAGGTAGCAAATTGCTGTCTTATTCATTGTTATATTATGTTCTTTTTCTGTATTGGTTTTGAACTTTAACAGTTTTGAAAAAGTTTTGGTGGTGGTTGTGTCTAAGTGAGAAAAGAATGTTGTCATTGAATGCAATTTGTGCCAAAGCAATGAAAAATAATCCACAGTTTCACCCACATAGACTGCTGTTGCGCTCACTGTGTGAATCGTTTTGAAAAAGTGGCCTATGTATTGAGTAATGGCTTGTAGCTACTGTGAAAAAAATGAGATAGTTCTAAAATGCTTAAATCTCTAACTGTTCAATCTCGAAACTGAAAGCTCCTAAAAATGGTCTCCAATCTGACATTTTCATTCAATATTAACACAAAAAATATCAATCAATCAATCAATAAAAATTGTATCTAGGTTAAGTGTGCCCTTTAGGCCCAATTTAATAATCATTCATAATGTGGGCTTACAATTTGTTCATAAATTATAATTTCTTCATCCTTTTCTATGTCATTGAAAGTACAGTGCAGATCAAAATTAAACAACGCATCATTTCCAAAATTTCAAAGTCACTGCTTAGTCCAATTTAAAGCGCTCCTAACAGGATTAGAAGGGCAGTTTTTTTAAGCATATTTCATAAATTAATTGTAAACTTAAATGAGATATTTGAAAAAGAACTCTGATCAAAATTAGAGTACAGAGTACAGACACTTCCAGGTTGTTAGTGTTAATCTGGCACATGGTGCTAAGTTCCTTAATTGTATGAAAACACATATTTACATTCCTCCAATTTTCACTGAGATTGAAAGATGGTGGGTCACACTGTTTGATTAGAGTTGGAGCTGAAATCTGCAGGAAAATGGATCTCTTGGGCCAGAGTTGAGAACCCCTGCTCTAAGGTGAATGAAACACTGTGACGGGAGGTTGTTCAGATGAAGGCCATTTCAGCCATTGCAAGTCATTCTAAATTTGTGGTTTCTCGAATATTGCAGGTTTATAATGACACTAATTCATTCAAGTCCCCCACAAGGCTGGTCATCCATGTAAGACAAATGCACAAGAAGACTAGATAATGCAGAGACTTTCAATGGGGAATCGGTTCAACACTGCAGCTGGAATTGCTCGCCAGTTCAGTGCTAAAACAGGTAAGGATTCGTCTGGGTATGTTTAAGAGAAGTCAGACTGAAAGTGCACTCTGCAGTGATCAAGCCTCTTATCAGCAGAAAGAATCAAAAGGTTAAGCTCACTTTTGCTGAGGAGTATGTTATGTGGAGAGAGGAGAACTGGTCCAGAGTTCACTTAGTAATGAGAAGTTTAATTTATTTGGGTCTGATTGGAAACATTTTGTTCTTACCCTGCAACCATCTCCCAATCAGCCTGCAATTTTCATGCAAGACAATGCCCCTGTTACACTGCAAAACTGGTAGAGCAGTTCCTGATCTAAACCCTATTAAAAATCTCTGGAATATCCTTGGCAACAAAGTCACAGCTAACAAACCCACTACAGCTACCGAGCTATGGCAGAGAATCTAAGAAGAGTGGACCAAGATCACACCAGCACAGTGTAAGAAACTAGTGACATGTTGAAATCATTCAAAGCAATTGCCTCTACAGCTCCTACTAATTTCTGACAGCTGTAACCCTCCAAAATTGTAGTTGTAATCTTCTTTTCTGCTACAGTGGTTACTGTTCTCTAAATTTGGTCACTGTGTTTTCCACAAAATAAAGGTTTTTGCTGAAATGCCTTGGTTATTTTGTCAAACATGTTAGTAGAACAGTGGTATACCTACAGCTAATATTCCTTTAAATTTTGAGCAATAAATAGTAAGTACTTCTAGATTCAGGGTTCCCACGGGTCCTTGAAATCCTTGAAAGTTTGTGAATCTGAAAAAAAAAAATTTTCAAGGCCCTGCAAAGTTAACGTAAAAATAAACGTACATAGATACAGGTCCTTGAAAGTGCTTGAATTTTTTTTGCAAGAAGTTTTCTGAAAAATATTCCATATTATTCCCTTCAGTCTGCTCATGTGTTATTTCACCAACACTTTGTGGACTATGCATACTAGCTTGATTGATTTGTGTTAGTTAGTTATTTCTGTTTTCTACAGTCGCCATTCATTGTGTGCGTTTTTGTATTAAAGCCCTATGCGGGACTGTTTTTTGATCCCGCTCCCGCTGAATTTCAGGCCATTACCGCCTGCTCACACAGTCATTCTAATATTAAATATAATTTTTCGCACATTAGGGAGCCGCTATCATATGCAGAGTATTTAATTCTCTTTTGAATGAGCGGCTATTTACTTTCACTTTCAATTTCGTAATCACACGCACTCTAAAGGGAGTACATCTTACAAGATCAGATATGTCAAATATACATTTTAGGTCTGGGAATAAAATATTTGGAGTTTTGATATGGGATATGGTCATTGCGCTACTTTGGGGGCTTTTTAATTATAATAATTAAGATTACAAAGAATGGTATGCCAGAGATCCAAAGGACCATCACTTGGCCAGGTGCAGAGTCGAATATTCTTCAGTTTTATGCAAAACAGAAATAGGACAAATAGAATATCAGATCTCCGTCAAAAGCTTTTTTGCATAGTTGTGTTTGACAGATGAAAACTGTAATAATGTATCTTACAAGGAAACACAATGTAACCTTGCTCTCACTTGAAATGTGCCCCCAAATTAAGTCCTTGAATTTGAGGGTATTGGACCTGGAAAGTCCTTGAAAGGTCCTTGAATTTGAAGTTAACCAAGGTGTGGGAACACTGTAGATCAGGGGTGGTGAACGTCGGTCCTGGAGAGCCGCAGCCCTGCATAGTTTTGCTTCTACCCTAATTCCAGCCTCTGCAGGGCTGCGGTTCTCCAGGACCGGAGTTCGCCACCCCTGCTGAAGATTGTTCCCTAATTTTGTTATCCACTGTATACTGTTAAAAATAGTAAATGAATAAATAAATAAATAAAATAAAAATGCTAAATAATGAAAATATTTGTTTTGGTCATATATAAGTGCATTTTTATGCTATTAATATATGAATTCAAATGGACTGTTATCTAAGCTCCAGTAGATACATAATGTATAATATCAACTGCTGTTTCCAGTATGAGACTGCAGGGTCCTGACACTCACATGAATAAATCAGTCGCATGGAAGGACAAAAGTTTAATAAAACACTCACGAAGTGGCTTTCCCTGATGCCCCAGCTCCATTTGGGCCAAATTATTTAAGCCCCCCGTGTCCTTTGGGTGATCTCAGCCACACTAGGCAGCACCAGGGAGCGCTTCACCTTGATGTGGCAGTCTGTCGCTTCCTCAAGGTCACAGAGCACACCAGCATTAATGCCTGCACTATCACACAGACCTTTCTCATCCACCGACCTCCTTATTCATCCTGGTCGCTCTGCAGCGCAACCAGTATCGACAGAGGCAATGGACAGAGCTACGCGTGGAGCCCCTCGGATGTCTACTATCAGCTTATATGAGAAACCTTCCTGCAGTGACTTTGCAAAAACCTTTGTATGAAGATCAAATTCGCGCTGGATGCTTTGGTGTCATTCGGTGGCACAAGATCAAGAGTTCTGTGATGTGCACTTCCTGTCAGGCTGAATAAATCTTGACAGGATAATTAATTAAATCCACGTTCTGGGAAACTAATTTGAGTAAAGTCTAAATCCTTTCACAACTCTGAAAAACTTGCTTTACAGACAATTTGATTTTGAGCTGTGCTCCTCTGAATATCACAAGATTGGGAAAAAAATGCTTCTAAAATGCATTATAGATTTTGTTGTTTGACTTCTTAATTTCCCCTCTTAATCTTTGCAAAAAGCAGGAGACTAATCTTCTATTCAATCAGTTACAATTTTCTTCAGACAGTTTATTCTGATTACCTCTGCTGAAGCCTTGGCTACAGTGCAAAATGGTTTGATAAACACAAATTTCTTTCTTGTTTTGACATGCTTCCCATTGAAACAGAAAGTTGGGGTTGGAAAATTTTGTTTAAATAGTTATTTATTTATTTAAAGATGGGTCCTCTCAAAATACACTATTGCAAAATACATACTATTTAAAACTATCATGACACTGATTATGTTTAGTTTCTAAAATGTTTCAAAAGTGAAAATTCACCCATTATTTCTTCACCCTCCAGGCATCCTAGGTGTATATGGTTTCCTTTTTTCATACAAATCCAATCAGAGTAATATTAAAAAGTATCCTGGCACTTCTAAGCTCTATAATGGCCATGGGCAGGTGTTTCTTGTCAACAGTCCAAAACAAGTCCAATAAAGTGCATCCATCCATAAGAAGTGCCTCACACGGCTCCGGAGGGTGAATAAAGGTCTCCTGTAGCGAACCGATGCATTTTTGTAAGAAAAATATCCATATTTAAAACACAATTATCACTTTAATCTAGCTTGCGCTAACTGTCGCACATGGAAGCGACAAACCGACGAACGTGAACGTGCAGTGGAGAGAGGTAAACAAAGCACCAGTCATGAATTAGAATCACAAAACGAGACTAGTTTTCCTTTGCTAAATTAAAGAAAAGAAGCTTCCTTTGCTTCTGTAAACAAACGTTGGTTTTCATGAGACTTATCGGTGTATGCGCAACACAGACATCCTACGTCATCTGTCCGGAGCAGCTTCCGTGTACAACAGTTAGCAGAAGCTAGAGAATATTAAATATATATTATAAATATAAATATATATAAATATTATATATTAAATATGGATATTTTTCTTACCAAAACACATTGATTCAGTATGAGAGGCCTTTATTCACCCCCTGGAACTGTGTAGAGCACATTATGGATGGATGTGCTTTATTGGACTTGTTTTGGACTGGTGAAAAGCATTTTTAGAGTGTAATCAAATTTATGAAAATGTACTTTAATTATACGTTATAATAACAAAGACACTATTTCTGAGCAAAAAAATTGCACACATACAGTTTTTTTTTTTTTCATTTGCACTAGATTTCTAGAAACTTTTTTTCTCAATAAACTGGTAGCACTTTATTTTACAGTCCTTTTTTTACAAGTCCCACATATATGGTGACCTTAACTACTATGTAATTACATCAGAAAATAAGTAAAACGTATTTATTCTGTTCATACTGTATTGCAAAACACTTTGGCTGCTATTGAGGTGGGATGCAGGTAAGGTTAGGGACAGATTTGGTGGTATGGGTAGTTTTAAATGTGATGGGTCAACAGTGTAACTATAAATGTAATTACAGAAATTAACTACAGATGTAATTACATGCAGGTAATTTTTAAAATGTAAGTGCAATGTAAAAACATTTATGCACACAATAAGTGCATTGTATCAAATGACTAATTCAAAAGTAAGTACACAGTAGGTAAGCCCACCTAATATAAAGTGGGACCTTGTTATAAAATATATTACATTACTATATGTAACTGCACTGTAAGTGCAAATACGTTAAAATAAAGCACAACCAATAAATGTACTGTTGTCTGGATGCTATAATGCCTTGCATTTTAAGTAAGTAAAGCCTAGCAAATGTTTTTTCTAGTATCATAATTTTAATATTCTAGAAAATATTGGATTCAAGAACAGATATGAACTTTGTAAAAGCCATAAAACTTTCATTTTGAGTTCGTAAGATCTTTAAATGCACAAGAGGCAAAATTTAAAAAGTAATGATATAGTAATTCTGAATCTTTACCTGCCACAGGTTCTTTGGTGGGAAACAGTTTGTTGTCGACTGTCATGCTGATGTCATAGAAGACTTCCTCTTCATCTCGATCTGCATCAAGCTGTATAAACAAAAAAGAAGTGTCAGGCATTGAGGGTACACAGAAAAAAAAAATGTTTGGCCCTAAATACATTTTACTGTATCATATATAGTTCTGATTCATTTTAAATGTGCTTTTGATTTTACTAAGTAAAGAATAGCTGTTTTAACATACATTATGGCTAGCAAGACCTTAACCTGAATATTTAATCAAGCGGTAGGGGTTTATGAGGACTGTTGGTATTAAATAAGTGTTGCAGTTGTATTCACATGTCTGTTTAGTGTTATCTATGCTGATATGATTCCATCTAACTAAGCATTGCTCATACTCAATATTTCACCCAATATACTGAACAACTGGGCAAGGAATTCAATAAAGATCTCCATTCTAATGAAAAATGTAAATATTTGACAAGGAAAAATCTTGTTAATGTCACGTATCGTGCGTGTGAGGAAGGGGCAAACGAAGGCGAAAGGTAAAAGATAAAGTCTTTATTATAATCCACAGGTAACTCCAAAAACAGGTATCCAAATCCACAACAGGAGGGTAGAAACATTCATGTACACACTGACAAGACCGGACGACAAACACTGAACTGAAAGCAACAATTAAAGGGGTGCTAATGATACAAGGACAGGTGTGGGTGATTAACTAATAATGACTTAACAAGGACAGGAACAGGAAAAAACATATATGGGCACAGAAGGGAGAAACCAACATAACTTGTGCAATTAATTGTCATTAAAAATAATAATAATAAAAATCCATTTTTGGTGCTTTTACAACAATAGAATGAATTTTGGTTCAGTATAAATGTGATAGGTGGCTCAACACAGTTACGTAAACAAGATTACAGACAGCAGGAGTGAATCGATTTAAGGCTTGGGCAGAAACTCATTCATTCAGAACCATGGTGTGATTCATCAATGAAAGCAGGCTTTATCACAATCTCATTATTCCTATACCATTCACTTCCTAAACACTCCAAAAGGATAAGAACAGAGCATATCCCTATACACCTCAGTACCTCAGATCTACTCAAATGCAGAGAACCCAAACACCTTTATAAGACACTTCACAGGAACCTTGCCTAAGTAATGCACTGTGACAAAACAAAACCAAAAAAAGGACAAAAAAAAAAAAAAAAGGCAAAGTGGAGGCAAAGTGGCAACCCCCTCCAACCTGTCTGGATGTTTCCATGACAACAGACTATAACGGGCCACAACGTAGCAGGTAGTGCGTGGGAGTGTCCCTCGAGCTTCCGAAGACTCTGTACCTGTCATATTATTATTGAATGCACAGAAAGGTGTTGATTATTATAAATCGGTTAAGGGCTTTTGACCTTTTCTGCCCCAAAGACTACAGGCCAAAATGTATCTGTCTAGTAAAAGTACATATCTTTGTATTTTCAGATGAACGGTCTAAAATTTAGCTTAATTTAGTTTTCTACCTTACAAAAGTACTGTGGCTGTACCATATAACTGATTATTAAGACTTAAGCATTATATATATAGCATTGCCATTTTTTTTCTTTATTTCAATGCATGAACTAGAAGTCAGATTGGAACAATCCAACTTGCTATGACTCTAATTTTGAATCATGCAATATAAAATTGGGTCACAATTTTATTCAATACAATCTGATTCTGTTATCTTGAAATGATTTATGATTATTTCCAAAAAGTGCTTAAGACATAAATCTAACTAGAGGCAACACAGTCATTATATTAGGACTGTGTCTAAAGAACTAGTTTGGCCAACTAGCAGTTAACTAAAATATAATCAGTCTTACTTTTCAGATTCAAATTAGACCAATCTACCTTTTTGTCTTGGAAAAAAAAGACAGCCTCTGTAGCCTTCTGTTATTACCAAGCTAAATTTTCATTATCATTTGTGCATTTTATATATTTTATATATTGCAACATATATACATTATATATTGCCTGATGAAGACCTGGGGCCGGTTGCATACAGTAAAAGGTTTAGACTAGTCTGAAAAGTTAATTTTTTTCTTTAAAAATTTGGTTACATAAAAACATCCAAAATATAAGGCTGATTACCCATTGGTTAACTGGCAAACTAGTTCTTAAGACACTGTCTTAACACAGAGGCTAAGTTTATGCTGGCCCCTGATGGTCGAAACTTTGCAATAAATACTTTTATGGAGTAGTGTGCGGACATTACATTTGTGTTGTTTGGTATATATTGCAACATTGTCAGAATTAACTCAGGTTTCTACCATACTTTCAAGGTATTCACTATTCTTCTTGAACAGTTTTTTTATTCAACCCTATAGCGTGCAGCTCACCAATACTGTCTTTGATATAGGTCAGACTAATGGTTATTGTAGCCATTCTCTTGTTTGGTTTCTTAGTGAAAAAAAAAATCATACATGGCCAAATGCAACTGAAACATGTGTCAACGCTGCTTAGTAAAAGAACAATCCCATTTCAGAGCACTAAAGCAGTGCAGGGTATTCATTTTCTAAGGTTTGGCTTATATAGACAGATAAAATATGTATAGGGTTCCTTGCAACAGTGTCAAATACATCTCTGAGGTCTGAGCCTAATACTTAAGATGAAATGGCTGGTCAAGCAGTGTGACCAAACTATTCCAGACTGCTAAAACTGCTGTTCGCTTTACTCTTTTGACCATCTAGTTTTAGACTTAAAATATGCAGTGCACTCTTGACAAGCTTTGCTGTTACTAAAAGTAGATCTGCAATGTCAGTTGTATGTGTAACTTTTTCCTAGAATTCCTAGACCTGGGGTTTGAAGTCATATTGTGCACTTATATTTTGACGTCACCAGAAAAATTACTACACAAAACCAACCCAGGCTCACTGGAAATATGTGACTTTGCCTACATTTCTGTAAAATCTAAAAATACGTAGGGTATTTTTTCTGCACTTTTTAGATGACATGTTCACAAGATGTGCTATAATTAATTTTTTTTTCTCCACTGCAGATACATGTTTATTAAACAGCACAGTGTCATGACAAAACATGTCTCTGGATAAAGATATAACTTGTAGAATGTTTAATGGCAGTTTCAAAGCAAGCTGCCCAGTGGCTGGAGTTAAAAAGCGTGTTTAATTTTTATTTATTTATTTATTTTAACATTTTTAATTGTGTTTAATTGCCACTACAAAGTTGATGCTCTTTCGTATTTGAAATTAATGTACCACCTACACTAAACTCTACACTAAACCAAACCGATAGTGTTAACAAAAGTAAACGTGAGACAAAAAAGAATGTGCTGAAGCAAATCTGCCTTTACAGTCTGCCCTGTAATCATAATTCATGTGAAATGGCTTTTGTTTAACTGCATCTACTCTTCATTTCCCCTGGAAAATGCAGTGAAATGTATGTATGAGGATGTTTTTGCAGAAACGTAGCACATGGTCACATTTACGACCAAAAATATTCATCTGCGAGTGAAGTTTTTGTTGAGGTCACCACTGCCGAGTATGTATATATATATATATATACATCTTAAAATGTTCAAGTGACGCCTTTTTTCCTGATTGTTTTGCGATTACATCTTTTGTATGTTCACATATTAAACTGACATGATGTGCATCGAGTTTTAGTGGAAAAAAGACTTTCAAACATTCCTCATCTCTGCCAAACAGCTGCGTTGATGGCACACATGCTAGACGCAGCTTCAGTTGTGCAGCATGAGAGAGATTGAAAATGACAGAGGCATGCGAAGTGTTGTCCATTTCATGCACAACGTGAACAAACTTCAACAGGTAAAGCTGTTAGCTGTGTGGATATTGGCAATATCGTTAACAATTCTCGTTTATAATCGATACAATGGCTTCTTATTATCAAGATCTTACACTGTAAAAAACAATTTGTTGAGACAACTTAAAATAATTTGTTACCCGGCTGCCTTAAAATTTTAAGGTAAGTCAACTCAAAAATGTTTAGTCAACTTGAAATGTTAAGTTGTACTAAGTGACAACTTAGATATTTGAGTTCAAGCCCAGGGGTTGAGGTAACAAGCCCAGCTTTTGAGTTTAACAAACCAAATTGTTTGTTTAGTCAACTCAAAGTTTTCACTTTCACTTAGTACAACTTAACATTTCAGGTTGACTAAACTTATTTGAGTTGACTGAATTAAAAATGTAACAGGGTAACAAATTATTTTAAGCTGACTCAACAAATTGTGTTATTTTTGTTGTTGTTGTTTTTTACAGTGTAGTCAGTGTAGTAATTGCAAAAAGCTTCGTGCTTTGTTACTTTTTGATAAACAAACCAGCTTCAAAATTATGGCAAAATCATAAAGAAATCAAACAATGCATGCGGTTTTGGTGCTCTTTAATGTGGCAGGCGCAATCGCTTTGGCACCTCAGTTCAAGCGGCAAGTGAACCCATTATATCTTTCTTTTTACTACTATAGTATGAAATGGACATAAATTAACATCAAAAGTTAACATCAAAATTCTGAAATGTCTCTTGTAATCGCTCGTTCTGTGTCAAACTGTGGAAGACGTGTAAAGGTGTACACTATTATGTAAACACTGTCACGTAACAATAGATTCACCTCAGAATAACCATTCAGTGTCCATAAGCTCATCAGTCAGTTAGAAAAAAATAACTATAAAGATGAGTATTTTGATATATTAATGCACTATTGCATATTCATTTTTTTTTTTTACTTAACCTGATGTCTACATGATAAAATATGCGAGAATCCAAGCTAAAGATAAAATTCATCACCTCCCATAAAATTACTTGTTACTAATTAGGAAAAACCAACTGGATGTGTAAACAACGTATGACAAAATTTATAGTATGCATTGAGGAGGAACCCAAACTACATTCAGTGGCCAAGTGATGTTTAAGGTCCATGATATTGGACCTTTCAATTCAATTCTGAATGTATATTTCAGTTTGGAAAAGATGTTTAGTTTCCACTTTAAGTGAACCTTATTTCCGAGGTCAAGATGGATTAAAATGCTAATAAAGAAAGAAAAGGTTAGACATAAACACATGACAGTATGACTGAAATGTTAAAATGTAAAATAAAATAAAATAAAATAAAAAATAAAATAAAATAAAATAAAACACGTTTATTCTGTGGCACTTGTGGCAAAAAATTTGGCGCCTACATTACTCGATTTTTTTTGTCTGGAGACTTGTGTAGGCAGAGTCACATATTTCTACACTTTAAAAAAAGACTTAAAAAGTTGTTTTAACTTAAAAAAGTAAGTGTTCGTGCTGCCTTAAAATTTTGAGTTTACTCAACTCAAAAATTCACATTTTTTAAGGCACGAACACTTCAAGTTGAAACAACTTTTTTTTTTCTTTTACAGTGTAAAGAGACTGGGTTGAGCAAAACAGCTGCAATGTACGTGAACTGAACATAAACATTTGAATATGTACCATACGTATTGTAAATATTGTAATGTGTACCCAAATTCAGTTAAAATAATTTCAAATCAAGTCAATTAAATTTAATGCAATTTTGTAAATAAATAAATACACTTTTGTGAATAAATTAATCTAAAATCAATGCAATTTAAAATGTGTGATTCCTTTTCACATCAATACAAAGATAACACAAGGTAACAAAGGTAACAGTTTTGAATTTATTATGATTCTAATATATTTTTTAGCATTGTAATTTTATATCATTTAATATAAGAATTCTAATCTGTATAAAACAGTTTCAATTTCTAATCATTTACATGCAGTTTATTATATATTCAAAATAGAAGCCATATAGTGCATGACCTCCAGTTTCCTATATTCACTGCAGAAGTACTTTAATATCTAGTGTGCTCCTTTAGACAAATTAGGCTGGAAATAGCTGTTTAGATATCAAAAGTTATGATGCTCATAAATTCAGAAAGGAAATACATCCCTCTGGGGACTTTCTAGGGCAAATGTTACACTCCACCATTAATCTCGCAAACACTCAAGCAGCAACATATGTAGGCATATCATATTATATTTGCCCTACAGTTACAGCATGATGAGAACAAAATTCAGTGTATCAAAAAATTAGTAAATTAACCTCTGAGACCTGAACGTCAGCACACATAGCTTTCATTCAGTGGTCATTTCAGAGCAGGGTTAAAAGGCTCTGACTTTTAAGAAATGACATCAAACCCCTTGTGGCGACACCAAAGAGACTCGCCACTAAAGCATTATAGATGGCTAATTAAATAGGTCTATTTTTTGCTATGAAGGGATGAACTTCAATCAAAGCTCCACAATCAATTATCGCTCTCTCGCTTTGCAGTTACACTTAAAAAGGTTAGAGCAGAGCCTGTCATTAGAGCGCTCTGCTGGAATTGCTTATATATGAGATCCAAGGCAAAGGAAACAAACAAATCTCATTGCAGTTTGATTCTAAATTAGAATGTTGTTTGTGTGTGATACTTATTTTTATCTCTAATGCGTGTACGTCAGGCCTGTGTAATTATTGACCTGGAATGACATCAATCAAAATTTGTTGCAGTACAAAGGCCAGATACTGAGCAAGATATTGAGGACATATCCGGGCGCTGGGATTTGTTGCCAGGTCCAGTTATTGATTTTTTTTTTTTTTTTTTTTTTTTTTGCAGAATTGAAAGAAAACTGGCTGTAAATTATTTTGAAAATGTTTCATGACTCATTTGAGAGTGAGATGCTTCATGAGTTGCTCTATTTTATATCTTGTAAACATCTAATTTACATTTCTGACATTGTCATTTTGTCATAGTCAACTCTGGATGTAACTATCATTTAAAAGTTCAGGGGCAGTCAAATTTAATCAGTAAATTAATACTTTTATTCAGCAAGGACACATTAAATTGATACAAAGTAACAGTAAGGGCATTTATAATGTTAAATATGAATTGCATTTCAAATGTTTTAATTTCTTTTCATACACTGGGTTCAGCCCATTGGGTCATTTTATTGAATGAATGAATGAATGAATGAGCGCATTTATACAGCGCTTTCATTGTGTATTGCTATACACCCAAAGCGTTTCCCCAATCATATGGGGGGATCTCTCCTCAGCCACCACCAGTGTGCAGCATGTTGCTGCTTGAGTGTTTGCGAGACTAATGGTGGAGCGTAACATTTGCCCTAGAAAGTCCCCAGAGGGATGTATTTCTTTTCTGAATTTATGAGCATCATAACTTTTGATGTCTAAACAGCTATTTTCATATTAATTTGTCTAAGGGAGCACACTAGATATTAAAGTACTTCATATTTTTTTATTGGGTTGTTTTTATTTATTTATTTATTTTTTTTGCCCAGGTGTTGGGTAGTTTTCTGTAACTAAGCTGCTGGGTCATTTTTAACACTGGGTTATTTTTTTCTACCCAGCCGCTGGGTTAAGGCTGTCTCTAACAAAACTTTTTTTTTTTTTTTTGCTTTTTGAGTCCTCTACAGGAGAGACTGGTTCTCAGTGCCGCCGATTTGGTGCACTTCAACGAAATAAAGGTTTGTATACAATTAATTTCATATATAAATGCTTTACTGTGTTGTAAATAGTACTATTTTACATAGTGCAACATAAGGACAGTATATCAGTCAGCTGCGTCAGCAGCGGTTGTTTTGCAGGAGGGAAATGCCTTTTGTCTTGTATAAAATAAATGGATTTTATTTGTTATTTTACTGAGTTTTATTCAGTTTGATATTAAAATATGTTCTCTAATGTCAGTGATGTTTGTTTATAGGCAGGTTTGGGAGTCAGTCATGGCATCTTTCAGTCTGAAGTTCGCAGATCCCGACGAACAGCAGCCCTTCACAAGCTCAGATTTCGGCGACACACCGCAATGAGAATTGGCACTATTTCGGTAAAAAGTAATTACTGAGAATGGTTGAATACACTAAAATTAAAATGCTGCTTTTGAATGTTCCATTTTTTATGTCCTAAATGCCTGTTAAATGAGTTTGAATGTATGTAATATTGTAAACTATGTGGTATTCACCCAAATAAATTCAGTTTGTCTTGTATTTTGTCCATGTGTTCTTGCTTAATAATAAAAGTTCATCTTTTGATTATTGCTGTTGCCTCTAATAATTCTGTATGTGTTTTGGTAAAAACATTTAACCCATCCAGCTGGGTCAGAATAACCCAGCATGTGTTCTGTCCAATATTTACCCAGTGCTGGGTTGCCAAATAACCCAAGTTGGGTTGTTTTTAGAACAGCATTTTTTAGAGTGTAGTATTGTAATAATATTCCACATTATTCTTTCATTCACAATATTAATATATGTATTTTTGATCAAATAAATGTTAAGATAAGGGAACTTGTTACAAAAGAAGAACAGCAGATGATTTGATGGACATCCTAAATTTAATCTTTAGAAAATTCAGGAATAATAGTATCTTTCCTGCTTCCTTCTTATTACCTCACTGCAGCTGGACAAACCAAGTTGCTGATATGCAAATAGACAGTAATGTACAAAAGTAAGTGGTTCATGCAGTCAGGTTTCTGAATCAAGAAATCAAAGAATTCAAGAAATAAGAAATCAAAGGATTTTGAAATAAGTCATTTCCGTAGTCTAGTTTAAAATGTGGTCTTGTTGTACTTGGCAGGTAATCTCATGCCTTGTGTAAATCGTAATTGACTTTTCATGAACCAAATTGTGAAACAAAAAGTCAAACGAACAAGAAACTAAATCTTAATTAAGACATAAACAGTTGACATTATGGCATTCTAAATCATAATTACATGAGAAGTCAAAATTATGGCATAAAAAGTTGAAATTGTAAGAAAATAAGTCATATTTGTGACATTAAAAGTCAAAACTGTAATACACTCTTTAAAATAAAGGTGCTTCACGATGCCATAGAAGAAGCTTTTTTGGTCTAAATAGTTCCATAAAGAACCTTTAACATCTGAAGAACCTTTTACAAAAGGTTCTCTGTGTCTTTGTTTCTTCAGATTATAAAAAGGTAAGAAAGAGAACCTCTTTAAAGAACATTTGACTGAATGGTTCTTTGTAGAACCAAAAATGGTCCTTCTATGGCATCGATGTAAAGAACCCTTTAAAGCATCTTTTTTTAAGAGTGTACTAAGTTTTAATTATATAAAAAGTCCAAAATTTTAAAGTATGACATATTAATACATATTAGTGCGTAATTATGAGATGGAAAAAGCTGGAATTGTGTCATAGTAAGTGATAATGAGATAAAAAGTCAACATAATGGCATAAAAAGTCTATTTTTAAGATATTTCATGTCAAAATAGAAAATAGGCTTCCACAGATATGCATTTGAAAGTGAGCAGGGAAATTCTGATTAGTAATGATGCAAGGCAAAAGGTGTTAATAAATGTTGTTTGAAAGCCTGAATATCACAGATTGTCCTGTAGAGATTTAAATAAATCACTTTACCTCCCTCTCAATCTGCCCAAAGGCTACAAACATGAACGTTTTTTTTTTCTTATATCTTCCTGTCACAGGGTAATGAGCTAGTTAACAGTACTATTAATAACATTCAATAACTTTCTTCTTTCTTCAAACAGCCTAATGAAGTTCGCCTCACCATAGCAACAAGTGGAAGAAATCACTGAAGACACAAGAGGATCCCAAACAGCATTTCCTGAGTCATTCTTCACATTGCAGTCATTTCTTACACCTTTAAAATGAACTTCACGGAGGGTTACCCACAGTCAGAGCTTTCTTTAAACTCCCAACAACCAAGCAATTACAAACTTCCAGCAGAAATTTCTCCACATGACATTTGTACCTGCAACTTCCGTCTTTTCCTCCCACAGTGCTTTAGTGTTTAATACTCTTAAAAAAAAAAAAAAGAAAAGAAAATGGAGGGATCCAAATTTCCAGCCAGCTTAACAGGCTGGGCTCAGTCAGACTGACATTGAGTCATACTCTGCCACACACACATCCACTATCAGCACATATGACGCCCTGCTGTTCAGAACAAAACTCAATGTGCTAAACTGCTGTTCTTACTCGGAAGGCAAATTTACCTTTGAAAGACAAAGAAAGAAAGAAAGAAAGAAAGAAAAAGAAAAAGATGCAAAGAAACAACTAAAAGAAATGACTAAAATATTTACACAGTGAATAAAAACTTGGAAACACAATCTGACAAAGTGAGTCACATAAAAATGATTAACAATAATACAAGTAGTATCATTATAATGAAATTTTTTATCATTACTAACCATAAAGCAAAAAATTAGTTCAAACCCATCACATTTTAATAAGAAATTATTCTAGTAAATGATGGTAGTAAACTTGTGTATGTGTAATAAATCATGCAATACAACTGAAAATTAATAACATTTATTTAATTTTTATGAGCGATGACATATCCCTTTATTTTATTTTTATGTCTTCAACTATTGCCCCTATTGTATTCATGTTAAATACTTCAAACATTTTACATTTTGTATTATTTACTATAGAAAATTATGATTATTATTATTTTTTAAATTATTATTAATTAAAATTATTTTTTTTAAAAATCAGTCTAAGTGCATAATAAAATACTACATGCATACATAATAAATATAATATAATATTATATTATATAATATAATAAAAAATATAATATAATATAATATATTATAATTATATTTTAACATTTCAATCTATCAGTATTAATATATCAATATATTTTTGAAATTATACACAACCGTTTAAAAGTTTGAAGTCAGATTAAGAATGATTAAATGTAACATGTAAAGACTTCATATTGTTACAAAGTATTCTGTTTCCTTTTGTTTTCTAGTTCCTTCTTGTATTATGAACTGTTTTCAACACTGATAATAAGAAATGTTTCCTGAGCAGCAAATCAGATGGGAATTCAGCTTTACTATCATGGAATAAATTACATTTTAAAATATATATTCAAATAATAAAAAAGAGAGTTATAGTCAATTGTAATAATTTTTAACCATATTATTGTTTTTGTTTGTTTGTTTTATTGTTACTCTATTTTTTGATCAAATAACTGCAGCTTTGAGGAAAATAAGCTTTCAAAATCATTCAAAAATCTTACCAATCCCAGACTTTTAGGTAATCATGTAAAAACAATAAAATGTAATCATATATAATGTGATCATTTTTATCAGTAGTCTATCTGTTACATTAACATTTACTTCCTATGTATTTAATTATAATCAAATATGATATAAACAAAACATCATATTTGACTGTCAGATATGTGCTATTTCCATCAGTAAAGAAATAAACAGATGCAGCGTGTGCAGAATAATTTGGTTCTTCGTGACAGCTCATCTGAAGACCATCATCACAGTCTAACTGACGTAGAAGTGAAGTAATTTATGCTTAATTATCAGTTCATAAGTCCACCAAACGTAACTAACAAGCACCATTTATACCCTAGGAATCATTCAGTGCAAATGAAGATATTATTAGGAACATGATTATAAAACCACTTGAACGCAGCAGAAGGAAATTTTTTTTTTTTTTTTTTTTTTTTTGTAGAGGAAATGGACAATTGAAACCATTCAGTATAAGTACAGTATTTCACAATATTGTGGAACAGTTTGAGTCGTTGCTCAAACCCCCTATTGTGGCCAACAAGCTGAGCTTATTTGCAATAAGCTACATCACTCTTGTATTTTATATGAATATGAGAGTACCGAGAGCTATTTATAACTCAAAGGGGGATGAGATTCTGAGAAACTGCATTAGTTCTGCCCTGTGAAGATCTATAATAACAACTCCTCATCTTGCTTTCTGCTATCTTTTGTGTATAAAAAAAAACAAACTTATTTAGAAAAACACACAAACTGATTATTTGAGAATATCAAGTAATGCTCTCAGCAAAACTAAATGAGATACACTGAGTTGTGTATTTGTGATGAGAAGTTTATGAAAGCTTCAGACATTGTACATTCTTCAAAATAAAGGTTCTTTATTGGCATCAAAAGCAGCTTTTCCACAGTCAGGCCAAATCGTTCTCATTGCTTAACTGTCGACCTAAGTTCATTGAAAATACGTGCTTGTAGCAACAGTCCTGCAACACTGATATTATGTACCTCATTGCACGTTTCGTGGCATTTCCAAAGTTAAATGTCCAGTGAGTGGTGCTAAAACGTGTGTTCAATATGTGAGAGTGGCCACATTTTTATTACATGGGTAAAGGAACATTGCTGCCTGTTGCTTCAGGCACGTATTGTGCTGGTTCAGAATTCAAAGGTTAATGGTCTCTGGTGTTGGAAATAGCATACACTCTACAACCCTATGCCTACCCAATAGTGGTAACGAATGCAAAAGTTATATGAGAACACATTGGCTGCTGCAACTGTACTATTTTAACTTCATTCTATGCAGTTTGAGCTATTTTGTGGAACTGTAGTTCCATGGGATTCGTATTGGAGCACTTCACCTCACATGTGCAACACTGTATCACAAGCTACTGAGCAACCCAACTGCATTAGAAAACACATACAGTACATATGAAGCTGTATATGTGACGCTATACCCTTCAAAAGTATCAGTTTTTAAATCTTGCAGCATAATATTATGCAAAAATTAGGCTTTCTTAGTCGAAACACTGGTCCTGGAAATCATAGTTTGTGTGAAAAGTAATTAACATTGTCAGAATTTTACTGCCTCTAGAGTTCATTTCAACTGGAAACTGCAGCGACTGCATAGGTATGCTTTTTGAGTTTTGCAGAAATACAGTTCTGGCAAGTTCTGGCATGAAATTCTAGATGGCGCAGTCCGATAGGTCTCAATCTGACATAACGACATCATTATCACATGGCACAGCTGATTAGTTCTCTCCTGTATCAGCAGAGCTCGCTGCTCCACATTTAAATATATGACTTTGTGCTTGCTGTAGCGGTTTGCAGCTTGCTTCAGAAACCCTCCACCCAGTTCCGCCTGTACAGATCTGCTACGAGGTGATTCATGTATGCTATACAGTCATGGCCAAAAATATTGGCACCCTTGCAATTCTGTCAGAAGTCAGAAAATGCAACACTTTTCTCAGAAAATTGTTGCAGTTGCAAATGTTTTGGTAATCACGTTTCAAAAAACTGAGAAGAAAAGTCAAATCTGATACAATTCCACACAGAACCCAAAAAAATACACTGAACAAAATTATTGGCCCCCCAACATAATATTTGGTGCACCCCCTTTGGAAAAATAACTGAAATCAATCACTTCCTGTAACCATGAATGAGTTTCTTAAACCTCTCTACTGGAATTTTGGACCACTCTTCTTTTGCAAACTGTTCCAGGTTATTCAGATTTGAAGGATGCCTTCTCTCAATTGCTGTTTTGAGATCTCTCCACAGGTGTTCTATGGGATTCAGATCTGGACTCATTGCTGGTCATTTTAGAACTCTCCAGCGCTTTGTTTGTTCCCATTTCTGAGTGCTTTTTGAAGTGTGTTTCGGGTCATTGTCCTGCTGGAAGACCCATGACCTCTGATGGAGACGCAGCTTTCTGACACTGGCCACTATGTTGCGCCCCAAAATTCTTTGGTAATCATCATATTTCATGATACCGTTCACACAGTCAAGGCATCCAGTGCCAGAAGCAGCAAAGCAACCCCAAAACATCTTTGAACCTCCACCATGTTTGATTTTAGGGACTGTGTTCTTTTCTTTGAAGGCCTTATTTCTTTTTATGTAAACAGTACCATGATGTCCTTTACCAAAAAGCTCTAATTTTGTCTCATCTGTCCACAGTACGAAGGATTGTGGTTTTGTCACACAAGTTTTGGCAAACTCCACTCTTGATTTTTATGCCTTTGTGTCAGCAGTGGTGTCCTCCTGGGCCTCCTACCATAGCGTCCCTTTTCATTCAGATGCCGATGGATAGTGCGAGCTGACACTGTTGATACTGTTGCTCATTGTAATTTTTTTTTTTTTTTAATTTTGCTCTTCCGTCCACATCCAGGGAGGTTAACTACAGTGCCATGGTCTGTAAACCTCTTGATGATATTGCGCACAGTGGACATAGGAACATTAAGATCTCTGGAGATAAACTTGTAGCCTTGAGACTGTCCATGTTTTTCCACATTTTTTTTTCTCTCAAATCCACAGACAACTCTTTACACTTCTTTCTTTTCTCCATCCTCAGTGTGACATACAACACACAGGTTGAGTCAACTTTTCTCCATTTTAACTGGTTGCAAGTATGATTACTATTTTGCCCACACCTGTTACTTGCCACAGGTGTGTCTAAATACAAATTACAGGAGCATCACATGCTTGAAAAGCAATTATTTCTTACAATTTTGTCCAGTCCATTTTTGAGTCCTGTATGAATTTTTATTAAGTTTGACTTTTCTTCTCTGTTTTTTGTGTTGTTGCAGTGCAAACAAAAACAATAAGCACATGAATACCAAGACATTTGCAACTGAAGCAATTTTTGAGAGAAGTGTTGCATTTCCTCACAGAATTGCAAGGGTGTCGATATTTTTGGCCATGACTGTATGTGCAGCAGCAGTATTTCTTACATGCTCACAGCAGCATGTTGTGGATGTACTGGCAAGTCTTGGTACTAGCAACGTAGCAGATCTATTCCGCCAATACCAAATACATTAACATTGTCTTGCACATTACCATTCCAATCCCTCAGAGAGTTGTCAGGACAGAAATGTAGTCAAAGGCACATATTTCCAATGAGCCTGGCTAGCAAACTATTCCATTCCATGTTGATCTGGTCTAGATGTTTTTTTGGGACTTATTTACATATAGTATGAGCAAAATTGCAACAGCGTTATGGAGGATAATCAGATATTTCTGTTTACTTTGCTCAGATAGCATGGTTATCCAGCAGTTAGCCAACAGAAGTGATCATTTTTTGGCCGAGAACAGTTTGTAATCATGCTATAATAAACCAAGCTCAAATGGAAACATAACTGGAACCGCTCTTTATCGTTCTTAAAACCGTTCGGCCTAATGGTGGAAAACCAGCTTATGGTTCCATGAAGAATCTTCAAAACCTATCAAATTATTTCATTGCACAAAAGGATCTTAATAGTGTAAAAAGTTTCTTCAGATTTTTAAAATGGTCTGCTTACTATAAGGTTCTTTGGGGAACCCAGAATGGTTCTTCTACGGCATTGCTGCAGAAAAAGTGTAGTGTTGATCTGTATTATTGAAGAAATTGTGTCATTTTTTACTCCTTCTCAAGTTGTTCCAAACTTGTAAGCTGTTATGTTGTTTATCAGTGGAGCACACATTTTATTCACTTATAATCTCCCCTGAAGTGATTCAGATTCAAAGTCAGATTCAAAAACGACATGAAAGCTACGTTATAACCAACTAAATTTTATTCTGTCTGACTACAGAACACTTAAATACAGTACATATGCATGACTCATACGCACTACTTTTAGTCTGGGTAGACTTTACTTTCTTCCATTTTCCTTTGCCTGTATCAACTTCTTTATGCTTTTCATGAAAATATAGCCTGTCCTGAATCAACAAGCACTGAAAATAGCTGAGTATGCTGACGACGCAAAAAAACAAGACCAGCTTTTAACATTTTGACTTCCCAAACCCATGACTTAACAGTTATTGTGAAAATGGAAAAATGTCACTCCTAAAGGGACACTGAAATTTCTTACTTAAAGGGACAGACAACCAAAAAATTAAAATTCGGTCATTACTTACTCACATTTACAGACATCCTTGAAAAAAAATCTTGCTTTTTGAGGAAAGTCGGCAGTCAAACAGGTTTTGGAATAACATGAGGGAGAGTAAAACATGACAAAAGATTCATTTTTTGGGTGATCTATTCCTTTTAAAACAAAAAGGTCCAATATTACAGAAGAAAAAAAAACAATTTATGAATCTTCGGACAAACACTCAGAAAAGTGATTTCACTTGTGCTGTATGTACTTGTTCAAATCAGTTTTATCAACATGACTCAGGCTCTCAGTTTAGTTGAAATAAATGTAGCTTTGTATAGTTCAATTCTAAGGTCATTTAAGGTATAAAAAAGTTTTGCAGTAAAATTTCATCCCTGTTGCTTATACAGAGCCTGCAGGCAAAATGAAATCTACAGCAGCAAACTAGCAAAGTTTAGAGCAGCGCTGACAAACTGAAGATGACAATCTGACAGCCATCGAGCAAACTCTACTGCATGCGGTTGACATTAAGCAGCTAAATGGCACACTTCATTCATCTCAGGATAACCTGAAATTTTCTATATCTGACATTATGATCTCTCCTGAATCTCTAAAAATGTTACATCACCAGTATTTGCCACATCCAGTGTCAAGATGACGGCTGCTAAACCAATTCATTGCAAACAAATTCAGCAGATGGAGGTCTTCCATACTTCTTGTGCCAGCAGAATGTGTCAGTTTCATGCATGCATTAGAATTTGGTTTAAATTTCCCCCCTTTTTAATAAATAATAATGAGTCAGATGTATGTTTCTAAACCTGTTGCATGTATAGGAATCACCAAAGAAGCTAAAAGAGGCCACGTTATTTATATCAGTTTCACCTGGAACCCACAGGGACCCCGTCACCATGGGAACAGCGGAGGTGATTGGGAAAAGATTTCACATCTTAGGCTTATCCAACCTGAAACGCAGGCAGTTGTGTTTCATGAGATGCCAGCCTCAGCCCAGTATCACTAAAACACAAACATATCTTCTCTGAAGGGAGGGTAGCATGAATTCCCTTCGCGCCACACAAGTGACAGTCAACCACATCAGCTGATCGGATTTCCCTCCCACACCATACAAGAGAGGAAACCTCATCCATCCGTTTCTTTCTTACTTAGGGATTTGCTTAAATGACTAAGAAGATGGTAAAACCTACTTTTACAAACTAGTCCTATGTTTTTTGCTCAATCTGGAAAAAAACACTGCAGTACAATTCTCTGGACTCTCTAGGCCAATAATTATCAAACAATTATCCTTTGGGAAGCTATAATGCGGTTGTTTAGAAAAGGAGCCTGTCCAAATTTACACATGCAACAGGTGATTCTAAACAAGCGTGCAGAGTTTTAAGGGGATCGGACCACAGCTGGCGCTATAACAGTCATAAATGTTAAAACATAATTGCTATGCAAATTACCTGAATTTGCCAAAATGCTTTTTTTCTAAATCATTGATTTGGTGGTAACAGGCCTGCTAAATGTCTTTTTTTCATATGTGCTTAAATGCCTTAAAGTGCTTGAAACCCTGGTAATCGCTGCTTGCAGCTATATATTTTTTCTTTTCTTTTTTTCTGTGGAATCTAAAACAAGATATTTTGAAGAATGCTGGTAACCAATCTATCCATCCATTCATCCAACCATTCACTGATTTATGTATTTGAGAGAGATGCTGAGATTGGAATTTTTGCTTTGGTTAATTTCTACTGTTTTTGTGCTTGAGATTGAGTAAATTATGGCATTATTTTTAATTCTGGACAAACTATTCCTTTAACTTTGACAGCCCACTTACACAGAGTCTTTAAGACACTTTATATGTATTGCTTGGTAATTCATGGATGCCATCAAAGAAAATGTGCATGAGGAAAAAAAGTGAATGACCTACAATGACATATCAACTTGTCAGAAGGCAAAGAATGCAGGAAATGTCATTTAAATGAGATCATTTGAATTTAAAAGCAGAGTTTACCCAAAAATAAACATTCTGTCATAATTTACTCACCCTTACATCATTCCAAACCAGTGTGACTTTCTTTTATGGAATACAAAAGATATTCTGAAGAATGTTTTATTTTTCAACAGTTTTTGTCTATATAATGGAGAAGAAAAAAAAAACACTTTTAAAAATATCTTCTTGTTTTGCCACCCAAAAAAGTCATACAGGTTTGGCACGACATGAGGGTGAAAAAAAATGAAGACAGATTTTGTTTTTTTTTCTTTTTTTGGTTGCACTATGTTATTTCTTATCTCAGTTTTTTTTCCTCTATACACAGATGTTTGAATTGAGTGCACTTGGGAATGGCAGTCTGACAGCTAACACACTCCATTAGCCTCAGGAGAACCCAAATTTTCTTTTATAGTCTTTATCTTCTTCTTCCCTGTGTTCATGCCCTGGTGTGATTTCTTCTTGTCCTCCGCTGCCATGTAATTTGGCTTAGCTTTGAGGGTACAGTTCTCTGACAGCTCAGATTGACGTGAGGTTAATGGTCTGACACAGCAATGACCTGGTAAGTCATTTTCTCCCTTTTCACGTTCTTTAAATGTGATTTACTATCTCACAGTATGCGAAAATAGCTCCCTGTGGCACATTCACAAAGAGGGAAGAATGTCACCATGAATATCAAGATCCTGCTTAACTTTTATATTCCAGTCTTTAGGTAGCAACCAGTATTTAAAAAGGCAAAGCCTTCTCACTGTAAATTTCATTTTCAGCCACATACGAATTCACTTGCTAAAAGAAAGAAAAATCACAAAGCACAATCTGTACTTTCAGATAATATCATATTAGTCAAATAAAAGACCACTTACGTGTTCAGAGAGTACATTTTCATGACTTTTCATTTTTCATTTCCTACACACTTTTAAAAAGTGCACCTTGTAATAATTTCAAAAGGTTTTATATAAAAATACTATTTAAATTATGTTATAATAAGTACTCATATTTTTTATGCATTTCCTACAGCACATATAAAGTAGGCCTACTTTATTACAATTGTAAGTGTAGGAATGCAGAACATACCTTGAAATTGTTTGCTAGTGGATAGAGCTAGTGTTGTTTTGAACAACAGTTGAAACATTTTGCAAAATATCTTTTATGCTCCACAGAAGAAAGAAAGGTTTGGAATGACATGAGGGTGAGTTAATGATGACAGACTTTTGGTGAAAGAGCATCCTCTGAGTAATCAAATATTCCTCTGGGACAGAATGGCATTCTCTCTGCTCTCTGATTGGCTTTCGACTGAGGGAGGAAATGAATCCCAGTCAGTGCAGTATAAACACAACTTCATTTGCACTCATGCATAACCAGATAAGAACACCATTCCTAATATTGTAAAAAACAAAAAATGACTATACATCACACCACAGAATCAACACCACTGCAGATGTACATCTTTGCGACTGAAATATTAAAAAAATGTAAATGTCATATACAGTGCAGTGTATTACAGCTGTGACTGGGAGTAACCTATAAGATAAGGAGGAAGCCCTATTTTATATTTGTGATTTTGTAAAAATATATATATATTTTTTGAATAAAAACTTCTGATTGACCATCAGTGAAGCCCCATTATAGCATAGTTAAATTGCCAGTGCATGTTCAAATTTTGATCTGAATGCAAAAAAATATCTTAAGCCTCATGGGAGTTTAATAACAAAGCCAAACAAACCAAACTGTTAGAACATTAACTGTTAGGCTTTCCTTGAATGATGAGGGAATAAATTCACATTAATAAGAAACGGCATACAGCTTATTTCACCTGATTATTGCTGCGTGCTTGTGGTGCTGCAGATGGGAGAGATTAATTAATTCATCTCACCTGAGCCGTGTCTGAGTCACATCCAGCCATCTGAAATGCCAGCAGATTTAACACAATCCTCTTCACTTTATACCAGACCAACACATTTTATTAAAAAAGTACCTCATGACAGCCTCCACATACAGTATTAATTAAATGTTTACGCTAATTAAAAGGTACAGTAAAGTTAATCCGTTTTGACTAAATTAAATGCTTTAAACTGATCAAAGATTATCACCTTATGATTTTACTGTAGGTAAGCCTTAATTTGCAATCTAAAATTATATAAAAGACTCCTATCATGAGGATTCAAATTTTCCATGATTTTCTGAGATAAATAAAATGTGCTATGAATGTTCTGAAAAAAAGACCAATAATAGAAACTAAACAGCAAAAATGACTCCTCCTAGGAAATCCTGAAACATTAACACATACCCAGTGACATTTACACTGTTAAAAATAAAGGTTCCAAAAGGGTGTTTCTGCAGTGATGCCATAGTAGAACCATTTTGGGTTCATTAAAGAACCTTTCACAGTTAACAGTTTTTAAAAGAACCATTTTGAAGAACATTTTAAAAATCTAAACCTTTTTCGACTATAAATAACCTTTTCTGCATTTGAAAGGTTCCATGGATATTTAAGGTTCTTCATGGAACCATCAATGCCAATAAAAAAAAAAAAAATTACTTTTAAGAGTACATGGCTGCAACAGCTGTTGAAAATAGTCATTTATCTACATATTTATTTATTCACTTATTTAATTATTATTATTATTATTATTATTATTATTATTATTATTTTTTTTTTTTTTTGTGCAAAAAACTTGACATTACAAGTAAACCTCAAGGAACATATTAAAATAATGTTTCCTAAACATTTAAATAATATGACTCCTTTAAAAAAATAATAAAACATTAGGTACAATGTAGTTACAGTGTTGTACTGCGTTTATGTTTTATTGCAAATCACTTTTGCTGCTACTGAGATGGGATACAGGTAAGGTTAGGTACAGGTTGGGTGGTCTGCTTTGGTTTAAGGGTGGGTTAAGCTGAAGGAGTAGGGTAAAAACATGTACACAATAAGTGTATGTATTAAATAATTAATTTAAATTTAAGTATGTAGTAACTAAAGACACTTAATATGCTGTAAACTGGGTCCTAGATTGCTTTTGAAGGATGAGGCAGTTAAAAAGTATATTGGACCCAACTGCAATCCCACAGCTTGGCAGAACTGCAACTGATAGAATGTGCGCTAGGCTTACTTTATTTCTTCAATAATAGCAGATCATAGGGATATTTTAATCGTCAAGAATCAAAAATGTTCATATCACACACTCCTAATTGCAATGCAGTGCAAATCCGGAACAGAGATTGGTTGAAAGAAAATGTTTGGAGCAAAAAACGGCCGGTTCTGAGTTCCAACGGAGCACAATGTGAGTGATTGATGGTTAATATCTAAAATCTGCATTACAGTTAAGAATTTAAAGATGAAGTTTAATTGGTTATGTAAGCTAATGTTGGATAGAATGGCTCACTGTATCAGCTCGCAGCAGTCATATACTGTGCAGTACTTAGCGAAAGGTTTGTAAAGAAGAAAACAAGTCATATTCTGAGATCGCGCAGATTAAATAACAAGAGCATATGTGACCAAAACGGTTGCAATTTCGAGCCCTGCACACAAAATGAGTTTCCTGTGAGGGCTAGGAGGGTCGGTGTAGGGCGATAATATGGTTTGTACAGTATAAAAACAATAGAAGTCTATGGAAAGTTCCAACAATTCACAAAACCTATGTGTATATAGATATACTGTATATATATATATATATATATATATATATAGATATAGATATATATTGTATTTATGTGTATCTAGCTATGTATATGTGTGTATGTGCATTTTTCGAGCTGAAACTTTTTAAAGTAAATAAATTTAATTAATTAATTAGACTGTAGCTAAAATGCATCACAAAGTCATGGTATAGAAAAAAAAAATCACAAACACAAAGGCTCCAGTCAGTGTCTGTTAAGCTTGTGTTTGCCAGTGAAGGTAATGCAGCTGACAGCCACACTGTCTGCGTCTAGCTTTATTTACACTCAGCTGAGATGTTCTTGCAAAGCGGGAGTCCACACAACACTAGAGCTGTCAATCCAACCCACAGTTAATTAAATGTGCTCAACCCACTGCGGCTTTAGACAGGAAGAGAATGTAGAATTGATGTGAAGAAAAAAAAAATATTTCTCACTTCCAGGTTCAATGGGTTTCCCAAGGCCAGTTTGATTATGAAGAGTAATGTTTGTGTGTCATCTCCCGCGTAAACGTTTAATTTGAGAGTGAAGCGGATCAATACAGGCTGCACGCTGTGAATGAGAAACGTGCTCCGGTCTGAGCAGTGAGAAGTGTGTGAGCGTGTACCACACACCTGCATCCTCAAACACCTGCTCATACTGGCATATCACCTCACATGAGAGAGAAGAGCTTCCACTCTGTTTAAATGAGTTTGGAAGAGGGCTATGCCCTCTTGTTTTTCACTATATCAAGATTAAACATACATTTTTCTCCAGTTGCTGCTGTGGCATACCGTTCTCTGCTAGCACACAAGCAGCTAAAATGTGGGCTAGTAGTGTCAGGACTCCAGGCTGATCAGTCTGTCTGTTTGTGTTTATGGTTGTCATGTGCGTCTAGCACATGGCTTTTGTTTTGTTTGTCATGCGTTCCTTTGCTCGTCATGTCTTGGCCCCGCCCCTTGCCTCACCTGTCATTCCTCGTTATCCTGCTCATTGATTGTTCTACTTATTCCTTTTGTGTGCATTGTTTTGTGCCAGATTGTTGTTTGCTCTTGAGCGCTCAGCATTAAGTTGTTTTTTTTTTCTCTCAGTCCAGTTTTGTTTTTTTCCTGTTGGCTCCAGGATTCTCTGCCTGTCCTGTCCTCCTTCTCCTGGCTAGCCTGGGATACTGAGGTTTTGTCTTCAGGCCTGGATCAATTGGATTTTTTATCTGGATCTCCCTCCTACCTGACACTGGCCTTCCAAGCCTGTACACCTGTTTGTTCCTAGAGATTTCACCTGGTTACCTCTGCGAGGGTTCCAATGCCCTGGTCTACTTCCCCCATTTTCTGGTACTAACTGCCCAACTGGTTTTAAACTGTGCCTGTCCTGACTTCAGTAGCAGCCTGCACCTATGTGGTTTTGCCTCCAAGATTCTCCTGCCATTCTGTGACTGTTGCTTGGCTGAGGATTAATTTTTTTGGGCTTGTTTCACCTGCATTTGGGTTTTCTCTCTGTTACTGCCTGTGACAAGTAGAGGTGCTAATGAACGCATTGCCAGATTCAGCTTACCACAAAATCTTGAGCTTGGATATTCTTTAGCTACAGCTGGGTGTTTTACTCTTTAAGGGATAGTTCACCCAAAAATGAAGACTCTGTCATCATTTACCTGCCCCATGTTGTATCAGACCCAATTTTTTTTTGTTTTCTAAGGGTTTACACGACACTGTTTTCACAGCTGAAAATGCAAACCTTTGAAGACTGGTTTTAAAGTGCATGGTTTTTGGAAACGATACCATCATGGTTGATGTCATGCGCATGCGTATTATAGTTTTTTTACAAAGTGACGCCAACTACTGACCTGGCAAGCATAATACAGCGTTTAAGTCCTTTTTGACAATCCATGTGAACAAGATCATTTTGACAGCATTGCCATCTGCATTTCGATTTTAATTCAGTATTGATTTGTTTGGATCAGGTAAAGTACATGTCAATTTTTCTTCAGGAAATCTCTCTCAACTATTGCTGTAAACTACTCAGGGAGCTCTGTCAGTTGGCACATTACTATTACTGAATTTAATCATAATTATGTCTCTATTCCAATTCATTGCTGAAATATAAATTTAAATCTCTCACGAAACTGTAGCTGGCATAACGTTGACTTTATTTCATATAAAAAGTAACAAATTACAAAGCTTATTGTGATTATTGGATGAGAGGTGTGCTACAAGTAATGCTACGCTTTACTTCTCTTGCATCAACAGAAAACACTATAAACCAAAAGATTGATCTTGGAATTTAAGAATTAATACTGGTTTACAATCATCAAAATGAAGATTGATCAATCAATATTGTCAACTCAGCCCTTCTTTTTTTGTATTTTTTTGGACCTGGACAGCCCCAGTCACTATCCACTTTCATTTTACAGAAAAGGGTAGTGTGAACAGTCTGAAAAGTTTCTTCTGTTGTGTTTCACATATCAAAGAAAGTCAAATAGGTTTGGAACCACATGAGTCTGAGTGAACGATGACAGGATTTCAAGTGAGCTACCCATTTAAACACAAGGAAAGCAATACTGCTTACAATATTTCTTAAAGTTATGCACCTTTCAAAATTGCAAACTTCTAAATATCTGTTAAAGATAAAAACAGTTCCATCAAGTGTCAGAGTATTTTGGTTTTGTTTTTTTTTTTTTTTTTTTTTTTTTTTTCTCAAAGCAAGAACTTTACCCTGCAGCCATTTAAAGGCAGAAAAGAGTGAAGTATGAAGTGCCACCCATGGTATTTCCCAAATGAACCTCTGTATCTTGGAACCTCATGCAAACTTTGATTTGACATTTACTGCATTTCTCCTTTTTAAATTCCCTTGCTCCTTGTGTTTTTATAGATGTCTAAACAAATATAATTTCCAGATTTAAATTTTGATTAAAAAAATGCAATCAGTTTCTAATAACACATCCCCATTACATTTGTTAGAAACTGAAAAAGAGTTCTCCAGCTTGTTAAATAAGTGGCCCCACTGGGATCCTGACACATGCTGGATCTAACTGCCTTTAATTTCCGGCCTGTCCCAGATCACCCTATATGCCTGTATTAATTACTCAGAGTGATAAAGAGTATGTCTTAATGAAACTGACAGCGCTGGGACTAGATGGTAGATGTGCACCTGATCAGTGCACAGTCCAACACTCTGTGTATATGCTGCAGGGATTTCCAAAAATTAATCTTGAAATGAGCGCAGGTGTATTATACAGCCACTTACCTTTTAATCACAAATGTGTCAAAATGATATCAGTTATGTAAGATAAATGCACATGATCCACACGATGCATGCCATTATCTACACGTATGCAAGATAAATGCACATGATCCACATGATGCATGTCATTATTTACACTATACCTAATATAATGCACTTTTAATGAACACATTTATAAGTTGTCTACTATTTATAAGGGACACTGAATGGCTTTATTTACTGCTATTGCTCCGGTCATACTTCACTGAAAAATTATTTAATTGGTCAAAAACAAGTTTGGTTGTTTAGATCATATCCTATCATATTCTGTCATCGATTACTCAGCCTCATGTTATTTCAAACCCATAAGATTGATTAATCCCTATATGTGAATTAAAAACTTATATTAAATCTGTTAATTTAGTAACAGAGGCACCTGGCTCTCTTTAGAAGAGTTTAATTAAAACGCTCAATTCATATGGATTACTTCTACAATGTTTTATGAACTTTTTCAAATTGTGAAAGCTTTGGACTTTCAATGAAGGGACAAAAATCTCTCAGGTTTCATTAAAAAATATCCTCATTTGTGTTTCGAATATGAACTAAAGTCTTATGGCTTTGAGACACGAGGGGGCAAAATTATGATAGAATTTTCACTTTGGGGTAAACTAACCTTATTCATTTTAGTCTTTCAGTGTTGACATTTTTATTAATGAAGAAAATATTGACAGTCTCTGGTTTTAATTACATTAATAATGGATTTGAATCTTGATTTTAAGAAACATCATCTTTTGTGCTTTGATATTTTTTTTTACACAAATGTATGTCCTAAATGTATACAATTTTAATTAAATTCCTGTAGTTTATAATTTTGTTCATTTTCATTCTAAAAATCCACTAGATTATCCTCTATAAGAGATTGTGCTGAACATTGCATTAAATGTTAACATTTATGTTTCATATTGTACATGGTCTCTTCCAAAAAGAAATAAAAATTCTATTGAATACTTGACACTTCCATTCCAATCCAGGTCTCAGTGGAAGAATTATGAGTAATATAGTAAAAAATGATCCTTACTGTGACGATGAGGCCTTTTTCTTGGAAGTACTTGACCAGGGGGATGGCATTCTGTTTGAAATTAGTCAAGCGTCGATCGATAGCTTTAGGGTTGTCATCTGGGCGACCCTGCTGCTCCGCACGCTTCTCCAGACGCTCCTTCAGACGCTGATTGGAGCAGGCCAGGAACACCACCAGGTCTGGAGTACAGATCTACAGAGACAGAGAAAAGGAGACAAGTGTTTCTTAACTAGTAATGTCTCAATTCAAATTGATATTGATGGGTACAGTCACCTTCTGCGAGTCAAGATCAAAGTGACTTGTGGCACAGTGATCTATGAAGATGTAGCTATCAAGAGCCACTCAGAGGTCATACGTCTAACTCATCTTCAAGTACGATTGCCAATCTGAGTTTTAGCCCCTCATATTATAATGAATGAGATGGATGTGAACCACAGGCAAGTAAGCATAAATCAGATGTCTTAGTTGTAACGTACACATGCGAAACCACAGGAAATGCACTGAATTTTGTATGATTGAGGCTTCAGAGAAATGTCACAGTCTTATTTTAGCTGTTACTTTACTTTGTAGGCTTTATTGTGTGCAACAGCATTGTTCAGTTGCACAGAAATCTGATTCTGTTGCTATGGTTACTGACACATTTAAGCAATTATCAAAGACTAACAAAAACTTTAAGATGTGTGATAACACAGCTAGTTGCATTGGTGTTCAGTAAACACATATCAACCATTTCAACAATGCTATTTATTATTATTATTATTATTTACATATACATAAAGCTTGGCTGAAAGATTGCAATTTCATTTGCAACCTCCTTATCAAGTCTACCATATCAAAGGGCTTAATTGCATCTGCTCGAATAGCATGTCAGCCGTGATGTTAATTCTATGCTTGCTGTTCAGCTAAGGAAAACTAGGTATTAAAATACAATACACTGAATGCTTTAATTAAATCTTGGACTTTTGTTTATTTGCCAAACTGGCAGTAGGCCTGCATTTACATGTGCAAGTGTTAACAAAATGATGATGATGACCTCAAATAACAGATATTTGATCTGAAATGCATTGTCATCCTCTTAACCAGTTGCCTGCTGGAAAGCCTTTTGGGAATGTGTACTTAATTAGTCACTGGAGAGGGAAAAAAAAAAAGATTACAAATGTCAGTTCATAAAAGCCTGAAAGCTTGTCACAAAACAGAAGAGCAGGCTGATTATCTCAACGGAAGCATGGCAGGCGAAATGTCAGTGAAAGCTAAAACACTGAAATGTTTTTTTGCCATTTAAACTAGAATTGATTCCTAGCATTCAATCCAAACTTCTCTGTAAAAAGGTATCTGGATATACTGGAGGTCACTTTATTTGTAAAAGTCAACAAATACGATAACTAAGGTGGAAAAACTGGCCAATAGTTTTTTAAATTAATAACAGAAATGAAATATTTCCTCTCAATCGGATATATATAGGGGAGCGCGGGGCACAACCTAACACTTTTTGAATTTCTCAGTTTGTGTAAATCCACGTGGGGTTCGGAGTATAATATGTTATCCACGTTAATTTCACACTTGTCTTGTAAAATATGTCACTTTGTTTCAAAATTACAGTGTATACGTTTTTTGCTATTTACCTCAAAAGAAAAGAAGAGAAAAGTGACAACATGCCCCGTAGGCATGTTGTAACATGACCATATGACCAAAATGTTTTCTGATCGAATGAAAAAAATATACATGACAAACTAAAATATTTTTTCAATAAAATAAAATGATTAACTTTTTCAAATAAAATAAAATGGTGTTTTTTTAAGAATAAAAAAAAATCAAATTTTTTGAGGTTCACAATGAACACATCGCAACCATGCGTGGGACGACCCTGATCGCAAAACTCAGCTATACAGTGTAGTTCAAAACAATGTGCGCAAATAGATTAAACGCATACAGACATTCAAAAAAACACTCCCCTCCCTCCAAACACAGCTCTCATAGAACACGAGACATACAAACGAGCCAAAATGCTTTACATTTCTTGAAATAATAATTTCTCAACATTAAACATTGACCGTGAGTATTTATTCACCTGTTTCTTGTGGTTTCTTTTTAAAATCCATAAAGTAAATAGTGAAAATGACATGGGTAATGTCATAGAATAGCATAGTTTAATATATCGGGGCAGATTGTAACGCAGTGTTACAACGTTCCCCATCAGTGCGACTGGAATATAAAAAGTGGTTAGTGTCTTCTGCTGATTTGCCAAGCATTAATAAACTATCTAAACTGATTAACAACAGATTGGCAATTAATATAATAGCAGATTTGTCTAATTTTAAATGAACACTAAAAACTGAGAAGAAAAATTTACTTCAGCCAGAAATGTGCTTTTACAATTGTAAAATAAATATTCAGCAATATCATCAAAAGGCTTTTGAATTTTGGCACACTTGTTTCTGTGTATAGTGTTGCCATGACAATTAGTAAATGCCATAAATTTGGCTATGCTAGCATGTGTGGAAATATTTAAACCACGCGTGTTACAATTAACCCTGCGTTAGTTTGTGCCCCGTGCACCCCTACAGTGCACAGCATAAATGAGTACACCCTATCTAAAACTTAACAAATTCAGCAATTACTCTTTACTTAGAAGACATGTTAGGGTTCTTTGGAGATATAATGCTCCAATAGGCCTGCTTGACCAATTACCAAAAAAGAATGTCAAAATTATTCAGGAAAATAAAATTTTCTTAACAAAGTGATAAAACGTTGTGTTGCAAAAATGAGTACACCCTCCTGAAAGTTACTAAATAAAAAAAATTGTAGGTTTAAGGCAATTTTTTGATCAACAGGTAAGTGTATTGAACCAAAACTTTTAAAGACAAGTAATTTCCTGACAATTAAAAGTGCTATATACCTTACTGAATCATACAGACTTAATGTTGGCAACAACGGAATCACTTGGGAAAGAACTGCCAGGTGACTTGTTTCTTAGCATAAAAGAGGACAATGGTACAAGAAGAATGCCAAATTATTGTTTTAACTGTGAAAATACAGCAGAAGTAACACCAATATTCAAAAACAATGGACTTGTGACAAGGCTCCTGAAGTAATCAGGTCTTCACTTTAAGTTTTCATTTAGCGATAAGTGAATTTTTGCTAAAAAAAGAGCAGGAGAAATGACATGCAAGTGTCTCAGAGCCGGCAAAAGCTATGAAAAGAGTGACATTTTATCTCAAGGAGTATGACACAGCCTGCAGAAGTGATATGCATGGCTGTTGTCACCACTACAATTACCTACTGTAGCCAAAGCACAATTCTTTTAGCCTCTTCCAAGGCCCATATTTACAAAATATAGACTTCTGGGAATCTATACTCTGGTCCCAAGTCAATCATTTCGGATCCAAAAGCATCCAAAATGTTCTGGTGTTGCTAGAGAAGGAGTACAATGAGAAGTGCCTGGTTCCCACACTGACGTTCAGTGGTAGTAAAGCTCTTAGAATGGGATGTATGAGTGCTAAAGGTGTGATGGAGTTGTGCTTTATCAATGCTGTCATCAATTTACACACCACTGTGTAATGTAATACAAAAACTTGAAACAGAAGATGCTACTCTACCCTCATTCCCTGCATTATTAGGCATTTTTTCAACATGACAATGAAGATATTCATTCCCAAGGTGAAAAACCTTCAGTAGACATGTATTTCGCTCAATCTTAATGCTCTTGAGCAGCTGTGGGGGATTCTGTAGAGACAAGCTGAGCAAAACTCCCCATTAAAGATCAGAGCTCTTCCTCCAGTTAAACAGGACAGATAGCATTTTGTCATGAACTTGTACACTCAGTGCCAAGAAGGGTCACAGCAGTATACTTAAAGTTCTGGAGGACATACTAAGTACTAGAATGTTATTCATTTGCTGAATTTTATGTAATCCTTTATTTAAACAAAATTGGCTAATTTACTTATTTTACAGAAAATATTGGCATACATTTTTTGTTTTTATAAAGAATATGTTTAATCCATCTTGATTTTGACATCTTTCCAAAAATTATATTAGTGATCATTAAGAAAATACATATTTTATATTTATTCAGAGGGTGTGTACTTATTTATGTTGTGCACTGTATATATGGTTTCCACTAAAATATTAAGCAGCACATCTGTTTTCATTATTTATAATAAGAAGAAACGTTTCTAGCAGAATATCTAGGTTGCTTTTTCCATACAATGCAAGCAAATAACGATTCTGATCGAATCTGGAAATTAACAAGAAATTTAGAAGTGTTTCATACGGATTTTTAAATGAATGAGAAATATTTAACACTGCACTATTTCTAGGTCACTTTTCAAAAAGACCATGTGAACACTTTATAGAAAAAATCTTTATAAAAAATTTATACAAGAGGTTAGATGTTCCGGATTTCATAGAAGCATGTATGTTTCATCCTGAAGAAATTCATAAAGCTAAGGCACAAGCTAAATAGAAAGATGTTGGATGAGTTCCTGTGGGATGGCGTGAATTGAAGATAAAAAGATAAAAATGCTGCTGGGCCTCAGAGGGTTGTGAGAAAATGCCTGGTGTCTTGTTTTAAGGGTATTACACCTAAAAGAACCCTGAGAGCCCCGCTATTTATACCTCCCCATGTGTAATACATATGACAGACTGCCAATCTACCTAACCATGATCGTAACCCTCTTGAGAAATGCTCCTGTCCCACTCTTCTCACTTGTCTCTCTGTGGAATTAACCTTTTGATAATCTTCAAAATCTATTAATAGTGTTCTGTTTTTATCTTCTAGTTTCCACTTGTTATCTCATTCATTCCAGGCAGTCATTATCATGCTTCTCTAAATTCCCTTCAGTTTTAGTTTTGTGTCAAATACACCTACTGAAAAAAATTGTTTCCTAAAAAAAAAAATCTGTATTTACTCACCTCCATGTTGTTCCAAACCTGTATGACTTTCACACAGATCTGGAACAACATGAAAGAAAACTGTTCCTTTACGTAAGCAGAGCTGAGGTCTTGCTAACTCCTGTCAGTGCAGTTGAGGGCGTTACTATTACGCCCTCAGTCAAAGCACTGTGCTACATGCCAACTGCACTCAGAAAACGGCTTGATGAAACAACCCCGGGCTTGTAACACCACATTAGCAAAGGCCCTTTAGTGCTGAAAAGAAAGAAAAACATCATGAGTGCAGTATTTTATTAATTTGACAGTAAAGGCCACTAAAACAACAACAAAGACAATAGAAAGACTCTGCTGTCTAAAAGAATAAGTCTTTATGAAATGGGTTGTATCTAACCCTCTAGGGCTGCCACTTAATAGTCGACAAAACGTTGGTTGAAGAGAAGAGGCTTATTCAACCAAAATTTAATTTGATGGTTGGTCGCAGAAACAAAAAGAAGTAGCTAAGTCAGAGTCTGTGATGGACAAATTGTTAACATATTATTTGTTTTAATAAAAAAACAACAGGAGAGCAATTAAATGTTAAAACACAACCATGGAAACATTTGGATTCGTCCCAAATGAGAGAGGTACATGAGCTCATAAATTTAAGCCATACTGTATGTCTGCTTTGTATTCTGTTTTCTGATCTGGGAACCCTATTTTCCACAAATTTAACAATATTCCATTATTTATTCCACTAGACATAGAATCTTTTGTTTCTTTTCCCGAAACAGTCATAGGAAAATGTCAGTGCTTCACAAGGCTTCATTTGCCCATCGCTACTGTCAACTGTTAAATGAATGAGTGTCACGTCCCGCTTGTTTACTTCGAACCGGAAGACGCTCCCACTTTTGACGCAAGGCCTCATGGGGCGTAGGAAACTTGTGGATAGAATTTTTTTCCTGACAAAATTAAAATAAAAATTCAAAAGTTCAAATGATCAAATAATAAATCAAACTCTTAACATGGCTTCTCAATGAGAAATCAAATGCTCAAATGCAGTTCCATTTCCTCATTTGAGGATGCATAAACTGTATAAAAAATTAAAAATCATTTTTATTGATTATTTAATTTTAGCATCTTATTGATTATTAAGTGTTTGATATTTAATTTTTTATCATCAATTAGTATAAACCTGTCAACCTATTAAATCTACAATTCAATGCATTTGATTTATCATTTGCGATGTGGGTTTGAGCATTTGATTTATGATTTGAGCACTGAATTATAAATTTAATTATGACAGGTTTACTAGGTTGATAATGGAAATTGAATATCATTTGTATTTAATTTTTGATAAGGTTAATTCTTTCCTGAGTGAGGAATTAAAATTTGAGCTTTTGATTTCTTATTTGACATGCTGTTTTGAGAGTTAGATTTTTTTTATTTGATAATTTGAACATTTGATTTCTCCTTTGAGCGGCTGTTTTGACAGTTTGATTTATTTTTTGATATTTTTAAACATTTTAATTTTTTTTTTTTTCATTTAGGAAAAAACTTCCATAGATACTGACAAATGTAGCTTGTCTGTTTTAAATTCAGACTACACATTCATTCTATACAAAACATTTTTAATTGTCACAAAATAATTGCTTAAAAAGAAGTACCTACCCAGGGATTATGCAATTTAAGATACATATTTAAGTATATTGAAGTTAGGGTTAGGTTAGGGTAGGGTTATGTTTTGATAGTGTATGACAAGTTTTAATAATACAAATTTTTGCTACAAATCTCTCTGTCCATTAATCGTTCTTATTGACTAATTTCATCTTAACTGCTGACAATTAATAACAATTCCTAATAATATTAGACTGAGCTCCACTAATTTGAGGGTTGCACTTTACTTACAGTGTACTACATGGGGTAGGGCTAGGTTTAGGGGTAGGTTCGGGGTTACTACCTACACTGTAAAAAACAATTAGTTGAGTCAACTTAAAATAATTTGTTACCCGGCTGCCTTAAAATCTTAAGTTCAGTCAACTCAGAAAAGTTTAGTCAACTTGAAATGTTAAGTTGTACTAAGTGACAACTTAGATATTTGACTTCATTCAGCTTAAAATTTTAAGGCAGCTGGGTAACAAGCCCAGCTTTTAAGTTTAACAAACCAATTTTTTTGTTTAGACAACTTAAATATCTAAGCTGTCACTTAGTACAACTTAACATTTCAAGTTGACCAAACTTATTTGAGTTGACTGAACTTCAAATTTTAAGGCAGCAGGGTAACAAATTATTTTAAGTTGACTCAACTAATTGTTTTTTACAGTGTACTAACCCTGAACCTACCCCTAACAAATTGTGTTTTTTGTTTTTTTACAGTGTAGTTATTACCTTGTTATTGTAATTACTTGAATAAGTACATAGTATGTGCATGAGGAACAGGACTGTAAAATAAAGCGCTACCAATTTCAGCTCTAATTTATACCATTTACATACTAATATGTATACTTTCGGTACTAATTTGTACCTTTAAGATACCAAAACGCACCTTTTATGGATAAATACAGTACTGTATCTTTGTAAATGATGGAGTAAATCAAATTTCAAAACAAATAAACATGGTATGTTAAACAATATGTTTTACTTTTAAAATTTGTACTTTTACTGAAGTAATATGTTATTCAAAGTTTCCTTAATTTTACTCAAGTACTTGATTTGTGTATTTTGTCCTTCACTGAAAGTGAGTAAAATGTGATGACAGACCTGTCAATTTTGGAATAAGTATTCCTTAATCATATGATATATGACAGCCTTTACTGAATTTAGTCACTCTGCCATACTGCTCAGCATATATATGGATTTTGCTGAGTCAGCTCATGCCATCTCCTCCAGGACTGACATTCTGGAATAATATTTAGCTGACATTTGAACGGGCTGGGGAGACAGTGTCTCTCAGCTTTGCTCACAGTGGAGGTATTTGGTAATCCCGTAATGATTGCTGTTAAAGCTGTGGTCTGATCCCCTCTCGTTCTGTACTCGTCTCATAATTGGGTTTTAATCCCTTCATTGCTGCTGCTCATCTCTATTCTCTGAGAGTCAAAGCTAATTCAGTTACTGAGGTTAGTTGTGCTGACACCATTAATGGTTGCCTGGTCACCGAACACTGCCACACAACACACAGTCTAGGGTCTTTTCAAACCTTTTTCCATCCCACAAACACATAGACAATAAAAAAAGACTCATTGTTATTCATATCATCTCCTGCATTGGTAAATGTGTTGTTGTCTTCTCTGACCTGGCTTCTTTGTATTCAAAGCTTTCACTAAATCTATGATGATCTCATAACCTCCATGTTTGTTCTATAAATAGTCCAACCTTCCCCATATTAGAATCTTTTTTTCTTTCACTTCTTAAAGGAGAAGTTCACTTCCAGAATTCACCCCCTTGTCATCCAAGATGTCATGTCTTTCTTTCTTCAGTCGTAAAGAAATTATGTTTTTTTGAGAAAAAAACATATAATGGACTTCTATGGTGGCCCTGAGTTTGAACTTCCAAAATGCAGTTCAAATGCAGCTTCAAAGGGCTCTAAACAATCCCAGCTGAGGAAGGGTCTTATCTAGCAAAATGATCAGTTATTTTCTAAAAAAAAAAAAAAAAAAAATTACAGTTTATATACTTTTTAACCTCAAACACTCGTCTTGTCTAGGTCTGCGTGAACTCTGTTTTTTCCGGTTCAATACAGTTAGGGTATGTCGAAAAACTCCCTTCTCATTTTCTCCTCCAATTTCAAAATCATCCTAGATCACTGCTGAAGTACCGACCCAGTGTTTACAAAGTGAACATGCAAAGAAGGTCACCCTTTACAAAAAAAGGTAAAACAGCAATGTAGGATGATTTTGAAGTTGGAGGGGAAAAGAGGTGGGAGTTTTTCATCATACTCTAACTGTAAAAAACAGAGTTCACACTGACCTAGACAAGATGAGCGTTTGAGGTTAAAAAGTATGTATTCTTCCTCGGCTGGGATCATTTAGATCCCTTTGAAGCTGCATTTAAACTACATTTTGGAAGTTTAAACTCAGGGGCACCACAGAAAGCGATAGTTTATCCAAAAAACAAAATTCTGTCATCATTTACAATTTTTTTTTTCTTTTGTGGAACACAAAACAAGATACCTCGATATTTTGATATGTCTATGCAGTGAAAATCCAGTGCTGTTGGACTGATTTTCAAAAGATCTTCATCTGTGTTCCACTGAAAAAAAAAATCACTCAGGTTTGAAACAACATAAATATGTAAATAATGACAGAATTAGTCATCTATTTAACTATTGAACTCTTCTTGGCCACAGTTACTGTGTGCATTTTGTTTTAAAAAAAAAAAATGTAATGAACATCTAACTAACTAAAAATAAATAAATTAACTTGCTGCTGTTACCCAGTTCCACATGTAGCCAGAGTTACCTTCTCAAAACATTCATATTTTCTCAATTTACTGTTCTATGAATCTTAAACTTATCAAATTTGCATAAGAAATGTATATAAATGTGCATATGACCCTATGCTATTTGTTTTCTTTGCTTTTGCCCTAGTTTTGTTTTTGGATTTTCATTTTGTAGTTTGTTCAGTTCTTGTTTCTATGGTTCTTGTTTGTTACGAGTAAACTTTTGGTTTAGTTTCACCTGTGGAGTTTCATCTCCTCATTTCCTTGTGTATTTATAACTTTTTGTTTCTTATTTAGTTTTTAAGAAATGGTTGGGTTTTGTTACGCGTTTTGTTACTGTCTCATGTTTATTTTTCCCTTGTTTTCATGTATTCATATTTTGGTTCTGTTTACTGTTTTTACTTTATGTTCTTAATAAACCACTACTTGTATATAGATCCTCTTCAACTACTCCTTTGTTTCCAACACATTCTCACTCCCAACACATATTGACGCTTGGCCAGGACCCCTTGGCGTCACTTTTTGACACTCATGCTACCCCTTTTGCATCACTTTTGGACATGAAGAGTCCTCCATTGCTTTTAGTTGTTTGCATTATGCATCACATTTAATGGTTTGCACGTATTTGCATGCATTTGCGAAAATAGAAATCATTTTATATAAATTTATACTTTTTGGAGCACTCATCCCCAACTCTATACCTCTACCCTAAACCTAACTTTTGAACAATATAAAATATGCAACAGGCAAATAAAAGTATAGTTACATGTATTTATTGTAAAAAATGACCATAAAAAGCAGTATAAAAGTATTACAAACAAGTCATGTTGCATTCCAAGCCCTCCAAAATCTTTATGCAAAGAACAGAGTAAATCATAAGGTTTTAATCGCTAAAAAATAATCATATAATTTCAAAAAGATACTCCCAAATTAGTTAGGCATGATGCAGTCGGTCACAAGACACACAAGACCCAATGGCATTTCACAACCAAAGCTGACGTAATGCTTCTTCTGGTGGCAATTTTTAAATTTGTGCACAGACTGCACACAGGATGGCAATCACATCTATTCTTCTCAGAAATAGTTTTGCCTCGGGAAGACTTGGGATATTAATACTTTTTAAATAAATTGTGACTGCAGTTGTATCTGCCTTTTATATCCTGTGTTTTACCTTGACAAATGGTTAGGTTTAGGGGCAGGGCTTAGGTTACATTCTCATAAATGTGTAAATAGTGTAATGTAAAAAAACAAACAAAACAAACCCCAACATATATGCAATAATGGCTACATTATTACCTAATATGTAATTTAATCATGATAAAATTACCAATGCATTTCGCATCAGCATACTAACGCCAAAGGTTTCTTATTTAAAGCAATGGAGGACCCTGCACACCGAAAATTATGCTAAAGGGGTATCCTGTGCCTCAAAAAGTGACCCAGATGGGTCCTGAACAAGCTTCAATATGTAACGAGTTGGGAATGAGAATGTGTTGTTGTTTCCAGCAAAACATTACAGTGTACTAGCACAATTTGAGGGCACTTGAGCATGTGTCTCTCCTGTGAGGGAAAAGGAGAGAAAATCAGCTGTCACTTGGCTAAGCAACAGCACATTACTGGTTTCTTTTAAAAATTGAGTTTTTAATTCATGCAGTTGTTGTGTTTGTGTTTTGTTTTAGTTCTCAGATAGCATGAAAGTCAAGGAAAATGACACAGCCATTTGGAAAATCTATACCATAGAGGTTTATGGGATGTTTTTGCCTGATTTGACTATTAAAAATGATATTCAGTGGTGTAACACTGTAATGTATGAAGTAGACTCTTTCATATTAAAGAGCCTTTGAATAAAAGGTAATTTACAGATTATTACACGAAGTACACATTTAGCCTATTTAATAAAAATAATTTTAAAAAAAAGTGGTGAGGCAAGCTGAATGCTGGCTGCTGTGCTGGCCAACTACTGTCTGCTCCCCAGAAGGTCTTTGAGCAGCAGGCTGTTTTTTTTTTTTTTTTTCTGGCATGCCTTCACTCATAAATCCTCTCACTGACTGTGCTGGCACCTCCGGAAGAGGCGGAGGTAGATAGAATAAGGATGCACACAGGGGAATCGGTGCCTGAATCTGGGTCCCCATTAAACTGTGACAGCCAGCAGGCAGAAAGTAAACTAATCAATGGAACAGTAAAACCAGCCATCATTGAACATTTACTTTAGCAATATATAGAAACTTCATGTAAAATGGGCAAGTACAGAAATGAACTTTTTCATTAAGGGGCAATATTTCCCACACTTAAATTGATTTCCAGGAATATTTTTATTGCAACCTTATTAAATGCATGCAATTATTGAATTAAATCAATCAATGAAATTACGATAATAAGACACAACAGCACTTTATCAGTGAAATGAAATACAAAATCCATCTTTGCACTGCAGAAGTGAAGTGACAGAAGCTACACCTAAAGTGGCATTTTGTTTGTTTTTAATAGTGTATAATGTATTTAACATTAGACTTAAAGGGAACCTATTATGCCCCTTTTTCACAAGATGTAATTACATTTACATTGTAATTACATCAATTACATCTACATTACATCAAGATGAATTACATCCCCAGAATGTGTCTAAAGTTTCAGCCCAAAATACCCCACAGATCATTTATTATAACATGTGAAAAATGTCATTTTTGGGGTGTGTCTAAAAAAAAGTTTTGGTGTGTATCACTTTAAATGCAAATGAGCTGCATATACTTTAATATCAAAACCAATAACGTTCACTATGCACTTTAAGAAAACAACACAGGCACACAAATATGGTTAAAACCTAGCTAAAGTCTGGAGTGAAAAGATTTGTGTAGACATCAACAAATTTAGTTACTACTGTAGAAACATGACGCCTCAAAATTGCGATTTCCATGTAAGGGGACCCACGGTCTATGTAGAAGAAATTTATATGTATAGAAATTGCTCATTCTAAGGTAATAAAAACATAATGGCTCATTATGTAAGGTCGTTATACACCTCTGAAAACATAGTTATGTATATTATATTGCATTTCTATCAATAGATCCTCCTAAATATTACACATTGCACCTTCATCAGTTTATTAATCAAATATGTGCAATTTTTTGCTAAAGGATTTATTTCTACCTGGTCTGACTGGACTAAAAATCCTCTTAAAATAAAAATTAGTCATGTAACCTAGCATAATCAGGCTGATTTAGTCATATTAAATATTTGTGACTTGGCATGTCCACTCCTTTGCAACTGTATCATCCACTTGCACAATTACCCACTCGACCGTGAGTATCTAGTCCATTAGCTATGCCAATTCTGGCATGTTATATTGCATCTTTAGTGCTGCTGTGCTTTTGATCACAGGACAGAGATGAGCACTGTGACAAACCCTGAAAGTGATTGGAGAAAAGCTAACTTGCTTCAGTCATGACAGAAATGGCAGAAGCTTCAGAAGCTGGGTATAAGCATGGCTAACAATGATTTTTTACGTACAGTTCCATACATCTATACCCTTGTGGAAAAGAAGTGTGTTTAACTTTATGGAATGTGCACTTGTAGTGTATTAAAAGTATATACAGTTGAGATCAAAAGTTTACATACACCTTGAAGAATCTGCAAAATGTTAATTATTTTACTTAAATAAGAGGGATTATACAAAACGCATGTTATTTTTTATTTAGTACTGAACTGAATAAGATATTTCACATAAAAGATGTTTACATATAGTCCACAGGAGAAAATAATAGCTGAATTTCTAAAAATGACCTCGTTCAAAAGTTTACATACACTTGATTCTAGATACTGTGTTGTTACGTGAATGATCCACAACTGTGCATGTTTGTTTGTTTGTTTTTGTTTATTGATAGTTGTTCACAAAACAGTTAAACTGTCCAGGTCCCACAAATTTTTTTTGTGTATTTGATTTAGTGACTGTCCATCTTTTCACACTGAGGCACTCATATGCAACTATTACAGAAGGTTTAAATGCTCACTAATGCATTATAAGGAAATATAATGCATTAAGAGCCAGGGGTGTAACCTTTTGAACAGAATGAAGATTTCTTATTTTTTTTATTTAGTACTGTCCTTCAGAAGCTACAGAAGATACTTACATGTTTTCCCAGAAGACAAAATAAGTTCAATTTACCCTGATCTTCAAATTCAAGAGACCTGGAGATCGGCTGAATGGATTTGAAAACGGCAAAACACTAGGGGAGTTGAAAAATGATCCTATTTTCAAAAAAAAAGTGGAGTGTTCATTTAATGCATTGTGTTTCCTTCTGGAGCATCAGTGAGCATTTGCATCTTCTGTAATAGTTGCATATGAGCCCTCAGTTGTCCTCAGTGTGAAAAGATGGATCTCAAAATCATACAGTCATTGTTGGGAAGGGTTCAATGCTGAAAAAATCAAAAAGAATCTGTGGGACTAAACAACACTAAACAACAACAACAAAAATACGAGAAGGGTCTGGCTGCAGACATGCACCTGCACTCTCAGACAACTGCACTCTCAGACAACTGCACTCCCGGAAGTGACGTCACTTGCAGTCTATTTTATTTTTACTTTATTTTATCTATTTACATTTTTTTTAATTGAATCTCTCAACATTTAACAACAGTAGCCAGGTGGTGAAGACAAGAAAAAAGAAACTAAATTACAATGTCACTCGCAATCGCCACTTGCACTCTCAGCTACCTGCAACGTCACTTTCAATCCACACAAATGGTGCGTGTTGCCAATAGAGACAAGACGCTGTGGTCGTTAAACGATTAAAATTAATTTAATAGCTCTGTAGGAGACAAAAACAGGACTCGCAAATCCATGGCCACAGAACAGCAGAATATGTCTCTTGTTAAGCTTTTTCCTCCCACAGAAAACCATTAACACTTGATATGGCTTAATGTATTAAGATACATTAAGTGCCATTAAACGATCAAATCTGTAATATAGTTTATTAATTTAATGTACTTCAAGGCAAGCATATGGCCATGGACACAATGTGCAAACTTTCACTTTTATACTTGCCCAGCAAACGCTTAATGTGGGAAAACGGACTAAGATGATAAAGACCAAATTCAATATAAATGTCAAACGATATACCAGCAGATATGAACACCCCATAAGAAAGGCATTATGTGATATTAAAAAGACCAACTTTGTATAGGCAAGCAGACGTGCCCAGAACGCAATGTGTTAAATAGACGTTTTCCTCCTGTAGAAAACCAATATAAACAAAAGACAATGATAGCAAAGAGCTGTAGAGATTATTCTTTATGGGAAAACGCGAATGTACGCAGCGTTGCGTTTATTCTGGGCTCACCTGCTTGTGTGTAGTTGTTTTAATAATGAATAGGAGCATACTGAGTTTAGTCTTTATCATCTTAATACGTTATGCCATGTTTTGCGAAGGAAAACATTATATAGCCTACATATACATTATATTAATAAACTGTATATCGGGTTTGATCTTTTAATTGCATCTCAGCACACTGAGACATATTAAGTGTTAATGGTTTTCTACGGGAGGAAAACGCTTAACGAGAGACTTCATATTCTCTTGTTCATATTCTGCTTCATATTCATATTCGTTAATATTCTGCTGTTCTATGGCCACGGATTTGCGGGTCTTGTTTTTATCTCCTACAGATGAATAATAAATTAGTTTTAATCGTTTAACCACCACAGCTTCTTGTCTCCATTGGCAACACACACGATTTGTGTGGATTGCAAGTGACGTCGCAGGTAGCAGAGAGTGCAGGTGGCGATTGCGAGTGACAATGTAATTTAGTTTTTTTTTTTTCTTGTCTTCACCAACTGGCTACTGTTGTAAAATGTTGAGAGATTCAATTAAAAAAAAATATATATATATATATATAAAATAAAGTAAAAAATAAAATAGACTGCAAATTACGTCACTTGTGGAAGTGTACAACAGTATTGAGAATCAAGTGTATGTAAACTTTTGAGCGGGGTGATTTTATAAATTCAGCTAATATATTTTCTTGTTACCTATATGTAAATATTTTTTATGTGAAATATCTTATTCAGGTCAGTACTAAATAAAAAATAACATGCATTTTGTATGATCCCTCTTATTTTGGTCAAATAATTAACATTTTGCAGATGCTGAAAGGGGGGTGTAAACTTTTGACCGCAACGACAATGCACATGTAAAGAACTTTATATGTAAAGTAGTATATTATATACATTAATATTTATATGTTGCAATTTAGTACATTTAAAATATTAACATCACCTTTTTGCTGCGGTGATGTGATAAGTTATGTAAAATATGGGTGGGTAACATCAAATATCCCCATATTGGCTGGTGATTGTGACATTTCGCAGCATTTTCACACTGAAAATGCTGGAATCAAGCCTGGTTAGAACACAGTGTTACATTTTATCAGCCAGTGTGACTGGTAGATAAGCAAAATTACCCGCCACTGCACAAAAATACATGCATGCCATTACATGTCGTACCTGCAAAAGAAAAGTCATGAGTTCATTTCTGAGATAAGCAGACAGTGTCACAAATCTATTTTCTGGCAGCAACAAGTGCGCTCCTCACAACTCTCTGCCTACGTTAAAGCACCTCTTAGATAATTGGTGTGAAATGAGGAAGGCTGGAAACAAGCATGAAGGATGGAAAGAGACAGAGGGAGAGAGATGGGAGCATATCTGATTCTTGGTACTCATTAAATTTTACTGCTCATGTAGACTAAACTCAGTGATCACATTATTTGCAGCCTAGAAACCGCACTATGTGACATTTGCAGGTGGTGACTTCCGCCATTTTCAGATCCAGACCAGCAATCTTGTGTTTATGTAAAACTTAAAGGTTAATTCGAGACCGGCAGCAAGTGCGTTGAAGGATAAGGGGCAGTCAAGCTTTGAGTTAGCCGTAATAGCTAGCATACTACCTCCTAAACCTGCTGTCTTACAGGAAACAGAAAAAGTGTGAGAACAAGCTAATTAGCCATGATGAAACATGAAGGAAAAGGCTGTCATTTAGAAATGAATGTGCACTGAGACCTACAATCAAGAACTGTCACATGATTTCCTCTCAGCGAGGCTGACGTTAGCTCCTTTTTGACAGGTTTACAGACATTAATATACACCTGTCATTGCACAAGTCTCATCTGAGTCAAGTGGTTCCTGTCAAAAACACAAGGAATAGAGTTTCAAGTATAGGTTTAAGATCTGACGTGTGTTACAAGACAAGTCATTCATGCAGACGTGAATCAACAGGGTGTGAAATATCAGTTCACAACCCATTCTCCCATCGCAGGTTGCCAAGACTGTCTCAGTGTTTTGTTAGAGTTAGATTTGACTGCGATCATTCCCCATTAAAGCAACCACTTGTGAAAAAGAAGTGTGCTTAATTGTGTTGAATGCACACCTGTAGTGTGCAAAATCTTAAAAGCATTAACACTACTTCTCAAAAAAATATGCTCTATTTTACTGTAAAATTTGTGACCAATAATTAATGGTCATTATTTGATATGTAGATTGATTTCTCCTCTCTAAACTGTTTTGTAAGTGCATTCTCTCATCACCACTGCTGCTACATGAATATGTTGTATCACACCACTATGGAGACCGAGGCATAGAATGTAGATTAACATGGCAGAGGTAGAGCTGCGTCTTCCACCGAATATTTATAACAAACCAAAGAAATAAAAGTATTTGATTCTGTACCATATTGAATAGCATAGCATCATATTTTTCCCCATTGCATCTTATTGCATTGAATCTCATTGTGTTGAACTGAATCGAAATCGGATCGTACCGCATGGTAATAGGGCTGAATCGTATTGCTTCATATGCAGTGTTGGGGGTAATGCATTACAAGTAAAGTGAGTTACGTAATCAGCATTACTTTTTAATTTACAAGAAAATACCTTTCAAAAAAGTAATGCCAGCTACTTTGTTTCCCATGTATTGACTGACAGCTCTCGTGTTGCCATGCTGAGAGAAACTGGATTTAATCAATGTCTTTGCTGCTGGCCTTAGATGATCCAATTCAACCATAATAAGCAAAAATTACTCAAGATAAACTAACATTTCGCTGCCTTAGAATTATAAGCTTCTAACTGCATTCTGAGCAGTTTTGAGATATTGAGCTTCAAAGTTTTTGCGTTCCACAGACTTCTGTAGATAGAACCCTTCTTGTTTACTAAAAAAAGGTACTGTGACGCAATATTGTAATACATTACATACAAGTAACTTTCCCCAGCACTGTTCATGTATCTTGAATGTATCTTATTGTTGGCTATATACAGTGTTGGTTACTTTGGAAATGTAATAGGTTACAGATTATAAGTTACTCCATTTAAAATGTAATAAGTAGTGTAACAATTACTTTATCAAAGTAATGTAACTTATACTGATTACGTTTTGATTATTTTTCTAAATTTCTAATATTTTCAACTGTTAATCATTTTGAAACATTTAAACCAGGCAGAGTTAACCTTACAGTAGCACTCAACAATGATTACTGTCAGACTTTCAAAATTCTTTATCACTTGAATTAAGATTATAATAAGTAAGGGATATACATCTTTATTTTGCGATAACAACTGGCTGAATGTACATTATCCCACTTATTACACAGCTGTTTTCTACAAAAGTAAATAATTAGACACTATAAACACTGATCTGAGTTGAAATATTTGAACACAAAGCTTCCACCAAGAAAAACTATCAAGAGTATAGCGGTGACTTAAGTTGTCCGGATGAGTCTGTGTTATTAGCTCTTACCAGTTGTTATCAGGGAATAACATACCTTAGAATGTCATGACCGACCAATCAGATTCAAGCACTCCGCAGAGCCATGTAATAATTTAATTTAAAGCACAGTCACCACAAATTCAGATTTGACACCTCTTACTTACTTTGAGATCATTCTGATGTTAAATACAGATTTAAAATCATAACAAGAAATAGTTTTGAAACCAAATGTTTGCATAGTTATGACAGGAAACACTGGCATCTAACAATGCCTTGGGAAAAAAAAAGTATATGCATAAACACAAACAGGAATGTGTTTTATTCTGTGTCCTAAACTCCTGAAACATTGGTGTCTCATTTTAGAGCAATCAATGCAATTTATGAAAGAAGTCAATTAAATTTGTATGTGGGTGTGTGTGAAAAAATGTAGATGTAACCCCATTTGTAATCATTAACATTTTTAAAAGTAACTATAATTTAATTACACATTTTTTTAGTAACTGTAACTAATTACAATTACATTTATTTTGTAATTAAATTACGTAATTCTGTTACATGTAACTAGTTACTCCCCAACACTGGCTATATATCAAGATGCGTAAGGCATCAGCCTCAGTCATGGAGATGCACATCCCTAATGATAATAACTAATAAGTACATTTGACACAGGACTAAGAACTAAAACAACTAAAAACTAAGAGTAAGACTAAATTAAAAAATGGCTGACAAAATTAACACTAACTGGGTGCTTGGCTGCCCTTTTTACAGGCGATTTCCAAATACAGAAAACTCATTTCTGTAGGAATTTGGTCCTTATAAATTAAGCACCTGCAGGGAAAATGTGCTTTGTAATTTTGGGCTATTTTAAACAGCATACTGAATCAGTTTGGGGGCATGTCGTCTCAGATGAGTTGGGCTTCAAAGACATCATCATTCCATAATTCACAAGAGTATTTTAGAACATTCTCTGAATTTCTTTAAGCATCTGTTTGACAGGGATAAATTATTTTTAAAATATATTTTATGGGTTTTTTTTCCTTCTAATTTTACAAGGAACACACCATGTCATCTACTTAGTCCAGCAGATGTTCTATTTTTCATACAGAGTCCCTTTTAAAAGCTAAGTAAGACTTCAGTAGTGTAAACACAGTAACGGCAATCCTGTCTTTGCAACTGTATCATCCATTTGCGCAATTACCCACTTGACCGTGAGAATCTAGTCCATTAGCTATGCCAATTCTGACATGTTATGTTGTGTCTTCAGTGCTGCCTTGCTTCAGAACATACTGTAGTCAGGAGCACTGTGACAAGCCGCTGAACACGAACTGAGAAACGGAGTTCACTAATAACTCGTTCACTAATGCTTCGAAGTTATTCATGCTCTAGGCTATAGTCAAGACAGAATTGACAGACGCTTAGGAAGCTAATAAACCTGGAAGGCTGGTGGCTGACAGTGATCTTTTCTGCAGTGCAGCTCATCTACAGGAGGTGGTCTTATTTATACATATAGTACAGTATGTGACCAAGCTTAATTTCTAAATGTATACATTTTCAGAAGAAACTGTGTGGTGTTTGGCCATGCAAACTCACATGTTGCCAAGGCATTGGTATGTGGTTGCTAGGACCGTTATAGTTTGTGGTAAAGTGTTTAAGGGATAGAAAATTTGCTGTTAAATTAATCATTCTCATGCCATCCAAGATGTTGGTGACTTTTTTTTATTTCATCAGAACAGTAAAGAAGATTTTTAGCTGAAACCACGGTCCTTGGTGAGTCATAAAATGCAAGTCAGCAGCTGCCTGCATTTGAAAACAAACAAAAAAAGCAATGAGCAATTAATACCCGTGGCTCCTGACGATATATTTACTCAAAATGATCCAAAATGCCAGCGTTGCAGGTTTTTGCCAACTCACTCAAAGCTCTAGTTACTCCAACAGTCACTGAACTGAGGAAAGATTCCGACTCGGACCAAAGACTTATATGATTTATATGACTTTATACATCCATGCTTCACATCATTGAGTGCTTTAATAATATATTTGCATATACCCAGTTCCCACTGTAGGAGTTGATAGAATCGATACCTCGACTCCATTAGTATATTAAAACAACACACTTTTAGCGTGACTGTCAAAATTAGTGATAACATTACCTTGAAATGATGAGCAGCTATCAAAATCATTATCCTATAGCTGTTGCTGATACTTAATTTTACAGAGGGAAAAGTCACAAGATGTCACAGCCATGGTCAAATATTATGTCAGTATGAGAAAAAAGGTTATTTGATAGGTTATTAATTAATTATTTATTAATAGGGGTCCTATTATGCAATTTTACAAAGTCATGATTTTGTTTTAGGGGGTATACTAGAACATGCTCTCATGCTTGCTGGTTCGAAAACGCATTACTTTTCACATAATTTACATTATTACAATACCTTTCTCCCGAGCCCAGCACAAATGGCTCAATTAGTTTTGGGTTTGATGAAGGCCTGCCTTCCGAAAAACAAAATGTGTTGTGACTAGTTAGCTGTCCCAGTGCGTTGTGATTGGCAGCTAAGACAGCTTAGACAGTGTTTTAGTACTGCCATGCCCCTAGCCAAAGCAGCTCCGTGTACAACTGTTAGTGCAAGCTAAATTAAAGTGATTCTTACTTTTTAAATATGGATATTTTTCTTACAAACGATTCACTACAGGAGCCGTGTGAGGCACTTTTTATTATAGATGGATGCACTTTATTGGACTTGTTTTGGACTGATGAAGAGAAACACCCGTCTATGCCATTCTAAAGCTTGGGAGTGCCAGGATAAATTTTAATACAACTCCGATTGCATTCGTCTGAAAGAAGGAAGTCCTATACACCTAGGATGCATGGAGGGTGAGTAAATAATACACTACAGTAGTGTTGGGTCCTATCGTCAGCCTGCGAGATTGCGATACATGATATTATCGTGCTAATTTATTTAAATATTTACATACTTCATTTCAACCAGCTCCAGCATAAGGCTAAAAGCAGCCTAATGTTTTTAATATGACTTAATTTGTATTTAATATGACAACAATTGAATGAAAATATAGTAAGTTATTAATTATAATGCTTACATTTCCATAGTTATTCAAAAAGCAGCTGCCGAAAACAAGCAAAGAACATCATCACTGATTAGCCTAGCCTAAGTGTAGTCCAAGTTTATGTATATTAAAAAACACTTGCATAATAAGTCAAGCAATTTACGCTGTATGATGAATAAATCTCTTACTACACACTGCACATGTCTGCGGTGCGGCTCCAACGCGGCCACCATAGATGATCGCAGTCACTCTAGTCAATACTTGTGTTTATACCCGCCGCGCTGCGGCTCGCTGAAGCATCCCAGAAGCTGTTCTCCGCACTGCATCGCTAAAGTTAGGCTAATCCTCCACCTCGTCCCTCCTCACCTTCCAACCATTCAAATTTCATAAGGGGGATTTATTTTATTGATATTCTAATGGGCCTCATTGTGACATCATAACATCTGGAAAACAAACGCTGTAGTCCAGGGGCATCGCTAGGGCTGATCATTCGGGGCTGGAGCCCCGAATGTTTTCACTCCAGCCCCGAAAGTGGATTTCCACGGAATTTGTCAAAGTTTGAATGAATTAATCAAAAGTTGGTCATTACACTTAAATCAAGTCGCGATGTGGACTGGTATCTGTAAATATTAAAAGACTATTTAAATATGAATCCTGCATGGAATGGGGAATGGAAGGGGCGGACGCGCAGTTTCTTTACATGTAATACTGATGCGCGTGTGACGCTTGCAGTGATTTCAGCGTCTGCCGTTTCACTAAATGAGGACATAAATACATTAACAACATCTCCAGAACTGCTCTGAGACTCACTTCATGAGCATTTCACTGTTTCATTTGAGTAAAACAAGCGTCAAATATACACACAGAAATTTAAAGGTATTCACGGCAACCCGTCAAAGTAAAAGTTCGGTTTAACTTTATTAACCATGTACGTGCTACTACTACTACGACCACTACTATTAATTAATACAAATTTATACAAATTCCTCACACAATATTTTTTCCATGTTTTAAATTTGAATAGTAAATGCCCTTTATTTGCCAAAAATAAAATATCATTTTCATTAGAAGATCAATTTAATTAATATTTTATACCTTCATTTGATAACCAGAACAATACACAACACAGAATTCCATAAGGCTATTGTAAAAATAAATAAAAGTTGTTTTTATGCATTCAAATAAACAGACATGCTAAAACATATTTGGTAACAATAAAACGTAAGGTGAGAAAAAATAAAACATTTCATGGGGTCCTAAACATTTTTCTTAACTTTTGATAAATTGGCGGTAAATCTATGTAAAGATACATGGTTTTAATTAATTACATATGATTAATTACATTTTGATTAACAAAATTAAATTTAACCATTAAAAAGAAGTCCAGAAAAATGAAAACAGGAAAAAAAAAAAAAAAAAAAAAAAAAAAAACGAAATTTGGAAAAAAACAGGGCCCTATTTTTTGCATGCAACTATATATTTGCTACAGTTATAAATACATCTTCAAATTTATTATTTTATTTGTCTAACATATTTTTGTAAAGTTATAATTTTGTTATAATACTTTGATATGTTTGCTATTTGCAGTGATTACTATTTACTATTGTTCATAGTGTGACAAGGTCTTTAACCCCCAGTTTAATGCCCCCGGACCCCATCCAGGTTCAAACACCTGTGTCTAACAAAATCTTATGTGAGCATGATGTGAGCTCCCACCCAACACCACTAGCCCCTGAAGTTTTGGCATCAGCCCCGGATGTTTTATAATCCTAGAAACGCCCCTGCTGTAGTCCAAATGAGCCGTTCATTGTAGTTCTTAAAAAGGGATTTTTTAAAATATGAAATATGTCCTTTTGGAATGGACTTTGAGATTTGTAACTTTGTAGATCTTTTTTATGCCCAAACGTAAACATCACACACTGACTAAAATGCAAAAAGTGAAAAAGCATAATAGGACCCCTTTAAAAGAAAGCTAAAGATATTAAAAATAAATATAAAACATACAAAAATACATATAATAATGTACACTTACTGATGTATTTATTGTCACAAATGTGACCCTGGACCACAAAACCCGTCATAAGTAGCACGGGTATATTTGTTGCAGTAGCCAACAATACATTGTATGGGTTAAAATGATCACATCAACATTTCTTTTATGCCAAAAATCATTAAGTAAAGATCATGTTCCATAAAGATATTTTGTTTATTTCCTACTGTAAATATATCAAACCGTAATTTTTGATTGGTAATATGCATTGTTAAGAACTTCATTTGGACAACTTTAAAGGTGATTTTCTCAATATTTAGATTTTTTTGCACCTCAGATTCCAGATTTTCAAATAGCTGTATCTCTGTTAAATATTGTCATATCACATCAAACAATACATCAATGGAAAGCTTATTCAGATGATGTATACATCTCTGAATTTATACATTTATAAAAATCTTTTTTTTTTTTTAAATGACCCTTATGAGTGGTTTTGTGGTCCAGGGTCACAAATAATCACTATTATTTATTGTATTAATATAGCATCAATTAAACTACAAAGCTGTAATGTATGGAAGTATGCTACAATTTACAACAACTACAATTTTGTCTTGCAACTAGGAATCAGTAACAGACTCAGATTTATAAATAATCTACCCAGCACTGGAGATAAGAAGGTGTTTTAAGTTTATTCTCTATTGGAGCTGAGTGGCAGATCTCACACAGGGGATTGTGGGAATGACAGTGAAGAAGAGTGGTGACAGAGACAAAAATGTGAGAAATGTTCAACTCCATGCAAACGAGAGGCAAAAAACTAGTGGCAGCCACTTTACGGGGGAAGGCAGTGAGGGTTGTCATAAGCATTTCACAGGTTTGTCATAAGCAGCCACATATTAACATCGCATACTACTATATTAATTTCAGATCTCAAGTTTATAACTGCATATATGCTTTTTTCCACATTAGAAGTTCCACAAGGTAACATTAGCACCACTAATAAAATGCACTCACCTGGTCCTCAAAAGAAAGTGCTTGGCCCACATCTCGAGGGAAGCCATCTATAACTATACCGCTGGCCTCTGGAATCTTCATGATCTTCTGCTTGATCTCAGTTATGGTTGTTTCCTAATGGGCATGAATAACATATTCAGGTCAAAATATAAGATATACAACATAAGATGTAACATAACACCAAAATGTGCATAATTAGTAAGAACAAACAAGAAAAAAGAACAATCAATGAAAAAAAAAAAACTATTTACTGTGAGCTGTCACAAAGAGGTCTAGGAATGTCAATTTAATGCAAATCTCTTTTTTGTTTTTGTTTTTTTCACTGTAAATTATAAGATAACTTGTTCTTTTTTTACTTCCAAAAACCATACATTTAACAGTATTGTTCAGTAAAATTACATGAAATGTAAATGTAATTTTAGATCTATTACAGTTTTTTAACTTTTTACCAGTTAATAGGCCCTTACCATAGCATTTTTACAGTTTTTTTGCCATTATGCTTACAATCACAATTATAAATTCAGCACATACAAGTCACCCTCTAATTATTGTACTTTAATAGCAGGTGATTGGTTGTTTCAAGAGCAGACATGGTTGCTCTTTTAACAAGCAGCTTTCCACATACAAGAAACTCATTTCTGTAGCAATTTGGTCTTCATAAATCAAGTACCTGCTGGGAAAACTTGCTTTGTAATTCTGGGCTATTTTCAACAGCATACTGAATTCGTTCAGATGAAAGATGGTGGCATGACGTCTTAGAGGAGTTGGGCTTCAAGGGCAATCATTACATAATTGACAAGATTATTTTAGAACATTCTCTGTATTTCTTTAAGCACCTGTCTGACAGGGATAAATTACTTTTAAAATATATATATATTTTTTTTTCTAATGGGAGAGGTAATGCACTTTACAATTAAACTATATAATTAAAAACCCACACTCATCAACTTGGTGACATATTCCATTCTAGGTGATTTCTAGTGTAACTGAGGAGTGCAGCGGCATTTTTGGATAATTTTAATGTTCCCGAGTGCTGGAGGGAAAATATATTCAACCGTAGCAAATCTAATGATGTGGATGGCATCATTTACGACGTAGATCTAGCGTCAATTCCAGATTGCTCTAAAAATAACTCTGACGTCAGGCATCATTTGTTGCCCAGTATGTAATTTGTATGACCAAATGCTCTCTTTACCATTTTTACCACTATCTGAAGCGATCCAGGCATGGTTCAAAGCAGAGGACATTTTTAGAATGCAAACAGACCGCCAACCACAAACCAAACATCAATGCCCAAAACACTGTCTTGCATCACATCCAGATCCAACAGCCGGTCTCCCTTATATGCAAAGCTGTATGTGGTTTGATCAAGGTAATGATAAAATGAATGTGAGTTCAAAGAATAATGAACAAGAATTCATATGTTTTGAGGCAAATCAGTCCATCAGCAATTGTGAAACAGTTGGATGTTTGGAACTGTTTGGAATGAACACGTCTAGTGAAATGCTTTAAAAGCATTTTTTTAATGGAATTGTTTAACCATGGCCTTTAGAATTAAAAATAAAAGTTCAGCCAAAAATGTAAATGATGTAATTTATTACACACATTAAAATGAACACATCTAGTGAAATGCTTTAAGTGATGTCACTGAATTTTTTTATTGAATAGCTTGACTATGATCCACCCTTTCCGGCCTTTAGAATTACAATGAAAGTTCAGCCAAACAAAAGAGGCATTTTGAAAAAATTCTCTGCTATTTTGGACCCCACTGACTTTCAATCTATGGGCAAAAAGAGTTGGAGCTCCAAAAAGTTTCATTACAGGAAAGCAGTTGGACTGGCAAAGACTTCTATTCAGCCTCTTGTGCACTTGAATAAGCAATCGACATTCTAATGCATGATGCGAGTCTGTGCACCTTCAAAGGTAAACACACAGTATATTTGCTGCTTTGATACACCATGTACACAAATTGCTCTGAATGTCTAAATTCATCCATAACTGGCCTATAACAATAATAAAAACAATAATGGCATAGAGTCAGAGTTTCTACTCAAAAGATCAAATGTAATTCCCCTTTAAAGACCCCTTTTTTACACATAAAGTTTTAGTCAAGCATATTCCAAAACAATAATATTGTTTATAATCACCAGTGTCCACCTTAATTCAGATTAAACTAGGTTAAAGTTAGGTTATGGTGTGACAAACTAAGAACCGATTTGAAAAATTTTCTAAAGATTTTTTAAAGTTTGATTTACATGACTAACCTGAAAGTGTCCCTATTATGGATTTTTGAAAATTACCTTTCATGCAGTGTGTAACACAGCTCTAAGTGAATGAAAACATTCTGCAAAGTTTTAAATCTAAACGTACACAGCGTATAAAATTATTGTCTCTCAAAAGTAACAGTCAGTTGTGAGTCATTTAAACGAGTCGTTTTTAAAACGAATAAATGTTGACGTTAACATGATTAACATTAGCATATTGCCTGACCACTTGTTGCACGTGCAGACCCAGGAAAACCCCTCCCTCAAACACTGTTATGGATTCCTGTGGATAGCATCATGTTAAAAAAAGACGCTGTGCTCTGCATTGCGAGGGTAAATCCCCTACACTCTTAAAAATAAAGGTTCTTTATTGACATTGATGGTTCTATGAAGAATCTTGAATTTCCATGGAACCTTTCAAATGCAGAAAAGGTTCTCTATAGTAAAAACGTTCCTTTAGATTTTTAAAATGTTCTTCAAATTTTTTCTTTTAAGAACCGTTCACTGAAAGGTTCTTCTACGGCATCACTGCAAAAATACCCTTTTGGAACCTTAATTTTTAAAGGGGGGAGGGTACAGTTAAGGTTTGTTAAAACCTTCCAACTCATTTTCTCCTCCAACTTCAAAATCGTACATCACTGCAGTCTTTACAACTTAGTATTTACAAAGTGAATGTGCAAGGAGGGTCAAACTCCCTTTACAAAAAAAGGTAAAATAGCGATGTAGGACAATTTTGAAGTTGGAGGAGAAAATGAGATAGGAGTTTTCGGTCATACCCTAACTATCTTGAACTGGAGTGCACAGAGTACGCATATGCAGCACAGAGCTAGACAAGATAAGTATTTGTGGTTAAAAAGTGTGTAAATATAATTTTTTTTTTAAGAAAATGACCAATCATTTCACTAGATAAGACCCTTTTTCCTTGGCTGGGATCATTTAGAGCCCTCTGAAGCTGCATTGAAACTGCATTTTTAACCTTCAATCCGTTGAGCACCAGTGGCCTTTTATTGTGGCCAGCCTAAGGCACACCTGTGCAATAATCATGCTGTCTAATCAGCATCTTGATATGCCACACCTGTGAGGTGGATGGATTATCTCAAAAACAAAAGTGTTGCGTTTATAATTTTGGTCAGTGTAGTTGAAATTATGTCATTTTACAAAGGATGATTCTAAATTTGTCAGAAGATATAAAATATCTGACATATTGTGTTTCTCAGCTTTAGAAATATTCAGTAAGAGATGGCTGTCACACACTTCAACACAATACAGTTCCATTTGTTAACTATATATAGTAAGTACACGTAGTTAATAAACATTACTCAGTACGTAAATGTATAATTACACTGTAACAAGGACACCTTAAAATAAAGGTAATATTTCTAAAGCATTTATTAATGTTTATTAATGTAATTTTAACATTGTTGAAAATTGTATCTGCAATATTATTTAATGGACACAAACTAACAATGAAAAATTAATATTTTTTAATATTAATATTTTCACAATGAAAAACTAACATTAACAAATAACAATACTCTAATAACACTGTAAAAATATGTATTGCACATGATTAGTTAATGCTAGTTCACTAAGGCATCAACTAAAGCAAACTTACTCTAAAGTGTTACTGAGCTGTGAACAGAAATGAAGAAATGCCCCAGAGAGACATGAGAGAAAATTTGTCACAGTGTCTAGTTGTCTTTTTCATACTGTGAGAGCAGAGTAAAACTGACTGATATTAATACCACAAGCAATATTATAATTCACTGACAATTAAAAATACAACGTCTCAGAAAATGTACAACCCAGTTTATCAAAATGATTGATGATAATTATTTGTAATTTATTTGTAATTTATCTTATAGCATCTATCATTGCTTCCTGCTCATTACTTTACTGAGAGTAGATGGGCAAAATTACCAAATAGATATTGCATAAATATGTTTGGTCAGATGTTTGGGGCAAACTGATTTGGTAGCTTAGTTTCAATAAAGCTAAGTGGTGTTTTGAAGTTTATTGAACTTTTCTTTCAATAAAGAAAAGTGGTGTTTTTTTACACAGGTGTATCTTACGACACAGAGACATTTACTCTACACATTCCATTTCACAGTCTGGGAAAAGTCTCCTTTGCATCAGTCCAGGAAGTCATTAGTGGAAGGTGTCTTTATTTCTCTGACAGTGTCAGGAAGCTTGACTCAACCTGTGCAATGCAAAGCTAAGGATTAAATGACAAGGGTTGGTCATTTTATCCTCCAGTCAATAATCTTTGCAGATATAGACTGCCTCCTCTAAAAATGTACAAAGCGTATCTGGAGTTCTGAAGGGAATCAACACCCAGTAGCAGCTCTTATCTTCTATTTCTCTTTCAAAATCCTCCTCGCTCAAATGTGGTGCCCTCATTTTCAGCGCCACAATTCTGTGCTCAATTCTCAAATGGAAAGTTAATACGCAGGAAAGGGAGTGTGGGTACATTGTTATAGGGACAGAATTTAGGAAGTGGTCTTATTGTTAGGTCTGATAATATAAACAGACTGAAGAAATGCAGTAGGCTCTTGAGTTACTTTCACCAAACTAAGATTCAGACTTCAACAGACACTTTAGTCGTAAAAACTAAGAAATGAACTCAGGAAATAGCTTTTTTGGAGCCATGTCAAAAGATCTACAAGTCATTTTAACGCTTCAGGTTGTGATGTTACATCCAAACCAACATGAGTGATAACCTTCAACAATAGCTTATAATAAATCCGTCCAATGCATTGGACACCATCTATTATTGGATAAATTGGTTCGTTGTTTCAGAAGCGTCCTGTGGTGTGACACTGTAATTTATCTAAAACTATTTTCAGCATTTTTTCAATTTGTCTATAATTATTCTGCATGCAACCTTTATGGTCTTGTATTATTTGAAAGGCTACTTTGAATATTTGTGCTTTGTAAAATTGTTTGCAACACAACAGAACCATTTATTATGCATCAGTGAAGGCAAAAAGGTGATAAAATGGACCTACTATATACACTTTACTTTATGCAGATATGTATTTTAACCAAAAAACTTGACGTTAAAAAATCATGAATCAGACATGTTCATGTCAACTATCAATTTGTAAATTCTTCGTTGCAGTGAGGATTTCAAATCAGCACTACTTATGGTTATTTTAAAGACTATTTAAAATAAAATAATGATGCAACTTTGTGCATACTGTGCAGCAATCCATCAAATACTACAGATACTGGTACAATCTGTGATAATCACACAGACCACAATCTGTGATATTAACATTTACATTTAGTCGTTCAGCAGACACTTTTATCCAAAGCGACTGACAAATGAGGACAATAGAAGCAATCAAAACCAACAAAAGAGCAATAATATGTAAGCGCCATGACAAGTCTTGATTAGCTCAACGCAGTACATGTAGGAAGTTTTTATTTATAATAAATAAAAAGAAAACAAGTATATAGAATAGAAGAGCATAGGGAATAAAGAGAATAGAAAAGTATAGAGAAAGAGTAGAATTTACAACCATTACCTAATTTAATATGTTATAATTTTTGTAGGTTTATGGTTTGAAAAGGACATATTCTTTGGTTACTTACAAAATTGCTATTAGCATACATTACATTACATAACCAGCCTTAAATATATGATGTCTACTACAGTAAAAAGACATGTAACTCTCTGTATGTAAATGATTTAAATCACATCATACAGTATGTTAATAATTATATTTGCATATATGTGTTGAATGTTGAAGTAAAAGAAATGTTATGTGCATTTGAACACTGTCTTCACACAAACAAACTTGCATTTGTGAGTCTAAAAATGGGTCAGTCTTTGATGTGATAAATAGGATAAATAGGAAGACTTCAGAAATAAGAATCAAACAAACTCAGTTCTAAATATGACATTCGAGTTTTCACAGTTCAACATATTTGTGTGAACTTGTATTCAACATATATGTGTGTTGTCCTAATTACTGACATAATTACTGGTATGTGTTTTTGACCTTTATATTCTCCGATATCCTGTTTACATGTACATACCTGTGGTGCCAGCTCCCCATTGGTGATGATCCTGGCAATCAGACTCCATTTCCTGTTGCTGGTGGCGTTATGGATCATCTTCTTCCTGAGTAGCTCACCCACTGAGACATATTCAAAGCCATAACGCTCAGCAATCTTCAGACACTGTGTACCTTTACCGCTGCCCGGGCCACCTGTTTGGGAAGATAGCGGGGAGACTTATGAACCGATACTGACTCACTCGCAGACACCCACATATATGCAGACACTCCAGAAAAGCATATTTCGAGAGAAAATGTAGCATTATCCAGGATGCTGTCATGTTCAGACCAGTAACACAATTTCATATTGCTTTTATATAACATTTCAGTAAAGAAGTTAAAGGAGAAGTTCACTTCCAGAACAAAAATGTACAGATAATTTACTCACCCCCTTGTCATCCAAGATGTACATGCCTTTCTTTCTTCAGTCGATAAGAAATTATGTTTCTTGAGGAAAACATTTCAGGAATAATCTCCATATAGTGGACTTCAATGGCTCCCCCAAAGTTTAAACTTCCAAAATGCAGTTTAAACGCAGCTTCAAATGGCTCTAAACAATCCCAGCCGAGGAAGAAGGGTCTTATCTAGTGAAACGATCAGTCATTTTTAAAACAAATTGAAAACTAATATATTTTTTAACCTCAAATGCTCGTCTCGTCTCGTCTCTACGATGCGCATGCGTAGTCAGTTTAATCTGGGTCAATACAGTTAGGGGTATGTTGAAAAACTTCCGTCTCATTTTCTTCTTCAACGTCAAAATCATCCTACATCTGTCTTACCTTTTTTTGTAAAGGGTATTTGATCTTCTTTTACATGTTCACTTTGTAAACACTGGGTCGGTACCTCTGCAGCAATTTAGGCTGCGAGATGGGAGATGAACGAGATGGGAATCTTAAACAAGATGAGTGTTTGAGGTTAAATTGTTAATTTGTTTTAAAAATGACCAATCGTTTTGCTAGATAAGACCCTACTTCCTCGGCTGGGATTGTTTAGAGCCATTTGAAGCTGCATTTAAACTGCATTTTGGAAGTTCAAACTTGGGGGCACCATTGAAGTCCATTATATGGAGATAATTCCTGAATTTTTTCCTCAAGAAACATAATTTCTTATCAACTGAAGAAAGAAAGACATGAACATCTTGGATGACAAGGGGGTGAGTAAATTATCTGTAAATTCTTGTTCTGGAAGTGAACCTTTCCTTTAATGTTAAGTCATTTTAGTCATTTTAGACAGCTCATCTATTTGTGCTCTGTAAAAGAAAATAGTTCCAAAAGCATAATTAACAATCTCCGCTTGTTACATTATAGAATGAATCAGTGGTTTGAATAAATTGGTTGAGTGAATAATTCAGTGACTCACTCATACAGACAGTTAATTGTTTTGTTCCTGAACAAAGTTTTAATGAATATGATAAGTGAATAATTCAATGACTCACTTATTCAGAGAATTAATTTTGTTCCTGAATGAAGTTCTAATGAATCTGTGGAATGAATGATTCAATGACTCATTCATAGACAGTTACTTATCACTGCCTAAAGGCGTAACAATGTAACCTGCATAAAGGGTCACTGAAAAATCCCCACCACTAATACAGTACACAGACACTGGTGGTCTGTCTGTAACATGCCAAGTTCCAGTACAGACAACAGAACAATACAGTAATCAGCTTGAGTGCTATTGGACTAAATATGAGCAAATTCTCAGACTAGAACTAAATGCTGTGTTATAAAAATAACAATAATCAACTCATATTAAAATACTCTACCTACACCTATGCAAACTACAGGCATCGGTCACCAGTATCATTTTTAATACATGTTAGTTGTCCACTATAAGAAACATTACTAAAACCTGGAAAATTTTCATAAACAAAATAGAAAGCTGAGCAGTGATGGGAAACAATTACTGAGGTACACCTAATATCTCAATAAGATAATACTGCAAGTGGGAGGTCACTTGACTGATAGGATATGCACATTATTTGCTTGTGGGGTACATTCAGCACAGATAGCGTTTCCTTTGCAAATGACATCAGTGAACTTAAGGAGACATGCATGCTGTTCAGGGAAGTCTGATAAGGCAGGAGGGAAATGTACAAATATCAGATATCTCTGTCTGAACTATTAGCATCTCTAGCACTCAGCGTCCCTGTTTACAGCAGGTATCCATCTCAAATGCATCCCCAGTGAAAACATGTAATTGGATTTTGATGACGGGATGGTCTCTGATTTCGTGATCACATCATTTATTATAGCAGTGTGTTACTGCATACTGATCGGGAAAGTCAATACTGCTGTTTTTAAATATAGCTTACTTGAATTTTAATCTAATCACAAACACAACAATTTGAACTATTTTAGTCGAATACTATACCTGTGTTAAATTAACTAGCAATATTAATGTTGATTAATATTAAATTCTGGCAAATAAAAACAAGCAGATAATTACATATTATGGCCAATATTAAAATTCTATATAATTTTGTTTAAATAAATGCATTAAAAAATGTAGCCTTTTTAATTTTTTAACAGTTGGACATTGCGTTTGATCAGAGGTAAAAAAAAAAAATTATATAAATACTGTTCAGTTTCCTGCACAGACCGATTGTTTCATGTCTTCACACCTCAGTGTATTGTCACAAGCCGCGAGGTTTAATTTGGGTTTGTCTGTGTATGTTTTTTTGACTCTCAAAGCTGTGGATGCCATTGACTGCCATTATATGACTGACAGACTGCAACGGTTTGAGTTAAAAATCTTCGTTTGTGTTCTACTGAAGAAACAAAGCCACCTACATCTTGAATGCCTTGGGGGTAAGCAGATAAACATCACATTTTCATTTTTGGGTGAACTATATTTAATTTTAGCTAATAATACACTATTTATCTATTTGTTTCACATTATTCTTGATCAGTATCACTGCATATGGCATAAATGTTGTTGTTTTTTCACATTTGTCTGATCAGATGCGTAATTAGTTTAAAATTCTTGTTTTGAATAAAAATAATTATAATAGAGAACTGAGAGGGAGTGGCTTTTGTTATTCTGTCATCTGTTGTTTTACTGCACACACTACAGAACCAAAGGGTTAGTTTTTTTTTTTTTTTTTCTTTTTCTTTTTGTCTTTTTTTTCTCTCTTACGCTTACCAAGGCAGTAAAACAGTAATACTGTAAAATATTATTACAATTTAAAGTAATGAAATTCATCCTAATATGCCTATTTGGTGTTTCCTAATATTATCATTATCAAAATCATCCATTTTTGGGGAAACTGTGATCTTTTTTTTCAGTATTCTTTGATGAACAGAAAGTTGAAAAGAACAGCATTTATTTAAAATAAAATATTTTATAAAATTATGTCTTTTGCATATATGCATTCTTACTGATTAAAAAAAAGTCATCTGCATGGTAGTGTGTTGTTATACGTAGATTCAGGTGCAACACATTCAAGGCTGGTGTTTCTCTCCATTAGCCCGGTACCTGATGAAGTACCCAGTTTTTGGGCTTACCTATAATGAGGATGACTTTGGGTCTGGGTCTAGATGGGTCAAAGACTTCATATTCCTCTATGAGCTCTGCCGTCTCAGACAAGTCTGAGTCACTCTCTATGGAAAACTGGTTGATGGGTGGGAGGCGCTCGTATCTCCGATAGGGGAAGTTGGGGCTGTCCGGGAGAACTGCATGGAAGAACGAAAATAGTTAGTCATGAGAGCTTTTGATATCCTCAACAATATATTGCTACGCATTCACAGGAAATCCCATGACAGCATATACCTGGGAAAAAAAGAGGATTTGCTTAGAGCACAAACTCAGTATGTTTACTGTATAAGTACTTTGCATTTATTTGCCTTTTCGTATTCCCTCGAGGTGGGTAGAACAATGTTGCCCAGCACAAAGAAAGGAAAACCCCTACCGATGGTTACCATGAGCTAACAGCACCCAAATAATGAATAATGCACCTGTTGTGCAATACACAACAGCACAGCAGCTTGTGGCCAGTTCTAGTTTGCATGAATTTCAGCGTTGCCTACAATTTGGAGTTGCGTCGGCTGATGACAACACCTCCTACTCACCATTGCGGAAAAAAGATCGGCGTGACTGCCCACCATTGAGAGGCGGTAATGACTTCTTCTCCTGTCCAACGAATGTGTCCCACCGAACTTTGTCAGTCCCGCCAAGCTCCCTCACCTTCTTAAGGCAGGTCTCGAGATAGTCTATCGGGTCATCCGGTCGGTAGTACATCAGACCAGTCAGCAGACTCTGGGAAACCAGTGACAGATCAGAGATGTTACTGTGTTTATCTGTTGACTGGAGTAACATGCATTATAAGGAAAGTTTATTATTTGTAAATGTTATTATTTATATTATATTAAATAGATATTATTTAAAAATTATATTTTATATTTAAATTTTCTATAGTCAATAAAATAACTATGATAGTAGCAATAAATTAATTCTGCTATTAATGAAAAGCCGATATATTGCATTATGACACCGTTAAAAAATGACTTTAAAGCTTTACCATCATTTTGTTCATTCTTTTATAATTGGTAGGCTATGCATGATAATTTTATGACCCCCTTTAGCGACTACATATTGAAAACTCATAAAAATGAATTTGTTACACCACAGAACAGTTTAAAATGAACTAGGGAAGGCAAAAGGTGATTAAAGTGGTGAAAAAAGCAAATTGTGAAGAGTGACAGCTCGTAAAATGTACACATTCCTATATATTTCATATAAACAATCTAAATCATCTCCATCTTCCTCATCATATTCCCAGGATATTCCAAACGAAGTTGGACCAAACTCTCTAAACAAAAAGTGATTTTTGCCATGGGTTTCATAAATGCCCTCCTGAGACAGCACTAAGAGTTTAAAGAGAGGTATTGACTCGAGAATTATATTGTTCACAAAACAATTGTGAAATAATAATAGGTCACTGTAAAACAGACTTGAAAACAGTCATTAAATACGTCTGTTATATGCTGTTATTTCACATCACACTTGAATCTGATGAAGCATGTGTAGGCTTCTGACAGCACGCCTACCATAATAAACAACGATGGACAATCAGCGATGTTGACTCGCATTTCAGACACGACCGACATTTTCAGCTTTGTGCGTAAAAACGCACACAATCAGCGTCTATAAGCACGTATATAACCCTCAGTAATTTCCATATAATCTAATCCAGTGCAACACTCAATAATTCATTTTGCATTATTTCGCAGTGCATGCACGAACCTTAAAATGAATCATTAGCTTTTTATTATGAATCATCAACTTTAATCATACGACGTTTTTAAAAACCAACATTGCTTTTGAATACTGATTCCTTGTAGTCGGACATCCCGATGCACAAATCAATTTACGTATCAAATATTGCTCCTAAAGTAACCTAACTTCTTCATTGTAACAGCTGATGTGGAAGCATCTTCTTTAGGATTCACCGGAACAAAAGTTCACACGCGCAAATGCTCACCTCAAACAGTTGTGGTATCTCTCTCCTGGAGAGATATTCCTTCGCATCGTTGGTGTTCATATCTGTTTCGGAAAAACTATCGATAGATCCTGTTGCGTTGAGTGTAGAATGTATTCTGTTGCAGGGTCACGAATCCGTGATGTGGTTGCGATCTTAACGCATTCTCCAAGTGCCTACTAAACTAGGTGGACGAAGACAGTTATACTCTCAGTAAACCGTTGTGCCTGTTACATGCTGCTTCCAAGCTCTCCTCTAGTCTTGGTCTTGTTATCTCTCTAAGTGTTTAAAACCGCCAACACAGCGCGATACACCTGCACGCTGCCCGCGCGCTGATGAAGTGACTCAAGTGTATGTGTTTGGCCAGCTGATGCGCGCTTTCTGACGACTGATGCGTGTCTCTGGAGTTCAGTGGGGGAAACTAGAGCATACTGTCCGTCAAAATCATTTTTGGAGTAAAGCTTTTAAGAATATTTTACGGTATGCACTGTATAATATATAATAACGAATCAATCACATTTTATATAATATAAAATGCATTTTATAATAATCTTATTTTATATAATATATACATTATATTATTCGCATATTATTATATGTATACATTAATATAAATATATTATATATAATAAAAGACCGTTAAACAATAATGAATTATTCATATAATATATATTTATAATATATATTTTTATATAATATAAAATGCATTTTATAATAATTTTATTTCATATAATGTATAAATTATATTTATTTATATATTAATTAATATATTTGTAAAATAAAATGACGAAACTGGTTACAAATATTTAAATATTTTAATTATATTTATAAATATATTATATATTAATTAAAAACGTTAAACAATCATGAATCATTCAGTCATTCATATTTTATATAATATAAAAATGCACTTTAAAATAATCTTATTTTTATATAATGTATAAATTATATTTATTTATATATTAATTAATATACTAATAAAAGTGTACTTATATAATAATTCCAAAACTGGTTACAAATATTTAAACATTTGAATTATATTTTTAAATATATTACACATTAGTTAAAAAAGCATTAAATAACAATGAATCATTCATATTTTATATAATATAAAAATGCATTTTATAATAATCTTATTTTTATATAATGTATAAATTATATTTCTTTATATATTAATTAATATATTAATACAAGTATGTTTTAACTGGTTAGTGGTCTTATTTATATGATATAATTTCATGATTTATGGTATAACTGTCACATGACAACAAGATAGCTTTATGCATGTTTGGTTGTATTGACTTTGCAGACAAAATGTTGTTGTTTTAAGTAAACTGCTTCACTGCTTTTTATAAATTAATAATACTTTTGACAAACTGCTAATGCAGTTGCAGCCTTTTAATGATTGTAATACTTTATGAATGAATATCTTATAGAGCTGGGAAAAAAGAATCACTGTCCTAAATACAATGGCATGTAAAGCAATGATATTTAATCATATTTAATCAATGAGACTAGTAAAATTCTTTATTAGCCTTTATATATTTCTACTATTTAATAACCTCTGACATAATTTTCACAGTAAGTGACACACGGGCACCAAATGTTCCATGCTGGATTTTGACATTTTTAGCCTCCATCTGTCCTACAGTCTCACTTAATCCATTGTCGGTGCCTGCTGGTAAACAGGTCCTAGAAATATATTATTATGTAATTCGGACGACGTTTGTAAGGTGGAAATGCTTTTGATTCTCAAACATTCACGACTTGGGGTGAATGACTGAGAAAATAAAGCCAGTTTCAGATTCTGGTACACGAATCTTTGCTGGAATACTTGCAAAATAGTATTAATACAGAACAATTTTAAAAATGAACAAATAAGTATGACAAAGATTTTTCAATGCTTCATTTTAGCTTGATGCTTGTTCCCTATTCAAATGTGATAATAATACTGCTTTTTATATTAAACGTGACCACAGTTGTTGCGTAAATTTATGGACTCTAAGACAAGAGTTATTGATAAAATATAATGCATAATCATATATTCATGTGCTCCGTTTTTTGCCACATTTAAATATTTGAACAGAGGTATGACTTTTATTTCGAAAAATGGTACTTTTAATCAAACCGGAAGTGTAACACTTCCTGGTTGCTTTTGCAAATCTAGCCTGTCACTAAACCGGTGACGAACTAAAATGGGTTATTTCAATTTAGTGACAATATGTGCATTTATTCATTTGCTTGTTTCCATACCTTATGCATACAGTAATTATGTTGAGGTAAGTGTCTTTATTCATAGCTGTCGTAAAACGATATTTTGATTCAATGAATGGAGAGTGAAGCTCTCAGCAGTAATATTCTCAGCTCAGCATACATGTTTCTTTTTTAATGTTTCTTTTATTATTTTATAGCTGTGTTAATTCCGATTTGTTATATATAAGCACACGCAAACATGCATACATATACATACGGTAAAGCATGTGATGCCCTAAAATACAGTACTGTCTAGGTAGGCAGCGCACTAGGTTTTGAAACACAGCCTTTACATTACGATTACTTTGTTCTAAAAATCATAGTTCTCCAGGCGTTTGGCTTTTTCACCTTTTTTTTATTACTTACTCATTATCACACAGACTCGCAGTTTAATGTTCAGATGACAACAAGGCGTAAAAATTGGCATCTTACTGCCACATTGAGCAAGTGTAAATATCTTGTATATTGTTCAAAGTAACTGTCAAACGTAATACATTGCATAGTTTTATTGTTGTTATTTTCATTCATTGTTATTATTCGCATACAAACTGCCTTTTCATCTTCTTATGTCATCTTTCACATCTGTCTTGCATTATATTGCAATGTGTTCAAACATCCACAGAAGTACATCAGTTTCACAATATACGTCCAAATGTCAACAAAATGGCAATATATTCACAATATAAATGTCAAATAATATAAAAAGTGTAAAATGTTAAAGCTGCTTCAGAGAATGGCATCATTTTACATCTAACACATCTTTTTGTGACACAGTTTTCATAATAAATGTGCTTTCCTTGTGATAAAAAGAAGTGCATTAGAATAAACAAGAAGCTTAACTGTACTGAATGTGCATTTGTAGTGTACGTCAGATTCTAAAACTATATATACATTTTGCTTGTAGAAAATATAATATTAATAAAAAATAAAAGCATGTTAAGTACTTGATTATAATTTCAACTTTAGTGTGTTGCTATTAGTGTGTTGATATTACATTATGAATTATATTAAGTATATTAATATATTTGTAATCTTTTACAATAAAGTTCACTTCATTACAAATGTGTAATTACCAGTTGAGTATACTTAACCATGAATGCCTTTCAGTACACTTGAAAATACACTTTAACCATATTTTAAAGACAATAGAACTAATTGTGAAATTAATTATGTACTGATATCCTTCTTAAGTTGGTCAAAAATCACTTACATTCAGCTAATTGCATTTTATATTAATTTAAACTATAATGCATTTTCATTGATTTGTAAATAACATGCAATTAATTATTACATTCAATTATTACTTTGTGTGTGTATGTTTTATTTTATGAATATTTGGCTTCTTTGTCTAACTAGTTTTAAACCTTCACCGGTTAAAAACCTGTGCATGATGTTTTATGTCACATGACCTCCTGCAAATGCATCTCAAAGCAATCATTTTATGCCCCTTGTAATTTTCTCCATAAAGTCAGTACATATGGAGGCAATTTTTGCTCTTAGCACTTTGCCATCATATTACTTGTGTAATTTAAGTACCTTTCATAAGCTTTCAAGTATGTATGGTTTACTTTTCTTTTACCCCTGGATTTACCTGAACGAGAGAATTTTCGCATCTTGTGCTACTTTTGAGAGTTTGATTCATTTAATAATGCATTTGCATTATTAACCTGCATGTAGGAGCCCATAACACCTGAAACTGAATTGGAATCACGTTTCAAATGTTGAGTCTTGTTCAGGTGGTTTTACACCATTAATATCGGACCTTCATTACTGATTTTTTTTTTGTAGACCAAAGCTGGACAGTTTTTCAGCAGTGGCCACACCAACAACTGGGCAGTCCTGGTAAGTTTGAATTTTGAGAATTTAGAAGTATTTCTAATGCATAAATTCCTAAACATGTACGTTTGTTATTAAAACATAAGACAACAGCATATGATAAGCAAATTATTTCCAAATGCTCAACATGGTAAACTAGATTTATCCTGTGACAACGTAGAAGACTTTTTACTGCAGTGGTCCTGAACCTTTTGGACTCCAAGACCCTCTAATATTCAAACACCTCATCCAAGTTGTTTGTGATTTAAGATACAGAGATTTTATTTGAAGAATATTTTATTCACAGTTTCTATTTGATCAAACATTTTTTTAGAGCTTGGCACAACTAGTAAGCTGTATATATTTAAAAAAAATGTATAAAAAATGCCTATAGAGTTACATTCATTTATTAATTTAAATGATGACTTTTCCAGGATTAGAAATCACCCTTTTAAATTTTTGTACAGTTTTTTTTTCTAAGAAAAAAGGTGGTGGATTAAAATAAATTACCTATTTAAATGCTTAAAATTTAAAAATAAATTTCAGTCATCTTGAGGCCTCCTTAGAAGTTTGCTGAGGCCCCCTAGTGGGCCCTGTCCCCCTGTTTGAGAGCCGCTGTATTATAGTCAGTATTGTAATTGTTAACTAAAACTATTTTAAAAATAGTTTTTGATAATTAAAATGAAGCTAAAAACCTAATTTATAGATATAACATTATTTTACAATGAATGTAGAATTCGGTCTCGCCAACATGCTTTCCTTAACTGTTGTTTTTTTTGTGATTTTGGGTGTTTTATAATCATGTTTATGTCTAGGTCTGCACATCTAGGTTCTGGTTTAATTATCGGCATGTGGCGAACACGCTGTCAGTATACAGAAGTGTAAAGAGACTGGGCATTCCAGACAGGTAAACTTGCCTATTTACTTCAATTATGCTCTACAGCATTTTCTCTAGACACATTTAAAAAACAGGTGCCTGTTGAACAACAATATAATATAATATATAATTGGACTAATCTATTGTATATCAACTATTGTTTCCTCCTGGCATCCTCATTACACAGTGACACATTATTTAAATAGTCTTTACCCACTGTTTTTCCATTACTTTAGTTGTGTTCTCCAGAGATAGCTGCATGTGTGCTCTTTTGTCACAACGAGGCAGTGATATTTGTGTCTCTAGCCGCAGTAAAAGTCTTCCTGTCTGCTCTGATTAGATGTGTTTGCTCTGCTTTCCCAGTCACATTGTGCTGATGCTAGCCGATGATATGGCCTGTAACTATAGAAACCCCAAACCAGCCACTGTGTTCAGTCATAAGAACATGGAGCTGAATGTGTATGGAGATGATGTGGAGGTGGATTACCGCGGATATGAGGTGAAGCTGCTCTTGGTTTTAAACTAATATCACTAATATTGGATACTAGTAAGATTTCTGCTAGTTGTTTCAGCATAATCATTTTTTTAAACTTAATTTAAATATTTCTAAGTTAAGTCAAAAACACCTTGTCTCTAAACTGTTTCCTGAATTATTTTTTTTAAACAAACCAGTTGAGTGAATGATTCAGTTACTCATTTTTTAAGAACAGTCACTTTTGTGACAGTTTTGAGCCAAATCAAGACTTTTGCGGCAGGTCTTATTTTAAAAGCATTTCTTTTTGTTTTGCAGGTCACAGTGGAGAATTTCCTGCGAGTCCTGACAGGGCGTCTCCCCCCCAGCACCCCTCGATCCAAACGTCTGCTTTCCGATGACCGCAGCAACATTCTCATCTACCTGACAGGTCAGACCGGTAAAAGCCTCATTACTGGCTTTTTCATTTCTTCTTTTTTCTGAATCTGCAGGTCTCCTTTTTCACAGGCCACGGGGGAAACGGCTTCCTGAAGTTCCAGGACTCAGAGGAGATCAGCAACATGGAGCTGGCTGATGCCTTTGAGCAGATGTGGCAAAAGAGGAGGTAACTATAGAAAGAGCTGCTGTGGACTCACAGTAACTCTCACATATTTGGCATGTTTTAATCAATAATATATATATATATATATACTCTGTAATATTAAAGAAGTTCATTTCCAGAACAAAAATTTACAGATAATGTACTCCCCCCTTGTCATTAAAGATGTTAATGTTCTCCTTTCTTCAGTCGTAAAGAAATTATGTTTTTTTGAGGAAAACATTTCAGGAATGTTCTCTATATAGTGGTCTTCAATGGTGCCCGTGACTTTGAACTTCCAAAATGCAGTTTAAATGCAGCTTAAAAGCGAAACGATGGGTTATTTTATAAAAAATGTGACAATTTATATACTTTTTAACCTCAAATCCTTGTCTTGTCTAGCTCTGCGAGAACTCTGTGCATTCCGGTTCTTGGCAGTTAGGGTATGTCGAAAGACTCCGATCTCATTTTCTCCTCCAACTTCAAAATCATCCTACATCGCTGTTTAACCTTTTTTTTGTAAAGGTGTTTGACCCTCCATGGGCGTTCACTTTGTAAACACTGGGTCGGTTCTTCTTGCAGTTCTTCTTGAACCGGAATACACAGAGTTCACGCAGAGCCAAACTAGACCAGCATTTGAGGTTGAAAATTATGTAAATTGTCAATTTTTTTAGAAAATAACCAATCATTTCGCTAGATAAGACCCTTCTTCCTTCTTCTTCGTTTGGAGTCCCTTGAAGCTACATTTAAACTGCATTTTGGAAGTTTGAACTCGAGGGAACCATAGAAGTCCACTATATGGAGAAAAATCCTGAAGTGTCTCAAAAAAAAAAAATAAAAACAAAAACATAATTTCTTTATGACTGAAGAAAGAAAGTCATAAACATCTTAGATGACAAGGGGGTGAGTAAATTATCTGTACATTTTTGTTCTGGAAGTGGTGAATCTGGTGAAAGATCTGTTCTGGTAAATTAATGGTTATATATTTGAACCTCACCCTATATCCTTGGATATCACGGTTATGCGGCTGACCAACCCGCTTAAAGGGATATTTCACCCAAAACTGAAAATTACCCATGATTTACTCACCCTGAAGCCATCCTAAATGTACAGTATATGACTTTCTTCGTAGAAGAATACAATCTGAGTTATATTAAAAATATCCTGGCTCTTCCAAGCCTTATAATTGCAGTTGAGATTTTGAAGTCCAATAAAGTGTATCCATCCATTATAAAAAGTGCTTTACATGGTTCTGGGGGTTTAAAAAGGCCTTTTGAAGCAAATCAGTGCATTTGTGTAAAAAAAAAAAAAAGTAATCCGTATTTAAAACTTTATAAACCGTAATCACTTGCTTGTGCTAACTGTCATATGCACATGATCACAAGAGAGTGGTGTTCCAGCGTGGGCATAGGGTGACGAATGCAGAAGCGCAGTGGAGAGAGCAAAACAAAACACCGGTCACGAATTGGAGGTACAAAATGGGGATTTGTAAAGGATAATGTTTGAGGATTTCAATATAGGCCAAGAGGACTAGAGACTAGCATATTCTTACTGGAGTTTACGCCTACTTACTACTTCATCCACTGGAATGTCAGTCGTACATACGTATGAGAGTTAGTAGATGCCAGAGATTACAGACAATATTTTCTTATGCATTGATTCTAATGCATCGATTTGCTTCAGAAGGCCTTTATTAACTCTCTGGATCCATGTGAAATACTGTTTATTACAGATGACTGATGGATGTGCTTTACTGGACTTCAAAATCTCAACGCCCATTCACTGTACTTAAAAAGCTTGAAAGAGCCAGGACATTTATTAACATAACTCATATTATTATTAACATATACTCACTTGAGGGTGAGTAATGGGGTAATTTTCATTTTTGGGTGAACTAGCTGTACTACGTTCTGAGGTACGGAAAACGCCAGATCATGAGCTGATCGCCTGAACCAAGTGTTCGCTTCGCTTTAAAACATGCGGCGAAAACAAGGGATTTAGTCATATTGTGCTTTCGGTTTTAGTTAGTTTGACAGATTCTGTGTCAAAGCATAATGACCCAAAACACAGCTTTAAAGACCTTTTATGTTAGAAGTTTAAATTTTAAAGTTTAAATATAATTGAAAAACTACACTTTTTGCCCGGAAGACCAATCGTTTTATAACGTCATGTCACCACGATAATATCGAGACTGTTTCGCGATATCACAATATTGATAATATCGTTACATCCCTAATATTCTCTTTTTTTGTATATTCTTTTTGCTTATGATCTGTGTTTTAGTGTCTCAGAATGACAATGGTGTAACTGTAGCCTGAGACAACTTTGTTTAAAAAGAAATATGTGGGATCTTGGCTGAGTTTGCCCATCTCTGATTTATTCAGGAATAAAACAATATCTTTATGAGAAAGTCATTGAAACATTCACTCAACTGATTTATTCATAATCACAAATTATTTTAGTAACTGCTTAATTTGTATGGAAGCCCGTTTCCACCACTGAATAAAAAATAAAAAAAGGCAATTGCGACTTTTTATCTCACAATTCTGACTTTTTTCTTGCAATTTCGGGTTTATGTCTTGCAATTGCTTGATTAAAAACTCACAGTTTCGAGTCTTAAAGTCAGAATTGCGAGGTACAAACTCACAATTCTGATTTTTTTCTAAGTATTGTGTGTTTATATCTCACAATTGTGACTTTTTTTTCTCAGAATTGTGAGTTTATATTTCAGTTGCAGGTTATCAAGTCAGATTTGTGAGATATAAACTCGCAGTTCTGAGAACATATCAGTCTTTTTTCCCTGATATCCAGTCTTTTTATATTACTCGATTCTGAGAAAAAAAGTCAGAATTCTCACAGTTCTGACTTTATTTCTCAAAATTGCGTTTATATCTCTTATATTTATATTGGTGGAGGAAAAACAAAGAAAGTTCTTAACAACATTGCATCTAAAAATGTATAAGAAACTCTGAAAATGTTTCTGGATATATAAACGTTTATTGAATGCTTATTCAACCGTTGAACAAAAGCAGCATCACACTTCCAGTCGTATCAGCAATTGTATTTGTTCAGCTTAATAATTGTGTAGTTGCTGCTTTTGAGAGCAAATTGCAGAAATTGACCAAAACAAATTCCAAAACGCGCATTAAATGACATCAAAGCACAACATAAAACATGCAGTCTAGCCTTCATTGTGTGGCTCCTGGACACGGTATTGATGTACATGGCTGAAGCGCTGCAGCTGCCTAACGTATTAATTGTGTGTTATAAATGCTCTAATAGGCTGTTTAGGTTCCAGCGCTGTGTAAATATTGTGGGAGGCTAGTGTGCGAGGTGCAGTGAGAGCTTCCTCTCTTCCTGTAGAGCACTACAGCACAGGATGTTTTGTGCCTGTCAATGTGGTAATTGCAGGCTTGATCCGATAAATTAGTGAAGCCCCTTTTGTGCTTCATTGCTCCCTCATTACATCTCAGGTTCATGTGATTCTAAGTCTTCTCATTCTCTCTTTCTCTCTCTGGCCAGAAGTGGTTTCTAATTTTCATTATATATTTTATTTTGTGAATGGAGCATTAATGGATGCTGGGTTCTTGGTTACCGTGGCAACGGCTTGCAGTGAGTGCTGCGTTGGTTGTATTGTGAGCGTGGCTCAGACAGCCTTGAGCTCTGTACTGCAGGTCAGATCTGCAGGCTCTTATTACTCCACGACCGGTTTTAATTTCAAACGATAGTAGATTGCAACATTATACAAGGAAAGTGATTTAAAATAGACAAGAATCAACTGGCTCTAAAACAGCCTCTTTTCTTTGCAGGTACAACGAGTTGTTGTTCATCATAGACACTTGCCAGGGGGCCTCCATGTATGAGAGGTTTTACTCACCCAACCTCATGGCCCTGGCCAGCAGCCAAGTAGGAGAGGACTCGCTCTCAGTGAGTCAAACCTTCTGCTTTGCATCTTCATAATCTTTAAAATCATTGACATGAAGCTCATAGACAACAAAGTTTTTGGAAAATTAAGTCAAAGCAGTTTAATATATGGCTTATGGATCATTACAGTGAGATATTTCAGATTTTTAAAAAATAAATAAATACTTTGTTTAGCAAAGATGCATGAAATTAATTAAAAGTGACAATAATGACATTTATAATGTAAAAAAAGATTTCTATTTCAAATGAATGCTATTTTGGTTCCCACAAAATTTTCAACAATGACAGTAATAACTGTTTCTTGATCACCAAATCAGTATAGAATTAGGATTAGAATGATTTCTGATAGACACTGTGACACTGAAGAATGGAAAATATTACATTAAATAAATTAGTAAATAAATATAGTTATATCTCACAAGATTACAGTTTTGATCAAATACAGTCCTTCAAAAACATTTAAAAATTGTGACAATCTCAAACTTTTGAACGGAAGTGTATCTAAAATGTTTCATCAGACCAGCTATGTAAGCATTGTTAATTTTGGTAATGAAATTATTGATGAAAATATATTCTGAAATATTTTGTCTACTATAATAAAGATGAGGCAGAAAAATATGCATAGTATAATGGCAATACTTTTAATTAAAAAATACTTTTTATAGGGACATATTTATATTTTTAGTACAAGCTTCAATAAATGTTTGCAGCGTTTTTTAAATGTCTGGTAAAAGAAGTGAAAAAAACAGTAATTAATAAATATTTTATAACAATAATTAAAAAATACTTAAAAATAATAAACAAAGTAATTAAGAAAATGTGATGAATAAATTTAAAGGGTGTTTTTGTCAAAACACAGAAACTGTAACAAAACCACTGTTAATAGTTTTTATGTGGGAAAAAATATATATTATTGCAAACATTTTTAGTGCTTTATCCAGTCTGGACTTGGCTATAATACACTAAACTAGACTAGTCCCTCCATCTGTCACCATGACTCCCTAGAAAGCCCTACATTTTTATACAGTAGTTAATACAGATTTGAAATATAAAAAAATTGAGTTGCTTCAACTTTATTGTTTTGTCCATACAGCATCAGCCAGACTTGGCAATAGGGGTGCATTTGATGGACAAGTACACCTTCTACTTACTGGAGTTTCTGGAGGAAGTCCACCCCGCTAGCCAAGCAAACATGAACGATCTGGTAAGCGTGTGTGTGCACGCATGTGTGTGTTTGTTTGGTGCTTATAATCCTTTGTTTGTGTTTAGAATTCCAGCGAAAATTATACGGAGATTGCAAGGTCCTGTAGGAGCATTTCCCTTGTCTACTAGTGCGAATTGAACTTAAAAAGCGTCCGTCACAAAGACATCCTGTCGCCTCAGATGAAAAGAATGCCCTTGTGGACCACAGGTCTCTTAGCACGCCACTTTAAACAGAGTGGCTAATATAGGTGTAGGTCAAAAAGCTTTGAAATAGTCAGGAGGGAGACCTTTTCTCTGAAGGCCTGGGTGAGCTTGAGTTTCTCTTCCATTCATCTAAGTGGTTGGAGTCCCACCAACTCCCACAATCCATTTTGATCTCTCCTGCCCTCCACATCCTCTATGCTTGGCACAGTGCTTCCTAGATCAAACAGGTCCAGCAACAGCCCCTTTTCTGGTGCTTTTTTGTTCCCTGTGCTCTTCTCTCTCTCTCTCTCTCTCTCTCTCTCCATTCTACTGGATTAGCAACAACATTATTGATTTCCCGTGGGAGAAAGAGAGAGGTTTTAATGTTGATAGAAAAGGGCCACTTGAACTCTCATGAATGATCTCTCGCATGAATGATCTCTCTTTCATTGTCATCAGAAAGATTGCAGAATGACTTTCTGGCTTTCACTGTGCGCTGGGAGTTGTGCTAGAGCATAATGCTCTTCAGTCGCCAAAGGTTCATTTATCTTAATTCTGAAATTTCATCAAGTACGCTCTTAAAACTGAACTGGGCGTTCAGTAAATGTTGTTTGGAAGTCACATCAAGGTTGGTTTGTAGTCATTCCAGCCATAAATACATATACATTACTTTACAAAAGTTTGGGGTCAGCAAGATTTTTAAAGTTTATTTATTTATTATTATTATTATTATTATTTTAAAAGGGTCCTATTATGCTCTTTTACAAAGTCTTGATTTTGTTTTGGGGGTGAACTAGAACATGCTTTCATGCTTGGTGGTTTGAACGCATTATTTTTAACATAATTTACATTATTAGAATACATTTCTCCCAGCCTGGCACATAAGGCTCAATTAGTTCCGGGTTTAATGAAGGCCCGTCTTTCGAAAAACTAAATGTGTTGTGATTGGTTAGCTGTCCCACTGCATTGCAATTGGCAAACAGCTTAGACGGTATTTCAGTACTGCCACACCCCTTGTCAAAGAAGCAAGTTCTGTGTACAACTGTTAGCGCAAGCTAGATTAAAGTGATTCTTACGTTTTAAATATGGATAATTTTCTTACAAAAACACATCAATTCACTACAGGAGGCCTTTATTAACCCCCCAGCCTTTTTATTATAAATGGATGCATATTATTGGACTTGTTTTGGACTGATGAGGAGAAACACCCATCTATGCCGTTCTAAAGCTTGGGAGTGCCAGGGTAAATTGTAATATAGCTCCGATTGCATTCGTCTGAAAGAAGGAAGTCATATACACCTAGGATGCATGGAGGGTGAGTAAATAATACACTACAGTAGTGTTGGGTTCTATTATCAGCCTGCGAGATCGCCAAAACATGATATTATCGTGCTAATGTATTTAATTATTTACATACTTAGTTTCATTGCCTGAAATCATCTCCAGCATAAGGCAAAAAACAGCCTAACATTATCAGAGAACATCATCACTGATCAGCCTAGTCTATTCTAGTGCAAGTTTATGCATTTTAAAAAACACTTGCGTTATAAGTGAAGTTATCTACACTGTATGATGAATAAATCTTTTACCACACATTGCACACGTCTGCGGCGCGTTATGGCTCCGATGCGGCAACTGGAGTAGATCGCGGCTTCGGCATGTGTTTCGACCCCCTGTACTGCACACATCTGCGGCGCATTACAGCTCTGAAGCGGACGCCACTCTAGTCAATGCTTGTGTTTATAGCCGCCACGCTGCGACTCGTTGAAGCAGTTCTTCGTGCTGCATCGCTAAAGTTAGGCTAATCCCCCACCTCGTCCCTAGACACCCCCCCCAACAATTCGAATTTCCGTGGGCCGGATTTAATTTAATGATATTCTAATGGCCCGCGTTGTGACATCATTGCATGATGAAAAAAAAAAGTTGTAGTCCAAAGGAGCCGTTTGTTGTAGTTCTTGAAAAGGGATTTTTTTAAAACGAAATATCTCCTTTTGGAGTGGACTCTGTAGACTTTGTGATTTGTAACTTTGTAGATCTTTTTTTTATGCCCAAAGATACACACCACACACTGAAAAAAGATGTGAAAAAGTGAAAAAGCATAATAGCACGCCTTTCATTTTTTTTGTAGGGGCCTATTGCATCTGTTAGTCTTTTTTTTATTCTTCTTCTTGCAGGAAAGTTATGAATTTGGCATACAGAAGACAGTCTCAATATTAACCATACCAATTTTAGAGTTTCTATCTCAAGCTCTCTAGCGCCACCAACATGCCAAATTTGCACTCCTACTTTTGCTAATAACCTTTGAACCGTAAGGTTTAGAAGCAAAATTCTTTTTCATCTAATTCCTTACCGAGTCATACCGAGTTGAATGCATACCAAAATGTACATTTTTAGGGGTCAAGATTTTTCGAACAAGTTCTAGATGGTCTGTCTGATTTTCACCAAAATTGGCTTAGATCATCTTCAGACAAAGCTGGAAAAAAGTTATCAAAAGATTTTCAATAGACCAAACCATTCTCTTAAAGTGTGTTAACGAATTGGACGAAATTCACGCAAAAATGAACATGAGGCTATATCTTCAGAACACTGTCCAAACTTGGTATGTGTTATACCAAGCATGACCTGAGGGCATGTAAGTAGTTTCAGCACAGCACCACAAGATTGTCTCGTTAGACTTGGTGCAGCATACCAAATCAAATGATATTTACTTCAAAATTCTCCTTGGCTCATACAGAGTTGAATGCATGCCAAAATTAACATTTTTAAGGGTCAAGATTTTTTTTAATTTTTTAATTTTTTCCGAAAAATCTACATTTTCAAACAAGTTCTAGATGGTTTGTCAAATTTTCACCAAAAATGGCTCAGACCATCTTTAGAGCATAATATTACATTTACTATATTTTTGATCAAATAAATGCTTTGAGGTGCATTACAGACTTCTTTCAAATCTTTAAAAAAATATTTTTAAAAACAACTTGTGAATTGTTGAAGCACTGTTTGCTTTTTTTTGCTGTTGTTAATTAGGCTGTGTTAATCATGGAATTGCTGGACAGAGATGTTTTCATTTAGCTGCTTTTACTTTTTATTAGCATCCAAATAGTCAATAATATACAAAACTGCTTGGTCTTTAATCCTACATTTTGTCTTTTTTGCTGATTTTGCAGTTACAGCTTATGAATTTAATAAGCTTATTTATTGCATTAATTCTCAAATGCTTTCATTCAGCAAACATTTTTAGAGGACCTTGTTCTTGATGTTTTCTGGTAAATTGTATTAAACAATTTTGAGAAAAAGTAATTAGGTAAGCTTGAATCATTTTAAAGTAGTTTTTATATTGACATGTTTACAGTGATGCATACTAAACTATGCAGTGGTTATTGTTAGCTGATATGCCTCTGCACATATTCCTGTTCAAAAATCAAAAAATCTTAGTCCATATTACAAGTCACATTGTGCATTATTCATATGTGCATACTATTCCAAAGAAAGAAAGTCTCCATTTCCCAGTCATGATCTCGGTTCCCAGCAGGTCAAAATTTCCATTCTTTCCACAATCAACTGCAAACTGCTTTCAGTTCTGGCTCCATTCTGATACAGAAAGTCCACTTTTCACAATCCAGTCATTTCCCATTGGATAAAATCAGACATTATTGAATCTCGTTCAATATTCAGTTTTCAGAATATTCAGTTAAATATGTCACATTATGGAAGAAGAAATGAATTGTGAATGCAATTTAATGCCGACCCCCACACACCTCATTCCAGCTGGAAAGGATTGAGTCTTAACATATTTTATACTGAGGTCATAGTAAAAAGCATGCTTTAGAGCTTAGGGTGGATTAAGAGAAAAAGTCCCAAATTTCAATGTATTTAATGTTTAGATAATGCCTAAACCTCACAGAAACGGAGCAAACAGAGAAACAAATGTTTAATCGCTTAGGATGGAATGTATGTAAGGGTAACATTTTAGTTACATATGTATTTTTTAACATGAAAATGATGTTGAAAACCTCCACAAATGATCAACCGAGTTCAAACAGCTGTTACTGGTTACATTGTCTATGTCCATGTTTAATCTGCAAACCAATTTTCATTCATTTTCAGAGTCTGTTTTTATAAGAATTCACAAGATCTCATATTAATGACACTTTCCTGCACACCATAGTTGGATGTGCGGGAACAGATGTTATTTAAATGGTAATTTTTGTTCTTTTTCTTTGTATTCAGTTCTGACAGCTTGCAGTTCTATTAAACTGCAAATCCATTTAGGAATGAATGCGCTCTTAGAACTTGGCAACCCGTAATTAATCTCTTTGTTTGTGTGTCTCAGTCTCATTTGACTGATAGTTATGTGTTTGTTTCAGTTTAAGGTGTGCCCGCAGAGTCAATGCGTGTCCACTCCGGGTCACCGAACTGACCTGTTCCAGAGGGATCCGGGGAGCGTCCTCATCACTGACTTTTTCGGAAGTGTCCGCAAAGTGGAGATCACCAAGGACACTATCAATCTGACATCCCCTGTAGAGCTGCCAGTACAAAAGTAAGTAGAATACAGTCATTAGTCTCTAAATGATCTTGAGCATTATAGTTTCCTGGAAAAATGAAGTGCATCTTCTGTAGTGAATTGAGTAAATTTGCCTATTAAGCATTGACTATGTCACTATGGACATAGTGTATGATTATATATATATAATGCAGTTGGCTTATACTTCCTTTATAGTCATTGAAAGCTTTAATAAACATGAATTTGTGGTATAATGTGTGCGGGAGCTGGGATCATGCTACATCCTGTTCATCGGGACCATGCACTGAAGTGACAGACCTGCAAAATAACTTTAACTGATAACTTTTCCTGCATTTTCTATGCTAACTTTAGAGGAAAAATTATTTGACTCTTAAACTTACTCAACCTCATGATGTTTAAAACTTGAATGACTTTTTTCTTCCAATAATAGACTAATATTAATATGTTCATATTAGATGTTTTGAAGAATGTTGGTAGCCAACATTGCATTCTTTGTTTGTACAATCAAAGTCATTGCGAAACAAAAGTTTCATTTTAGGGTGGACTATCCCTTTAATATGGTAGCTTGTTTCCGCCATGGGATAAAAAAAAAAAAGTAATTATGAGTTTTTATCTTATAATTCTGACATCATGATTTATTTTTTTCATACAGTGGAAATGGGCTTCTATACTAGAATGTCCAGTTTCATGTGAAAGTAAAACCTAATGAACCTAATATGAATAAAAACTCTATTTTTTCGGTCCAGCATAATTAATTTTTTTTTAAATGAGTGTTTAGCGGTTAGAGCAGCAGCCCTAATTAACCCGGTTTGAATGTTCCAGAGCAAACAGTCTAATTTAATGAAGCATTAGAAGCATTGTGGCCATTCACTATTAAAAACCTTATTGGTGATATTGACTCCTCTAATGACCTGTTAATGATTTAGCATACTGCGTCACCATGGTTACTATGAAATCTGCCAAATCAGGTCACTCAGGTTTCCAAGAAGTGAAATATGACTACTGTTGTTAATAAATGCCATTTTACTTTATATAAAAATAAGACTTCAGTAGGAGTTTAACATACAGTGCTTATAAATGGTGTACTTTTCTCAACAATTTGAGTGTTAAAATTCAAAAAGCCAAATATGCTAAACCATAAAACCATTTTCTTATAGAAAGAGCTGTTTCTTTTAAAAAAGAGACGAGTTTCAAATCTGCCAAACCTCGTACTAAACAATCACAACGCCATCGCAGTCTAAACGTGTTTAACAGATATTTCTTACTGTGAATTTGCAAACTTTTTATTTGCAAAGATGTATTAAAACAGCGTTCAGAAAAAAGTAGCTACAAAAGGGTCCATTGGCTTTAGGTCCAAACAAAGTGCTGAAATGAAACAAAAGGGGAAATGTACAAGAAGGTGGAGGGCAAAAAGAAAGAAGGCCTAGTCTCAAGCGAGATTTGTGCTATTGCAGTTGACCTTTTCTGTGGTGGGCTGAAAGGAATATGAAATCTGAACAGGAGCAGGAAACTTGAGAGAGCATAAAAGGGCTACTGACCATAGCGACAGTGCAGTAATAATGGCCTGTGATGTTGAATGTTTAGTTGATTGATTTTTGTTTTGTTTTTGAAATGTTTATAGTTTTCATCTAACATCAGGATTTTTCTTTACTATTTTTCTTCTGTTTTTTTTTTTTTTTTTTTGAATACATGTGATGGTTTTCTTTCACATCCACAGTTTGTCTTTTCCCAGTGATTTTTTTTTTTTTTTTTTTTTTTTTTTTTTCAAAATAAGCACAAATATAACAATAATAATAATAATGTAAGCACAAAATTAATAAAGGTTTACTTGCTTTTTGATGTTTACTTTTGGAAAAAAAAAAAAAAAAATATATATATATATATATATATATAGTACATTATTATATGTAAATCTTTGTTTTGGAAGTGGTCTTCTCCTTTAAGTCACACTGAAAATGCACTAATAATACCGAAACACTTAATGCATATCTCAAATCAACTCATTGTTATATAACGCTAGCAAAGGTTATCATGGTTGTTTACTTTTGCAAAATGTCTTTACCAAACAAGAATGACAGCTGTAATGTTAGAAATTCAGTGCTGTATATGTTACATGTTGTTCTATGTACAAAATGATTCCTAAGTTCCTCTTTTGTATAGATGGTAATGAAAGTGAAATACTAACACTGTGTAGTGTTTCAGCTTCAGCTACATCTAATTGTTTTGATAGTATTTAATTTATGCTTTATACTGAGAGTATATGTCAGTATGGTGTTATTTGTGCCAAAGCAATGATAAAAGATCCACAATATAGCCCGTAAAGACTGCTGTTGTGCTCAGTGTGAAGAGTTTTGAAAGAGCAACCCAAGTAAATGGCTCCTAGAGACTGTAAAAAGTCTGTGATGGCATTCCCAGACATTGTGTTATGAAACATTTAGGCCACAAGATGGCAGTAGTATTTCTTGGTTTACTAATCTGAAAAGCAAAAAATGTATTACAGGTTTTCTCTGCTGTCAAACTAATCTGTAATGCAGTCAGTGTGTGGATAAGACTAGATAAACACATATTAGATTCCTCAGCGTCATAGTGAAGTGAATTAACTTTATCTACTGTAGCTGTATTGGAATAGCAGCAGCAAATATGATTAAAATCAAATTACGTTTGGACCTAAATCTGAACCCTAATTCATCTGAAACTACAGTGCTTTTGACCAGAAAGTCTTTTTTTAAATTATTGCATTATTTCATTATTTACTGTTGTCAGGGTTACAAGTCAGAATGTGTAAATATTTCTTTTTTCTAAGCTTCAAAGATAATGTGTAACTAATTAGTGCGTAAAGCTAATTTAGCTAAATCGCTCAGGTCGTCCATGTCTCATGTCTTTTTAATTAATATTGCTGATTACTGCAGAAAAACAACATTATTTCTGTTTGAAAACCAAGTTTTGAACTATGGGCCAGGATAAGCATTTCGAATGAGTCAGATTGACGATGAGAAATAATAATGACTTCCCCTCCCCATCTTAGTTTTAGCAAATACATTATAAACCACCATAATTTTTAGCACCCCTCACTTAAATTGTACTCTTTATGAATAAAATTGCTATGGCTATGTGTAAACAGCAGCTGAGATGTCAATAAATGAAATTAGTGTATGGTGAATAAATGAATAATTAATAGTTAGTAAATAATGCATGAGATAAATCACTTTGTTCCACTGAAATGCATCAAATTGCTAATCATTTTCATCAGGTATTGCACAAATTGTCCTTCCTTTAGTGTTTTAATTTTTTATCATTAATAATTGTATTTTGTAGATGCAGTTTTGTATTACTTAGAAGCTTATGATGAATCACACTATGTTTTAAAAGTCATTAAAGATGGCTGCTGAGAATTTAGCTTTGCCATCACAAGAATAAATTACATTTTAAAATGTATTAAAAGGAAAACAGTTGTTTTACACTGTAATAATATTTCTCAAGGTCTGCAGTATTCACATAAATTACTGAATTGTCTTGCTTATTTATTTTACGGGTTGTTCATTGAGCAAAAATAAAGTCTGCTGCAGGCATACACAATTAGATAAGTGATTACAGGCATCCCTTATCATTTTGAAGCTGAATTGCTTGGCTCCACTGCAGCCTTTTTTGCGTGTTTTTTCCTCTATAGAAATAAACTATGGAAAGTGCAATTTGTTTATCCTCAGGCAAAACCAGCCACATTAGACTTGATCTATTGTTTACATCATATGACTTAAAGGAATAGTTCACACAAAAAATTTCTGAAAATATACCCTCAGGCCTCATGTAAATGAGCTTGGTTTTCTTTATCACAACAGATTTGTAGATATTTAACATTGCTTCACTTGCTCACCAGTGAAACCTCAGGAGTGAATGGGTGCCGTCAGAAAAAGCTGCAACATCTATAATCTACATGCAATCCACAGTCCACCAGTTAACATCTTGTGAAGTGAAAAGTTGCATGTTTATAAGAAACACATCTATTATTAAGGTGTTTTAACTTGCTTTTTGCTTCTGGCCAAAATACCAATAATCTATCCACAATAAGGCTTCCTGCAGTGAAAGTCCATCCCCTGTTGTCCTCTTTATTTATTAATTTGTTTAGAACTGTTTTGGACTGTTTTCACTTGTGCACAGTGCATCAGTGCATATTTCTCTCCTGACTCACACTATCCATAATTTTGCTTTCTCCAATCAAAGATCTCAAAACAAGCAATGGGTTGAAGTTAAAATGTCTTATACTTGCATTACTTGTGGTTTATTGTGATGTTTTTGTCTGCTGTTTTAATAACTCTCTTTCTGACGGCACCCATTCACTGCAGAGGATCCAATGATGGACGAGTGATGAAATGCTAAAATTCTCCAAATCTGTAAATGATGACAAAACAAACTCATCTGCATCTTGAATTACCTGAGGGTCATTTTTAGGTGAACTATTCCTTTAATTGCACTGTCAATCAAAAAAACAGTTGATGATGTAGCATAGGTATCCTTGTATAGATTGTGGAGCATCTGTATGTACATCTAATATTGGTCATTTGAAATCAGTATGGAATAAAAAATGTATGTATTTTCTAAATGTTAGACGTGAAACATTCATCCATGCTTCTTCCAGTGCAATGACACATTTCTCTCTGGTGACGATGCCAAAATTCTCCAATCATTTAGTCCAGCTAAAACCCACCACTTTCTTAAAATGATCTCAATCCGATCAGCAACTAATGGATAGAACCAGCTTCCTGCTCAACATTTTTTTCTTACTCGACAATCTGTTTCACTCAAATGTAAAGATCTGTTACTACTCTTTCATTGTGAATGTAAGTGTTTCAGCAAGCATAACAGGAAAAAAATCTAAAATTATGCTAATAATGGTGGTAGTTTTAGTTTTGTTCTTAATAATTGACATTTCATGCATGCTAAAGTAGTTTAGGTCACTGCTTCATCAGCCTATGCACTGAACAAGCTGTCAACCCGGTGCTAGTTTCTAACAGTGACTGTTGCTTTGGGAAATGGAAGTATCCTCTCTTTCCCCAACGTCACAGGCTGTCATGACTCACTATACTGGCACATCTGTGGGTGAAACGACAGCATATGCACCTGAGGGGAGGTCTCTGTCCCCTGTCTCTTGCTGTCTTACAGCTGTCATGCATGGCTGGCATCCCCGCTCTCTTCTACCATCAGACTGCCTTGACAAGGACATGTGTCCACTCTCTAATGCCTGGTCACCTTGCTCACTCTGTCTGGCCCTGTGACAGTATGGACTAGTTGTGTCACATCTGGAGCAGCGCATGTCTGTCATGTGGAAACGTGCCATTAAGGGTGGACAGCTTTCACTGAACCTTCTTTGATTACCAACTGTGACTTACTTTCTTCTATGGAGCACAAAGAGGGAACAGAAGTTTTCAAGTTTCTAAACAGTATCATACCTTGAAAGTATTATATGAAGGTCATGCAGTATTTATATATTCACCACTAGTCAAAAGATTGGACTAATTCAGATTCAGAAGCCTGTTATGCCCACCAAGGCTGCATTTATTTGACCAAAATAACAGTTTTTATTTTTTTCATATTTAAAAATGTCATTTAATCCTGAGATGGCAAAGATGAACCTTTTCTAAACGACCTGTTATAGCTTCCCAAAGGGTAAATTTCAACACTTTTTTTTTTTTTGATAATTATTGGCCTAGAGAGTCCAGAGAATTGTACTTCAGTATTTTTTTCCAGATTGAGCGAAAAACCTAGGACTAGTTTGCAAGAGAAGGTTTCTTACATCTTCTCATTCATTTAACAAATGATTTGATTGACAGCAGTGGTTCTGGAAGCAAAGTTGCCTGGAATGAGGAGTTCTGTTGTATGATATGAATATCGTGCGACACACGACCTACAGTTGTTTACGCCCTTGAAAAATGCAATACCGGCCCCCAGTGGCCGATTTCTTTCAAATTTCTCTCAGACCTTTGGGCCTGTGAGTCGAATAGGCCCACCGAGTTTTGTTCCGATCGGCCTCTGTTAACCTTGTGTAACAGGTGCTGAATATTCGTTGGCCAATGGTGGCCATGTTTTTTGAAATATGCAAATGTCCTTGTAGACAGTTGTGGCACTTCAGACCAAGACCATGCACACCGATTTTCATGGTGACAGGACAAATGGTTGCGCAGTTAAAGCTCTTTTTTTTTTTTTTTTTTTCCTCTTATAGTGCCACCGAGTGGCCAAGCTCCATAATTTTTCTTTCCTGTGTTCTGATAAGTGTTCTACATAAGTGTTCTGAGTTTGGTGGAGATATCTCATTCCATTCAATAAAAGTGGCCCTGCCCCTTTTGAACGTTTTGGCGCCCCTTTGCAACAGCGAAAGTTTAAGTTTTTTTTTTTTTTTTTTATTAATATTTATTGATATTCACGCTTCAGAAAATCTTTCTGCACTGGTTTAGTCTCGATCGGGCAAAAAACCTAAGACTAGTTCGCAAAAGTAGTTTTTTCAACAAATGTGAAATACCTGAAAATTTAGCTAAGCTCACGATCTGAGGCATGTATCTTGTCTGGCATGAACCAACGATTCCAATGATATCAGACACTTCAGTCTGCGACTGAGAGTTTAGGAGATTGTAGTGCACCCGATTGGGGCGAGCCTTGGTCATGTTGTAGGCCGTTTCAGTACTACCATCCCTCCAAGTTTCAAGTCTCTACAATCAGTTTTACATTGAGATTGCTGATCATGACCATTCTAACAATTACAATAAGGTTTCAGCGCTATGCGCTTGAACCCTTAAAAACAACAGTTTTGTGAACCAATTTTAAAAGAATAACTACATATTACATATAACTACTGAATTACATATTGAAAACTATTTTAAAGGGGTCATTGGATGCTAAGTTCACTTTTACATGTTGTTTGAACATTAATGTGTGTTGACAGTGTATGTACAAATCTACCCTATAATGATAAAAATCCATGCAGTGGTTTTTAATTAATCTGTAAAAATAATATTCCCTTTTTAAAATCGAGCCATTCTCAGATGCCTGTTGTTGTGGCATCACACCGACAGAGGCCGCTCCCACGATAGTTGATTGACATGAGCGTTTTACCTCAGATCAGCTGTAACGGTCCGCCCTCTTTGTTTCGATGCCGGAGCAGGGATGTAAGTTAGACAAGAATATCTCCGATTGAGCGATTGAGGTGTTGTGTTGCTGGATGTAATAATGAACATAGTGGTCGTCATTTACTCCCGACATCTGAGCCGCTGAAGATGCAGTGGATTACGTTTGTTTGTGAAGGGAATGTGCCTCCCAATCTACATATATCCGTCTATGTTCGCGTGAATCATTCATGATCCACCTTTACTTACAGCAGAAGTTTAGCGGCTAAACGCGGCTAAATGCGGCTAAAGTAAACAGGCTCGTCTCTCCACAGAGCAGAGCTCATTTGCATTTAAAGCAGCCACGACCAGAATGAGATGATTTTTGCAGAGCTTATTTTGGCAAGGTAAAAAGGGTGTTGTTTTACACAACCATTGAGAATTTTTAACCAAAGTATATTATAGACTTTTCATTAAGACCCTAAAGAATCATATCAACTTGTGGAAAAGGGGCATCCGATGACCCCTTTAATAGATAATTTCAATCTTTTCTTCAAACAAAGCTATTCTATGGCTTCAGCAAAGCTTCAAATATAATTTGACAGCCCCAGGTTTACTTTTTATATATACAATACACATTGTTTCATAGCAGCTTCACAGTATCATAAACTAGACATTATGAAACAAATTCAATTTCAGCTGTAAAGCAGCTCTACAGAAGACGATAGTGTTATTCAGCCTAATTTAGTCCAGTGTTGATTTTAGTTCAAGATTGTGGGTTCCACAGTTATGAAGCAAGTTCAGTTCAACTACAGAAGATTACAGTGTCATTATTCAGCTGAAGTCAGGCAAATTATAGTTAAAAAGTAGCAAGTCTGTTTGTTGCTTTGGGAAAAAAAATATCATGCTGGATTGGAATGATGAGGGTGAGTAAATGATGAAAGAATATTCCTTTTTGGGGGAATTATTCCTTTAGGTTTCAGCATAGCAGAACATCATGTTCTCTAGTGTTTAAAAGCAACGGAACTCTTATTTTCCCCCTCCATGAGACGTTTCTCTGAGAATGACAGTAGAGGTGTTACAACGCTAAATCATTCTGTAGCCATCCTGTTTTCTGCCTCCTTTCCACCACAGTCTCTGCTGCTGTTTCAGAGGGCTTCCATTAGGTAAATTAAGTTTTACAGAGGAGGACGGTTTAATAGACTCCCCACTCGTCTTTATGATACGTGCCCACTCTTTACGAGATTGTATTGTAATTCAGGTTTGCCCAGGGTGATGATGTTGACTGCCTAGCGGAGGTCTCAAGTCTCAAAGTAATTAAATGTCAGGTGATGTTACGAAATGAAAAATAAATCAGGAGGTGCGGCGTGGGCATAAAGGAAATGAAAGTGTACTCTCAGTACACGCTCACCCTCTCTTGACACCTTCTGATAGTTTTTCTTATAAATTTACCAAAACTCTTTGATTAAAAGTTCATCCTATAAAATAGTTGCAAAATTGCAGTGATGGATGTTGAATAATTTTGAGTCTCTTTAAATGGTTCATTAGCTGCATTGCCACGTATTTCCTGGAATGCTTTAGTGCCTATTAGTGGTGTTTGCTAAGGCAAGTATCATTACGAATGCTCATGCTTAAGGTTTTCAGCAAAAATCTGAATTCACACTAACAGCAATTTACAGTGGTAAATCGACAGGAAGTCATTTATTGGCAATTTCCCATACCGTATGCAAGAATGACTGTTGGTGATGCAACAAAGCTGAGCTCCACTTTAAAGTCCACATGAACCATAAGTTGTGACCGACTTTCCACAATACAGTAATGTATTTTAGAGTAAAACAGAATATTGAATGAATAAAACAGCGGGCGGAGTTTGATTAGACTACTAGACTATTAGATTAGACTAAAGATTATGAAAACAAACATTTGTGGATTAACTTGCACTGATTAATTGTTCACTGCATGAGTAATAATGTCCGCTAAGTAAAATTGGGTCAGTTTTCATTTCATGAGTACTTTCATCGCCGTGACACACCAATCTGATGATCGTCCGTTGGTCAATGTAAGGCCATTGATGAGCCTCTGTTGGCCTAGTTTTTGCACCATTGGCACTAGTCGAACTCCTGTCGATGCTTTTTGTTTAATTGAGCATGTTGAATTGGAGCTGAAGCCCATCAGTGAAAGCACACTCTGATTGGCTGTTTAGCGTATTGAAAAAAAGAAGAAATGGATAGAAGTAATGAAAGCAATTAAACAACAAATTCAAGACGGCTTCTCATTATATGTCCCCAGCCCTAGTGGTGCATTCAAAATTGTGTACTGTCTGAGTAGGTACTACATTTGAATGTGAACTTACTTAACAGCTTTTTCTCTTTCATACTGTATACAGTCATGGCCAAAGATATCGGCACCCTTGCAATTCTGTTAGAAAATGCAACACTACTCTCAGAAAGTTCCAATTGCAAACGTTTTTATACTCACATGCTTATTGTTTTTGTTTCCACTGCAACAACACAAAAAAACAGAGATGAAAAGCCAAACTTGATAAAATTTCACACAGAACTCAAAAATGGACTGGACAAAATTATTGGCACCTTGTCAAAATTGTAAAAAATAATTGCTTTTCAAACATGTGATGCTCCCGTAATTTGTATTTAGACACACCTGTGGCAAGTAACAGGTGTGGGCAATATAGTAATCACACTTGCAACCAGTTAAAATGGAGAAAAGTTGACTCAGCCTTTGTGTTGTGTGTCACACTGAGCACGGAGAAAAGAAAGAAGTGTGAAGAGTTGTGTTTGTGTGTGGACGGAAGAGCAGAATTAATGAAACATTACAACGAATGATTATTCGAATGGTGGATTAAGAACCCTGATTAACTTCCACACAAATTCAAGCTGATCTGCAGACACAGGGGGTACAACAGTGTCAGCTCGCACTATCCGTTGCCATCTGAATGAAAAGGTACGCTATGTTTGGAGACCCAGGAGGACACCACTGCATAAAAAAGCAAGAGTGAAGTTTGCCAAAACTTATGTGACAAAACCACAATCCTTCTGGGAGAACGTATTGTGGACAGATGAGACAAAAGTAGAGCTTTTTGGTAAACGACATCATGGCACGGTTTACAGAATAAAAATGAGGCCTTCAAAGAAAAGAACGCAGTTCCTACAGTCAAACATGGTGGAGGTTCAAAGATGTTTTGGGGTTGCTTTGCGGCTACTGGCACTGGATGCCTTGACTGTGTGAACATTATCCTGAAATCTGATGATTACCAAAGAATTTTGGGGCGCAACGGCAATTAAAGGAAACCATCCTTTCTATCTGAATGACTTGGAGGAGTTTGCAAAAGAAGAGTGGTCCAAAATTCCAGTAGAGAGGTGTAAGAAACTCATTCATGGTTACAGGAAGCAATTGATTTCAGTTTTTTTTTTTTTTTTTTTTTTTTTTTTCCCCCAAAGGGGGTGCTAGCAAATATTAAGTTAAGGGTGCCAATAATTTTGTCCAGTGCATTTTTTGTGTTCTCTGTGGAATTGTATCAGATTTGATTTTTTTTTTTTGTGTGTGTGTGTGTGTGTGTGTTGTTCCAGTGCAAACAAACAAACAAAAAAATAATAAACATATGAGTACCAAAAGATTTGCAACTGCAACAATTTTCTAAAAGAAGGGTTGCAATTTCTGACAGAATTTTAGCCATGACTGTAGTATGAATTTGGGTAGTTAAATTAAATTCAGACGTATACATCCGCCATCTTGTTTCTGTCACATGACCTACCAGCGTCAGTTGGGGTGCTTCACTGCCATTCATAAATCCTTTCCCATGGCCTTGTGGGATAGTAAAGTGTCCATTGAATGCACACTTCAGAATCTGTCCAAAGGCAGTAGTAGGTCATCCTTTCAGTAGGTCTACTGTTTCGCCTTTTTACTTTTCAGACATAATACTCTTTTAGCACACTGTTTTCCTTATTCTTTATAGTAGAGAAATATTTGAATTCAGATGCAGCATAAGCTGAAAATTCAGCTTTGATCACAGAAACAAATTACATTTTAAAATATTTTCAAATATAAACAAATACAAATAATAACTCAAATAGTTATTTGACATTGTAAAAATATTTCACAATGTTACTGTTTTTGCTGTTTTTTGGATCAAATAAGTGCAGGCTTGGTGAGCAGAAGAAACTTCTAATAACTGTACAAAAAACTTTTGCCTAGTACTGTAGTTAGGCCTAAGTATCACTTTTTGTTGCATAACATGCATTAACACATATTACATACGTGAATTAAACCTTGAATTATGGAGCTTGCAAAGATTCTCAACAAGGATTTGAAGGAAGAATCTGAGATACTGGGTTGCATCTAGATCTTGAGATCAGAACATAATAAAGAAGGTGGGCTCTTTTGACTTGGCCAAGTAAGAAATCACCAAATAACCACCCAAAATGCCCTATCTGCTGCTTAGCAGCATGCTAAAACCAATTCATATTAGTTGCTGGAAATGTGGAGATTTGCATTAGTAAACACCACTCGCAATCTCTTCTAAAAAAAAAAAAAAAAAAAAAAAAAACGTAAATTAAAAAATATAGTTTATATTGTTACTTGTCAGTATGGAACAGAGAAAAACGATTTGTTACATTGCTACTGCAGTGTTTTTATTGCTGTTCCATTGCTCGAGTGCAGACGTTGTAGCCAACAGGCTCACAGTAAATAATCTAGCTGTGTTCTTGTTGCTTTTCCGTTTTGCAGTAATTCAAGTCTAGCCATCTGAACTGAGACCAAAAGTGGTTCAATGTGCCTATGCTATACACATGGCTAGAATGACAGGCCATTTTGTCAACTAACAGAAAAAGCCTCATCCCGGTGGGCCGTGAATTGGCTGCCCAGGCCACTCATTGAAATACAAGAATGATTTGTCGTCTGAAATACTGTGCTCAACTATAGATTACCAATTGCCTCCGCTCTTCAACATATAGCAGCGCTACAGTCATTTTGTTAACCTCAGGCCCTCATTCTTCATGCAAACACTTTTCAGTTTGTTTGCTGTTTGTTCAGTGAATAGTAAAGACACCTCTAAAATTACCTGTCAGTCACCACTCCCACGTCACCCAAATAATAGTTAAAATGCTTGATTCATTTTATTCGTCCTGGTAGCCGTATAATAGCGTTGCTCCAGCTAACTCGGGATGCTTGTTTTTCTTGAACGAAATACACAGATACATATTATACAGAGAGAAATTACAGTTACCACAAATAATGTAGCCCAGTGGGATTTCATGAGGGGTTTTCTACCACTTTCCCTTTCTTCTCTCTATTCATTATCAAGGACAATTGTTTTTGTTGTGGTACCTTCCACTCCAAATCACACTCTGTCTCAGTCAGTTGTTGTGTGGAATTGAGAGCTGCATACTGAATTTAATTTCAGCAGCCACTCATGTATGAAGTTGCAGACAGACGGGCTGAGGCAGATTCTTTCGTCTGGTCCTGAGCTTTGCTGGCCTACATGGGGGCCAAAACATCATCCCACCACTCAAACTAACAGACTGTGGGCAGTCGCGGAGGGGATGGCTGTACGGTGGTGAGGCTTTGGCCTCTTCAGCCTACTGCATAGTAATGTAGCTAGATTAGAGGGTGCTTCAATTTTATGAAACACAAAACAAGTAATTTGTTTAGTTTTTACCACAGGCAAAGTTTGAAAACATTACATTTACAAAAAAGGACTTGTTTTGTCTGCTGTTAAGATATTTATCATGGTTTTTTTTTTTTTTTTTTTCCTCCAGGTCTGGAAGGGGTGATATACAAATCGAATCGTTAACTTATGTGGACCAACTTCCAGTGTCTGAAATTATTCATCAGGTAAGACTATATTTAAGTGTTGTTGGAATTTGTAAATGACGAAATGGTTGGAAAACAGCAGGCTGAGGGTTTGACAGTATTCTTACTGAAACCCATTATCAACTGAAATATGTGTTTGATTCAAAGGAGGTTCACCAATTTGATGGAAAAAAAATCAGAAACACAGCATTATGTTGTACTGCAAAGATTCATGTAGCATTGTAGGGAAAAGATATTCAGAACATTTGGGGCCTCATGCAGTCAGTGCTGATGTAGAAAATAAGAAAAATAGGAGTAAGACTTTTAAACAATGACGGTGATGCACCATATTTGCTAACATAGTTAAGTTTTGTTCAGCTATATGTTTGAGAATTTGTGAACCTCTTTGAATATTCTATATTTCTGCATAAATATGACCCAAAACATAATCAGATTTTCACACAAGTCTTAAAAGTAGACAAAGAGAACCCAGTCAAACGAATGAGACAAAAATATTTATTAACAGTTATTTATTCAGGAAACTGATCCAATATTACACATCTGTGAGTGACAAAAGTATGTGAATCTATAGGATTAGTAATTAATTTGAAGGTGAAATAAGAGTCCATCTGTTCATCCATGTTTTCAGTCACTGAGATGACTATCAGGTGTCAGTGCCTGTCGTGTTTTATTTTAACAACAGAGATCTATCAAAGTTTGATTATGTTTGTGGAAGTGTATCATGGCAAGAACAAAGGAGATCTCTGAGGACCTCAGAAAAAGTGTTGTTGTTGCTCATCAGGCTAGAAAAGTTTACAAAGCCATCTCTAAAGAGTTTGGATTCCGTAAATCTACAGTTAGACAGATTTTGTACAAATGGAAGACATTCAAGACCACTGTTACCCTCCCCAGGAGTGGTCATCCAACAAAGATCACTCTAAAAGCAAGACTTGTAATATTCCACGAGGTCACAAAGGAACCCAGCGTAGCTTCTAAGCAAGTAAAGGTCTTTCTCTCATTGGCTAATGTTAATGTTCATGAGTCGACCATTAGGAAACACTGATGAGTTGCAAGAAGAAAGCCACTGCTTTCTAGAAAGAATATTGTTGTCCATCTGTGGTTTGCTGAAGATCAATGCGGACAAGCCAGAGGGCTGTTGGAGAAATGTTTTGTGGACAGATGAGACCAAAATATAATTTTTGGTTTAAATGAGAAGCATTATGTTTGGAGAAGAGAACACACTGTATCACTGCAATTTCCAACAGAAATTAACACTGGAGGCGGTAAAACAGCAAGCACTTGTAATCATTTTCGTACACAGTTATGATTACAGCTCTATATGTTTTGCTTTCCAGTGTTGTGCCAAATTCTGACCCCCGCCAGATTACTACCCTGCTAGTATTGGTAGGTTTAGGGTTAGATGTGTGGTTAGGATTAGGCAATCATGTAGCGATTTCAAAGAGGGGGTAATAATTTGGCAGGAGCTTCGAAAATAGACACAACAACAGATGTAACAAGCTTGCTCGGTAGCTCAGTCAGTGCGGAATTTGACTTAGGAAACGTAATCCTTGGGTATGAATTGCGCTTTTACGTCACATTCACTTTTGTTCATACTATTTAGGTATAATGCAGATGGTAAGTTATTTTAAAACGTCACAGAGTATTTGAGTTATAGCGCCACTCAAAGGACATTTCAAGTCAGAACTGGGGTGACATGTACAAAAACAATGTCACATAAAATGTACCATATGTACGTTCATCTGTTCCGGAGGGAAAAAAAGAACACTCTTTTAGCGTTAAATATGTCATTGAAATGTACATGGCTCAATGTATTTCGCGTCTTCCGAGAAAGTTCCCACAGGCACGTTTTCGTCATGAGATCAGTTGATTTATACCGAAATATAGAATATTCTAGATGGTTCACAAACTTTCAGTCACAACTGTATGCAGCTTTGGAAAAAAATTAAGAGACAACTGCAAAAGTATCAGTTTCTCTGGTTTTACTTTTGTGCTTGAGTAAATTGAAAATTTTTCGTTTTATTCTATAAACTGCTGACAACATTTCTCCCAAATATTGTCATTTAGAGCATTTATTTGCAGAAAATGACAACTCAAAACAACAACAACAAAAAAGATGAGGATGTTTTCAGACCTCAAATAATGCAAAGAAAACAAGTTAATATTCAATCAATATTTGCTGGAATAACCGTGATTTTCAATCACAGCTTTCATGCGTCTTGACATGCTCTCCACCAGTCTTTCAAATTGCTGTTGGGTGATCTTTTGCCACTCCTGGCAAGGAAATTCAAGCAGCTTGTCTTTGTTTGATGGCTTGTGACCATCCGTCTTCCTCTTGATCACATTCCAAAGGTTTTTAACGGGGTTTAGGTCTGGAGACTGGGCTGGCCATGACACCTTGATTGACGTGGCTGTGTGGCATGGAGCATTGTCCAGCTGGAAAAAACCAATCCTCAGAATTCGGGGACATTGTCAAAGCAGAAGGAACCAAGTTTTCTTCCAGGACAAGTTTGTATGAGGCTTGATTCATGTGTCCTTCACACACGAATGTTATTGAATGAAGTACCCCCTGATCATCATGATTCTTCGCCAAATTTCAGTGTGTGCAAGATACTATGGCTTGTAACCCTCTCCAGGTTTCTGTCCAAACATTAGACAACCAGGTTTTGGGCAAAGCTTGAAACTTGGACTCATCAGAGAAGGTCCAATCTTTACGGTCTTTTGCAAAGCTCAGTCTGGATCTTCTTTGCTTCCCACTGATTAAGGGCTTTTTTTCTAGCTTTGTAATGACTTCAACCTTGCCCCTTGGAACCTTTTTCGAAACGTCCTCGCAGTGCACTGCACTGCACAGCTGCCACTTGCTATTCTTTTTGTAGGCCACTTGATGCCATCCTATGATTGTTGAGTGACATTTGATTAAGTTGGCAGTCATCCTGGTCAGTTTTTGCCCTCTGCCGGTCTGTAGCTTTGTTGTCCCCAGTGTCTACAGCTTGACCTTGTTCTTAAAAATGGCTGTCTTTGAAATTTTAAGGATGGAAGCAACTTGATGTTCATTGTGTTCCTCTGCCAGTAAAGCCAGAATTGAACCCTTCTTTTCCTCACTCAAAACTTTTCTTTTCAGCTCTTTTGGCATGGTCAGTAGTTATTATTTGATTCAAATTACCTTTGAGGTACTACTAGCACTGTTTCCCATTCTTCTGGTCCTATTGCAAGATGATAGTGAATGACGGCCACAGTATTTTTTTAATACTTTTTGTGATCACCTAATCGGTACTTGATTAAGCAGAATGATGTGTACCTGTGATGAAATTCAGCATAAATTGGAATGGAAATGCTGCCATAAATGTAGAGATAATGATTTAAGAACATTTTTTCCAGAGCTTTATATATGTGATTTCTAAACATAATGTCTATGTCCCCGTAATTCAAAAGGCTTAAAGAACATACTAAATTATGTTTTGTTTTTTCCAAATCTCACAAAGCACAAAGTTTTCTGTGAGGGGTAGGTACAGTATAGGGATATGGTTGGTGTAGGGCTATAGAAAATACAATTTGTACAGTATAAAAACCATCAGGCCTATGGAGTCCCCATAAACCACCATGTGTGTGCGTGCATGTGTGTGTGTTCGGGAAGGTTGGATTACACTCATAATAAAAAAAAAAAAATGTGTATGCTGCAGAAATATAGACCCCAGACAAATGTTGTTTGCTGCAACAGTGTTTGTTACTCATCTCACTCATACAAATGTATGTATGTATGTATGTATGTGTATATATATATATATATATATACTTATTGTTTTTGTTTGCACTGCAACCACAAAAAAAAAAAAAAAAAAAAAAAAAAAACAGAAGTCTTGATAAAAGAAACTTGATAAAATTTCACACATAACTCAAAAATGGACTGGACAAAATTATTGGTACCTTGTCAAGAAATAATTCCTTTTTAAGCATGTGATGCTTCAGTAATTTGTATTTAGACACACCTGTGGCAAGTAACAGGTGTGGGCAATATAGTAATTACACTTGCAGCCAGTTAAAATGGAGAAAAGTTGACCCAACCTTTGTGTTATGTGTCACACTGAGCACGGAGAAAAGAAAGAGGTGTAAAGAGTGGTCTGTGGATTTGAGAGAAAATATTGTGGAAAACAGGAAAAATCTCAAGGCTACAAGTCCATCCCCAGAGATCTTAATGTTTCTATATCCACTGTGCGCAATATTATCAGGAGGTTTACAGACCATGGCACTGTAGCTAACCTCTCTTTACGTGAACGAAAGAGCAAAATTAATGAAAAATTACAACAAAGGATTGTTTGAATGTTTGAACCCAGATTAACTGCCAAACAAATTCAAGCTGATCTGCAGACAACAGTGTACAACAGTGTCAGCTCCTATTATCCGTCGCCATCAGAATGAAAAGGGAAACACTTCAAAAAGCACTCAGATATGGTTACAGACAAAGTGCTGGAGAGTTCTGAAATGGCCAGCAATGAGTCCAGATCTGAATCCCATAGAACACCTGTGGAGAGATCTCAAAACAGCAGTTGAGAGAAGGCATCCTTCATATCTGAATGACCTGGAGCAGTTTGTAAAAGAAGAGTGGTCCAAAATTAGAGGACCAGTAGAGAGGTGTAAGAAACTCATTCATGGTTACAGTAAGCAATTGATTTCAGTTTTTTTTTTTTTTTTCAAAGGGGGTGCTACCAAATATTAAGTTAAGGGTGCCAATAATTTTGTCAAGTGCATGTATGGGTTCTATGTGGAATTGTATCATATTTGACTTTTCTGTTTTTCCAATGCAAACAAAAAAATAAACGTGAGTACCAAACATTTGCAACTGCAAAAAGTTTTTGAGAGAAGGGTTGCATTTTCTGACAGAATTGCAAGGGTGCTGATATTTTTGGCCAAGACTGTATCAAAATGAATACAAATGCAAAACAGAATTTTGCAAATACAGAATTTTATGTAAACCTGCAGTACTTAATTTTTAAAATAATCGAAATGTACTTAATGGTTGTAATTTCACTTTATTTATTAAGTCAGCTTACTACTTGATTTTTAAAAAGTTTATTACTGAAATGAGAGTGTTGAACTTGATTCTCTTTTAATGTTCACAGGCGTGAATTACCTATCAGAAGCTCATATTCACGTCATTAATATAAAAGAAACATTCATATGTAATTTGTTTCTTTTTTACATCTTTGGTGTGAAATTTGGTCCCTTTGTTTAACATTAATTAACATTCAAAATGTACAATTGATTATTTATTTGAAATATGTTTATTTTCAACTTTATAAATCTTTCTTTCTTTCTGTCTGTATGATTGTCTGAATGTGCATTTATATCACTACACTTTTGAGTTATTTTACCCTGGCATTAAAGGAAACTATTTAACACGGCTGCAATGCAGTTTCTAATACAGCTGCAGAGGGAGTGACTGTAATTTTGACATCTGCTGCCATAATCCTTGAAAAGGAATGGAAATGCAAGAGTATTGTTATATTTTGCAGTTGTAGCAAATATGAATCCGAAAAATGAAATTTGCTAAACCCTCCCGTTTATATAGCAGTTTATTCTACTTTAGTTTACTTCAGAGAGTTATTTCCATATAATTTACATCTGATTATTTATTTAATCACAGTATTCTCATTCTGGCATTTGTCAACTTGCATAAAAAATATGTTTCTGGCCTTTAAATTCATTTCCAGCGTTCACATATCAGCCATAATCTTTGCAAACCACCTTGGAATGAACCAAATGTTAGAGGTGGATGCTGACTGTTATAGCATTTCTCCTAAATATCTGCTTAAATGTAGGACATATTTCAGTTTTTCTTTTTCTTTGATACTTTTGAATATTTTCCAGAATGTGATACATGGATTGTCATATTCAATTGTGACTGAAGGAACACCTGTCAGTTTTTGATACAGTGGATTTGCCGTCCAAACCCCAGTGGGTTTAAGAAATCATCTGGAGGGCTACAGGATATTGCTAAGGATTCAGGGCTGCCGTGATTGATGATATCAAACTGTCATAACGGAGCTTTGCAGTGACGTTCATAAATATGTGAATGTTCTATTCAGTGGGGTAATGCAGGCGATACGGCGAACTGGATGAGTCGCCCTCTAGCATTCGTTCATTCTGGAATCTGATGATTGGACTTTCCCTCCCACTGCGTGCTGGACTCTATTACTAGCCTCATGAAGACTACATCAGAACCTTTGATCTCGCTATATCCATTTCTTTCTTTCTCTTCATCAATTTTTATTAGTGAGAATGTTGAGCAGAGCCTCTTTACTGATTCCTTTATTAAAATATTACTTCTGGACAAAATGTCCAAGCATTTGAAATGATTCCGTCTGAAGACCAACAGCTATGATCTCATATGAACTTCTCACAAATCAGGTCTTTATTTGCCATTCCCTGTATGTTCAATCGCTTCCATTTTATCTTCTTGCTTTTGTGCCTAAATCCACAGTCCACAGTCTTTTTATCAGGCAAACAAAATGCTGTTAAGGTATGTTTTTGGCCCAGATTTGCTTCAGTTGGATGCTGATTGTATGCCGCAATTTTCAAATAGTACAACAGATTCTTGGACTGAGGAAGAAAATTTGTTTTTTGTAGAGTGCTGGGTAGTATGACTTGCCAAATATAGTAAAATTCAAACCAGCTCTGAGCCAGTTCTGCTCTGTTACATGTTATTAGTGATACTGGCTAAGGTAAACCTCACTATTTATAATGCTCATGCCCTTAACACTGTGTCCTAACCAGGCATGATGCAATGTCGGCTGCTTTTTGCCCTATCCAGCTGCAACCATGAGAAACATCAAGTAACAGGACATTTTGTTACACAATTAATTTCTGTGGTGTTGTGCTGGGTAGGCCTTTACAGAAAAACTACATGAATTTCAGGAATTTTCTAACATAAAAAAATTACACGTGCAAAATTTTAAATCAATATTGTATTTCTATAAGGGATCCCACACACAAAATGTTTTGATTGGCTGTCATTTTGCAACATCAAAAAATATAGTTTGAACGGATAAAGTACTTCTGGCATAAACATTGTTGCTGTTAGGACGTGATGTCTGTAATTAACTTTGGTGTGTAACTTTCTGCAGTTTTTTTTAAAGCAATTTCTAAGACCTTTAATAATGAAAAAGGCAAAAAGGCTAAAAAAAAACATTTACTAGGGATCAAAATGTCATAGAGACTGTATGATAGCAGAATTTAATGCAAATGTGCAGTGGTGTGATGCAGGAACGGTTTTGTGAAAATTGGAAAAACAGAATAAATGTAATGCTCGGAAAATAAGCGTGTGGTTTTCAGGTCAGATTCTCCTGTGGCCACTTTTCACAGATAATGAAGGTGTTTTCTTGCTCTGTTTCAAAGAGAAAGTGTTTTAGTGTTATAAGAGTGCTGAATGGACATCTTTTTTTTTATCAAGCCAAAGACTCGTCACTTTGCATCATGTGGTACAAAGACTTTTAAAAGCCCTTTAAAGTGTATTCACCCACTAATGGGTAGTGTTACTTTTAAACATTTTTTAAACAGCTGCACATCAACAAATGTGTTTTTATATCACTTTTGCATTTGTTAACACTATCAGTTTAGGGTTGTGTTTGGTGTAGGGGATATTTCCAACATGATAGAGCATTAACCTTTAGCGACAATCCTCAGATATTTGAATTCTGAACAGCTGCAACATGTATCTTAAGCAGCGTAATAAAAATGCATGCCTGTAGTAACGTCATAAAAACGTGCCACGGTTACATGTTGAACGTGTTTTTTTGCACCACTCTCTGGACATTTCGCTTTAAAACTGCTGCGAAACATCCAGTAAGGTATGTATTTACAATTGTTGTAGAAAATGCGTAAAAATGCATATTTTTTCTCAATATGACTACATTAATGACAGTGTTTTTCATTTGTATTTGTAATTACAGTGTATGTACAATTCTGCTCTATAATGATAAAAACCCATGCAGTGGTTTTTAATTAACCTGTAAAAATAATATTCCCTTATTCAAATTGAGCCTCAGATGCCTGTCTGTGTGGCGTCACACAGACAGAGGCCGCTCCCACGATAGTTAATTGACATGAGCGTCTTACCTCAGATCAGCTGTAACAGTCAGACCTCCATTGTTTCGATGCCGGAGCAGGGATGTAAATTAGACAAGAATATCTCCGATAGGAGCGATTGAGGTGTTGTATGCTGGATGTAATAATGAACATAGTGGTCATCATTTACTCCCGACATCTGAGCCGCTGAAGATGCAGTAGATTACATTTGTTTGTGAAGGGAATGCACCTCCCTATCTACATAAATGCATCTATGTTCACACTAATCATTCGTGATCCAGCTTCACCTACAGCAGAAGTGAGTATAAGGGGTTTTTTATGAATCTCTGCAATCACCTTTCCTAATAACATGCTAGTTAGCAAGTTTCATGGCTAAACGCGCTAAATGCAGCTAAAGTAAACAATCTCTCAGAGCAGCAGAGAGAAGAAAGGGGCGGGGCAAGCAGAGCTCATTTGCATTTAAAGGAACAGTTATTATCAGAATGAGATGATTTTTGCAGAGCTGATTTTGACAAGGTAAAAAGGGTGTTGTTTTACATAACCATTGAGAATTTTTAACCAAAGTAGGTTATAGACTTTTCATTAAGACCCTAAAGAATCATATCAACTTGTGGAAAATGGGCATCCGATGACCCCTTTATATATTATTTCTAATCATGCTTTCTGCTGGCCAGAGGGTTATTCTTTTACTTTCCCTAATCAGATATTCATCAAACTTTGTGTAGACTATATATATTTTTTCAAAGAAATTATTTTTCCAACCTAAATTAACAACTGAATTACATGTTTGATTTGCAGTGTAGCCATAGGCTAGTTAAAATTTGATGATCACTGATACTTTAAGGTAATTCTTTGCAAGCCAACATCAGTTTAAAGTTTTCAGAAATGTGCAGTAGTTTAATATGTCTCTTCTTTGATTAAAAAGTTTAATGATCAAAGTTCAGATAACAACTCTGCAGATGGACACATTAAAAGAGCATTTCAGAAGAGCATAGAATTATTTAAGATAGCCAAAGTAATGTACACCAAGGACGAATAATTATATTTTCAGTTTCTTTGAGACTATTGGCTGAATTCACTGAATAGTTGCATCACCTTTGCACACAGTAACATCTGCATCATATTACCCACAGTCCAGTTTAACCAAGCACAATTTGTGCACCAGACATAGCTCAATTAAGTAATTTTTGTTTTTAACATAAATATTCTTTCTTTCAAAGTGCATTATCTTTACTGTAAGCAGGTGGTAAACATGACATTATAAAAAAAAAATCTAAAAATCTAAATCTAAAAATTAAGTACTTCATCAAATGATGATAAATTAAAGGAGAAGAGCATTGTGCATACATGTGGATGCACAATAGTTGAGCTCACTTTCTGCATTTTAAAAAGCTCATTCTTATAGAGTACAGTAGTGGAGTGATGCAGTACAGTCTCAATAAAGTACTGTATGCCAGATTACAATAATCAGCTGCATGCTCTACAACTGAGCACTCAGAAGTGGCCTGCAAGATGGAGAGACGCAGAATTGTGGCGAATGTTTACAGTTTTTCACTGATTATTAGGCTGGGTAACTGAGCCATATGAAAAGTTTGGAATAAATTCATATGGAATGCATTTTTTTGATATTATTATTTTTGAAAGAAGTAATGCTTGCCAAAGGTATCTTTCTTTGATGAAAATCAAGTAAAAACTGTAATATTCTGAAATATTCTATTTTGTTTTAAAATATAATATCCTTGTGATGGCAAAGCTCAATTTTCAATAGCCATGAAAACAGTTGATTGGTTGGTACTTACTTGGTTGGTACTTACTTAACAATACTTGGTTGGTTGGTTGGTTGATTGATTGATTGATTGATTGATTGATTGATTAATTGATTAATTGATTAATTGATTAATTGATTAATTGATTAATTGATTAATTGATTAATTGATTAATTGATTGTTTGATTGTTTGTTTGATTGACTGATTGATAACCATGTAACCATGACAACATTTATTTTCAGGAAGCTTTGATTAAAAGAAAGTTCAAAAGAACAACATATATATTTGAAAAAGTAATCTTGTAGCACTATTGTCTTTACAATAGCTTTTGATCAATTTATTGTGTCCTTGCTGAAAATAAGTTTTAATGACTTTCTTTCTTTTTTCACCAAACTTTCTAATTGGAAAAAAAATAAAAAAAATTAAAAATAAGCAGCCCAGCTGTTTTTAACAATGGCTTAAGAAATGTTTCAAGAGCAACAAATCAAATTAAAATAATTTCTGAAGGATCATGTGACACTGAAGACTGGACTGAAAATTCAGCTTTGGCAAAACAGGAATAAATGTGTCAAAATACTTGCCGACTTATCTTGGTGAGCATAAGAGACTTTGAGAAAGATTTTAAAATTTTAATTATTCCAAACGTTTGACCAATTGTGTACTTAATTATTTTAATGAATTAGCTGTTAAAACAGTGCAGACTGCAAATGCAAGTAAACAGTTTAAAATCCCACATTAAATGTATTTAACAAATGTCAGTTTATGAGGTCATAGGAGTGAGAACACTGGACCATAACCTTGTCTTTTCTTCCAAGAGCGCTTGTTAGTCGTGCTGTCTTCTGCGTCAACCCGTCTGTCTCCGGCTGAGGATGAGGTTATCCCCTTTGTGCAGCAATCGTTCTCGCTTCTAAATCAGGCTTTAAATGTCAGAGACTAATCACAGTGTACTCAGCTGAAGGTGCTTTTCTCCAAACTCAATTACGCTGCTTGTTGTGATGATTTTGCTCTGAGAATGCTTGTCTTCAGCATTGAATAGTTATTTGTTGGCTTGACAGTTTGATGCTTCAGTGCTATGGCTTTGGGGAATCAAAGCTGAAGGAGGAGGATGCATAGCTGTACTCCTTTTGTCCTTTTTGGCTGGGTTTTGAACCAGTCAAACTGAAAATAATTTCCTCAATGAATAGCATCAGGTTTGATGGCAGAGTTTCCATTCTGGCAGAATGCTGTACAGTTTCAATGCACAAGTATGATTTATCAAGAGAACTTAAAAAGATGGTTCACCCAAAAATGAAAACTGTGTAATTTACTTACCCTCACGTTATTCTGAACTTGTATGACTTTCTTTCTTTTGCCAAATTGCAAAAGAAAAATGTAAATTTTTCACAAGCTTGTTCATGATCCAAAACTTTCAAGCTTGTAGATGTGTTCTACTTAATAACCAGACGTGTAAAAAGCACTGGAAATTTAAACACGAGTTATAAAGTCCAGTTCTAAGGGGAAAATGTCAGCTCACAATTTTGATTAGAGTTTATATCTAGCAATTCTGACTTTATAACACACAAATCCAAATTTACACGGTAAAAAAAAAATGCTGGCGATGTCAGGTTTTTTTTTATAGTTATAATATAATTTGATATTTTTTCACTTCCAAAAACTGTAAATTTAACAGTGTTTTACTGTTAAATTACATGAAATGTCTCTTTGAAATATTTCAGTTTTGACCATATATTGTAAGGGAATTTACCATTAACCAATAGCATTTTTACAGTGTTTTTAATAAATAAGTTTTCCATTGATGTATGGTTTGTTAGGATAGGACAATATTTGGCTGATATACAACTATTTGAAAATCTGGAATCTCATGGTGCAAAAAAATCAAAATATTAAGAAAGATGCCTTTAAGGTTGTCAAATTAAGTTCTTAGCAATACATATTACTAATCAAAAATTAAGTTCTGATATATTTACGGTAGGAAACTTACCAAATATCATCATGGAACATGATATTTGCCTAATATCCTAATGATTTTTGGCATTAAAGAAAATTGATCATTTTTACCCATACAATGTATTCTTGGCTATTGGTACAAATATGCCCTTGCTACTTATGACTGGTTTTGTGGTCCAGGGTCACATACCTTTTTTTGCAGAGTAATTCTGAATTTGTAACTTACAATTATAAGTTTATATCACGCAATTCTGAGAAAAAATAATTCAGCATTGTGAGATGTAAATTTGCAATTATAAGGGAAAAAAAACACAATCAAGAACTGTGTTCACACTTGGCTTAAATTCATTCATCAGCAGCAAAGGTAATTTTGTATGATCTCTATAGTTCTACACCTTTCATAGCACTCCCATTGTTTTCATGTAATCAAATCAGTGAATGAATATGAAGTATTAATTTGGTGAAAAATTATTTATTTATAAGGTAAGTACACATGTAATAAGCAGGATCATATTAAAGCATGGTTTCTCAATTTGGGGGTTGTAAGAAAACTGCAGGGGGTTTGTGAGTTGATCAAAAGCTAATAATGAATTATATCCAATGTAAAATGCTGCACAATAATCACAATATAGCATAGCGCACTAATCAAATCAAAGACTGCAATTAAATTAAACAATTGTACAGTCTGGTGCTCTCCTTGTTTCCAAGCAATACTTTGTTCATGTATTTAGCTTCTCAGTTCACAGTTAATGCAGCAAACTCCATCTCTGCATGTGCTGTGAGTTTATCATGTATTTGGGAATGCAACATACACTAGGTTGTGCTTTAATTCGCATCATTTTCAAAAATTTTGTGGGCAGAAGATTGCAGCCTTTCTACAGTGTTATGCCAAAATAAAAGCTTGTAAATTTGAAATATTTGAGGGTTTGAAAGTTTAGAAGATATTATATTGAAGATATAAATATTAGTATTGTAACTTGTAGTGTAATAGTGTAATTTTTTAACAGTACAATAGTAATTTACAACAGTAATGTATTTCTGTCTTTTTCTAGAGTTATAACAATGACTAAAATAAATAATAATAATAATAATAATAATAATAATACATTTATTATTATTTAATAAAATATATAATAATAGTAATAATTGTTGTTGTTAATAAAAATAAATAGTTTATTATTATTATAGTTGTTATAACACTACATTATTATTATTATTATTATTATTATTATTATATAGAATTATTAATAATTATTACTGTTGTTGTTGTTGTTAATAAAATGTATTGTTTTATGATTATTATTATTATTATTATTTTAGTTGTTGTTATAACTAAAAAGATGTTAAAAAGATGTTTTATTTTAAAGTCCAGCTAGTCAAATATAAAACACAGCACAAAATACAATTTGTATTATTTGCTTGCATATCATGTAACCATTAACCAATGTCAGAGAGCTGACAAAAAAAAGTTTGGGAGCCCCTAAAATAGAGTCAGCTGGTGATTGTCAAATTAAACCCTCTTAGGATGATGAAAGACCCATCATGATGAACCTTTTCTGGTTCATTTTCCAATTATGACTAGCCCATCTGGCCGATGCTATGTGGTTCAGGTGTTCTGGGTGTTTTTAACATGTTGCTCTAAGGTGCCCTGTGTCTGAGTGGTTTCTAGGTGGTTACTTTACCTGGTACAAATCAAAAGATTCCACCTCCAAGACTCTTTGATATTCTGGTCTCTTGCGTTTCTCCTCCAGTGCCTGAAATTTTTCACCGATTTCATCATTCGCCCGGTGAAAATGTCTGATGCCATGAGTATCAAGGGACTGTGTCCTTTACAACATCATGATCTAAACAAATTTTAACCTGACTTTTCAAGTGCTAATAATCTCAGAATAATCCCACTCCATCTTTCTCTTCGTCATTAGCGTGGCTCTAGTTAACTCCAGATCTGTTCCTCGACTGCTCCCGGAGGTAGACTGAGCAGTCTGTCGGAGTCAATCCATCAGTCCGTGTTCAGCCATGTGAGAAGCCCCCTTATGTAGAGACTTCACCCTCCCATGCCCCTCTTAGCTGTGGAGGTTAACTACCTCAGCACTTCTCCTCTGCTGTCCTCCACTCTCAGCTGCAATTTATTATGCAGATGAAGACTACTCATTATTGCTATCTGTCTGGTGGAGCAAGAAACATCGTCCTCATCCATGTAAATGTGCTGAGGATATATTAAAAAAAAAAAAAAAAGTGATGAGTAAAAAAAAGGAAGGTACTGTCCTGAGGTCATAATGAAGATAAAAAAGCCATATTTAAAATATACTTAAAAAGTAATCCAATTACTATTTCTTAAAGGAAAAATGTGAAGCAGGTTTTTTTTTTTTAATATTATAGTTATTTGAAATGGTTTCCAAATCTAAGTGTGTCCAATTCATGTGGTGCAACCAGTCAAACATGACCAACAATGACTGTGTGTCAAACAGGGTGATTGTTCTCGACTAAGACTAAAACTATTGTAAACATTTTTGTTCATTAAAATAAGGCTAAATTGAATATAAATACTGGATAAAAATATATAAGTCAAATGAAAATTAGAAATTTTGCCTTGGCAAATAACTAAAATAAGACTGAAAAATATGTTGAAGCAGTAAAATTACTAACTGGAACTAATTTAACTAAAACTGAAATTAAAAATGTATGAAACCTAAAGAGTAATATTTTTTTTAAAAAATACATAAAACTGAATAAATTAAATAGTGCTGTCAGATGATTAATCGTGATTAATTGCATCCAAAATAAAAGATTTTGTTTCCATAATCTATGGTTGTATACTGTGTATGTTTATTATGTGTATATATAAATACACACACATTCAGTATATATATTTTTAAATATTTACATGTTTATATTCATATAATTGATATAAATTATATGACTATAAACATGTAAATACATGTAAATATTAAACTTTTGACAGCACTATAGTAAAAGTAATAAAAGTGACAAAAATCTCACAACAAAATCACTAATAACAGTGAAACAAAGAAAAGTTTTGTTTATTTTACTTTAATTTTTAATCTTTTATTTTGAAGTTTGACATGCTGAAAACAAAAATCACATTACTTATTAACAGTGTTCATGAAAACTAAAAATGTGTGACAACTTATTCTAGCTAATCTGTTGAAAGTTCCCATCCTTGCAAAAGAAAAATATTAGAAATTAATTCAAAAACTAACTTATCTGTACTAAACCAATGTTTCATAATAAATTATAGAAGTTGTAAAACTTACCTGACCTAAATATTTACTAAAATTTTGATGTGAAAATACATAGTATAATAATAATTGGCACCACAGAATTCACTGGGAAAAAAACCAAAAAAAAAAAACCATAAAAACATCTAACTTCTGTACAGAAGAACCACAAAAAATTGAGTGAAACTAATTTTTGTTGTAATGTGTAATTAAATAAGGGTTTGTACAAATGCTTTAAGTGCTTGAAGTACTTGAATATGAATACTTCTGAAATTTAAGGACAAGAAAACCCTTGAAAATAGTACTTCAATAAATAATACTTGAAAAGTGCTTGAATTATTGAAGGACAATGTATCTATGAAATAACTCTTTAATCACATATCTTTTCACGTAGTTCATAAAACATCATACTGTCTTCGCTTATTTCAGTTAATGTCAGAAAACAATCAAGCTAAGCAAGTAGTAGTACTGACAGTGTCATGTAAACATAGCTGAAGATGTGAAAAGAGGAACAGGTGAACCTGATTTCTTTGAGTCATTTACGCTGGAACCGCTGATTCAAACTCGTGACTTCGATCATACATTTCAAGCGATTCACTAGCAAAAACCAGGTCAAATGAAAAGAGCCATTCATTTTAGAATTTCAACATCACTTGTAACGATTTTAAAAAGCACGTAGTGATTACTGAAATGGAGCTTTTCGAAACTCAGAATCAGTTACGCAAAATGATTCACTGTTTCAAAGCGCTCCAATCGGATTGCATATCGCGAATCATTTGTTTCAGAACGAGACTTCAAATTGTGTAGCACAAATCATCTCACTTAGATTGGAACAGGTTTGTACACTATACGCAGTTTCAATAGTCAAATGATTCGCGGTTCGTGATTTGATGCTTCACGAATAATTATTTACAACGGGATCGTGAATCATTTGCTTTAGATCGGAGCTTCGGAGGTTCTCGGAAATCTTTTTTTTTTGTTTGTTTTGTTTTTTTTTCCCCAGATTTTTTTTTTTCTTAAACAGTAGGCCTAAAATCAAACCATTAAGGCAGTACAGTTATAAAAACAACACAAAGAAAAAAGAAAGTATACACAAATACAAATTAATTGTGGTTTTACTAAAAGTGTATTGTACTTTGTAATACTTTGCATGTGCTTGACTTTTATTTTTGCCATTTTTATGTATATATTTTTATTTATCAATCTTTTTTTTTTAGAATATGAAATACACTGTAAAGAGTTTTCACCAGTTTCAACTTAAAAACTTAAGTTCAGCAGCTGCCTTAAAATGTTTAGTTATATCAACTCAAAAGTACAAGTCATTTAAACTCACTTTATTGTAGTGAGTTAAAATGACTTGTAGTTTTTAGTTGATTTAACTTAAAATTTTAAGGCAGCTGCTAAACTTAAGTTTTTAAGTTGAAACTGGTAAAAACAATTACCTTATAGAAGTTAAGTGAGATCACTGAAGTCCTTGAAAATAAAAAAGGTAGTGCTTGAAAAGTCCTTGAAAGTCCTGTTTTGTTTTGTTTTTTTCCATTTCACACTATCTGTATGAACCCTGTTAAATTAAAATGAAAATATAGAAATAAGAGGTGATTTGATAAATAGTATAAATAGTGAATAGATAAATAAACGTATAACTATTTAAAAAATATATATATAAGTAGTACGAATTTAACACTATAGTTAAGACCAATCAGTTTGTCCTTTTTTGACAAGGCAAAATTGAAAAACAATTATGTCTAAGAACTAATGTCTAAGTCTAATGTCTAACTAACTAATAATGTCTAGAACGTTTCATTGTTTACTATGTATGTGGCAAGACACTCATCCCGCGAGACGAGACACGAGACTGGGTTCACGAGAACGAGACGAGATGAGATTTTTAAACTTTTCTTAAGAAATTCTCAATGATGAAATATATAGGGAAAATAGTCTTTTATTCAACTGAAAAAGACAAAATGCCAAAAAAATGTAGGTGCATTTTGAACTTTATGAAATTAAACTTCCATTTTAATGAATTAAAAAAACATTCAATGAAGAAGGAGTCTGCTTGACTATTGAAATCTCCTAAATGAATGATTCAGTGACATACTTTTTTTAAACGGGCAGTTGTCGCCACCTCCTGGCGGAAGAGGATAAGCGTTATTATACATAAACGTGTTAAGACACTTTAGTTTTGATCGCTACTGTAGACAAGTGTTTATGCCCAAACTATAAACTTTTATCCCAGTACTTCTGTTATTTAAATGTCTGTAACACAGAAATAATGATTATAATGTGGTTGAAAAGACTGTTTGTGTTGCTTTTTCTGCGTTCACATTTACCCCGACCCTCTGATTCATTAACATGGGCAGCGACAAAACGTGCTTTTCACGCACCACTGACGCTGGCGATGTGAAATAGTCCTAATAGACATAGCTAAGTCGTTGTCATTCAGGAATAACACCGCGTGGGTTTTGATATTTTAAGGATTAATCGTGCAGCTCTAATGTAAACACTGCAAAATGTTTTGCGAGGGTATCCTCAGGATGTGTCTTGCAAGACCAGTCGGATCTCGCGAGATCTCGTGCCAGGAGATCACGTCACATCCTTGGAAGCTTGGAACTTTTATTGTATAGAATAGAGTGGCAAGTACATTCTTTAAAATTTCTCCTCTTCCACAAAACCCTTTTTTTTTTTTTTTTTTAAATGAAGGTGAGAAAAAGTGATTACATAATTTTCCTTTTAGGGTGAATTGTTCTTTTAAATGTGTATATTGTGTATTTACCGTGAAGCCATGATGGGAAGGACATTTAACACAAATATGCTCCAAGGCATAAACAATAATGTTCTGCATGGTCTCTCCCCAAAGCAGTATTTGTCACACAAATTTCTTTTTCAGTGTTCCAGTGGTCCCCGAGTCAGGTTATGTGCACTCTGGTGGTCAGCGTGTATACGAACATCCGCCTGGTTTCTAGGTCACTGTTGAGTCTGGCCTCAGGCTGTAGCTGTATTTAGGCTGATAATGAAGGTTTGCAGTTAAGACACGCTCATGTTCACCTACAGTGCAGCAAAGGCCCTCACAAGCCCCTCTATTAGAATTGGAAAAGTTATGAGCATTTTCTTTTTAGAGGTTAAATCTTTCTTCTCAGTAAAATATTCATTCTGCATTAGCATATAAATGCACGTCTGGTGATGCATGTTTAATGGTGGCTGATTTAAATGTATAATGTTCATACACAAAGTGATGATGTAGCTGTAAATGTGCAAACGTTGAGTGAGGATGAGTCCTGATGCTGAAGTACATGTGAGCTGTGTGTTTGTGCATACGTGAGTCTGCATATCTTTTTCAGTTTTTTTTTTTTCTTTTTGTCTTTCCATTTGTTTTTCTTTCTATTTCTTTCATTCAACTTCTTTTTTCTTTCTTTCATTGTATTTTTTTTCTTTCTTTCTTTTTCTTTCTTCTATTTTTCTTTTTAATTCTTTTTCTTTCTTTCTTTTTCTTCTAATTTTCTTTTTCATTCTTTTTTTTTTCTTTCTTTCTTTCTTTCTTTCTTTCAGTTTCTTTTTTCTTTCTTTTTCTTTCTTCTATTTTTCTTTTTCATTCTTTTTCTTTCTTTCTTTCTTTTTCTCTTTTGTTCTTTCTATTTCTTTCATTTATTTTTTATTTTTCTTTCCTTTGTTTTTCTTTCTATTTCTTTCTTTCTTTTCTTCTTCTATTTTTCTTCTTCATTCATTTTTTCTTTCTTTCTTCTTTCTATTTTTCATTCAATTTCTTTTTTCTTTTTCTTTCTCTTTCTTTCTTCTTTCATCTATTTTTCTTTTTCATTATTTTTCTCTTTCTTTCTTTTGTTCTATTTCTTTCATTTATTTTTTTCTATTTCCTTTTTTTCTTTCTATTTCTTTCATTCAATTTCTTTTTTCTTTTTCTTTCTTTTTTTCTGTCTTTCTCTTTCTTTTATTCTTTTATTCTTATTCTTTTGTTTGTTTTCTATTTGTCTTTCTTTCCTCTCTTTCTTTCTTTCTTTTATTATTTTTCTTTTGTTCTTTCTGTTTTCTTTCTATTTCTTTCATTCAATTTTTTCTTTTTCTCTTTCCTTTGTTTTTCTTTATATATCTTTCATTCAATTTCTTCTTTCTTTCTTTCTTTCTTTCTTTCTTTCTTTCTTTCTTTCTTTCTTTTTCTTTTTCATTCTCTTTCATTATTATTTTTTCATTCTTTTTCATTCTTTTTCTCTTTCATTCTATTTTTTTCTTTCTATTTCTTTTAATTTCTTTTTCGTTCTTTTTCTCTTTCTTTCTTTCTTTCTTTCTTTCTTTCTTTCTTTCTTTCTTTCTTTCTATTTCTTTCATTTTTTTCAATTCCTTTTTTGTTTTTCTTTCTTTCTCTTCCTCAATTCCTCAACTGTGCTCTTGTTGCTTTGTTCTTTTTTATTATTATTATTGTTTTGTTTTTTATTTTTTTCTTCGCTTGTACATTCTTCCATTCTGTCAAGTATTCTTTCTTTCCTCTGTTTGTACTTTCTTTCATTGATATTGTTTTTTTTTTGCTTTGTTTTACTCACTGGTTTTGTCTTTTCTTCTTTCTTTCTTTCTTTCTTTTGTTTGTTCGTTCTTTTTCCACATTCATTCATTTGTTTTTTTGCCCTCATCTAAAAAATGTAAAAAAAAAAAAAAAAGGGAAGGTGCAGCTGTCCTGAGGTCATAATGAAGGAAAAACTATATTTTAAGAATGAATTTGTTAAAAATTGAAGCAATCTGCATTCAGTAGTTAATAATCCAATATTATTTCTTACAGGGGAAAAAAAAAGTGAAACAGTTTTGTTGAAATATTATACTTGATTTTTTTTTTTTCCCCACTTTTTTTTTTTTTTTTTACTCTTTGGTTTTGTCTTTTCTTCTTTCATCCTTTCTTGTGTGTTCCTTTCCACATTATTTATTTGTTCGCTTGCACATGCTTTGTTGCATTTGCATACTTAGTTATTTTGTTTGTTCATTCTTTTCTTTCTTCTTTCATTCTATGATTTTTTTCATTCATTATTTTCTCCCCGTTTGTTGTTTTTTCTTGCCTTAATTTGTGCTTGCTTTCATTCAATTTGTTTTTGTTCACTTTTTCATGCTTTTTTGTTGTCTTATTTTTCTTTCTTCATATTTTCCTATTCATTAAGTTATTCGCTTGCACAGTCTTTGTTACATTTGTTTGAAGTCACTTTCCTTAATTATTTTTTTGTTTCTTTCTTTTGCTTTCTTGTTCTGTTTTTGTTTTTGTTCATTTTTTTTCATTTGTTCACTCACATTCAGTCAGTTTTTATTCTTTTGTGTTCTTTTTGTTAATTCTTATGTTATTTATTTGCTCTTTCCTTCATTCTTTCATTTGATCATTCATTCTGTCATTTGTAGTGTTATTCTGTTCATTCTTTAGTTTTTGTTTGCCCTTGCTTTCTCTCATTCATTCTTTATATCTGTTGTCTGTTTTCTTCCAGTTGTTATTTTAGTTTTCTTTCTCTCATAGGTTTATTTTTTAGTTGACTCTCTTCTGCTTGTTTGTTTGTTCATTCCTTTGTCTCTTTCATTTTTCTTTTATTTAATTTCTTCTTTTGTTCTGTGAATTGAGAGACAGTGCCTTTTAGCACTTTTTGAAGGGTTAGTTATAATGTTTACTGTTGGCAGTTTTGTGCTCTCCTATCCTTCAATAACAGCCTCTCTGTAAAGCCTTCATTACACTGGTGTGTTCTGAAAACTGTTTTGAACTGGAGAGGACATTGTTTGACACTTACCGTATGCTTACATCGTGTATCGAGAACAAATGAAATTCAATCCTTCATGATATGAAACAGACTCATCTGAGTTGTCGCCGACATGTCTTCACAGAAACCCAAGCAGAAGGACTGGCACCCTCCTGATGGCTTCATTCTGGGGCTCTGGACTCTCATCTTGCTGGTGTTCTTCAAGACCTATGGCATCAAACATCTCAAACACATCTTCTGATTCATCCCTCCCAGCACCGCCGAGGTCAAAGAACCCACCGCTTGTGTCTTCTCTTTCAGAAAAGAGACCACCCTAACTTTGTTCATGATTGATTTGGTCAGGAATACGTTTTTATTTATTTTTTGATGCAAGTTTGTTTTCTTTGGGTTTTGCTGTGTATCATTTTTTGAAAGTGACATGCACTGACTTCTTACGTTCAAACATCCTTTGTTGCTCAGTAGCGAAAGCATTTGAATTTCACACAGGGACTTTCTTTTGAACTAAACACACACAGACAGCTTGCAGGGAGAAGCATACTTCTTGTTTGTTGGTTTGTTTATAAGTTTGTTTGTTCTTTAAGATTAAGATTTATAATGGCACTGTGGAATTGTAACTTGTAATGAGGGCATGCACTCCTCCCAGATTTCATTAGTTCTCAGTGGGATGTTTTTTATTTTTTTATTATTTTATTGATAAGATCATCTAAATCTGTATATGCAATTGCTGTTCATCCATCAATGTTTAATGGTTATTTGAAGTGCGAAAAGAACACTAATTTTCTGGGTAGAAAACAAATAATGTAAAGAAAATAAAGCCTATTTTAGGATCATTAAGTTGTTTGTTTGTTTTGCATTTAAAGCAATTGAATCCTAAATTCTCATTATCATAATGAAAAGAAACATCTCATTGTCGTTAATGTAATACAGTAATGATTTTTAATTAGCATAAATCAAATCAGGTACAACAAATGATAACATGATGTGTAATCACTCCTGTCCTTAATTTAAATAATATAACATTTATGTTCAGTTACAGCAATGTTAATGGGATTGTTTTTTCATAAGCTGCTGACAGTTAGCTGACAAGAAGTGGGTAGAACATGTCATGAAATTAGCTAAATATCTTATTGGTCCTAAAACAGGCTTTGTTTTTCAAGCAAAATGTAATTTCTTTGTTTTTTTTTTTGTGGCCTAGACATTTTCGTGAGTTCGCCCAGCAATAAATGTAAGGAATTAATGGACAACAAACATTTCCATGTACAGCAACCAAACGGGCTCCATTTGCCTGTGGCCATGTCCTGTATCTGTCCATTAGCATCTCTGCTGCACTTGAACCGTGTTACGAATGTGCTCTAAAAGGGGTCGACCGAATTCACCCCCAGCTACACAGCAAGTGTGAATAAGAGATTGACAAATTGGAATCTCTAATTCAGATTTTTTTTTTTCTGTCTGTCTAATGCATCATTAACTGTTGGTAAGTCAGACATCGAGGATTGTTTAGGAAAGCAGCCCACATTAAAATATTCACTGGCACTCATGTTATGTGAGTAAATGCATTATGGGAATTTCGGCAGTGCCATTTTGTCTTTTTCCCATTTGTGTTCTCAAGCATTTTGCGGTATGTTTTTTATTATAGAACTGGCTAAAGGTGACATTTTGAATAAAGCCTACAGTAAAAAGACTCTGAAAGCCTTTCATGTTCTGTTCCTTTTAAACTTGAAGGAAAGTAATAAAGCAGAAAAGCAGCAGGAAAATGGTGGAAAAACAGGAGCTGAAGCTCTTTTTTTCTGTGTGAAATGAAAGAGAACAAAGAACTCACATTTTATAATGGAGAAGCATTATGAAATAAATTCTAGTGAAGTAATGTTGAGTTATAAGAGAGCTGTGAATGGTTAAACACCTACTGCAGTTACTGGTTATGTTACATTAAAACATCTACCTACACTGTAAAAAACAATTTGTTGAGTCAACTTAAAATAATTTGTAACCTGGCTGCCTTTAAATTTTAAATTCAGTCAACTCAAAAAAAGTTTATTCAACTTGAAATGTTAAATTATGGTAAGTGACAACTTAGATATTTGAGTTGAATCAACTTAAAATTAAGTTTAGCAAACACAAATATCTAAGTTGTTACTCAGTACAACTTAACATATGGGATGAAAAAGGGGGACACAGTGACTCGTTTTGGGGGGGGAACGCCTCAGACCTGTGCAGTGTAAATAAGAGGTAAGAAATGTATTTCATCATACAGTGATATAATTATTGTATTCACTTACCAGGAGTGTTTTTTTAAAAAAGTGCATAATAATTCGCGCTAGACTAGGCTAGTCAGCGATAATATCATGTATCGGCAATCTCACAGGCTGACGATAGGACCATATGAAAATTGAGCATATCGCCCAACACTATATTGAAACCTGTTTAACAGTTGATCATAAGTATAATCAATAGGAGCGGGGGTCTTCTAGCGATTCGCATCTATTCACAAATTTAAAAAATCAGTTTACTAGTTAATATAATAATAGCATGATGTTGTCAGAACAAAACAGCAACAGCAATGGAGGAGGAAAAACAAATACATCCTGCCCGATTTTCAGTGAAGGCAAGTGTTTGGAAAAATATTATATTAAAACACTCCACTTTTTTGAAAATAGGCTCTTTTTTCAACTCCCCTAGAGTTAAACATTTGAGTTTTACTGTTTTCAAATCCATTCAGCCGATCTCTGGGTCTGGCGGTAGCACTTTTAGCATAGCTTAGCATAGATCATTGAATCTGATTAGACCGTTAGCATCTCGCTCAAAAATGACCAAAGTGTTTTGATATTTTTCCCATTTAAAACTTGATTCTACTGTAGTTACATTGTGTACTAAGACCGACGGAAAATGAGAAGTTGTGATTTTCTAGGTCGATATGGCTAGGAACTATACTCTTGTAATAATCAAGAAACGTTGCTGCTGTACCATGGATGCAGCAGGTGCAATGATATTACGCAGTGTCTGAAAATAGGCTAACTTCTGTCAACCAACGTGACCACCTGCTTGCACAGGAAGACTATTTTCAGGTGCTGCGTAATATCATTGCGCATGCTGGACCCATGGTACAGCAAAAACGTTTCTTGATTATTCCCCCGGCAATATTGGCCTAGAAAATTACACCTTTCATTTTCCTTCAGTCTTAGTTCATGATGTAACTACAGAAGAATCAAGTTTTAAATAGAAAAAATATCGAAACTCTTGGGTCATTTATGAGCGAGATGTTAATGGTCTAATCAGATTCAATGATCTACGCTAAGCCATGCTAAAAGTGCTACCTCCAGACCCGGAGATCAGCTGAATGGATTCGAAAACAGTAAAACTCAGTTGAGTTGGAAAATGAGCCTATTTTCAAAAAAAAAAGTGGAGTGTTCCTTCAATTACGCTATTGATTTTTTGTTATTATGAGAAGTATTCAGAAAGGGACTGAAAACAAACAATGTGTTGTACGGAGCCACTAAAGGGACATGGTTAGCCACGCTAGCGGTAGCCTGTTACATTAGAGTACATTTCACTTTACCGCATAAACAGAGTAAGGAAAGATGACTGATAGGATGATGGTGAATGATTTGCAGATCCTGAGCACCACTGACAAACATCTAATCTTGTAAAATATGTGGTAAGTACTGTCGCTCTGTGTGCTCTTGAAAGTAAAACACAAAGCACACTCAAAAGCAGTTTCATCTCCCCACATATTAATAATGGCTTTTTGATGTCTACAGTTTGTGTATAGTATGATTACCCAATGATATTGCGAGAGAAAGCATTGATATATTTTTTTTTTCCTCCCATCTCGTATTTAGGGGTTTCATATTACGTCATTTCTTTCCAGAACACGGTGTGACTGCATTCAGACACATCACTAATGGAAGCGTAAAGCATTTTAGATTTATTAGGATTATGTAGATTTATTATTTCAATGAATTATATATTTAGTCATTTAAGACTTAAAATCAACACTTTATGACAAACATGGTCTATCTTTATTTATTTACTTTTTTGTCATTCATTTTTAAACAAGTCAATAGCAGCTTGATGCAGCCAGACCTTTTGCCTTTTTGTACAATTACTAGCCAGGACAAAGGGAAAATTCAGTGCATTTCATGATGTGAAATCATTAAGCATGTAATTCCAGGGTTGGTTTAACTGCTCATATATTTGGGGTTTAATTATAGCTCAGCACCCTGTGATTTCATCTCTCTGTTTTCTCAGAGCAGGAGACGTTTGTCTCTCAGTCAGCAACTCACTGTTTGGAAAATAGCTGGGCCACCATGGATCAATACACCACCAAGAGAAAGACTCTTAGCGTAGTAATCTGGGTCTAGCTGCAGTGGCCCATATTGCTTTATTTCTCACCAATTCTCTCTTTCAATATCATACCATAGTGCCACACTTGAGCTGTTCTGTTCATTGTGTTTTCTCTCCAGACAGAGTAACCTGCTTTCAAATATTGTCTACAGTGTTGCGCAAACTGGAGATGAGAAAGTGGTCTTGTATTGTGCTATAACAAAAATGCGTGCATACTGTAAAGCTGTAAACATTATGATTATAGATATAAACAGTATGCATGTTAACATGATTTTAGTGTAAATAATAATTATAATAATAATAATCATTTCCAAATTTGCCTGTGTAGATACACTACCAGTCAAACGTTTTTGAACAGTAGGATTTTTAATGTTTTTAAAGAAGTCTCTTCTGCTCACCAAGCCTGCATTTATTTGTTTCAAAATACAGCAAAAGCAGTCATACTGTGAAATATGTTTACTATTTAAAATTACTTCTTTCAGAATATATTTTAAAATGCAATTTATTCCAGTGATCAAAGCAAAATTTTCAGAATCATTACTTCAGTCTTCAGTGTCACATGATCCTTCAGAAATCATTTGAATATACTAATTTGCTGTTCAAGAATTTAAAATATATATATATTATTATTATCAATATTTAAAACAGTTGAGTAAATGTTTTCAAGATTCTTTGATGAATAGAAAGATCCAAAGATCAGCATTTATCTAAAATAAAACGTTTTGTATCATTGTACACTATACCTTTCAAAAGCTTGAAGTCAGTATAGCTTTTGAATACTTCTGTTGAAATGAAATGAGTACTTTATTTAGCAAGGAAGTTTTAAATTGATCAAAAGTGATGATAAAGACATTTGTAATGTTACAAAAGCTTTCAGATAAATGCTTTTCCTTTGAACTTTCTATTTATCAATGAAACTTGTACTCTGCTGTTTTCAACATAATAATAATAATAATAATAATAATAATAATAATAATAATAATAAATGTTTTTGAGCAGCAAATTTAGAATATTAGAATGTTTCTGAAGGAACATGTGACTGTAGTAATGATGCTAAAAATTCAGCTTTGAAATCACAAGGAAAAAATTACATTTTAAAATGTATTAAAATAGAAAACAGTTATTTTAAATAGTACAAATATTTTAGTTTTTTTTTTTTACTGGATTTGCTGTACCTGTGGGTCAGATAAATGCAGGCTTGGTGAGCATCTTTAAAAAACAAAGAAACAAAGAAACCAAAAAAAAAAAAAAAACATTAAAAAGCTTACTGTTCAAAAACTGGTAGTGTATATCCAAATATACAATATTTTACAATATTTACAATATTTTCATAGTATCACTGAATTACTTTTTTATTTTTGTTTCCTGTTTTAATTTTAGTTTTAGTAAATTTGTTCTTTGCTATTTTTATTTCTTTTATTTTTATTTCTTTATTTATTTTAAAACGTCTATGTTTAATTTTATTTTAGTACATCAAGTTAAACTAACTGAAATTTATATAAAATACATTTTTTAATTTTTATTTCAGTTAATAATAATAATAATAATAATTATATATATATATATATATATAATTATTATAAAACATTTTTTAATAATAATATACAATAATTTATTCATTGTAAAAACCCTGAACAACAAATGTTTTTTGGCAGTGATGCCACAGAAGAACCATTTTGGTACCCTAAAGAACCATTTTTTTTTCTTAGTGTGAGGAAAATTTTAACAGTCTAGAGAAACTTTTTTGACTGTTAACAATCTTTCGCGGAATGTAAACGTTCCCTCGATGTTAAAGGTTCTTCATGGAATGATGCATTTAAGAGTGTACCTAAAAATCTAAAATCTAAAATGACTGTAAAATGGTGGAAACAACTGTACAACTTTAATAATACACAAGTTTTAATAAGAAAATGTAAGTGCTTTTATAAAATAAGCTTCACATTTCTGCTTTTAAATCCTCCATAAATTTGCCCTGTTCACTTCTATTGTAAGTGTCTTGTTGCAGCCTTGACTTTTTGCTTTTTTAAAGAAGATTTGAATTATTCAGCATTGTAATCAACAGTATGCCACAAATGCTGTTGAATGAACAACTTCTGAACCTGAAGTATTCCTTTAATTAACCTTTTAGCTATTTAGCAATGTCATTTAAAGCTACATCATTTCTCTGTTTTTAAAATAAACTCAATTACTGTGGCCAGATCAATTAAGATAACAGCCCTATTATTACTGGAATGTAAACATTTTTCTTGTAAACATTTTTCCCACTTGCTGTTTTTCAAAGTGACACTAGCATAAATCTGGACGAATTCTTGTGCTTCCCCTCAAGATGGACAGGCATTTCAGTATTTATACACACCGAACACTAGCTTTTGCAATAATTCAAGCTATAATAGGCCGCCTCATCACTCATAGCTGCACAGCGTATCTGCAAACATTTGTGCATGCAACAGCAATGCCAACTTGTCAGTCATCTGGGGCGCATTAATGCGACGGCTGCTTTAACAGTCCCGACGCGTATGTACATTTGCATGACTGACAGGTGCAGCGCGGTCATGGTCAACCATGCGTGGCCTCCTGCTGTGCCGCCATAATTACACCTGTATGCGTCCTGTACACCTCTGACACGCTCCTTTCCAGACTGACCACAAAATAATGGATGTTGGGTTTCTATTTCATTTTTATATGCTCTGTCTTGCCTTCACGCTGCTGCATTTCTTGTGGATCCTTTCGCATTCCAGCTGGATTCATCTAAAAATATTTCTGTTTTGATAAATGTGAGAAAGCTCGATCAAAAGTGCAAAATCACGGCGCATATTACTTGTCATTTTTCTGTCTTAACACTGTCTTGTTTATTGTTCATGTTAAAACATTTAAAATCATCCTCACAATCAAGTACAATCGTTAGCGCCTTTTATCTTCTGTATAACGGTTTTAGTAGTGTGCAATGCATTTGGGAAATTTTAATTATCTTAAGACCAAAGCAAAACAAAGAATGCAATAAATAAATAAATAAATAAATAAATAAATCTACAAATACAGAAATCCGGTGTCAGATAATAAAATAAATAAAGAACAAAAAGATTTAAAAATAATGTACTTTGAAATTAAACTCATTATACCTTTCTGTGTCCTTAAACACTTCTAAATATTATACACTCCTAAAAATAAAGGTTTCAAAAGGGAGTTTGCACAGCAATGCCATAGAACCAATTTTGGTTCCAAAACATACACATTTCCACCCATTTTAACTTGAAAACTTTAGTTACATTTATTCCTTAAATGTTTTACTTTTTAAGTATAATAAACTTGGTTGTACAAGTCATTTCAACTTGAATTACAATAAACAAACTTAAAAAATATATAGATAAAAATCAAGTTGAATTTCAAATAAATTATAAAAAAAGATGAAACATAAGTTAGTAATCATATCATTTTTTTCATAGTCAACCTTTCTGTGGACAGTTCTTAAAGGGGTCATCGGATGCTAAGTTCACTTTTTCATGTTGTTTGAACGTTAATGTGTGCTGGCAGTGTACACTGTAAAAAAACTACTTGTTGAGTCAACTTAAAATAATTTGTAACCTGGCTGCCTTAAAATTTTAAATTCAGTCAACTCAAAAAAAGTTTATTCAACTTGAAATGTTAAATTATACCAAGTGACAACTTAGATATTTGAGTTGAATCAACTTCAGATTTTAAGGCAGCTGGGTTACTTACCCATCTGTTAAGTTTAGCAAACACAAATATCTAAGTTGTTACTCAGTACAACTTAACATTTCAAGTTGAATAAACTTATTTTAGTTGACTGAACTTAAAATTTTAAGGCAGCAGGGTAACAAATAATTTTAAGCTGACTCAACAAATTGTGTTTTTTATTTTTTATGATGTTTTATTAACAAGGTTCGGGAGGAGCGCGTCAGATACCTAGCCTAATTATCACAAGAGGAGCTCACTCAAGTTAATCAACGCTACAATTTAAATACAGCTGAACTTGCCTCTATCCATTTGATGGTTTATCAGCATCCCACCACCACCCTGGGTTCGGGCCATCTCTGGGTTCGGGCCATTCCCGAGCTTGGAGCCCTTCCCCGGACAGCACGCCAAATATGCATTACTATACTCCGGCTAATTATATGTAAGCGTGAACTCGTGAAACAGTGTATGTATAAATCTACCCTATAATGATAGAAATCCATGCAGTGGTTTTTAATTAATCTGTAAAAATAATATCCCCTTTTTCAAATCGAGCCGTTCTCAGATGCCTGTCGGTGTGACGTCACACAGACAGAGGCCGCTCCTACGATAGTTGATTGACATGAGCTCTCACCTCAGACCAGCTGTCACAGTTCAGTAACTTTCCATGTTTTGATGCCAGAGCAGGGATGTAAGTTAGACAAGAATATCTCAGGTTGAGCGATTGAGGTGTTGTGTTGCTGGATGTAATAATGAACATAGTGGTCGTCATTTACTCCCAATATCTGAGCCGCTGAAGATGCAGTAGATTAGGTTTGTTTGTGAATGGAATGCGCCTCCCGATCTACGTATCCGTCTATGTTCACGCGAATCATTCATGATCCAGCTTCACTTACAGCAGAAGTGAGTATAAGTGTTTTTTTATGAATCTTTGCGATCGCCTTTCCTTATAACGTGGTAGTTAGGAAGTTTAGCAGCTAAACGTGGCTAAATGCGGCTAAATGCGGCTAATATACATAAGACCGTCTTTCCACAGAGAGAAGAGAGGGGCGGGGTGAGCAAAGCTCATTTGCATTTAAAGGAACAACCCCTTAGAATGAGATGATTTTTGCAGAGCTCATTTTGACAAGGTAAAAAGGGTGTTGTTTTACAAAACCATTGAGAATTTTTAATCAAAGTATATTAGAGACTTTTCATTAAGACCCTAAAGAATCATATCAACTTGTGGAAAATGGGCATCCGATGAGCCCTTTAAAATAACCATTATTTTCTTTATATTTTAATAATCTAAAAGAGCCTTTGTTGCAGTTAAAACCCAGCAGGCACCAGACGTCAACATAACGTCAGGTTGACGTTGGACCTCAGACGTTGCATTTTGGTTGAGAATGGAAATCGGGTTGGCGTCACTTTGACGTTGACTTAACGTTGGATTTTGGTTACACAAATTAAACACAACAAAATATCAACATCAGCTGACGTCGGTATTGCACATCAATTTAACATTGACATTAGACGTTGAATTTACGTTGAATTTTGGTCACCCGACGTTTAATCAAATATCAATGTCTTATGACTTTTGTCAATGAATTCTGACATTATGTGCTTGCTGGGAGAGTTCCAAGGATGTTGAACTTTCCTAGAACCATCAAATGCTAATAAACAACCTTTATTTTTAAGAGTGTAAAGGTCATTAATACACTGCACATTACTGGGTTAATTATTTAAGCCAACACGAATCAAAAATTGCCATTGTTTTTACTCTCTTAGTGTACTTTTTAGGCCTCACTCCGAACAGTTGATCTAAAAGTTAATTTAAAAAAAAAAAACTGTCTTCATTATCTTATCAAAATTAACCCAAAAATAGATTTCATTGCAGTTCCTGTTCTGCAGATGCCCTCCAACTTGACATAGAGACCACTTTTCACAATCAAATCAATTCCATTTGGGTAAACTCAAGTGGCACCCGTCTGTTCTCTCACTGACTATTCTGTTTCACTCAGAAATGTCTCATTATGAAAGTAAAATAACTTGCGGATGCTGTTTTACGTTGTCTTTAGCACAATGTTCGTTGCAGGCGGCTCCTTGATCCAGAGCTCTTTGATCTGCCACCATTTCTAATTTTTCCTATACTCTGCACAATACTAAAAACTCCCAGTGATACTCAATTGATAAAAGTTTCTGAAATATGAATGCGTACAGACTATTGGAATGCCTTTTGTACCTAAAGAAACAATGATTGTGCAAAAGAAAAGGTTTAAGCATCAGTTCTCCTCGTGTCTCTCAGTCAATCCAGCACGTAAAGCTCCATCCACACGGCAACAGGAATTAGCCAGTGATCCGTCTGAGGCAGTTTGAGATTTTTCGAAGGCTCTGGTGAGAGTCACGTCTTCTGCGATCGGGGAAAGGCTGTGGTCGCCGTGCTATTTCTCGGTAACGGCGGAGGACTCCAGTCCGGCTGGTAGAAATGGATGTTGAATGTCCGAGCCCAGTTGGCAAAGACCCGCTTCTCTGTGATGAAGCGATGGTGGCTGCCTCGCCGGCCCCGCTCGTGGGAGATGTACATGGCGCATTCGTCCGGACCCGTCGGTTCGTAGTAGTGATATGGGACAGAGTGGTGCTGAGACTCCCTGTGCACAATGAGAGCAGAGATTAAAATGGGGATCGTGTTAAGGTACCATTACATTCCCCGATTCCCAAATTAATCCTGAGATAGATATCCATTTTCAAGGCAATTAACCTGATTTGGTTCAGAGAATAACTGGCTTTAAGGGGAATAAATTGATTTTATGTAATACATTATGGTTGCAAAATGGCTGGGGGGAGAGGTCATGTCTCAGCGGGGAACCACAATGAATCATTTAATTTTCGGCTCTCTGTTATTTTTCTCATAGCACTGGTACACAGCGGGGGCTGCCGTGACAATATAACCCACACTGCAGGAAGAAAATCCTGAACAAACATGTAGATGGATCAGATCTTTGACCACACTGGAAATCTATGATTCACAATACAGTTTAAACATGGAAATGAACAGAAAGTTTTATAATTTTGAAACACTGCCAACAACAAAATGTGAAGGTGTAAAATGAAGAATAAATATTAAAGAAAATGTTTGTTGATTAGTGGCCTGTATCTAATAGGAATACACAATAGATTTTATTAGTTGATTATTTTATTTTATTTTATTTTTCTTATAGGCCTACATCCTCATTTCCCCCAGTTTTCATTTAGATTACATTTACTCTAATCTAATCGTTATTTATTTTTCATATTTGTTCATTGGTATTTAACAAGATGATACATAATAATGCATTCAATGAAAAATAAGAGATTGCACATTATCTTAATCTTATCTTCAAAACACTAGTGATTTATTAAAACAGTTAAATGTGATATTTTAACAAATCTTAAAATAATAGCAATTGAATATCTATTTTATACACGTTGTGATGCCTAAATTCGCTTGTAGCATTTAAAGGACTAGTTTTTAGAGTTTTAATTTTAATTTAGACCCACGTTTATTTTTTGTTTAGACAAAATAGTATAGATTTGTATATTTAAAAAAAAATGCTATAACATTAAAATTAATTATTGGCTTATCCTATCAGACAGAATTTTAATATCAGTGCATAATTATTTCTAGGTCAGTAATCAAATCCATAAATTTGTAACATTAATCTTATAAATTCAAATAAAGTAAAGGTCAAATGTTCTACTTAACTACACCACTGATCAAAAGTTTGGGGTAGGTAATGCTTTTTTTTTTTTTTTGAAAGAAATTTGTACTTTTATTCAGCAAGGACACATGCAGTTTATCAAAAGACTTAAATTGCTAGTTTTATTACCGTTATACCTCCTATTCAGAAAAGAATTCTGAAAAAAGCATTACAGTTTCCACAAAAACATTAAACAGAACCATTTCAACTATTATAATAGAAAATGTTTCCTGAGCACCATTTTAGATTCAATTTTAAACTGTCATAAAATTCCACAACATTGTTTTTACTGTATTTTTTTGAATAAATGCAACATAAGAGATTTTCAGAAACACTAAATAATTAAATATATAAAAAAACACCTCATGTTTTTGAACGATAGTGTATGTAAAATCACAAGAATGCAAAAGAAACTTTTCACTATTGGTCTCAGACATTTGGACCACGCTGTATGCTGAAACCCAAAAGCAAAGCAGCGAAATCTGACTTACCTACAGAAATCTGGAGGCACCATGCCGTACACATTGATCCTGTCACAGAGCTCTAAAGCAATAGTCATTGTGAACCAGCCTGTGCTTAACCACGAGTTAGAGATTCTCCTGAAAAGACAAACAGAGAAAGAGTGTGACTGTCTGCTGAAAACAATAGAATGAATACCAAACTACGAGGCATGCCGTAGTTAACATTCCAGAAGATATTTCCGTTAGAAATTCCACACACGCAAGCCCAAGATTCTGTTGCGTTTAGAGTGCTGTCCAGCTGTCAGGATCATTTCTACAACTGAACGTTATCATCAACTGCTCATCAGTTCTGCCAACTTGCCGTCTGACATGAAAGCCCTAGTGAATCTTTGACAAATAACACATTAATAAAGAAAAACAAACAGCATTAGTGAACAACAACCCGGACGTGATTGATTAGAAGCCTCTGATTACAGTTAAATTATCTCAGACAACAGAGCATCCACTGTCTGGCAGATGCAACATAAATAATCTCTCGTGCATGGGCTAGAATATACAATGGAATTAATCAACATCTAAACTGTAACCTCTGCACAGTAAGGGGCTGCTCACACAGAACGTGTTTTTGCATACCACTGCACTGCTTTTCCATTGTGTATTTATTTATTTCTTTATTTCAAGCACAGCATCTAACACATGACATTGCATTCAAAAAAATGCAGCGCTTAAGGTAAACAAAATTCAAGTTAAAAAATGCTTTTATAGACAGTGTGTGTGTGTGTATGTTTTAAATTCCACTGCCATGTGTCTCGTATTTTTAAATGTAAATTTTGGGGTTCTGGAGATGTTTTGACATGTCCTGACTTTTTTTTTTCAGTATCTTAAAAACACATTAACTCTTTCCCCACCACTGACAAGATATCTCGTCAGTTAAGAGACAACGCTTCCCTGCCATTGACGAGTTTTTACGGCAATCCGCGTTCTAGTTGTATTAAGGTAAATAAAGCCCTGGCGCATGAGTTATGGGACTTGCGGGTCTACCAGGTGCGAATATAAGACAATCGGCATCAATGGAAGGATCAGAGAAAATGTAGATCATATCACATATAAGAAGTATACATCTAAACAGACTCCGATCACTCATGTTTAACCATTTTGAGTCTGATCAGTGAAGTTGTCAGTGAGGGAGATGCCTTTATAGACACTGAAACTTATAGTTGTGTCGTAGATAGACCAATAACCTGTCGATTTGGACGTGTATATGTATGTATGTATGTATGCATATATGTTTGTATATATAAAGAGGTAAAGAACCTGGGTGTCATTTTGGACTGTGATCTGAGTTTTAAGTCTCATATTAACCAAGTTACAAAAACATGTTTCTATCATTTAAGAAACACTGCCAAGATTTGTCAATTTTTATCTTTTAATGATGCTAAGAAACTAATTCATGCATTTATCTCGACTAGATTATGCTGTGTATACTGGTTTACCTAAGGGTTCTATAGTTGAGCTGCAACTGATACAAAATGCAGCAGCTAGAGTATTAATGAAACTGAAGAAACGAGAACATATTACACCGGTTTTAATGAAATTACATTGGTTACCAGTGCACCAAAGGATTGATTTTAAGATCCTTATTTTAGTTTATAAAGCATTGCATAACCTGGCACCTTCTTATATCTCTGATTGTCTGTTAAGATATAATCCTAAAAGAATGTTACAATCTTCTAGTGCTGGACTTTTAGCATATTACACAGTAAATCTTAAGCGATCTGGTGGTACCTCTTTTAGTCACTATGCTCCAAAAATTTGGAATTGTCTTCCAAATGAAGTCCAGTAGTATTCATATTTTAGAAAAAAATTTGTTAAAACATATCCTTTTAAAGTTGCCTATGAGCATAATAGTGTGTGAAGTGTGTGTATTCCTATTTATTTATTATTTTTTTCTTTTTCTTTGTTTGTTTTGTTTTTTGTTTTTTGTTTCTATTATTATTCTTATGTTTTGCTTATACTTGTTGAATCATTTGTACCATGCTGATGTTTTTATTTTTATTCTTATGCTTGTGAAGCACTTTGAGTTGCATTTTATGTATGAAAAGGGCTATACAAATAAATTATTATTATTATCATTATTATTATTATTATTATTATTATTATTATGTGTGCGTCATCTATATATGTGTATATATGCGTACGCACGTGTTTATGTGTCTGTGATATACATAAATGTATATCTTTGTGTGTGTGTGTGTACATATATTTGTATGTGAATAATTTAAATTATTCATATCGTCTCGGTTACAACTGTAACCCTCATTCCCTGAAGGAGGGAACGGAGATGTTACGTCAATACTGACGTATTTGGGGCCTACTTGGGGGCCCAATCACCTCCGAGCTTTAAGAAGAAAAGGCCAATGAAATTGGCGAGTGGAATTTGCATGCTAAGCCACTCCCCCATACATACGGGTATATAAGATGCCGGCATGCATCCACTCACTCAGGTTTTATGCTGAGGAGCCGAGAGACATCCCGGCATTCAGCGCAGTTCAGGATTGTGGCAGGAAGGATGTAACGTTTCCATTCCCTCGTTCAGGGAATGAGGGTTACAGTTGTAACCGAGACGTTCCCCTTCAGTCGTTCTCTACGACGTTACGTCAATACTGACGTATTTGGGGTCCCTCTGGAAAACGCCACAATCCTGAACCGTGTTACGTAGTTGAGGTACAAATGCTGACAGGCAAGCGTGTCAGGACAAATGAAGCTCAACACGTAACCTTCCCAACGGCCTGTAAGCCAGATAATGGCCCACCAGGGGTGCCAGGTATCAGAAGCAACCGTAGGGGGGGCGGAGCACAGTGACAAAATTTAACGCCATGTGGAGACTAGTACAATAAATTATTGCTTTTTTAAAAAGGATATTAGGGGGAACACGGTGAATAGCCATGGAGAAATGCTAAGACATTATGCCACAACCTTCAGGGGGCGAAGGAGACCCCCTGTCGGAGCACAGTCCCGGACAACTCCACTCTAATCCAGACTGCGGGGCAATGGAGGGCCCAGACTTCACAGAGGGGAACAACTGGGAGAAGCGCACGGATCTGTAAGGAATGGCGCAGCAAGCCGACACCGAGCTGTCCTCCCGCCACTTAACTGAGTTACCCGCCACACACGGGAGGACACAGCTCAGCGCAAGAAGAATCTTGCGCAGTGAAGGGTGTCGCCCGGCCCGCAGCTCCAAATGTTTGCTAAAGAAGCGCTGTGCACCACGCCTGGGAGGAGTACCCTTCATAGAGAGGACTCGACTCCAAGGGGGCACAGCTTACCTCGGCACTAAGAAGCCGAGGTGAGGCCCAAATTCCATCCAATGGCCAACTTCTGCTTGAGGACAGCATTCCCCGTTTTTCTGCTGACCCGTAAGCAAACAAGAGCTGCTCGGAACAACTAATGCTCCGCATGCTCCGTAATAACGTGAATAGCACGAAGGACACAGCAATGCTAAGGCCGGGTCTGCCTCCTCCGGCGGCAGCGCTTGCAGGTCCACCACCTGAACCCGAAGGTGAGAGGTGGGGAACCCCGGGCACATAACCAGACTGGGATCTCAGAATGCGTGAGAATAGCTGGACCTAACTTAAGGCACTTCCGTTGAAAAATGCATGCAGGTTCTCCACCCTCTTCATGGAAGTGACCGTGTTCAGGAGTGTGGTCTAAGCGACCGAATTTGTAGCTCAACTGATCTAAGCGGCTCAAAGGGGATGCTCCGTAGACCTAAGAGGGCCACGGAGAGACCCAAAGAAGGGATAAGGTGCAATCCTAGAGGGACTTATCCCCTTGCACCCTTCAAGAACCTGTCGGTCAGGTGATGCCTCCCTAGGGACAACCACCCACAGCATAATTTTTCTTTTTGATATGCTGAGATGGCCACAATGAACCCTACAGTGGAGGGAACATCCTTCGGTCCAACTGCAAGAAGGGAAGCACAACTCTGAGTGTGCCATAGTGCCATGCCCATCTCAGGATCCAGTCGATTAGTCCGTGCTGCAGCAATCTCACATGGAACAGCCGAGCGAACAAAAGTGGCTACGGCCGCCATGTGTGTCAGGCCTCTGAACACTTAGAGGGACCGCTGTCCTGTGACTGTAGAATCAGGCAGTCCAGCACCAACTTTTTCAGCTGACGTGTCTCGACCGGTATCCATACTCCATGCCGAGGAAAGAGGGAGCTCAGGGCTTTTTTTTTTTTTTGAGCTCACCCCTCTCTCGGTTGACCCAAAGTCCCTGTGGCTGAGGGAAGACCCGTACTGATATGTCTGACCCCTAAAGCAGGCCAGAAAATGATCTGCGTCAGGGCAATCAGAGCATAACAGCACGCGTCCTTCAGGTCGAAGCTGTAACCCAATCCTGGCGCTAAGAACAGAAACATGTGTTTCTATATCAGCCATTCGAATGGTAGCCCGGTTTTAGAGGGGACCAATTCGGAACTCAAGAACCAGGACAGGGCGAAGCCCACCGCTTTTCTCGGGTGTATAGACCGACCAAATCGACTAGCAAACAGGCTAGGTAGAACTAGTCAGCGAGCTGCTGCCTGCATTAAAATAGGTATTATAGGAATGGTACCAACACCCCTGCGGCGGAGCAACCAGCTTTTTTTCTTTTTTAGGATGGCTCAACCTGGAAAGCAAGCTTCCCGAAGTAGCGCCAGGCTGCTAAGGCAGCGCTTACCTGATCCACAATCCCGCGTTGTTTCTGCCAGAGTGCAAGGAAGCGACGCGTCCTGCCTCCCTAGATAGACGGCGAGACTGTGTGTTGAACCTGGGTGTGAGGAAGGCCTGCATTACTCACAGACAGACTCAACATGTTTAATGAAGCCCAAGGACCTAGAGAAAATTGCTCTTTTATTGAAGGGGTGGGTACCTGCTGACCCGTAGGTCAGAGGCAGCAGCGGTAGAGAACGGCCTCGATTTTCCCAAGGGCATTCCTGGAGCAAAACCTCTAATTCCTGGGCAGTCTGCCTTCGGGAAGCCCCGCTTCATGCAAGGCAACCCAAGGCAGGCTGCGCCCCCTAGGTGTGGCCAGCTCAACACCCCCGAAGGGGAGTGGAGCAGTTCCTGCTGGGGCCACCGGGGGGAGCCTTCGGTGACAGGCAGTCGAAATACGCGGCCCTTTCATGGGCACTAAGTTCTTTTGCTGCGTGTGAACTGCCCAAGACCGCTGGGATAAGTCCTAGACAGTGTCGCCGAAGTGGCTGACCTGAGAGATAGACACCAAGAAAGCGAGCTTTGTCGGTGTCATGTGTCTTACCAGGTCCAGCCAAGATCTCTTTTTTGCACTTTTAGCCCATAAAATGGACATCACCTGACCGAGGGACTGCCCTGAGACTTTTTAGTCACCGAATGCAGTTCCTGCATCAACCTCGAGTCAGAACTTCCCTTGTGCACACTCATAAGGCGGAGGTGGCATGGCCGGCAGCGCTGTGAGCCCCGCTATACAGCCGGAGCTGGCAGACGCTTACAGGCTAGATGAGAAGCACGGACATCCCAACCAGGTGGCGGCGCTCGCGAGCACAAATGCACCACAATCGCACACTCCACCGAGGGCATCAACGCATTCCCAAGTCACCTTCACCTAGAATTATGGCCTATTATAACACAGGAGGGCCACAGGGTGGAGGTGGCATGGCCAGCAGCGCTGTGAGCCCCGCTATACAGCCGGAGCTGGCAGATGCTTACAGCCCGAAACGAGAAACACGGACAGCCCACCCAGGTGGCGGCGCTCGCGAGCACGAATGCACCGTAATCGCACACTCCACCAAAGGACGTGAACGTGTTCTCAAGCCACTCCCACCGGCAAGGGAAGTGCGGGAAGAAAGGCACCAGGGAAGAATGCAGCAAGAGCCGCGTCCGACGCCGGAACCAATCGTCAGACCTCGAATGCCCAGGGGAAGGCGGACAACCCGACCTCCCTCCTGGCAATCGGGGCTGCCCGGGGGAACATGGCCGTCAACTTAGCCTCGGACCCTGACAGAGCAACCACCAACACGGGGGGCTGCTCAGCAGAATCTCTCGCATCAGAAGACAATAGCCCCTCCACTGATGCGGCGATAGACATCTTAATTTCCTCACGAGTACTAAACGAGACGCAAGCCTCGCACTAGGACGAACCGGCATCAACATTCAGAAACTCGACACCAATACGCTGAGAGTAGCTGGACTTCCGCGGGGATTGACCCGGTGGAGCAATCCAGACTATAACCTCAGATCTCCAATGCTTCTAGCCAATGCCGCCTCGAGGGTGCAGCGACCCGTGAAACCGGAAAGGGTAGAACGTAAAGGCGGCTTACATATTAATGTAAGCCGTGACCAAGCGTAATAATGGGCATGCCCAAGCATCGTGAGCGCAACCCATCCACAACCGCCATCTCAACATGCATTTGTTTACATCCCAGACCTATGAGACAGCGATTGTGACCGTCATGAGGAAATAAGGAAACTATCGCTCCCCAAAAGCACACGATCGGAACGCGTCTTGAACGAAGCAGGGCGATCTCTCCGCTGGAAATGCAAGGAGGGATGTTCCACACAGCCAAGAAACTTCCGCAGCGATGAAGGTATTTTCTTTCTTCTTGTAGAAGCAGCTCACAAAGCGATCGGCTCCGAAGCAAAAATATGAGTGAGTGGATGCATGCCGCCATCTTATATACCCATATGTACAGGGGAGTGGCTTAGCATGCAAATTCTACTCGCCAATTTCATTGGCCTTTTCTTCTTAAAGCTCGGAGGTGATTGGGCCCCCAAGCAGGCCCCAAATACGTCAGTATTGACGTAACGTCGTAGAGAATGACTGGAGGGGAAATATTTACAGGTGAAACAATATGACATCTGAATGTATTTTGCTTGAAAATGCACTGCGTTGATAAAAATGCATTTTTCTCTGTTTTTTGTCCAAAATGTTGTATTTCTGATGAAACCTATCTGCCTTTAGATAACCTCTATCAAGTCATGATAAAACATGAACAGATGAAGACAGAATAAAATAGTTAAAAAAAAAAAAAAAAAGCAGAGGCTCGGATCTGATTTGATATATAATATGTTCACATGTTCATAGCAGAAAATATTCTGAGGGCCGTCAAATTTAGGTGAAAATCACCAAAAATGCTGGCGGTGGCTGGAAACTTTTTAAAAAAATGCTGGCGGGGAAAGAGTTAATGGCTAAAATCTGATCACATTGTATTCAGCACAAACTGGGCTACAATAATATATGAGCAGCATGAATGTACATGTTTGTGTTTTTGAGAAAACAACGTTTTTGCGTGGTTAGTGAAAAACTAACATTTTTAAGTCACTAAAATAAGGCCATAAAACACATACAGAACATTTGTTCACAAGACTTCTGAGAGCTGAATGTGGTAGACAAGGGGTTTTGCTATAAAATGATGAAAAAACCATCCTGTTCACTCATTCACAGTCAAATAATATACTGATTTAACTTTTTTAAAGACATGTTTTGTGTTAGAAAGGCCATATGTCAGGGAGTGACAATGGCCATGAATATTTAGCGATTCACACCTGAGAAACAAAGGGCCTCCCATAATGAGCCATCAGTCAACAATGTGTCTGTGAGGCAGGTAACAAAGAATGTGAGGAGACTAAAATATTGGGGGTTTTGATTATTTGTATTTTATTTACAACACAGTATAATCAAAATCTACATAATGACAGTCAAAGACGTATTATTGAGCACATTGATCTAATGACAGAAACTTGAACACCTTTGTGCCATTGCTGACAATAGGTCCTGTTCAAATATTGAAACAAGTAAATATCCAATATTTCCAAAGTTTTTGCGGCTTCTTTCCATGGATTTAAGAAAAAACAACCCCATCATCAGCAGTCATGGATCTTATTTTACCATATTTGTATAGAATATCAGCCCAATGTAGTTGCACAGCTTCTGATGTTGGTACAGCACTCTCATAGAAAAACAGCTGTGAAGTGAAATCTTCAAAGTATCTGGTCACCAAAAAAAAAAAAAAAAAATTGTTAGCATGCTGATATAGAAGCAACTATATTATTACATTAGCAATCACTAATATTGGCCACTCATAACTCCTAAATAAATAAATAAAAAATATGATTCTGTAGTCATAAACACAAGCATGCTTTGTATGTATTCAAGTGCATCATACAACACAAAAACATTTTATATCTGATAAATTAAGCACACTATAAATATCTCTGTTTAAACAGATATGCGCAAACAGAGAATTTCACAGTAAAGACTGGTCTAAACATTCTTAGACTCTAACATTCATAGTGTTACAGTGTAAATACTCATATTTTATATCATATGGTTTTATATTTTATAGAACTTCTTTTTTGTACTTTATTTAGTTTTTTATACAACATAAACTAGATCGACATGCATGGTTCAAAAAGAACAACAGTAGTATGGTACAGATACATATAGATATAAAAAAATAATGGGAAACTGAAAAAGTATTAATTGTTAAAGAACAATCTCTGATACATATGATGTTAAAAAGGACAAACAAATCAGAAGATCACAATGATTACATCTTGAAGGTATACAGAAAAATAACACTAAAAGATAAATCCAGAACATGTTGTTGTGAAATATTTAGATGCAATTAAATTTACATTTACATTTACATTTACATTTATTCATTTAGCAGACGCTTTTATCCAAAGCGACTTACAGGTGGGGAATACATCAAGTGATTTGTCCTAAAGAAGCAAAACAACCTACGAAGTGCTCAAAATACCATATAACAGGCATTGTTCAAATAAGTACAAGCTAGAAAGGGAAAAGATTAGAAAAGGATTTTTTTTTTTTTTTTTTATGTCAAGTAGTGTCGAAAGAGATGGGTTTTCAGCAGTTGCTTGAAAGTTGTTAGGGAGTTGGCATTCCGGATAGCGGTGGGAAGATCATTCCACCAGCCAGGAACGGTGTAAGAGAATGTTCTGGAAAGTGATTTTGTGCCTCTTTGTGATGGTACAATGAGGCGTCGCTCACTGGCGGATCTCAGAGTTCTGGAGGGAGTGTAGATTGGTAGCAGTGAGTGGAGGTAGGCGGGCGCCGAGCCTGTGGTTGTTCTATAAGCAAGCATCAGTGTCTTGAATTTGATGCGAGCTGCAATTGGGAGCCAGTGCAGGGTGATAAAGAGAGGTGTGACATGGGCCCTTTTGGGCTCGTTGAAGACCAGTCGTGCTGCTGCATTCTGAATCATTTGTAAAGGTTTGATTGTGCATGAGGGAAGACCGGCTAGAAGAGCATTGCAGTAGTCCAGCCTGGAGATGACCAGGGCCTGGACAAGAAGTTGTGTGGCCTGCTCAGTTAGAAAGGGCCTGATCTTTCTAATGTTGTGTAGGGCAAACCTGCAAGATCGAGCAGTTTTAGCAATGTGGTCTTTGAAAGTCAGCTGGTCATCAAAGATAACACCAAGATTTCTGGCAGAACTTGATGGGGTAATTGTTAAAGTACCTAAGTTGATGGTAAAATCATGTTGTAGAGTCAGAGTGGCAGGGAAAATAAGGAGCTCAGTCTTTGCCAAGTTGAGCTGTAGATGATGTTCTTTCATCCACTCCGAGATGTCCGGCAAGCAGCCTGAGATCCGTGCAGCTACTGTTGGATCATCTGGTTGAAATGAAAGATAGAGCTGCGTGTCATCAGCATAGCAGTGGTAAGAGAAGCCATGTGCCTGTATGATGGGCCCCAGTGATGTAGTGTAAATGGAGAAGGGGAGGGGTCCAACAACTGATCCCTGAGGAACCCCAGTGGCCAGTTGATGTGCTTTGGATACCTCCCCTCCCCAGGCCACCCTGAAGGACCTACCTGTGAGATAGGACTCAAACCAGCGAAGAGGAGTCCCTGTGATACCCAGTGATGAGAGGGTGGACAGGAGGATCTGATGATTGACTGTGTCAAAAGCAGCAGAAAGATCCAGCAAAATGAGTACCGATGATCTGGAATCAGCTTTTGCAATCCGCAAGGCTTCAGTGACTGACAGTAGTGCAGTTTCAGTTGAGTGGCCGCTCCTGAACCCTGACTGGTTAGCATCCAATGAACTGTTCTGCGCGAGAAACAGTGATACCTGGTTAAAAACGACTCGTTCAAGTGTTTTTGCTATGAATGGAAGGAGAGAGATCGGTCTATAGTTATCTATAAGTGAAGTGTTTAATGTAGGTTTTTTGAGCAGTGGGGTTACCCGAGCCTGCTTGAATGCAGTGGGGAAAGTGCCTGTGAGGAGAGATGTGTTGATGATGTGTGTAAGTGCTGGTAAGAGTGTAGGAGAGATTGCTTGGAGAAGGTGAGAGGGGATAGGATCTAGTGGGCATGTTGTATGATGGCTGGAGAGGAGAAGTTTGGATACTTCTGCCTCAGAGAGGGGAGAGAAGGAGAAGAGTGGGGTGTTAGCTGTGGATGTTGTCGGTATTAGTTCCTGTACGTGTGGAGCCAAGAACTGGCTGCTGATAGTTGTAGTTTTGTTAGTAAAGAATGTGGCGAAATCGTCGGCTGTTATAGAAGTGGTGGGAGGTGGTGGGGGAGGGCAGAGGAGCGAATTGAATGTTTTGAAGAGGTTACGTGTGTCTGGAGCATTGTTGATCTTGATGTGGAAGTATGAGGATTTGGCAGCATGGACTTGAGCAGAGAAGGATGAAAGCAAAGACTGATACATACTCAAGTCAGAAGGATCTTTAGATTTGCGCCATTTTTTCTCAGCTGCTCTAAGTTTGGACCGATGTTCGCGGAGAACATCGGATAGCCAGGGGTTAGGAGGGGTGGCCCGTGCTGGCCTGGAAGAGAGAGGACATATAGCATCTAGGCAAGAGGTTAAAGTAGAGCATAAGGTGTCAGTGGCTGTATTAACTTCTAGAGATGAGAAAAGGGTTGTAGAGGGAAGAGAGGAGGACACTACAGAGGAAAGATGGGAGGGTGAAAGGGAGTGTAGGTTTCATCTGAAAGTAACAGGTAGAGGGGTTGGAGGTGTACTGGCAGTAATGTGTAAGTTACAAGTAATGAAGAAATGGTCAGAGATGTGTAGGGGTTTAACCAAAGTGTTGTCTGCGACGCAATTGCGTCTGTAAATTAGGTCTAGGTGGTTGCCCGATTTGTGAGTGCTTGTAGTAACAAGGCGTTTGAAATCAAATGAAGCTAGGAGTGAGTGAAAGTCTGCAGCATAAGGCTTGTCCAGATGAATGTTAAAATCACCAAAGACTAGAAGTGGAGTGCCATCCTCTTGGAATGAGGATAGCAGCCCATCCAGCTCATCTAGGAATGTGCCCAGTTGACCAGGAGGGCGGTAAATGACCACAATGTGGAATTTAGTTGGAGCTGTTACTGTGATCGCATGAGATTCGAAAGAGTTAAAGTTGCATAGCAGAGAGTGGTTAAAGAATTTCCATTTATTAGAAATAAGTATTCTAGTACCCCCACCCCTTCCAGTGTGACGAGGGGTGTGAGAGAATGAGAAATTATAGGACAGAGCAGCGGGGGTTGCTGAGTCTTCTGGACGAATCCAGGTCTCAGTCAAGCCCAGGATACTAAGTGTCGAATGTGTGGAAAAAGCGGTAATGAAATCTGCTTTGTTAACAGCTGACTGGCAATTCCAGAGGCCGACAGTAAATGAGAAAGTATCAGTGGAGGAGGTGACGATAGGACGAAGGTTAGTGAGATTGCCTTCTCTGCGTGTGATGTTAGAGCGTTGTGTGGTGATAACCGGAATGTATTGAAAGCACATGATAGAGGTGGAAAGAGGGTGCAAGCAGCGAGTGTATGAAGGGAAAGTTAGAGGAGTACCTAAGTGCGTTGTCGGTTTCGTTGCTTGGTTAAAGTCGTGCAGGAAAAGTCGCAGGTCTTTACCCTCGTCGGTCTTCACAAAAGGAGGCTGAACACGGCGGCTGAACGCTTCCACGTCAGCTCACAGATAATGATTATATACACAAGCGAATGGAATTCGAGTGATAACAGCTGGGCCCGCCTCCTGACTTAAGCCCAAAGTCTATATCTATGCAAATGCCTCGAATCGAAACTAAGAGCGAGATGCTTCGCACTTAAGTGCCCGCAGGATTTCAGCAATACTAATTTCAATAAGTGCAATCGAAAGTGCTAATTAAAACGAAACAACAACACTACAAATAGGCAGAGAACGAAAAAATACTTTCTAGCACTACTTAATAATGCTATATATATATATATATAATTAAAGTTCCTTTCTGAGTTATCAGGAAGAAATGCCACAAAACGTGCCAGCATGTTTTGTCAACCCCAGAGGGTTAATTTTAGCTAAAATCATCATTTTTGTTGTGTTTTTGTCATTTTAACTAGTTTTTGTGTGTATATTTCTTTAATTTTTAGTTTTAGTTATTTTAGTACATCAAGATAAACTAAATGAAAATGGTACCTTGCTAACTAGCTGATATATATATATATATATATATATATATATATTTATTTCAGGGTAAGTTTAATTTATTTTAAGTAAAAAAAAAGTTTCATGTTTTTAATTTTACTTTTAGTTAACTATAATAACCCTGCTGCATCAAGGTAAAAAAAAAAATTTGGATAGCATGATTGCGAGTATTATATTACTTTATAGAATGGTTCGATAGCACTTACATTTAGACACAATATCAGTTATTTTTTGATAGATATTTCCTCTACCAACAAAATAGTTCAAAAAAAAAAATAAAACAAAGCCACAGAAACAGCAGTTTTGCATTTCTGAAAAACACGCATTAACTGAATAAGTTGAGTGAAACTCACTTGTTTTATTCTTGAATATTTATGTGCTTTAGAACAAATCACTGTAATGAATGATTCATTCATAAAGACAGAATAGTAGTATAGCAGTAGAGAGTAGTAGGGATGTGCCCGAATTCAAATACCGTGTTCGGAAAGTAAATGATGTGTGCTACAGAACCACTAAAGGGAATAAATAAATTTCAGTTCTTTTTTAAGTGATTATTTCAATGACACAGTTACTTATTGCCACCTGTTGATGACCAAAATCCCCAACAGCATACAAACACAGACATATGCAGTGTTGCCAAGTCTACCATTTTCCCACAGAATTGGGCTACTTTAACACTGTTGCAGTGGATTGTTTTCAATGTCTGTGGCTTTAAGCGACCCCGTAATATTTAGCCCCTGGAATGCTCATTTTACCAGGGGAACTCTGCCAAAAAACGTGTATTTTACCCCCCGGAACACGATTTTTAACGGGGGACTCCCATCAAAATGTGATTGGGCTACTTTTGAGTAGCAATTGGGCGGGTTTTGTTGTGAAAACCTGGCAACCCTGGACAAATGTTAGTCACAGTTTGTGCTCAATACAGCACTCAGCCAATCAAATTCCAAAGACAAGAACAATTCATATCAGTAGCACTTTACTTAAAGCCTTTTATAATACATTACAAAAGCACTCATAATGTACGCTGTAATGCATTATCTTTTCATAAACAATTGTCACCACAGTTAAAATGCATCATGTTATTATTCATTATACGGTATAAGGGTGTAACAATGAATGGATATGTAATGTATTATAAATGTGGTTACAATTATTAATAAATTTAATATTATTATTATTTTTATAATGCATTATTTAAGTTTTGGCTGGCTGTTGTGCTATTTTATACAATTGGCTGGGTATCAGGTTTGATACTTTTTATGCACTGACTGAATTGCCTCGATACCAATGAGTATCAAAACATTTCTTGTCGTACGGTACCTAAGGGGTTAATCTTGTCAACATCAGCAACTCAATAAGCATGCAGCATGCTTGATATGCCTAAATCAAGTGCTGGTGATTGGCTCTGGTGAGGCATCAAGGAAAAACAGTAATTTATGCTGGTTATGCCCAGAGACAAGGCTACTGCACATTTTACTAGAGGACATATCAGCTGGAAAGACAGTGTTCAAGAAGTTCAAAACCAAAAAGATACAAGGCTTACTCATGTATTATCGACGTGGAAGGACTAATAATAAGGAAAATTCAATATCTGTAATGGATGTGCAGATTTTCGGAAATTTCAGCTGTACTTGAAGTGCAAACAGAAGATGTTTGGCTTGTTATTAAGAACTATATTTGACTGCCAGGTGAAGGTCGGTTCATTTAGCTTATAATCTCAGACACCATCCAAGGAAAAAGATGCCTCTGAAGACAAACTTGCATCTTCAGATGAAATAAACATTTTCTGTAATGCACACGGCAGTACACACAGTCTTTTATTAGAGCACAATTATATTTAGTGCATGAAGAGTCCTTACAAAAGCGTGTGTGGTACAGTATAATGCAAGACTGCTCATAAATTCAAGACGATGACCACAACCTCTGCATTCCAATTATCCAAAGAATTCAAGTGTGAGGTTCTATTTTAGCCCTAAATTTCATAACATTCAACATGTGTGCTTGACCAAACATAATATGTAATGTTCAATATCCAGCAAATACTACCCAGATATCATGGAAACATATTGCTTAGATCAACGCTTAGAATCCCTATGAACACATTCTGACAGACCGTATTCCAAAGTGGGATTGTTTAGATGCCAGTATGACCAGATGCGGGAGAAAACAACAGAAGAGGGGAAGACTGAACTGCTAAGTTGTGGAAAAACAAAATGCCAGAACATTGGGCTGTGTTTGTGCCGCAGGGCTGTCTGTCACTGCCAGGCCGGAGTGCAAAGACTCTGCGTCCCCATTGCCAAGTTCTCCTGCATGACTATTTACATGACCTACAATGCACAAATTATAGCACCATCAGCCTGAATTACTTTAAAAGCAGTCTTGGGGTTTTTAACTGTAAGTACCGTTTCAGAAGGACCGTGAGGGCTGAGGTTCTCAGGTCCCTATGATTCTTTAATAAAGCATAAGCCATGAGACACCATGAGTTACAGTGATTTTACCGCAAGTAAGAGCTCTCCACAACACTACAAAAGTGGCTTACTGCTTTTATAAAAGGCATCAGTCTGATAGGACACCACTGTTCAATAAACTGTTTCATATGTTCAACATTCATTTTATAATTAAAAATTTAAGGAGGAAAGAATAGACAATATATTTATTATAGTGCATGAGTGGGAAATTAAGAATTAATGGGGGAAAGTCATGTGAGAGGAGGCAATCACGATATGATTGGATATGACTTGTTATGTTCAGCTGTGATTGGTTCATCGATATATCCCGCCTCTTGTATTTGTGTGGGTTCCACGTTTGCGAATCAGTCTGAATGAACAATATAATGGCGGTAATGGGAAGACTAATTTAAAAAAGTAAGCAAACAACTCACACACTTAGATATAACCACTTTGATATGTCAAAATAAGTCAAATACAGTGGTATGTGAAAGTGTATGGTTTTGAGATCTTTTCACACTGAGGACAATTGAGGGACTTAAACACAAAAATTAAAAAAAAAAGGTTCAAACAATCACTGATGCTCCAGAAGGAAATATGACGCATTAAGAGCCAGGGGGTGAAAACTTTTGAACAGGATGAAGATTTTCCTTAATTTGTTGAAATATAGTTTTTTTTCCATTTAGTAATGCCCTTCGAAAGCAACAGGAGATACCTGCATGTTTCCCGGAAGACAAATTAAGTACAATTTACTTTGATCTTCAAATTCAAAAAGTTTTCCCTCAATTGTCCGTTAGTATGAAAAGATGGATCTCAAAATCATACAGTTACTGCTGGAAAGGGTTCAAATATGCAAAAGATACTGGAAAACTGAAGAATCTGCAGGACCTGGAGGATTTTTCTGAAGAAAAGTGCTCAGTTTAAATGCTCAGATCAAACAAGGGACTTATGAACAACCATCACCAAAAAAAAAAAAAAAAAAAAAAAAAAAAGAAATATATCTACAGTCATAGATCATCCAGGTAACCACACACAGTATTAAGAACCAAGGGTTCCCAAACTTTTGAAGGGGATTATTTTAATAATTTCAGCAATTTTTTTTGTCTTGTGGACTAAACATCTTTTATGTAAAATATCTTACTCAGGACAGTACTAAATAAAAAATAACATACATTTTTTATGATCTCTCTTATTTTGTTAAAATTATTCACATTTTCACAGATTATGCAAGAAGTTCCCAAACTTTTGCATACCACTGTAAATGGAATTAAAACATGATCTGTGGGAGTTTTTAGTAATCAGCTTGTTGAAATTTAAAGTAAATCTATGTATCTGTGACCAGTAAGAACTTTGATGATTGAAGATCTGAAAAATTTAAAATAGTTAAATTTAACCTTTTTAAAGAATAGCTGAACATAAGTTTACAAATAAAATATATTGTTTAAATTGTTTTGAGTTATTATTTTGGAATAAATATAAAATGCTTAAAATTACTAACTTGCTGAGACTTGGCTTTAGTAAATAGAATATTGATTACATATAATATAAAATATATAATAATAACTAGGGCATGAGTTTAAAAAAAACTTTTCCTTTAAAGACTTTTAACTTTGAAAGACTTTGCCCAACAAGTAAACTATTCTTTTAATAAGCACAGTAGATTTTGCCTGACCTAAATTATATTAATGAGCTCAGCCTCAGCCATAGTAGGATTTGTGAATTTGCATTCTAGATTTTTAACCCAAAACTTCACTAAACTGAGGCATCATTCATTTGGTTTCAGTTTTGTTTATTATTATTATTATTATTATTATTATTATTATTATTATTATTTCTAACAGAATCATTCCCACAGAATCATTCCCACATGACTAATCCAGAGTTAAAACTTTCTACCAAAAAACGAATTATTGTTATATGATTGTTTGTGATTAATGCATTTATAGGCAGGAGCGTTTCTTAGTTTGTACAGTTTCTTAAAGTAACTTTTGATAGACCAGCTCTTTGAAGTTGTGTATGCAAACAAACATGGGAAAATACTGATCAAACCAATAAAGCAACAGCAGCCATCCTTCTCCAGTCCAATTCTGACATCTAACAGAGGCAGATTTTTGTTACGCGTGGTTGGTATGATTTTCACAGCAATCTTTTGTCTTCTCCACTTTTCATTTGCCACTTTTGGGAATAACACCAATGAAACAGATACAAGATAAAAGAAAGACACACTTTGACGGCTGCAATAAGACTGCTGTGGTAATACGGGACAGCAGCTACAAAACACTCCTGTATCATTCTGAGCCAGTTCATCAGTGGTAATATTTGCATTTCTTGCTAATGAGCCTCCAAAGAGTTTTAAGAAGCGCTCTGTAAAAATAGTGTGTTTGTGATAAAAACCTACATGAAAAGACATTTACTAATGAGATCTTCCGGATGACACATCACCATAACTGGATTAGTGTTCATTTGAAGTATCGGAATATAACCAGGACCTGTACATTTACAGTATTCACTGTTAAAAACAAAGCTTCCAGCAGAGGGTGATTGATAATTGCAAACAGTTTTTGTATTACAATTTTTCTAAAATGTTAGGTTTAAATATGCAAATGAGGTATTATTTAATGAAATCTGCACTAATTTGCATACATTTTCAGTTTCAAATCTCTTGTTAAATTTTTTTTTATTTATTTTGACATTATATTTATATTTGACAGTCAGATGAAGGGAATTGTGGGTATCTCATTTTGTCACTCCATAATTCAAACTTAGAACAGACAGAAAACAATATATTTAAAAAAAAAAAAAAAAAAAAAAAAAGGGAATAAAATGTATAAAATCAAGCAAATTATATATGAACAAATCCCTCTGTAAAAACCTTTAGGATACTGACAGGAATAAAAATGTAAAGTCTGGTGTGTGTAAGTGCTACTGAAGTGGAGATTTATTTTTTATGAGAAAAAACTCATTTTAAGAAAACAGCCTTTAAAAATATGCATTGTAATTGAAATCTATTGACAAAAATAGATGAAGTGCCTTAAAAAATACTTAACAGTGTTTTTTGGATGTTTTCTTTCCACTAGTTTGAAAAAAATACTTTATGAAAAACCCAAAAGCCCAAAATCTCAAACTTGAGAGGTGCATGAAAAAACTGTGTTTTTGCCTGCAGTGTCTCCCCTTAATTTATCTGACTTTTTTCCACTCTTAAGAACCTCTTGTGCAATGGAAAGGTTCCATTTATGTTAAAGGTTCTTCATGAAACCATTGATGCCAATAAAAAAATTGGATTTTTTTAAAGTGCATGACAAATTCATGTTCTGTGGACAAAAATGAACATATTCATCCCCCATTCGCTGCACACACACTCAGCTCTTTTTTGCTTTGATTAAGTGGAGATCTTGGCTTAATGTTCAAATCTACAATCCCACACAAACTGATTTCCCATGTGATCCTGGAGTTGAAAGGGAAAAAGAGGTTGGCCTTCTCAGAGAACTGTAAATGTGGAATAAGAATGGCCTCTGCAGACTCTATTCTAGGACACGCATCATCTCTCCCTTATAACACCTTTTTTTTTTTCAAAAATAAAAATAGGTCACTAAAAATTAGGGCATGTCACATGGATAATATTGGCACGTTGATGAAAACGTCTGGTATCTCAATCATGTAAACGCACGCCTTCAGTTAATTGAGTTCTGCAGACCCTTTTTAGTTCAGAATTGTGTCTGAAAATATTTAGCCTTCATACAATGAAACATCAAAGTAGTATATCATCACATATTTAGGCTTATTTTCTGAAACGTATCATTATGGCTACAAAAATTGGTCTCTTATCAAATAATACAATTTTAAATTGGCTCTGTATAACACAATAAAGTGCCCATTACCTGTCTTTGCCGGTCTCTCTCTTGAATAGTTCATCAAACTGGAGCATTTTCTGCCAGGAGATGATATAGACCTTGAGTTTGGGCAGCACTTGGTTCATAAGCCGCAGGTTGTTATAAACCAGGCCTTTCCCGTCACGTCGCATATAACTGCTGGGTCCCCAGAAGATGAAGACCGTGTCCTGACTGGAGTTGAGGAGTTCGTGGCGACTGCGCAGCACTCTCTGCATGCTGGAATGAGCGATGACCCTCAGGCTCGTGCGGTGACCCACGTCCACCCCGTAGCCACGGGCCGTGGGCGCGTCATTCATTCGGATGACGCACTCCGCCTGATCGATCTCTTTTCCGCGCCCCCCACCGGTTAGATGACCCGAGCTGGTGACCAGCGCGCAGCTCCTGCAGTGCATCTTTAGAGGCTGTGGGGATAAGAGTGGAATGATTAGCTCTGTGCGAGCGGAAAACCATAGTCAATATTTCATACAGAGTCTATAATAGATGCGGCGCTCATTTAAATAATGTATACGTGGCTAAGCAAATGTAAACACCAGTGTACCAGTTCAGGGCAAACAAGATAAATCTCAGTGCCTTATTGGTATGTCTTTAACTACACTTTCACGACCCAGGGGGTGGAGATTTCAATTTCTTTTTCTGTTATATAAAGGTCAAATTAAAACCTGGAAATCTTTTTACCAAGCCTTCACCAACTATTTTTGTACTTATTTTTCAAATGACTTTTATTAATTGATATTTCATCCAGACTGTCTGTCTAAATCTGTCATACAAATATTATTAACATACTCAACCTAAAGGTTAATATATATGATTAAATAAATAACATTTAAATCCCCTCGTCATTATTTTTAATTAGCCTTTATGTTTATATTTTCAGTTGTAATTTGAACAACTGAACAACTGTTTAGTTTTGATTTCAGATCCTCTTTTGGAACTCTGGGTTATGGATCAGTTAGAATGCACTGGAGAATCAAAGCAGGCTCTTTAAATTAAAACATCTCTTAAGAGGAAAATGTCCTAGTTTCAAAGATACCATTGACATATGCACTGCAATTTGCCTGAGGATTTATTTATTCACAACATCTAGTTGGTCAGACATAATTGAAGCAGCTAGTAATTCAGGCCTTCTGACCTTGAATAGTTTTCAAATCCATCCAGCTTCCTCTCCACATTCATTTCACATACTATTCCACTGCGTGTCTTTCCATTCTCTACAGCTTTCCATGAATTATTCCAAGCCGACATAAAAGCACCATTGGTATTCTTACAGTGATAAGGGCACAGTCCCTTCAGCCCCATCCTTGGGGGATAAAGTGTTTCAGGAATAAAGGCCCATCTTCGCTTCTCAAGGAAGTGTTGCATTTACGGTGAAATTCCTCTTCCCCATCCTCTGTCACGCTCTTTAAATCAATAATATGCAAAGAGTGCTGCCAGCGTTGCGTAATTTGTCCTGGATGAAGGCATCTGCTGTGAGGGAAATAATAATAACAAATGGCGCCATGTATTCTGCAGGCAGTGCTGTGGCATTTGCATACGTCTCCTCTTGGCGTCCGTTGCTCTCTAGGTAATGAAACTCAGCCGCAGGTCAAAGAAGACACAGGTGCTGCTCCAGTGACATAATGTTTAATGAGGCCGGGAGCAGTTGAAATCCTTGTGGGCCATATGAGCTCCCTGTGTCGCCCAAAATCCTTCATTTAACTGCTGAAAAATGTCCCGATGTAGTCAATAGCTGCACGGGAGACTCTTGAGATCGGTTTTATCCTGATGTGGAATCAGCAAGGGTTAAACGAGCACAATAGCAATTCCTCAGAATCACTGTCCAACAACTCAACATGTGGGCAACTGAATTTGCCCTGGGACAGCAAAAAATAGATTTTTGGGGGGGCATATTCAACTCAAATCCATGCACAAAATCACATGAAATGGGACCAAATCAGTGTTGCCAACTTTTTTCAATGGAAAGTAGCTAAACCCCCACTTGAAAAGTCGTCAAATGTCGCTAAATGACGTCATACGCTCATTAGCATATTAGCTCATTAGCGTACATTGCATTGTCTTGCGTCTCTGTGCTCACATACTGCTATTTAATGCAGCCAAATTCAATAAAACTGTTTTCATTTATATATTTCATAGATATATTGATATATTTTACGGTTTCCTTTGTCAGACAACGGGGTAAATATGAAATAGTGACTGAAACGCGGCCCATTAGGACTACATAACCAGCTCTCGAAGATATTTATCTACACTAAAATCTTGATTCATAATCAGGACATTGTCTAATGAAATAAAATACACATACGATTAAGACAATGGCTGTGCTGTGATTTCGGCTATACTTGCATGTAAAATAGAGTTAGAAGCATCAGAATATCTTTTTTTTATCTGAAAGTGCTGCTTCTCAACCGCTCACTGAACAGAGCAGACGCAGATAGAGAGAGAGGGAGAGCGCGCGCTGGGAAAGCACGACTTGCGCTCGGGGCGGCAGTACCAGAGAGTCTCATAAACTAAATAAGGTTTGTCCAAGAAGTCGCTAGATTTGTCGCTAGGCGCTTTTTCGAAAAAAAGTCGCCAGGGGGGTCTGAAAAGTCGCTAAATCTAGCGACAAAGTCGCCAAGTTGGCAACACTGGACCAAATTCACATATGGTTTGTGTCCAGAGGCACTCATTTTCTATTATGTGACTGTTTTTATCCAAGGATTTTTTTGCAGAAAAGGCGTGCTTATGCCCATCACCCTTGCTAGGGTATGGACTGCCAACCACAGATCTCCAGAGTCCTCTGTTCTTGGCCGTTCTTTCCAACTGGTTCCAGGTGTAACCCATCTTGATGATGTCAGCCTCGAGGTCATGTTGCCAGGTGTTTCTTGGGCAACCTCTTCCCCGCTTTCTTTAAGGGTTTCTCTTCAATGCCTGCCTGCTGATGTTGACTAGCATTTTACAAAGGTTTTATCTTCTCGGACATGGAGAATCTTTCTGAGACAGGGATTGATGACGTTTTGGACCCTCCTGATGGTCACCTTGGTTGTCCTCCAGGTTTCAGCTCCATACAGCAACACTGACTTGACGCTGGAGTTGAATAGGTGTATCTTTGTTGCCAAGGATACATCTCTAGAGCTCCAGATACTCTTGAGTTGTATGAAGGCCGCTGTTGCTTTGTCAATCTTGCCTTGACATCTGTGTCTTTACCGCCCTGTTGGTCATTGATGCAGCCCAGGTAGATGAAGGACTGGACTTCTTAAAAGGCGGTTTCTCAACCTTGTTTTCACTTTGTTGATAACTGAACAGCGCAAAAAGTGGATGGAAGCTTGTGTCACGTTCACTATGTAGTATACAGTAGACGAGTGAACGAGTCAGCAGTTTTGGACTGAGTATACGCATGAATGTGTGATACATCTCTGTCATCTGTTGTCTCATGCGGCTCATGATTTTCCGTCCTCTCTTTCCACAATGACAGCTACTCAGAGTTTTATGAGAAAGGCTCTTGGCATGGTGCTGACGCTTTTATCATTACTGAAGTAACCATTGTAAATACACCGGATATTGATTACAACAGCTGGACAAACGGATCAGTTTTCATCACTTGCAAAATGACAAAGTGCCGACAGTCAATCCTAAAGATCGATTTGAAAACCAAATCAGATTTGTGTGCAGTGTGAACAAAAGGCCTTAGTGTCCTGAACGTTTTCTGCAGTGCCTGAGCTTTTACTTCACACTGTGAATTACATATTGCAGAGAGAGCCAGACTCTGTCCATCAAGCTTGAGGAAATGTCACTGGGAAACGGCGCCATCAGATTGACAGCCATCTGAGAAGCAGGTGACAAGAATAATCTTACAAAATGACACATGAATGCTACCCTGGCATGATGACTTGAGAATTGAAGCATTTTGTGTAATTCGATGAAAAGTCAGCTTAGATTATTTTACTGAGTGCAATACTGAAAAGGTTTGAAATAAAAAAATAAATAAAAAATTAGCAAATTTAGCATTAGTTATTTGCTTGACAACATTAATACACCCCAAAATCTGCATTTATTTATTTTATTTTTATATATATATATATACTTTTTTTTTTTTTTTTTTTTTTTGCACTGCCACAGCATCTACAGAAGTGCTGGGGGCAAAATGTGCTTAAAGTAAAACATTCATGTTATCTGGTATCATGAGAGAAATGTTCATTATATTTCACTGTTATTAGAGCATTTTAACATGACAGTCAGACATGCGTTTTGTGAATTATAAATTATGTAATTATTTAATTATGCAAGAGTTCTGCACATGGGGTCCGATGGCATACTCTTCTAAAAACCACAAGGTTTATGGTACCAAATCTCCATGTTAAAACAGTTTGAAGCAGTAGGAGAAGCAGGAATTAATTAAATTTGATGTAATTAGGTATGCTTCCAAATAAATTCTGGCAATTTGAAAATTATTTTTACGTCATGGCCGGTAACCAATAAATGGCCAATATTCCTATACTTTTTTTCTAAATAAGTTTAGACAAAATATTAAAAAACTAGCATCAATCAAGTTTTGAGATGTGTTAAAGGTTATTAATTTATGAGTGCGTTAAAAATGAGTGCCGACATTTCTGCAAAATATTTTGTTGCTTCTTGCACATTTTGCAAGATTTTCAAAGTAAAAGAATTTTCAGTTTTCTCCAAAACAGATGAAAGTGAACTCTCAACGTGTTATGTTGATAGCTGTACTGCGGCAGTTCAGAAATTAAATGTCCGGTGACTGGTGGTAAAAGATGCACCCCATCCTAATCCTAGTGTTAAGAAAAGCACACAAGATAAAAACAGATTTGCTGAAGCTACTATGCCATTTCAGCTTGCTTATACAAACACTTGATCTTTTTCTATGATCATCATAAGTTCAACACTGTACCAGGTGGGCTACCGAGCAAGTTTACATCATCAAAAAACTATACATAATGGAGTTGATTAGCTGAGTAATACATTTTGGTTTTTACATCATGGTAATTTATGATAAAAGCGATTTGAGGTGATAGTATTGTCTGAAGAACTTTGCAAAATAAGTATTTATTAATCAATAATTTCCCCCGTAAGCATAATTGGTGTGAATCTGAATAAAAGTTGGTGTTTTACTGCCACTAGTGTTCATTTCAGTTGAAAACTGGAGTGAATTGTATGTATAAGGGGCTTTCGCACCGGAGGAACCTTTTCATAGTTCCTAGAACTGTTGGCGGAAGTTCCTGCTTTTTGGCGTGTTTGCACCGCAGGAACTAGGAACGTATTTAGTTCTAGGAACTCCGTTTGAGGGAACTAAATTAGCTCCTATTTCAGAGTAGGGTCTAAGGGTGTGTTCACACTTGTCATGTTTGGTGCGATTAAAATGAACTCTGGTGCGATTACTCTGTTAGTGCAGTTCATTTGAGTAAGTGTGAACGCTGCCATCTGAACCCTGGTGTGCACCAAACATACAGACCGTGGCCACTAAAAATATGGGTCTCGGTCCACTTCCAAATGAACTCTGGTGCAATTCAAATGAAATATGAATGCATGGACCAAATACTTGTAAACAAACAAAATACAGAAAGTAATGCGACGCTATGCGTCATAATTTTACAAAGGGAACAAGCTGTGTAACCAAAACAAAATGAGCAGAGGGCAAACTTGGAGCAATGAGAAGGTAAAATGCCTTTTATGCGCTCTTTGTGAGTTCACAGGTGGTGAAAATAAAATCATATACACACAACAATGAGTGTGTTTAATGCAGCAGATGGCATTAGGTGTATTTGACTTAAAGTCTTAAAGTCGCTTTAAGTCAAACACACCTATTCCTTCTGTTTGGAGTGTTCGGTGAGTTTCTTGACAAAATATATGTCATTCAACCCAACCAATCAGGTTGTGAATGTATCTCTATGCCTTTAGGTTCAGTATCTTTAGGTTCACTGTCAAAAATGACAGTGTGAACGCTAAGCAGACCAGGACCAAATGTATCATTTTCCTTTTTGGTCCAGACCAAATGAACCGAGTGTGAACACACCCTGAAACAGTTCTATAGGGACTACCAGTGACATAAGTGTTCACTGATTGGCCAAACTCATACGAAACACCAGCTATACAGCATTTTTAAAAAGCTGTGTAAAAATATTTACTATACAAAAATGGAAAATAGCAATAATAAAGCATAACCAGACCTTTACACTGACAGCAGAAGGTCTGGGAACTTTGGGCGCTTTGAATGGCCAAGGTCCGCCCAAGAGGCCATATGACTGACAGGTACAGCAACGAATCACGTTTCGTTTTGTGCCATGTCATGTTTAGGGGCATGGAAATGTCGCCAAAATAACAGACCAGTGTGTAAAAGTCTCAGACATATTTTAAAGATTCTATGCAGCGAACTTTCAAATTTTCACATACATTTGAAAATCCAGTGTTTAGTCGATCCTGATAAGCACTCGTTGTCACAGTTGTAAACACGACAGCTTTCTTCTTTTGTGAGAGGGTTTGGCATCACCAGTAGAATAATCATAAAAACAATAATAAAAACAATAATCACAAAAAAGGAAGTAGAACAATCATAAAAACAATGATCACAACAATAAAACAAAAAATGCTAAAGTAAAGAAGTATGAGTTCTGACATGTACTTCAGTAAAAATTACCCATTAGTACTGCCTGTTTTAGTGTCACGCTGGTAACTGGACCTCAAGTCATATTGACACATTAATACAAAATAATTTACATTTAGAATTTTGTTAGCTTATGAATGTATCAAGGCTGAACAACCACCATGAACAGGGCAGGACTGGGACAAAATTTCAGGCTGGTGAAATCTCACAATCACTCAGACCATCCCATTCACCCACAACAAATTCTGAAAACACCTATTTTTTGTATGGCCATCGCATTATTATCACATAATTAAACAAAATAATTAAAGGCTCTCTCTTGAACTGCACCTTCATTTCCATTTTCCTTTTCAGTCTCTTTATTTTCCATGATATCTCTCTGCATCTTACTTAGTGTGTTTACTTTTTTCCCACTAATTTTCTTGTACCTGTCCCTTTTCCCATCAGCCATCTACTGTTATGAATAGAACTGTCTCCACCTTCTTGCAAAACAACCACCTCATTGTATTCTGCTTGCAATAGCATAACTTTATTTTAGTTCAATTTAAAGTATCACATCATAACCATGTGTTGTTTTATCGTAAAATTACTTAAATACTATATATTTAGTAAAACTATATTATCTAAATTGCCTTAATGTCAAAAATAGTACAATAATAATTACAACTTGACAATTTCTTTACATAAAAAATCATATTCTGAACATGATTTTTGGTTTTAATTTTCGTAAGGACTGTGTTATTATCTACTCTAGCTCCCTCTAAACGTATTATGAAACGATCTCTTGTAACATTTGTTTGCTAAATTACTTTTGTAACTTTACAGTAGACAATAATGATGTCCTTTTGCATACAGTATTTTGTAGTAATTGTAATTTAGTTTACAGTATTATTAATCCTCTGGCTGCTACTGCTAAGAGTTGCTAGCACTTAACTTAAGACAAAACTACAGCAGCCGATTTACAGATGAAACTGACCTGCACTTAAAGTCCTGGTCAATAGTTTTGCCTCTCAGATCCATTCCATTCCCGAGTCTCTCGCATTGATTACTCTGATAGAAACCGTTTGGCTGAGACGCGGAGCGCACGCGAGCCGAATCGCGTTGCCAGTACAAACTAACTGATTAATGATTTAGAGATTCGTAATCGAATGGTGATCCATAAAATGCAGATTAAAACTAAAGTAACTAGCCTGTTCTGAAAATGTAAGAAGTAGAAAGTACAGATATTTGTGTAAAAAAAGTAAGGAGTAAAAGTAAAAAGTAGCCAGAAAAACAAATAGTGAATTAAAGTACTGAATCTGCTTAAGTACAGTAACGAAGTATTTGTACTTAGTTACTTCCCATCTCTGCCGATGACGACTTATGCCTAGAGGCATATTTTTCTAGTGAGCCTATGTTGTTGTTTTTTTTTAAGATTAAATTTAAATGAGTTTTTAAATGAATGCAATAGTAAGCCAACTGATATGGAACTGAAATATTGTGAATGTAATCACTTCACAATTGCATTTTCAACATTTTTTTACCTTTATTTGATAGGACAGTGCACTGGGTAGGCAGGAAACACTGGGAAAGGAAAAAGTGAAACAGGGGCAGGAAAGAACCTCGAGCCACAACATGAACTCCGGTCGCCTAAAGCATGGTTGCACCATATGTCAAAGCACTGCCTGAAAGACAACACTGGAGGCCTTTTTATCTATCGAGAATGGATATATCAGAATGTGATTGAGTTTGGTTAATTGTGCATCAAAATACCAAAAACATTTTTCAGAATGTAAGTAAGCAGGGTAAATTTTGGTTTCATGTTTATTTTAACACCACAACAATAGAAGATCTAATGTGGTCTGCCCCAGGCTTCTTTTGAGCAAGTTTCCTTTGTTCAGATGCCGTTCTGAATTGAGAAACCATGATGTTTAGTCAGCCCTCCATGGAACTCACAGAACAGAATTAAGAATGAAGGCAAAAAGACACAGTGAGGGAGGGAATAATTAGTCTCAGTGTACATGCTGCAGGCAAATCTCGAATTAAAAAATAGATATCTCTTTTAAATCAGTGAAGAGAGAGGAAATAAAAGCGCATTTGCATTGTGGGAGGAAGTGGCTCTGGGGCATCGTCGATTAAAGGCCCTGCCGAGATCGCTGACTCTCTGCAAATCGCTCTGCTGACCTGAACGGCCCGCGGTGCGCATGATATACGGAGCTAACAAAGGAGACGCGATGGGGCGCACCAGCCATTACGAAGCAGGCGGCAATTAGCCAAATCCCATCGGCGTCCCATCATCACCCTGCTGATGGTCCAAGCTGCATGTTCCTGCATGCTCTTAATTAGACAAAAGCTTTTATTTTTTGCCACATATTCTACTAAAAAAAGATGTTTATCCCAATTATTCGGAGCTTCCAATAACAGCACAGAGGCAAGATGAGGGGAAAAAGAGGATAGAGGAGTTTTATTATGTTTCAAACAAAACCAAACAGCTGTAGATAAAGGCACACGTCTCTTTCCTAAAAATGTAATGTACCGAAGCATCTAATGATGTTCTTGTCTGTGATGGTTTGAAGGAAGTTCAAAGGAAATGAGTGAAGACATCACTGCAGAGACTCATAATGGAACAGCACAGAACATTAATCTCTAAATGACTGTTCTGGCTGTGAGACTTTCTGATAAAGTTGTTTTTGTTTCTGAAAAACTGGATATTATTTTTGTCTACTGAATTGCTGCTATTGTCAGAGGGCATTATGAGTCAATCTGCACTGAGTTTTGCCAACCCAGCCTCATTGGAAAAACATGCCTGTGGCGACATTTCTGCAAAATGATAATACATTGTTTGTTGTAGGTTTTGCGACACTTCCAAAGTGAAATGTCCAGAGAGCAGTGCTAAAAGTGTGTTCAGTTTTATCTGAAACAGATTAATGTTAATCTGGCAATGTATTATTGTGTTGGCTGATGTAATAATCGTGGCAGTTCAGAAATTTAATTTCCAGTGAGTGGAGCTCTATCATATTTAGCATCTACACTGTATTGCAAGAGCAATGCTGTACCAGGTGAGCTAACAAGCAAATTTACCACATCAGAAAATAAGTACATATGGAGATGATTATGTGATGCAAACATCAAATTGTATTTGTTTACAAATCATTCAGTATGGTAAACATGTTTTGAGGTCATAACATAGTAGTGCAAGGAATGGCACAAAAACAAGTCATTATCAATAATATGCTCTAGTAATCACAATTATTTAAAAAGGAATAGTAGGGCTGGGCGATAAATCAATAACGATATTTATGGCGCGATATGAATTTCCTCGATAAACGATAACAAGAGTTCGATAAATGTTCTAAATAATGTTTATGCGGCAAAGGCGGAACAAAAGTGCGCTAGTCAAAGCGTGCCACTCGGATCAAAGTTCAAACAGCGTCACAGTGCGAACTTACTAGAGCAGACGTCTTTACTCGCTGGTGAATCTCGGTCACTAAACAGCGCCAGCGTGAAGCGCTTGAGTTCAGTGAAGAACACAAATGACTCGGTTTATCCACAAGTTTCCTGGGGGCGCTACCAAAGAGTATAGAAGTACCAAGAGGCGAAACTCTGTACTGATATGGGCAACAGTCTATAGATGGCGCTGCGGAGGCGTTGCCGCCATTTTGGACTGACACCTGCAAAAAGTGTGTAGAAGATGCGAGCGAGCAAGTGGCTGAAACGTAAGCAGTGTGCTGCAATAAATTGCAGCAATTATCAATCCACCAGGCATGATTTTGCGTTTTACCGGTTTCCAAGTGATCCACAAAGGTAATAATAATAAGGGGAAATATTTTAACTATGAATCGATTTTACAGTACATATTAAATTGTTAGCAGGACTGCTTGACATTAACATCCGCCAACTCGCCAAATGCAGGTTGATTTCAGCTGTAGCGGGTAACACAATTGCCGGTGGTGGTTTTGATCTCTGTTGCTTATTTGATTTTGATCTATTACTATTTTCAGTTCAGTGTTCACTTAATACATGACAAATTACAGAGACCTCACAATAGTTGGAGTCCGTGAGACAATGGTTGCTAGGTGTTCATATTTTGTGATAAATTTGAACAGTTTTTTATGAATGTGTACCATTTTTTTATAAATGTATTTTTTAATAAAAAAAAAAAAAATACATTGTGAATAAATAAATTTGAGTGTGTCTGACTCTATCACTACCAAACATCAAATCTGGTTATTTCACTACATTAAGTTTTTAACTTAACAAGGAAAAAAATACAATAGAACATAGATATGGGTAAGTAAAGGGTTTGCAGTAATTGTATCGGTTTACTTGGTAAACAGTAAGCAGTATGAAACAGTCTAGTCAACTGGTGAAGGGGACCTGTCTATAATATTTAATTTAGATATAAATACATATATATACAAACTTTACATAAGTCATTGTAAGTTGGTCAAGCGCGACTGGCTCGTATTATTCTACGGCGTTTTGTGTAGGTGTCAGTCCAAAATGGCGGCAGCACAGTTATGTCATGGGCGGAACTGTTGCTATGGAGCGTTCTATTGAGTTTCGCCTCTTGGTACTTCTATACTCTTTGGCGCTACTGTAAAAAAGAACGTGGGTACAACTTCCGGTGAGGCTGCGGACGTAGTATACCAATGGTATTTTGTGTGCTAATTAGCGAATATTAATAAGTGTTTTTTAGACCATTGTTTACTTTGTAAACATGCACACCTTTATGAGAGACGTCATTATGGTTCTTAGAGACAGCATATGCTGTTCGAAGTTGTGTTCCTACATTGTAAGCAAGTTTGGATCACTAAATCTTGAATGTTAACTAGTGAAATGACATTTCATCCGAGACATCAGAGCTTGTGTTAAAGTGCATGCCAGATGAAGCCCCGATTCGAGGCTTGTTAACGTAGAAATCGTTTTCATAGAAGCCTCAGTTTCTGTCCAGTCATGTGCGCGATTCACTTTGTGTGTCCTAATTTTCAACCCCCAGATCTTACTTTGGAGTACATTTTCATTGGGACTTATTTAATAATTAAATTTTTAAATACCCAGTCATACAAGTAATATGAAGAATACAAATAATTTCAGGAAGATTAAATATTTGCCATACGCAATTAATATATGTGTACAATATTCTCACATCATATTGATATTCGTACTGGCATTTAATGGCACTGTTTAATGGGTAAATTAATTTATCAAGTCACAAATTCAACAAACACACACACACACACACTTTTATTTGTGCATATAACATGAATAAATCTATGGAAATTGTGGTGAATGCTTCTTCCGACGTACGGAGCTTCACATGCTTTTGGCTGCTTTATTTTTTACTAACCACCAGATCGCGCTGTTTACGACATTCTGTAAGCTTTGACTCTTTTCCCGAAACAGTCAGAGGAATGTCTCGTCGGTGTTTCACAAGGCTTCATTTGCCCGTCATTCCATAGATTTACTGTAGTAGCACTAACTGCACAGTGGTATTGTGTCAGAAATGTCAATATATTTGTGCCGAATTTTATTTTGTCATTAATGTAGACATGTATTAAATGTATTGAAGGAGGAGTAATGGAATATAATTATTATTATTTATTTATTTTTGGTGATTAAGCTATAGTGTTTATGCATTTATACTAAATGTATTTAGAGTACTGTTTGTTATACAAATACAAAGGAACCATATTACTTTTTTACCGTGTTATTGAGGTGCTACATTTGTGGTTTTAACTGTTATTATCATAATCTATGGATGATACTATGCAAGAGCAATGGTTAATTAAAAAAAAAAAAAGACCCTTAAACAGTCAATAAAATAAAGAAAAAAATAAAAATAAAAAATAAGGTTGTTATAATTTTTACAGATATTACTGATTTTGATGATGAGCATAAATCTACATATACATCCTAGCTCAAGTTACTATGCATTTGCAGGATACAAAAATATATTATTATGATTAATATTATCAGGTAACACAAACATGTTTCTTGATTTGAAACAATATTACTTAATAAAACAAGCAAAACTAAGAAATTATTTTGTTAAGGAAAAATGACTAGAAAAAAAAAACATTTGTCATGTTTGTCATGTTCTGACCCAAGGCCGGTTCTACGCAGGGGCAAGAGGGGGCAGTGCCCCCTCAAATAAATGTCTTGCCCCCTCAAATCAAAATTTTGAAAACTTGAAAAAAGCACATGTTAATATACTCACAAAATGAATATATTACAAGTTGACAAAATGATCTGCGGTAGCGGAAAAATCCGCCGAAAAAGGGACACTACACAATACGGTATTAGATTTTCCTCATGTCTCTGTCCCTCCGCTGTGTGTATTCATTCACAGGCTGCAGCGCACGCACACACGCGCACACACACACACTCCCCCCAGTGGAAAGACTTTGAAGAAGCTGCAGCGTTTTTATAAAAAAATATATATATATAATACGATCTGTTCTATAGCCCATCTGCTTTTACTTCGTTTTTTTTTTTTATTATTATTCATAAGACAACCTTTCAGTTTTGTAAATATTCTAGTTATAGTGTTAAGTCTTACTTTAGGTTAAACGTTTTTGAGAATTAGACCACCCAGCTAAGATAAATGTTATGTCGTTGATTGATAAAATCTGGATTAAGGATATTTTATTCTATTTTATTTAATTTTTATTTTTCAGTTTCCCCCCTGAGGGATTGCCACCTTATTGTGGTCAGGGGGTTTGCGTGCCTCAGTGACCTTAAGAGCTATACCAGCAGGAGCTTAGTCTTCAAGTGGGACACCCAAGTTGGACAGGTCTGAAGGTAGAGGCCTGACAAAGTGCAATCCACTTCTCCAGGCTTTGGACACAGCTAACAACACAATTCAGCAAGGAAAATACTGTTACTATAAGCACAGGGAAAAAAACAGTGCTCGAACATGATGTGTACACATGATGCCCCCTTCACATTTCTGACTGCCCCCCCATATGTGCCTGTCTAGAACCGGCCCTGTTCTGACCATAAAGAATATTTTAAAGCCACATTTAATGTCTGTTTTTTTTTTTAACAACTTTCACGTTGTAGCAAAAATCTGCCTTTAAACTTTAAAGAAATACAAATTTGACATTTATCGTGATAATTATAGATATCGACTAATATGAAAAAACATTATAATATATGATAATTTTTTGCCCATATTGCCCAGCCCTAAATAAACGTTTTTGGTGTTTTACTGCTACTAGTGTTTATTTCAGCTGAAAACTGCTGTGAGTTGTGTGTATGTTTTTCGAGTTTTTCAGGAATGCAGGTAGAGGCATGTTTTTCCAATGAGCCTCAGTTGGTTTTTGCAGGTTGTGAGAAGACCCAAACAGCATCTGCACTCAGGCACAACATCCTGCAGATATTGCTGAACTGGAAAATGGAACTTCGTAAAATATTATCCCCTACTCCTGACATTTTATTTATTAAATATTTAGGCTAATCTTATTGTAGCTGCCAATACGAAACCATTTCTCTCAGCTCTTCTTTAGATTTTTTTTTTTAAAACATATTTAAATTAATTCCTGAAAATTCTGTAAATGTTTCCCAAAATGCAGCATTTCTCGGGGCCTAGAAAACTGCAGTCTGTAGGTTTTGAAATTTACCACTGTGTCAATGGATACTGGACATTTTTTAACAATAATTAGAGTAGACTACCTGTAATAGTGTAGTATTTTTGACAAATGAGTCAAAATGCATTTAAAGTATCACTTTAGTCCCTGACAATACATTATTCAATTATTAGTACAGGCGTAGTTTAAAAGCACACAAAAGCGTGGCAAAATGAACACATTGGTTAGGGCTGTTTGGATGTAACCCTTCCAGCATCGTCTGTGTGTTTGTGAAAGGTAAAGCCTACAGATTCATCTTCATCCTCCAACTTAATCTGTGAGCCGCAGAGGCTCCTCTGACTTCATACTGAGGGCTCATCGCCTCCTCAGCAGGAGAAAGACACACAGAGAATGTGTCTCTAATACTTCTGTTTCTCTTAGGTGATATGACTGAATAGAAAAAAGAAAGACAGAGGGTGCAAGAGCGAGAGAAAGAGGAGTAAAACGAGTCAAAAAGAAGAAAAAAAAAAGAACCAGGAGACACTGTCAGAATCGAGATGAGACGAAGACGCTCCCCGTTGGGATGATTGCTTTGCCCTGAATACAAAAGGTGCTTCCCTGCAAACATTTCGTGTTGTTTGCAAGCACAGATTAGGTCCGGCCACAGACATCCGTGATTCTTTAAAACAAGCCCCCAAGGAAGAATTAGCATCCATCCCCTGGCTTATAAACCAGAGATGGGCCGCAATGATAAAAAGCTCCTCTCAAGGAGAGAGATGGCGGCGGCATAGAGAGGAGAGATGTACTATAGAAGGGGCAAGAATTGCAAGAACAAGTGTACTGAAAGGGGGGAGGGTGTACTGGAGGGAAAAAAACAAGACAAGAATCAAGCATGAATCATGGGACTACTTGAAAGAGCACTTTTCTGAAGTAGACGATGACATTTTATAATAACATGCAGGTCTGGCTGACCCAGAAACACCCAGAATAGTGTTTAAATGTCAAAAACATGTTATAAATATAGTATAATAATATAATACATATAAAAGTAGGAGTCAGAACTTAAGTGCACACATTTTTCAATGTTAATTGCAAGTTTGTAAGGGATGACGTATTTCTGATTGTTAGAAGTTATGCGACCATGGTATAGTTTGTTTAGTCTACGTTTAGCTTTTTACTTCTGCAAATTGTATTTATGCTTCAAAGTTGTATTTATCATGGTGTGATTATCATGATGAACAAAATACGCAAGAATCATCAACTTTTGTTGATCACAGAGCTTATTTCTGAGATAATCCAAAGGTTAATAAATAATATTTAATAAACAACAGACACATGTAAAGTTGCACAGACAGCGCTCTGATATACAGCATGTACATAAATATGATGAGGCGTTGAGGCTTCTCTCGGGCAGGTTCATGAGCGCTGGACGGCCACTCACGCCCTGGAGCTTACATGTCCGAAAACGTCAATGCAAATTTTAAAATAGGCGGTATCTTTATTAACAAACTGCATATTTGAACTATAAACAAGTACATTCCGTGACACAGAAACAGTAATATTTTTAAAATTATAGTGGATTTGGGCGTCCGCCATGACAGTCGCTGTAAGAATTACTGCAAGCGGAATGATACAATTACAAAGAGTAAAACGGCTGTTGGAGTTCTGTTGGACTCTTATATCGCTCTCCTATTAGCCAATCAGATTTAAGAACCAGACAGAACTGTTGTATAAACATATATTTAAACAATTATAAAATAAACAATTTCAGACGCTATAACATACAAAACAGGTAAATACCACAAATAGTTTACTTCTGCTAAATATTCTTTTTTATTTTTTTTTCCCCCATAATTTGCTGATATACAAGACTGGCACTGCAGTGGTTGTGCAACACAGAATGCAGGCTTTAATGTAGCTAAATGCATTAACTGTGCATTTAATGCACTAACAAACTAACAGCATTAAACTCCTTTCATACGAGACTTGTTTTCCTTGAGGAGGTTGGGTAAATTTGTTTTTAATCAATTTTTTCCCTCACACAAACTCAGTAAAAATGATAAATTATGGAGGAAAATTACCCACCTAGCTGTTCTGCTAACTCCAGGGTCCTCTGAGAAATCGAATGCTGTCTAGAATTTCTGAAATTGCAGTGTATAATTATTTCTTTATTTTTTTTCAGAATGCTTCTTTGTATTTATTTTGACCTTAATAACTAAGGCTAAATTTATCGCTACGTTGCCTGGTGCACCTTCATTATGGAATTAGACCTTTCTGCCAACTTTCTGAGTAAAATAACAGTTTGTCCTGCTTCTGCTGGCATCCCATCTGATGTAAAAATTGAATTAAATCAATAAGGTGCGTTGGACCATGTACTGCACCGAATGACCAGCGTCAGGTTTGATGTTCCTGAATACTTTTCCTAATTATACATAACGCTGTAGTTAAACCACAGTGTAGCACAGTATGACGTGTATTTTGGTATTATTCATATAAATTAACACATTAATTTTGGCAGCACACATATTAAGTTATTGTATGTGTTACTCTTTAAAATCTTGCAAACAACAAGCACCACAAAAGTGTGATGAAGCCGATCAAAAACTTTGTAGAGTCGACAGAAAGATTGGAAAAGTTCACAAACACACAACGTGAAAGTAAACAACTCCAGATGAGATGCTTCACAGGATAAGAACCAAATACTGCTGGGGCTGTTTTAGGGTGTTTCTGTTTGGTATTCGATATACATGCTCTGTGAGTTTGTGTTTTTGCTGCATGAAATCAGAAAAAATGTGTAACAATAATAACAGACACAGCTCTGAAGGCACATGGCGATACCCATAATGACAGACAGTATTCATTAGAGATATCCTATCGTCCCCACATAAAACATACAAACACACTCTGCCAGTCATTAACTTCTCTGCTCTTTATCAGATAATGATAATGATCCTGGGCTTCTGCTGAGCTACTGAGACTCTAACCTTGTGTTGATAATGCTCTGAATTATGCCTCATTTCTCCATGGGCTGTTGAGCGGATAGTATTTGTTTCAAACCCCAAATGCTTTTATCACACTTTGCATGCAAACATAATCACAGACAATACAGCCATTTATCAATTATCACAACCCATGTGCATTTGTGCTATCAAAACTTAGACACCGTCGCAGAACTGTATAATAAATTATGCATTGTAAATATGTTTGTAACTTTAACAAAGGAAAAAGGAAAAATGCTACAGTAAAGCCTAACTACATACTACATACTTATACTTAGTGTCCAACTCACACACTGGAGAGTAAAAGAGAATTTATTAGCCAGTGGCTAATATTATACATCATTTAGTCGCATATGCGAGTGATTTGTTTGCAATGTAGAGGGTTGAACTAGGTAACTGCTTGTATCAGTACCATAATTTGTTGATTTTTTTTGTCCTGTTATATTTTAATAAATATCAGTACATTATATCAGCACATTATAATATATTATTTTTACTTAAAATCAATATTTATAGTATGCTACAGAAAAAAATACATGTATTTTTAAAAATACAATTTAACAGTAAAAATTCTAGAGTAAAAGCTAGCAAATGTAAATTATGGTTTGGTATCTTACAAATAGCAATATCATTATTATGTGGAAAAAGTATGTTAGATCCAACACAAATTTTACAGTATTTTATGTAGAAATTATGAATTATGACAATGTATGATGAAAACATATTTACAAAGAGACAGTGTTGGGGAAAGTTACTTTTAAAAGTAATGCATTACAATATTGAGTTACTCCCTAAGAAAAGTAACTAATTACGTTACTTAGTTACTTTTTATGGAAAGTAATGCATTACTTTACTTTTGCGTTACTTTTTAAATCTGGGCAGGGCTTGCTTGTTTGTTTTTAACATAAAAAGTTCTATTTTTGGCAAATGTAAAAGCCTTTTCACACCAAAAGCCTTAGGCTTTGAGAAAAGTAAATTCACATCTGTACAGCAGACTGCAGAAGAAAATAATGTCAACTCTTCAGCAATAAAAAAAAGGAAAATAAATGTTTATCTTGATTATCTTGAGTAATTTTTGCTTATTAGTATGGATGAATTGGATCATCAAAGGTCAGAAGCAGAGACATTGGTTAATAAAATAGGATTAAATGCATAAAGTATATTTGTATTATTTAACACATATTCTGAGTTGAATTTTACTGTTTTTATTCATTTTGAGGAATACTGAAACTTGTTTTTGTGAGTGAGATGAATTTATGCATGTTCACATTTATTCTGGAACTAACATCTTATACCCAATTTCCCTCAACAAGGGGACAGGAGAGCTTTTAATCAATAAATGGGGGGAAGAAGTAACTGGCATTACTTTTTGGAAAAAAGTAACTCAGATATTTTCTTGTCAATTAAAAAGTAATGCGTTACTTTACTAGTTACTTGGAAAAAGTAATAATATTACGCAACTCGCATTACTTGTAATGCGTCACCCCCAACACTGCCAAGAGAACACATTTTTTATATAAATAAATGTCATCTGAACATAATTTAGTCAAATACTTTATTGCATTCCTTATATTGCATGTGTAAGCCAGCATTATTAAGCATAGTTGTATTTGTGCATAGCTGTAGCATAGTTAACTACAACAAAAACCATAAAAATGTTAACGTTTATTTACTTGAAATTAATGTTAACTGAAATAAAATAAAATATAAACCTTAATGTACTAAAATAACTACAACTGAAATAAAAATTAATAAAAAAAAAAAACTATATAGACATTTAAAAACAACAAAATTACTAAAACATTAATAAAAATGGTAACATTTTACAATAAGGTTCATTAGTTAACATAAACAATACTTCTGCAGCATTTATTAGTCTTAGTTAATGTTAATTTCAGCAATTACTAATGCACTGAAATCACAAGTTGTGTTTGTTGACAGTTAATGCACTGAATATGAACAAACAATGAACCACTGTATTTTTATTAACTAACATTAACAAAGAATAATAAATAATGTAATAAATGTATTGTTCATTGTTTGTTCATGTTAGGTAATATATTAACTAATGTTAACAAATGACACCTTTTTGTAAAGTGTTACCCTCAGTGATACTAAAATAACTTGTCACATTTAATTATATTTTATTTAAATAGCACATTTTTATTAGCAGTTATGCACATTGTTTTTTTGTTATTTTTTTATGTTTTTAGTAGTTGTTTTCTTACATTTATAATGTCATGCATGTTCATTTGCCATTTTTCATGAAAAGGCCAATTTTGAAGAACTTTAAGATGACATGTAAAAATGCCACCTGTATTAGCTGTTATCAGCATTATCAGCCACAGCTGCCAGTTTCAAGTTCACTAGGAGTACAAGGCACATTTACTGCAATTAACCCCGAAGACTCTGTTCAATTTGAAAGTGATTAATGAAATATGATTAGACTTGATAACAAATCCCATTGTCCCTCTATAGGGTTCATTACTGTATACGGTTTACCACTCAGACCCCTCTTTAAACCCGTGACCTCCATAATAGCTCTAAAGAAAGTGCGTTCATATCTATAATAACTGGCAGATATCAGAAGGAGTCATTAAAAGCGCCCAGATCAAGGAGATGCTGTCACAAACATTCTCCATTCATCTTCCACAGTCTTGCTTATCCCTCAGCAACAAGACTTATCCTGAATTACTATGGACTCCCAGCGGGGATCTGCATATGCATAAAAATGAATGATAATACTCTATCTGTACTATAGAGCTTAGGACGTCTCACACAATGGGCTGTCAAGTGTGTTTGGGACCAAACTATTGTGCAATATTTCAATCTGTCATGTCAGGAGCTGATGAGAGCTGTCAAAGGCATCCATCATACTCGTGAAGCCATGCCATTAGTCAGTGTTGAAATGTGGGTAAAACTGACGAATTCTTCTGGGAATACCACTTTAGTATAAACTAGCGGAGAGCGTCGGAAACTAAACTGGGGAAAATAAAGTCCAGTGGGGAAACTAAAGAATAAATTATTGTGAAAAAATAATTTTGCTTTGCTGCTACTGTGATTTGATTAAACCTGCACTGCGCTGAGTCCTCAGGATTAAAGTTCTTCACTGGCATTGATGGTTTCATGAAGAACCTTTAACATAAATGGAACCATTTTTTTTTACAGTGGAATTTGATTCTTTAGATTATTAAAATGGTTCTTTTAATAACTGTTTACTTGGGAACTCTGGGGAGCCCAAAATGGTTCTTCAGTGGCAGTGTTGCGAAACCCCTTTTCTTTTTTTAGTTTAGGCACTTACTTTAGTGAGGTATCCCTCGTTTGCTTTTTCTTTCAACTAAGAAAAGCTCATTTGGAGTGACTTCATAGGAATGATTTGACTTGGTGGAGCAATAATGAATTGCTCCATGTGGTTCACGCAATATGTTGCGACTCTCCTGGGAAATGTTATCGGCATGCAAACTTATCAAAGCCAGATTACATCGAAAACACAAATAACAGCTTGATCGCTCTTTTCTGAGGCTGAACGACAAACTCATCAATCACCGCTAAATAGCTGCATAATGCCCTGGGCTTTGAGAGCACTATGGGGCAAAAAAATCATTAATATCCAATTCATCTGCTGCTTTCCCCTCTGCATTTCTCACCAGGAGAATAGCCAGAGGAAGATCAATCCATCTGTTATGTATGTACACCTTGCTGCATAGTGTAGCAGTTTATGGTTTGCAAAATGCCTTTTGAGACTCAACCGGAAACATCATCCCCTCGAGCTGACAGATCAGAGAAAATAAGAGGTTAAACATGAAAACCATAAAATTATCATTCTGTACCGACAAGTGCTTCCAACATCCCCGTTTCCTGTTGTGTACTGAAACATCCAGAAGCGGTTTCCTGACCTAGAATACCCAAACGGCCCATCCACGATATTACATTCATGAAGGAATTCTAGTCTAAACATGTACTGTTTGTAGTGCTTCCCACCAGGTGCTACCAAGAGCGCTTTTGTTCGACATAAAAGGACCTGCAGCGTCTCTATGGCGGAGATGAGTATTCAGCGGAGACCAATCGAGCATAATCATGAAGGAGTACTTGGTATGGCCTCAGCTGAAATAACTAAATAATTCAAAAGATAGTCTCAGGAAAACCTGAGTAGTGCTTGCCCATCCAGAACTCAATGATGGAATCGGAATATCACAAAAATACAATCCCATGTGTTCGAGAGAACAAAGTCTGCACTTCCGTGAAACACTGACCCACGATAAACATGGTTTTTAGAGTGCTTAGACAAAACTGATGAACTTGTGGAAGATGCCCTATTTCTAGAACTGACAGCATGTCAAGCAGTTCTCTGAGGTAATTGCAGCCAATGGCATTTCAACATTTTAAGACACTATGCAATAGTATTACCCACTTGTGGAGGCAAATGTCCAGAAGGTTTCTTTTGGTAAACATGTTTTGGTAGTTCTTTATACATGTGTTCTTGTCTGAATAATAATAAAAAAAATGTTAGGTATGTTTAACAATTCTGCTAAGCCGATAAGAAATGTGATGGTAATGAGTGTTTTTAAAGTGATACATAATTTTGTGTACAAAAAATGAGTGATATATGAGTGATATATGATGCAAAGGTAATCTAAATGTAAAAATATTGGCAACATCGGTGTTACGATCACGTTTCCTATAAGGAGGACTATAAAGGTTGCACTCACATTGACATACACTGCTGATTGTTTACTTGTGTTTACCCGCCTTGTCTCGCCTCTCCTCACCATGCCTTGCCTTTTTGTTTTTGATCTTGGACTGTTTACCTGAGTGTTTCTGAGTGTTTTGCTCTCTGCCCTGACCTTTGCATGTTTGTTGGATTACTCTTTTGGGTTGCCTCAGATTTAACTGTCTGCTGGTATTGGGCCCTGCCTGTTTTTCATTAAAGCCTGCATTTGGATCCACATTTCCGTTGTCATGTCGCATCATTACAATCGGCCAGTATTTGATAAACAGCATTTTAAATATTAATCAATACTGATTAAAAAAAAAAAAAAAAAAACCTGCCAAAAGAAACGGAAAAACAAAACTTGCCCAACAGAAACCAGTATGGTATCATTATATTGTGCATGTATCTTTTTCAAAGCTAATGTTTGTAAATATTATTCAACTTTAGGTGGTTCCTTTAACTAGGGTGACCATATGTCCTCTTTTCCCCAGACATGAGAAAAAAAATGCATCCGGCTGGGATTTCTAAATTGCCTAAAATGTCCGTGATTCGGCTTTTGCTTTCTACAGTCGCCATTCATTGTGTGCGTTTTTGTATTAAAGCCTTGCGTGGGACTGTTTTCATAATCCTGCTCCCGCACACATTCTAATATTGAATATAATTTTCAATATGCGGAGTATTTAATTCACTTTGGATGCAGCTCGTGTTGGATGGAGGGTTGCCAAATCTGCCTTTTTTTCCATGGAGCTGTGGTAGATAAAAGTTTTGTGAAGGATGGCCAATGTGGTAGGATGCCTTTTGGCTGTGTTTATGATCAATCTACATAACAGTGACTGTCAAATATGTAGTTTAACCCTAACTATTTTTATGACATATCCAAAATTTCTCTTGAAAATATGTTCTCGTCTAAACTTTGTTTCCTTTAGGCACAGCTGCAAAAATGACCTGTTTAACTGTTCAGGTCACAGAGATGGTGGAAATTTTACAAGCATTGTAAGTGTAGCTCAGGGAGAAATTACAAAAATAAAAAATGTACATAACCCATTTAACTCTTAGGGTTAGAGGGTCATCCAAATCCATTAAAGTATGTAATAGCAAGCACCTAAGCAACCAATACTCGAAACATAAATATGTACTAAGCAGCCACTAGGCCATCATAAAATGCAAATCCGCTCCGAAAAACAGAATTTTAGCACCTAATAGAAATAAGGAATCAGGCACATAGTAACATCTGAACTGGCAGATAGTGACTGTAGGGGAATGACTTTCAACCTTGCCTTCCCAGTACCCTAAAATTGTGTTCCTGAGGTGTACATATCAGTGCGTATTTGCAGCTCCCCTACTGGTTATGTCCACAGGTTGTGTGTTTTCAGAGTGAGCGGAGAGGATGTTTTCAGCCCAGAGCTGAGAGCGTGCAAATCCGCCATCACTGGAGACATCAGTCTGGCTTGCTGAGCTGAGGGAAGACCATTGGGATCTCTCTCTCTCTCACTCAGCTTCTCTTCCCTCTCCACAGTCGAGAGAAGAACTGACACTCATCTCGTCCCACACTGGGAGGATTCAAAGGAGCAGTCATCCAGCAAATGAAATGCAGAGAGAGCTCAGTGGAGAGCAGGGGGACCAATCCTATCACCATCCACCTTTCGGAAACTGTTAATTGCAGAGGCCGGGATAAAAACCTTGCCAAACTGTGACCGACAAAATTAAATGATCCTTGTACATCTAATATTTGACTGTACTATGTCAACATTGCTTGACTACAGCTAGCGCAAACACTGGTGCTGAGTAAAACAAGAATTAATCTTGACCATTAGATCTGCTGTGATAATGAAAAACCATAATCAAGATTAAAAAATATATATATATTGTGCTGCATTCTGTCCCTTTCTTTAACAGTGTTTCATTTTCGCCCCTCCTAAAAAAATCCAAAATGAACATTCAAATCAGTCAAAACGTGACTGTCACAAAATGCAGCTGGGACAAAATCTGATGTGTATCAGTATACTGCATCTATACATTCAGTCTTAAATTGACAGCAGCCGAATCTACCTGCTGCAATCTATGTTATTAATCAAACAAAAGAAAAAGGGAAAATCACTTACTGCTCTTGACTGAATGAGTTTTGTAGCTTTAAAACATCTATTCTGTCTTTTATTTTACATTTGACTACTTAATTAACCGTTCAGAAAGATAACCTGTTACTGTTCGACAAGCCATGGCGCTCTCACGCCACACATCATGAAATACATCACGGAGCAAAGAGGAAACTAACAACTTACCGACAGACAAGACAGAGCATGTTACTTCTGGTATGAAGCAAAGTCTTAGTTTTCAAATTGTCATTTTTTAAGAAATTCAGACAATAAATATAGTTTTGTGTCTGTTTAATGTGTCATGGCAGATCACTGTATTGCCTTAGTTCAAACGGCACATGAACGGATCATCTTTTCAAATTTACTTAAAAGCACGCAATAAACATGAGTGAACATCAAAAGGTATTTTATTTCAACTGCTGAAAGACATCAATACACATCATTTTCAAATTCAAGTCCACTAAAGTTAATCTACTCTCCTGTCTGGTTTGTTTGTTGGACAAAATGGCGGATTCTGTGTTATGATTGGTCAGATCTCCTGTCAGTAAAACTCCCTGCGAAGGGTCAATTTCTATAGCAGGCTATTAGCTAAATACTCTACTGCTAAATAGACATACAAACCTTAAAGCAATGATTATTTCATTTGTATCTTTTTATTATTATTATTATTATTATTATATTTGTCCTGTTGTTTTGTAATTTGCTTCTTTGAATGTATTACTGATTTTTTTACATGTCTTCAACCATTCTTAAATACTTTTTTCACTTACATTAGTAGGCCTAGTATTCTGTTGTGGTATAAAAATTTGTATCAAAATATGCATTTTTTTTTTAAATTAAAAAACAAAATTGGATTTCATAGCAACCTTATTTCCAGCAAAAAAAAAAAAAAAAAAAAAAGACGTATAATGCAAACAAATGCTCATATCATGATTTTTTGTCATATTGCCCACTTCTAATTGTGTTAAATAACTGATTGAATGAATGAATAAATGAATGAAAGAATGACTTTTTGAGGCTGCATACAGTGTGCAAAAGTGGTACGTAATAGTGAATGTACCTCATACACATCACATTCAGTCATACACAATCATATAGTGAGGATAAAAAGCGGAAATCCTTGGATGTACAAGTGAATGCTACAGTACTGATGTATCTTTATGTCGCCTGTCTCAAGTCATAAGATTCAGTCAATCCTCTCAATTACTAAATCCTCAAAGTGGATATGAATCCAAACCTATGTGCAGCTAATGTGCTGTGTAATGAGGAATTATAAGAGCTATGGACTATAAAATCGTTTTCTATCATTCTTAAAGGAACAGTTTGCTGAAAAATGAACATTCTGTCATTATTAACTCACCCTCCTGTCATTCCAACCCCTTTTTTCTGTTGAAATCTTTTTCATTGTATGACGGTCTGTACCAACCAAGGGCTGTCAAGCTTCAAAATGACAAAGAATTTCATCGTTTTGTTTAAACTATATTTCAAGACTTGATATCATACCTGTTTTAACATGATTTGCATGTTTTAAAGTGTTTTAAAGTTTAAATACACACAAACATGAATGGGGCAAAGATAGCATAATGTGAATGCTTTAAAGTTTTTTCAGAAGAAATTTTGACTCCACATGGATAGACTGCTTTTTTGTCCTTGAGTTTTACAGCCCCTGGTCATCATTGTATGGAACAGAACAGCGTGAACATCTCCTTTGGTGTTTTACAGTGAAGAAAGTCCTACGAGATTGAAATGAAATGAGGGTGAGAAGATGACAGCTGAGTTTTTTTTGTTCATATCTCTTTAAGTTCTGTGAAACAGTAGAATGCACTGGCACACATCTCTTAGCATTTCAAAGAATCCAGCTGGGTTTAAAAGCATTTTAAACAGTATTTCATAATTCTATTTGCGTCCGTGTGCGGTTCTTCCAAACTGAGGCCTTCCAGTATCTTCAAACCACATTAGCAGGCTGTACGTTCTCTAACATGCTCTTGAGAATTGTTTCCTTTGAACTGGCAAGTCTGAATTTGGGGCAGTATAATATGCATTCTTTCTATACTGTCAGCCAGACATCACGGATGTAATGATGGACTTTTTAATCCACCCACATAATCCGACGGCAAACAAAACAATAAGCAGTACTTGGCATCTACTTTAAAGATTAAAACCCTGCCCATTTTAAAGTCTTAAAGCAGCATAAAAGCATGTGCAGTCCGCCGTCAGTTATACCACCAACTGCTTTCAAGCAGATTCATGCGCTTTGCTCTCATCTTTGACCTTACTGTCCTGAAAAATTCGCACATGCTGAAATTACACATTGCTTTCACACTGACATCCACCGATCTGGTGCAGAAACCCAAATTCAGAGCTGAATGAAATAGACCTCCCAGACATCTATTGAGGCTCAGACACTTAAACAGTACTTGAAAAGACATGCGCTGAATTCTGATCCTCCGCACTTGAGTCATACAGTCTGAAACAAAAGTTGAAACCACATTCATTAAACCACTAGCTATGATACTGGAATTTTTGTGGAATGTATGCACTTTTTTAGATAGAGAGAAAGAGGGAGAGAAAGAAAATGATATATTGATATAAGAAATAAGACAGTTTAAAATTTCAGTATTATCATATTTTTTATTAAACAGCACTACTACATCTAAGGTGTGGTTTAAAATAAAATAAAATAAAATAAAAATTGAATATCTGGAATCCGAGGGTGCAAAAAAAATCAAAATATTGACAAAATCTCCTTCAAAGTTGTACAGATGTAGTTCTTAGCAATGCATATTACTAATCCAAAATAAAGTTTTGATATATTTATGGTAGGTGATTTACAAAATATCTTCATGGACAACAATCTTTCCTAATATCCTAATGATTTTTGGCATAAAAGAAAAATCGATAATTTTGACCCAACGTATCGTTGGCTATTGCTACAAATACACCCTTGCTACTATGACTGGTTTTGTGGTCCATGGTCACATATATAAAATGTGGTTCAGTAGAACAAGAATTAATAAACATATGACAAACATTTTAAAATTATAGTAGACATATAATAATATAGAGTATCTCACATTTCAGCAACATTTTTAGTATATCTTCTTAAGGAACGATACTATAGAAATTAAACTTGGATATATTTTAGAGTAGTCAATGTGCAGCTTGTAGTGTATATTTACTGTTCCCTGAAAATAACTCAACACACAACCATTATTGTCAAAATAGCTGAGAACAAAAGTGAGTACATCCTAAGTGATAACAGCACTATGTCATTCAACCATGCAAAGCCACATGTCCTATTCATCATGTTCATGTTTTTGCCTGCTTGACAGGACCGTACAAAGTTGTGTAGTTTGTATTAGAGCAGTTAAAATTTGGTGCTTTGAGTATAATTCTCTCATACTGACCACTGGATGTTCAACAAAGCACCTTATGGCAAAGAACTCTCTGAAAATTTGAGAATGAGAATTGTTGTTCTCCTCAAAGATGGCCTAGGTTATGAGAGGTTCAGTAACGACCTGAAACTGAGTTACAGTATTGTGGCCAGGGTCATACAGAGGTTTTCCAAGACGGGTTCCATTCAGAATAGACCTCGCAAGGGTCGATCAACAAAGTTGAGTGCTCTTTCTGTGGTCAGGTGCAGAACCTGGCTTCAAAAAACAGATGCATGAGTGCTGCCAGCATTGCTTTAGATGTTGCAGAAGTAGAAGGTCTGCTTGCCAGTGCTCAGACCATATACTGCACACTGCAACAAGTCGGTTTGCACTGGCGTCATCCAAGAAGGAAGCCTTCAATCTGAAGGTGGCTTACAAGAAAGCCTGCAAACAGTTTGCTGAAGACAACCTGTCCAAGAGCACGAATTACTGGAACCATGTCCTGTGGTCTGATAAGACTAAGATAAACTTGTTTGGCTCAGATGGTGTCCAGCATGTGTGGTGATGCCCTGGTGAGGAGTACCAAGAAAATTGTGTCTCTCCTACAGTCAAGCATGGTGGTGGTAGCATCATGGTCTGGGGCTGCATGAGTGCTGCTGGTACTGGGGAGCTGCGGTTCATTGAGGGAAACATGGATTCCATTATGTACTGTACATTTCTGAAGCAGAACATGATGCCTTCCCTTCAGAAACTGGGCCAAACTGTTTTGCTCAGTTTTTCAACCTGATAATGACCCCAAACTCACCACCAAGATGACAATTACCTTGCTGAGGAAGGTGCAGGTGAAGGTGATCTGACCTGAACCCTATTGAGCACATATGGGGCATCCTCAACCGAAAGTGGAGAAGCACCATGTGTCTAACATCCAGCAGCTCCATGATGTCATTATAGAGGATTTGAAGAGGATCCCAGCAACAACCTGTGCAGCTCTGGTGAATTCCATGCCCAGAATGATTAAGGCAGTGCTAGATAACAATGGTCTGACACAAAATATTGACACTTTGGACACAGTTTTGACAAGTTCACTTAGGGTGTACTCACTTTTGTTGCCAGCTGTTTTGACAATAATGGCTGTATGTTGAGTTATTTTTAGGGGAATATACATAAATATACACCGCTAAACAAGTTGTACACTGACTACTCTAAAATATATCCAAGTTTCATTTCTATAGTATTGTCCCTTGAGAAGATGTACTAAAACGATTGCTGAAATTTGAGGGGTGGACTCACTTTTGTGAGATACTGTATAATATATGTATACAGTATACTGTATTTCACAAAGGCGTTACGACTCTAAGATCATTTAATATTACAAAACATCTGATGTCTGCACCTGTGTCTTTTTCAATAGCAAGAATTATTCAACAATAAAGAGCAAACATGTGTATACGTTGTCACTTACATTTAGTGATACATTTAGTGTCATGGAGAGTCCACATAGAAACAATTTGCTGCCTAGAATTATAAGGTTCTATCTGCATTCTAAGTACTTTTGAGATATTGAGCTTCATTCCTGAATGAATCAGCTGTTTGAATGAATCAAATGAGTGAATGACTCAATGATATTTACTGCCACCCGCTGGCACATTTAGCTTCTTATTTAGAGAGTATATATATATATATATATATATATATATATATATATGGTTACCATGACTTTCTTTATATGAACAAAAAATACTGAGATGTTTCTCAAATTATCTTCTTTTATGTTCCATAGTTTACATTAGGCCATTGCACCCTAACTGTTTGTGTGTAATAAACTTTGTGTTGAATTAAAAAAAACATCTTTCTTTCTAAGGCTACAATTTGTAATGTACACTTGATACTTTCTCATTTAACACAAAAATTAGCTTTAAATAATCTTTTGTATGTATTTTCACAGTCAAATTTATTTTACGATTAATTAAATTAATCTTTTAACTGTCCCCTCAGTGGGACGCCTAAGTTTACTTCACTGTATTACAAACAAATCCTAATGTACTCATGACAAACTATATATCGTTGGAAAGGTCTGAGACTCCTAAATAGATATTTTACTGCTGTTATTTGCTATAAATTATGTAGGAACAGTAATAGATTAATATATGACAAGAGTGCACCTCAAAAACCTCAAAGTCTTTTTCGTTGCCTTTTTCCCTGTCATGTTTTAGAGATCATAATAAATTATATATCAGCTGAAAGCTTAAAACCTCAAAATTCATCCTGTGAAAGCCATTTTAAAATCATTGGACATTGCTTTACCATGGAAATGGTACTTTAAAATTATATTACAAAATGTACTCATTCATGAATTATAATAATTTAAGTTTGGATAGTGCACTTTCACATCTTCGTTCAGAAATGGGGGTGACAGTCAAAGGGTTAATTAATCGACACATCACACAGTTAATTAGATTAAAATTTTTAATTAACTGACAGCCCTAATTATAAGTAAACCTCAACATATTAAATCAACATATTAAAATAAAAATCATTTTAAAAATCCATGTCATGCCCCCTTTAATTTATTAAAACAAATGTCATTATGAAATGAAATTGTTCAAAAAATGTCAACTCCAGCCATCAGAGACCTCCCAAAAAACCTGAGTGCTGGAAGACCAACCCATAGAGAGTCGTCAAAGTAACTCGGCAATCGATCACAGAGTCATTTGGCTTTGTCAACAGCTCTTCTGTGACTTAAAGTGCACAGAGACTACCATAACAGTACATTTTCTATCAGCCCTCGTGTGAACAACAATGGCAGTCACTAGCGGTGGCATCAGACAAGTGGTGTCAAATCTTATTGTAGAAAAATTGCTTTGGGTTTATCAATAACAGATAGAAGAGGGCAGTGAGGGATTTCGCTCCAGTTGAAGCTGATATTGCTAAAGGCAGGTGAGTATCGAACGGCCCGTCTGCCTGAGCCAGGGGTAAATAGTGATTAATGGGCGATGGAGGAAGGTTTCACAAAGAACTGTGCGAGTGCCTGCAATCTGACTCTTCTCTTCAGCCCTGCCCTACTCAAGCTCATGCAACTCTGTCGATTTCAACAAGACAAGGGAATTCAGTAATGGAAGTGAAATGGAAATATCTTTTTTTTTTTTAAATAAAACGGCTCAAACTAACCAAAGATGAGATTAGAGAACACCGCCAATGATTTTATCATTTTCCAAACTAATCTGGTTTATTGATTAGCCGTATCAGCAACTGAATAAGCTTTAAATCTGTCAGAATGGCTTAGGCAGTATTGACTGAACTGGATACCAATTTGGAAAAAAGCTAAGAGAAATATGTCTGCCTGTAGTCAGTGGTTACTATATTTTAAATGCCACCGTTCAATTTTTAACCACAAGACCTCCATTAATCAAAAATGCATTTAAGTACTTTCTATTGTGCTGTTGGCCTAGACAAAACTAGTTTCCACAAAGTCTATCAAAGCAACTGTTGTACACAATTCAAGCTTAAATGATGTTTAATCACAAGAATTTAAAAATAATAACACCAACAGACAAATTTTTCCAAACAGTGATGGTTTTTTTTTTGTAGACGAAGTCTGGTGGCAGAAAATGACAGTTTTCAATTGGCAGTCTATGGAAACCATGGAATAAAAGAATAAAAAAGGTAAATTTGAGTTTATATTTTAAAATTCTGACTTTATTCTCGCAATTCTGAGATTATATCTCACAATTCTGATAAGAAATATCAACTCATCATTCCCTCTTTTGAGTTTTTATACCACACTTCTGATTTTTTTCCCCCTTTAGAATGGACAAACTCGCTATTTTTGAGTTAAATTGAGTTATAAAGCTCAAAATATGAGATAGAAAAAAGCCAGTATTGTGAGATAAAATAAGTTAAATGTTATAGGTTTAAATAGTATTTCATGCTGCAAATGTAGGGATAATACAATATGCTCCCTATGAATTGCACATGTGAATATTATGTAGACCCATTGTTTAAATTAAACATATGCTTTTAAAAAAAAAGAGTAATTAGTCTGTCTGCTTAAACGTCTTTGTTTAGCTTGGTGTTTTTGACAACAGTGTTTTATAAAAATGATTTGCATTCCGAATCTCACATCCAAAAGCACAACCATACATTTTATCTCTTATTCTGTAGATTTTTCCCATTTCACTCCACTTGTTACCAGTGTTTTTCTGCCACCACAATGCGCACACAGCTGCAAATGATGTAACTGTGACGTCTACTCCAAATTGGTCTATAAGACAATGCAAACTCTGTAGGCAGACAGGGAGACCTGCGACACATTTCAGAGTAAGATCATTATTTTTTAAGTCAATGTCTCTAAAAGCTATTGAACATTTTCACCTTTATAACAGAGGGAAACATTTGGTGACAACATGTCCCAGTATGTATAGTATATTCCAGACTTCTACATTTCATAATTTAACATTTTACAATTTAATGGCAACTGAATTCACAATGAACATGAACTGGAAATGACCCAGTGATTAACTGTGTCTTCATCGCAGTAATCTCTTGAATATAAACGGATTAATATTATGTAACTTTTTTAATCTAAAATTGTCACTTGACTTTTGCATGCTGAGTGTCAGTATCTGTTCAAACCCTCTCCCCCATTATATTAGGACTGTTAGGCACAAAATTGCTACAGTACATAAAGTGCAGATTGCAAGTTATGGTCAAGCTTAAAGGTCAAACTCAGTTATAATGCTTAAACTGTTTCTCCATATAACAGATAATCGATTGTAACACTATTAGGAGCTAGAAGAAAATCAAAGCTATTAGTTCAACTATTAATAAAACTGTTAATAAATATTACATTGCATGGGTCAAAATGATTGATTTTTCTTAGGATTTTAAGTAAAGATCATGTTCCATGAAGATATTTTGTAAATTTTCTACCGTAAATATATATAAAACTTAATTTTTGGTTAGTAATATGCATTGCTAAGAACTTCATTTGGACAACTTTAAAGGCAGTTTCCTCAATATTTTAATTTCTTGCACCCTCAGATTCCAGATTTTCAAATAGTTGTATCTTAGCCAAATATTGTCCTATCCTAACAAACCATACAATAATGGAAAGCTTATTTATTCAGCTTTCAGATATGTTATATATATATATATATATATATATAAACATTGACCCTTATCATTGTTTTTTTTTTTTTTTTTTTTTTTTTTTTTTGTGGTCCATGTTCACATAAAGATATAAGAGATACAGATGATATCTCTTTTAAAAAGTGGTTTTAGCTCATGCAGCTTAAACCAGCTAATTACCACCTTAGGGTAGTGAGAAACTTGCTATTTTGTTCCAAAACACAGCTGGATTTTCCAGAAGGACATAGAAATAAGCATCACTCCGTTGGTTACAGACAATTAACTTCACTTGAATACATAAAGTAGAAGCGTTTACCTTGTGCTCAATGATGCTGCTATATCCCTGCAGTGCCGGAGGCGCGCGGGGAGCTCTGGTGGGCTCCACTTTCTCACCTGACGCGCCCTTAGACGCGCTGGATGCTGTAGTATTATTATTGTAGCTGACGCTGTACACGAACAACAGACTGGTGCACATGGTGATCGCTAGAAATACGGCTACTCCATGACGCTGGAAAACACGAGGGCAAAAGTTCAGATCCAACACAGAGCGCAAGGTCATAAATCATCACCAACTCATGCCCTCAGCGCAGTCAATTATAGGATACAAATCACATCTCCATGCTCAAATATTAATTAGATTGGGATTGAGATGGTAAGAACTTGCAGGTTCTTACTAAATGTTGACGCCTAAAACTAAAGCATCAGATCACGCAATAACGGTTTTGCAAATGCAACTTAAGTACAATATTACTGTGTGGGTATCACAGCAAGAATGAAAAAGCTACCTTATTTAAAAGAATGTTATTTATATAATAGTGCCATAGTAAAATAAGAAAACAGTTTGCATTATTTTGCAATGCATAAAGATGCATCGTATTCTTATAAAATGTTTTTAAAAGAATATTTTAAAAAGAAATGCACAAAAGCCATGTTCTTAAAGCAAAATTCCCTGTCCCCCAAAATTAATTTCCGACAAGTTATTATTCAGGAAATGGGGATTAAGGTTTTTTTTTTATTTTTTTTATTGTCTTTAATCTTATATCATTCAGCATGTGAAAGCAACAGAGAGCCGCAGTACTTCAACAACAATGCTGCACAGGAGAGATGCAAGACATTCAAACAGTTTTCTCTTCATTTACCATCGGTGTCTTCATCCTGAAGCCAGCTGGAATATTCCCGGGAATGTGCGCATGAAGATCCACTTTTTTCCCCGATTGTTGCTACTTCATCAGATTATGTCGTCATTAAATTGCCGCGCACCGCTCGCGCTGGGAGATGGCAGTGTGTGTGCTGCGCGCTAGGACTGAACCCATTCTTGAGAGCGGTGAGCAGAGCGCGATGTGACACCGCGCGGTCCTAAAGAGCTTTGGGTTTGACTGTGAACTCTAATTCAGCGTTTAGGACAAATTTATAACCATGAAAATACAATAAGCATATGTTGTAATAGGCTAATATATTTGTACGTAGTTTTATTTTTTCATGTGCGTACAACTGCGGTAGCCTAAAGCTCAATCCAGAACATTTGGTAAAAGCGGCAACTGCCAGTATTCTGCAATATAATTATGTTGCTTTCATATACCTAATTTCATATCTAAATTCCAAATAATTAAAGTCTTCCTGGGGGAAAAAAACCGTCTGCTATTAAATGGTGTAGCTGTTATCTTTGCAGCACAAACAGAAAATGCAGGGTTTAGTTTCAAACACCAGGAGTGAAATGTTACAATTCACCCATAATCTGGGTTAGTTGTAACATACCCTGGGGTAACATATAACATTATGCAACAAGGATTATGACAAAGAAAATGGATTTTGAAAGCTTTTTTTCAACACTGACTTTTCAACGTAATTGGTGTGTATTTGTTACATTAGATTCATGATAATAAAACAAATAATGTGCATGTGTTTAGCATGTTTGTTAATGTCTGACATAGCAATTGGCCATAATAAAACTGAACTTGAACACTTGAACATTTACAGACACCCCTCAGTTTGTCTTTCTATTCCAAGACCTAGGCATACTGAAATACAAAGAACATATAAATAAAACAAAAAAATTGCTTGGAGTAAGTTAACACATTTCGTTGATGTTACAACTAACTCAGAATTTTGCTGTTATAACCAACCCAGAGTTTTGCAGCCATGGCTCACTGTACAGTTAAAAGCCAAAACATTAGCACTAACAACTTGCATGAAAAATATCTACACAGTCACGCAATTTTATTCAACACTGCATAAATAATATTAATAAACTGGTACTAATTATTTATTAATTAATATTAAAATATGAAATTATTAAAAACAATAAATGAATGAAATTTTACTATCAATATTAAATTAAAACTGCCAGTAGATGGTGGCAAGTCACTGTCTTATGAGTGAGTCATTAAGTCATTCCTTCTACAGATTGGTTCAAATGACTGATTCATTCAGAAACTATGCACCCTGTCCCAAATGGCACACTTCGGGCCTGTCCAAATCGGACCCTAAACCTTCCTGGTCTTCCTCTGAGTCTGTATTTTTATGATATGATCGTGCTTTGACTGTTGGGTAGAAGTCTGCTACGGAGCTGGTCTCAGTGCAGGCTCGGCAGAAGTGCAGATCGAGGGTGCATAGCGGCCACAAGGGGGTGCTCACGAGCACCCTTCTTAAAGCTACACTTGAAAATGGAACATCCTACGATCTTGTGGACTTTACGAACATGTGCACGAACAAGTCCTCAAGACTGCAAGTGCACATGAAGTGTGCCATTTGGGACAGGGCTTTCATGCACACCTGCGGTCTTTGCAGATTTACAGTGGCCACCATATGCATGTGTTATTTGAAGATGCACAACAGTTCTGCTGTGGCTTTGTTTGGGCTATTTTCGTACTATTGTTTATCTCATTTGCAATGGTGCAGATATTCAAAAAAAAAAAATATATATAAACATAATTTAACTTTAATGAGTTTAACTACAAAGCAGGGACTGCCATCACAAAAGTAAATTAGGTATAAAAAGTTACTATTTTTTATCTCAAAAATGGTGTTTTTCTTTTCTAACATCTGCTGTGTCTGGCACAGGGTTCTACTTCTTCAAATGTACATTAAGGAACAAACTGAGAATGTGTCAAGTGAATAAGGTGATTTGTAACTTGATTTGTAAAGAAACTGGAAGTGTTACAACTGACCCGTGTTACAACCCCTGGCCTCCCTCTACTGGCATACCTGCAATTTTGAATTCAGTAGGCCTGCTGTCATAGTGTGCAATTATGCAATTAATAACACACTTACAATTTACCTTCCAAGGAAATATTCAACCCATAGCCTTATATTTAGTAAATTTTGTTCTAACTTAAATTAGAATACTTCATAAGACCAATAAAAACAAAAAACAAAAAACAACAACAACAACAAAAAACATTTTTAGTGAATTGTTGGCCTTCTGGAAAGTATGTTCATTTACTGTATATGTACTCAATACTTGGTAGGGGCTCATTTTGCTTTAATTAGTGCCTCAGTTCGGCGTGGCATGGAGGTGATCAGTCTGTGCCACTGCTGAGGTGGTATGGAAGCCCAGGTTTCTTTGCCAGTGGCCTTCAGGTCATCTTCATTTTTTGGTCTCTTGTTTCTCATTTTCCTCTTGACAATACCCCATAGATTCTCTATGGGGTTCAGGTCTGGTGAGTTTGCTGGCCAGTCAAGCACACCAACACCATGATCATTTTTTGGTGCTTCTGGCAGTCTGGGCAGTTGCCAAATCCTGTTGGAAAATGAAACATGCATCTTTAAAAAGCTGGTCAGCAGAAGGAAGCATGAAGTGCTCTAAAATTTCTTGGTAAACGGGTGCAGTGACTTTGGTTTTCAAAAAACACAGTGGACCAACACCAGCAGATGACATTGCACCTCAAATCATCACAGACTTTGGAAACTTAACATTGGACTTCAAGCTACTTGGGCTATGAGCTTCTCCACCCTTCCTCCAGACTCTAGGACCTTGGTTTCCAAAAGAAATACAAAACTTGCTCTCTGAAAAGAGGACTTTGGACCACTGGGCAACAGTCCATTTCTTCTTCTCCTTAGCCAGGTAAGACGCTTCTGACATTGTCTGTGGTTCAGGAGTGGTTTAAAAAAAGGAATACGACAACTGTAGCCAAATTCCTTGACACGTCTGTGTGTGGTGGTTCTTGATGCCTTGACCCCAGCCTCAGTCCATTCCTTGTGAAGTTCACCCAAATTCTTGAATCGATTTTGCTTGACAAGCCTCTCAAGGCTGCGGTTCTCTCGGCTGGTTGTGCATCTTTTTCTTCCACACTTTTTCCTTCCACTCAACTTTCTGTTAACATGCTTGGATACAGCACTCTGTGAACAGCCAGCTTCTTTGGCAATGAATGTTTGTGGCTTACCCTCCTTGTGAAGAGTGTCAATGATTGTCTTCTGGACAACTGTCAGATCAGCAGTCTTCCCCATGATTGTGTAGCCTAGTGAACCGAACTGAGAGACCATTTTAAAGGCTCAGGAAACCTTTGCAGGTGTTTTGAGTTGATTAGCTGATTGGCATGTCACCATATTCTAATTTGTTGAGATAGTGAATTGGTGGGTTTTTGTTAAATGTGAGCCAAAATCATCACAATTAAAAGAACCAAAGACTTAAACTACTTCAGTCGGTGTGCACTGAATTTATTTAATACACAAGTTTCACAATTTGAATCGAATTACTGAAATAAATAAACTTTTCCACAACATTCTAATTTATCGAGATGCACCTGTAATTTTAATCTAACTTCTCAGAATCGTTGATGGTCCCCACTTGATGGGTTTGACCAACAAAAGAACAGAATGTCAAAATTTCAGTTTATGTGAAGCCTTATAACTCTGTTATTGTTAATGGTTTATTCCCTCTTCCCTATCCTCTAAACCAGGGCTATTCAATTGGTGGCCTCAATCGTCTTCATCCAGCCAGAGGGAAGAGTACACCCAGGTTGCACATACACCTAGAATTGTTTTTGCATTAATTTCCACAAGGTGGCGATACTAGGCTGGGCCAGCCGAAAAAGAAAAGAAAAAGAGCCAACAACAACAATCTACAGGGGAATCTATGCTTGTGTGAGGGGGGTCATAAGACATCCAGAACTGTAGTTTAAACGAGTATAAAGTGTTATCAGTCGTAACGTTGTAACGAAATAGCGCTGACACTGGGCAAAGATATCAAATACATAATTTGAAAGTCTGTATGTTCGTTGTACGCATACGCTGAGCCACTTCAGACTGCATGTCAGTAGCGCTTCAATGGACAAAAATACACACAATTATTTCAAAATGTGCAATTTTGGCAAGTGGCCTCATCTTAAATGAAAATCATATGTGCGTCAGATCTGCGTCATGTGTGTCAGGTTTTAAAGAGACAGTGCTGCTTTTAAGGTAAAACCTGCTGCAGTCATTGATGTAAATCAAAGAAAAAAAAAAGAAAGAAAAAGAGAAAAATCTGATTAACTTTTGTAGCTTGAAAAAAACATTTCTATAAAGTTTATGCATATACAACTTATAGTTTATGTGAAAATTGTTTTACGTTCACTTAAATTAAAAGTTTTTATATTTGTCAGACTCTACTAAAGTTTAAATTTATTATTTCACAAGGGCCAATTAAAGTAGGGCAGTAGCATCATATAACAAACTGAAGACAAACATAATACATCACATAGACAATACAAAAAGAAGAAGGAAAAAAAAATTAATAAAGAACAAAAGAGAATTTATATCTATTAGATGAACATTTAATGTTTCTAAATCTTCTTCCAGAGTGCAGTACTTTAAAGTACACCTTCAAGAGGTGAGAGTCATTTTTTTATGTTAAAAGTTATTGCTTTTAGTTGTACTGTAATGGTAAATAGCTATAATTTTTTAGCTAAAATTGAGGGGAAAATTTATTTATTAGAGGCACCAGTAGCAGTATTGGTGTCAATGATATCTGGTCTTTATTAATAATAGGCTACTTAGGAAAAATAAGCCATTAAACATTTAAAATATACCATCTTTATGTTGTGTCTACATTAATTTGGAGGTTCAGTGTGAAATTATGACAATATAAATATATTAATATGTGATTAATTGCAATTAATTACTGAAAAATGTGCAAGTAATTAGTTAATTTTTTAATCAACTGACAGAGAGCACTACTGTTAACATTTTATAGATGTTGGTAAAATTTGTTGAATATGCATTTCAAATTAATTTAAAATTTTATAGGCCCTCCAGAACTCTTTTTTTTTTTTTTTCTTTTCATTTATTGTAGAGCTGTCAGGCAATTCAAAATTTTAATCTAATTATTTACATGGTGTGCCAACTAATTAATCGCATATCAATTTTGGCTGAGAAATTACCCCCAAAAGATAATTTAAAGTCATCATTGTGTTTGCACTGAGTAGACTTTAAAAAAAGTAGCTTTAGAAAGAAACATTTTTATTCAAAACTGCATAGACCTAAATGATGATAATAAACTAGTATTAATTATTTATATATTAATATTAAAACATGAAATGATTAAAAACAATAAATACATTTAATGTTACTATCAACTCACCACAGCACAGGAAGGGGTCGACCTCCTTTTATCTCCACCAACTCATTTGGGAAGCTGACCAACTGATGCTGACCAACCATGAGGTTGACCCCCAAGAGGGCCAGCACCAAACACCACCCAGACTAACCGGTTCACACCGGCTCTCAGCACAACCCAAGTCAGCAATCCCACGTGAAGCTGAACTGAACCCCATCCTTCACCCACCGAGCAAGCCTTCATTATTGATCTTCACTGTGAGTGAGAGAAAGAAAGCAGCATCTCACTATGGTAAGAATGTTTCAATTGGGCAAAGATTGAGTGTGAGTGTCACACCACCTGGGGCTGTGGGTCATTCCCATATAATATATGGTGTGGAGGAACACCACCCAACATCACCCAACACCATCCAAAACAGCAATCCTGTGAGAATCTGAACACAGAGACCCATCTGTCACCTGCTGAGGTGCTTCACTGAGCCCTGTGATGAGTCAAGCTGCACTGACACGATTAAAACATCGAAGATCAAACCTCTGAGTTGTTGGGCTCTAATAGGCGTTCCTGCTCAGTTGCAGTATACAACTGTATCAGCCGGTGGATCACTTTCTGTACTACCATCGGTAGCAGACACATCACTTGTATTATTATTTTATTTATTATCATTATCATTTTAATAGTTATTTTTATATTAACCTTATTTAATTTGCAGAAGTAGGCTATTTCCTGTGAATTAAATAGCTAGAAGAATAACAAAGTGCAGTAAATGGTAAAACTGCTTGCATTATAAACCGGTGTGTTTATAATTATAAATTATTACAATACATTAAAATGATTAAAAAAATATATACTAGTTCAGAATATCAAGCAGCATAACATTGTAACAATGTTTTGTACAGTTAAAAGTAACTGAAATATTATTTAATTATATACATTTAATAATAATATTAAGCTTATTGCTTTTATTATATATATATATTATTTTTGTTCGTTTGTTTCATAGATGTATTATTATTATAATACAGAATTCCTATCAGTCTGTCACAAACACGGCCTCTGTGGCTCCCTCTAACCGCCGCCAGCGGGAACCCTCACCGGACTTTTAGTTCACTACATTTCCCATCGCCCCGTACCTGGGTCGCCCACTTCCGGTTCCGGGTCAGCCGGGCTCACTTCCCCTCGTTGGCCATTTTAGGAGCGTCCTGCCGACATCTCCTCGCGAAGTTTTGTTTAGTCATGCTAGCAATCCTGAGCGTTCTTTTCACGGACTGCCTACCCGTTGCCAACCGGACTGTTTGTCGTGTGTGTGAACCTTTGCTGCCTGCCTTTTGTGGACCCTCGTTTGTTTATCGGATTAACCCCTTTGATCGCCACCTGCCCCGAACTTTTGCACAGACTTTCGTTTACCCTTTTGGTTTGTCTTCACCACACCAGTCTGCCGTTGTAGAACCTCGCCTGTTTACACTGCCTGTTCCAATAAAGCTGCTGCAAATGACTACGTCACAGAAAACTTCGCCATCTACGGATCCAGCAACAGTCGACCAGATCACATCGGAGCTATCTGCTCAAGCCACGGTCCTGACGATTCACCAACAGCAATTGGACCGGCTCACCAATCTCACGGAGCAGCTAGTTCGGGCATTACAAGGTCTGCAGGTAACCGCCCCACCCGCCGCACCTCCCGTGACCACGCCACCACCAGGGGCCCAAGCGGTTACCGCCAGCCCACGTCTTGCCTTCCCGGAGAAGCTTGACGGTACGTCAGCAAAATGTAAGGGGTTCCTTCTTCAGTGCACTCTCTTTGTGAACCAGCAGCCACATTTATATCCCACTGATGAAAGCAAGATCGCCTTCGTGTGTTCCCTCCTCTCCGGGAGAGCATTAGACTGGCCACTGCCGTCTGGAGTCTGGACCGGCCCGCCTTTCCGTCGTTCGCCACTTTCCTCCAACGCTTTAAGGAGGTTTTCCAACCCAGCTCCGAGAGCGGAGAGGCGGGGGAGCAGATCGTCAAGTTGCGACAGGGCCGACGGACCGCAGCGGACTATGCTCTTGACTTCCGCATGCTCGCGGCTCAGAGCTGATGGAACGATGGGCCCCTCAAGCTCCACTACCGCAGAGGTCTACATCCAGATCTTCAGGTGGAGCTGGCCTGTAGAGATGAGGGTCTCACCTTGGATCAGTACATCGATCTCTCCATCCAGATCAATAATGTTATGCGAGCCCGTAAGTCCAGTCGACCTTTCACTTCCATGCCCTTAACCTTGCCTGCCGCCGAGGCAGCCCCCAAACCCATGCAATTGGGAGCCACCAAACTGACCGTGGAGGAGAGGGAGAGATGGCTACGAGGCAACCTGTGCCTTTATTGTGGTCTAGCAGGACACATCAGGGCCAACTGTCCCACCTGGCCACCCCGCCCGCCCACCTCGGTGAGTAATGTCGGATCTCATCTGAATCGTTGTGAAATACCTGTGACACAAATAACTGAGGGCATTCCAGTTAGAACCACCGCCTTGATTGATTCCGGCTCTGCCGGGAATTTCATTGACTCTGATTTTGCCGTCACTAACCGTCTACCCATCCTCTCTTGTGCCCCTCCTGTGGCAGTGGCCGCCCTCGACAGGCGACCGCTAGGCTCCGGGCGGATCGACCACACCACCAACGACCTGACTCTCCTCATCGAACCCTCTCATCAGGAGACCATCTGCTTCTTTATCATCTCTTCACCACAGTCACCTCTCATCCTGGGCTATCCCTGGCTCAACCAGCACGAACCGACCATTTCCTGGGCACAGGGCACCATCACCCACTGGTCTTCCCACTGCCGGTAGCACTGCACTCAACCAGCCACCAGGTCTTCCGCCTCCCCTACACATCTCACACCCAGTAATACTATACCCGTTGAGTATCAGGATCTGATCGAGGCCTTCAGCCAGACCAGGGCCACCCAACTGCCACCTCACCGTCCAGGAGACTGCGCCATTGACCTCATTCCGGGATCTTCTCTACCCAGGGGACGCGTCTACCCACTCTCCCAGCCCGAGTCCGAGGCTATGAATACCTACATCCAGGAGGAACTAGCCAAGGGTTTTATCCATCCCTCCACCTCGCCCCTTCGGCTGGATTCTTCTTTGTCAAGAAGAAGGACGGAGGCCTACGTCCCTGCATCGACTACCGCGCACTCAACGACATAACCATCAAGTATCGTTACCCACTCCCACTCGTTCCCCCAGCCTTGGAACAGCTACGAACGGCCAAGATCTACACAAAATTGGACTTACGTTCTGCTTACAACCTCATCAGAATTCGTGAGGGGGACGAATGGAAGACGGCCTTCTCAACCGCTTCAGGCCACTATGAATACTGGGTAATGCCCTTTGGGCTGGCCAACAGTCCCTTCTTCTTTCAGGCCTTCGTCAACGAGGTGTTCCGGGACATGTTGAACCGCTGGGTGATCATCTACATCGACGACATCCTCATCTATTCCAGCTCTTACGCCGAACACGTCCAGCATGTCAGAGCAGTCCTCCAGTGTCTCATTAAGCATCAGCTCTACGGCAAGGAAGAGAAATGCGAGTTCCATCAGGAGAAGATAGCCTTCCTTGGCTATATCATCAGCCCCGAGGGAGTCGCTATGGACGAGAGGAAGGTCAACGCAGTTCGTAACTGGCCACGCCCCACGACCCTCAAGGAGCTCCAGCATTTCCTGGGGTTTGCCAACTTCTACCGTCACTTCATCCGGGGTTTCAGCACTGTGGCCGCCCCTCTCTCGTCTATGGTCAACAGGGGCAACTCCCGTCTAACCTGGTCACCACCTGCCATCCAGGCCTTCTTCGACCTCCGACAGAGGTTCACGACGGCTCCCATCCTTCATCACCCGGACCCCGACATACCTTTCCTCATGGAGGTGGACGCTCCCAGTACTGGCGTTGGGGCGGTGCTTTTGCAGCGACAGGGCCAGCCCCCCAAGACCTACCCCTGCACTTACTTCTCCCACAAGCTGACCCCAGCCGAGAGGAATTATGACGTGGGTAACCAGGAGTTGCTGGCGATCAAACTTGCTCTTGAGGAGTGGCGGCACTGGCTCGAGGGCGCCCAACATCCGTTCACCGTGCTAACGGACCACAAGAATCTGGAGTAGAATAGGAGCGTCCTGCCGGCGTCTCCTCGTGAAGTTTTGTTTAGTCATGCTAGCAATCCTGAGCGTTCTTTTCACGGACTGCCTACCCGTTGCCAACCGGACTGATTGTCGTGTGTGTGAACCTTTGCTGCCTGCCTTTTGTCGACCCTCGTTTGTTTATCGGATTAACCCCTTTGATCGCCGCCTGCCCCGACCTTTTGCACAGAATTTCGTTTACCCTTTTGGTTTGTCCTCACCACACCAGTCTGCCGTTGTAGAACCTCGCCTGTTTACACTGCCTGTTCCAATAAAGCTGTTGCAAATGGATCCAACGTCTCCGGATGTGTCAATGACTACGTCACAAGTCACCTGCTGTGAAGACTGAAGGTGCATTTTCGGTCTTTTCGGTAAACAAAGCAATTTAATCATTTAAATTTTAATCTGTCTCCATTTTATTATGACCTTGAATTTAGGCTGTCAAACAAATTGGATGTTTGCTCAATAATGCCCAATTTTTATGATCCTGACACTTGATTATTCTAGTTAAGTCTTTACTTTATATTTACTCATTCATTAGGCATCTACGATGCTCAGAGTGTCTCACGTTGGCCGTTTTATGTGGACCTCATGATTACAAACTCACCAGTCTGATCATTATTATTATGAGGTTATGACTAATACTATTTAATTAAACCTTTCTTTAAATAGTAGTTCTTTTTAGCCCACTACAGTCACCTATGTACAACTTAGTTAAAGGGGTCATCAGATGCAAAACTCACTTTTACATGTTGTTTGAACATAAATGTGTATTGGCAGTGTGTGTACACAACCACCCTATAATGATAAAAATCCAAACTTTTTAAAGTAATATCCCCTTTTTCAAATCAAGCCATTCTCAGCATCTTGTCTATGTGATGTCACACGGACCAAGGCCACTCCCATGATAGTTGATTGACACGGCCGTTTTACCTTAGACCCGCCCTGAGTGAGCAAAACTCAGCTAAAGTAAACAGAACGGCTCGTCACCCCACAGAAGAGAGGGGTGGGGTGAGCAGAGCTCATTAGCATTTAAAGGCAAATGCAACAAAACGGCTCGCTTTGAAAAGGGATGATTTTGACACACTCTAAAAAATATTGGGTTAAAACAACCTAGCGCTGGGTGAAATGTGGACAAACCCAGCGACTGGGTTGTTTTAACCCAGCGGTCAGGTTAAATGTTTAACCCAGCCTTCTGAGTAGTTTTATTTAACTGAACTATTGCTTCAAACTTACTGTATTTCTTGCATAAAATGAACCCAAAATAGGTTGGAAATTAATTTAATTAATTTATTAATATGTTCAATAAATAAACATTTATTAATATTGAATAAATAACATTTAAATAAACATTTTTTGAATTGCTTATTTATAAATGTTCACCTTTTGATTATTGCTGATGCCTCTAGTAATTAGGTGTCTGATTTTTAATTTATAACCTATTTTGGGTTAATTTTAACCCAGCCATATAATAATTTTTAAACAATAACTGAGTTAAATAAAACTACCCAGAAGGCAGGGTTAAACATTCAACTTAACGGCTGGGTCACAACAACCCAATTGCTGGTTATTCTCTATGGGGTATTGTCAAGAGGATAATGAGAAACAAGAGACCTAAAAATGCAGGCCACTGTCAAAGAAACCTGGGCTTCCATACCACCTCAGCAGTGCCACAGACTGATCACCTCCATGCTACATCGAATTGAGGCAGTAATTAAAGCAAAAGGAGCCCTTACCAAGTATTAAGTACATACACAGTATATGAACATACTTTCCAGAAGGCCAATAATTCACTAAAAATGTTTTTTTTTTTTAATTATTATTATTATTGGTCTTATGAAGTATTCTGATTTGTTGAGTGAATTGGTGGGTTTTTGTTAAATGTGAGCCAAAATCATCACAATTAAAAGCTGGGTCAATTTTGAATTTATTTAATACACGAGTTTCACAATTTGAGTTGAATTACTGAAATAAATGAACTTTTCCATGACATTCTAATTTATTGAGACGCACCTGTATGTACTTAGCCATGGACGCAGATTTGCGGAAACACACCCCTTGACTTAATCTACCTAAGAAAATAATTTTAAAAGACAATATATTTATAAATTCCTAAATTCATCAGAAAATAAATTAATGAAAGACACTGGGAAATGGCACAACGTCTACAGTAAGCAAACTGGTATTTCTAAAATCATAGGATCTGTATCATCTTTTAGTGTACTTCTTCAATCTTCTAAGATTGTAAGATTTTACCAGTCACAGTGAGTCCATTCAAATGATGCCAAACATGACTGTGAATATCACTTACATTCATGTAGAACATTATATTATGCTGTTCACCATGAGTGAGCTGAGTGAGTGAAGGGTAAGAAATAGATGAAAAGGAACAACATACAGGTGAAAAAAGGAGTTTTTCCTGCATCTTAATGAGATGTGGAAACAGATGCCTGTATGTTAATGCACATGTGTTTGCATTCTCAAAAGATCAAAGTGCCTGAGGTTCTTCATGTCCTACAACATCCATAACAAAGGTCATATATTTATTATAATTATAGTAGAGAGCACCAGCTATTATTATAGCAATTTGTTATAGCAATTATTATAAACCACACTCTAAGCTTGCAGTAGATAATAATTATAATCATTTACAATTTACATTTATCCTTACCATAAGTTTGGCTTGTATTAAATTGGTATGAAAGAAAGAAAGAAAGAAAGAAAGAAAGAAAGAAAGAAAGAAAGAAAAGAAAGAAAGAAATTACACATTATACGTCTAATTATTTCTGAAAAGTTGAACCCGAGGTTTTATGACAGTCAGTAACTGTTGGTGAAAACTACAGACATGAGTGGGTAGTTCCATAAATAAATCTGTCACACAACTCCCATGATGTTTTTCTTTTTTATATATACATCCAGATAAAGCTCTTTACAAAATGAATATGTCATGACAGACAGGTTAAAGATTTGCATCCAGGTGTTCCAATTATTGTATAATGAACTGTTACCATGCAAAACTCACTTTACGTAAACTTCCCAGACTCAGTTCCCTCGTGCCCCCACTATTTCCACCACTATCTTATTGAAAAGTTCTTGAGTTCCCGACCATAAGTTGCAAAGTGGATCAGACTTTATGCCGTTAGCCAAAAGTCTGCCTCTGGGAGACTACCTATAATCCAGAATCCTACTGACAGAACACCATTTTCCCCTAAGCAGTTAACTGCTCCAGCTGAACTGCAACCTTAATCAATGTTCTGTACACCAATTTAGATAAAAATCCTAACGTACTAATGTAATGTTTTCAAAGCTTATTTAAAAGAAGGTCAGATTGGTCCTCTGACACATCTGATGCTAAAATGAAGAGGTGTGTGCAAGACTGTTCGTTTTAGATCCTCGTTGATATTAATTTCTGTGAGGACCACTATGCTGAATGAGTTTGCCAAAGCACACACCATGCACACACTGTGTGTGCTCACCTCATTACATTTGCTGCCAAAAGGCACATGTGTGGATGTTGCTATGACAGCCACATTAGGAGAGAGGGAGAGAGAATGTGAGGAAGAGGCACAGCGACTGATTTGCTATATGTCGTGAGATGCATAAGATCATGCATATTTTATAATTCTTTCATATTTCAAGTCCCTTTTAGAAGTCGTAAAATACAGCTTGGCTTAGTGACACATATACAATGCTGTGGGATGTTTGTCCAAAAGAAGTAAATGGCAGAAAACACAAACAACTAATATATACTGTGTATGAATTTTATGCGAATCCTGCTTATTTTAGATATTGTGGTTTTGGCCAAAAATCTCATGGTCACGGCTAATCTAAAAGCTAAATTTGAAAAGCAGCATTTTTCGCCTCCAGTAAACAGAACAATGGTGATATTGCTTTAATGCAAATTCAGTAAACAAGAAGTTTTGAAAAACATTTTAAAACAATTTTGGCAGTTAAGACTGGAATACATTACACCACCAGATTTTAAAACACTAGGCATCATACCCTTTTCAACTTTGTAAATGGTTACAGAGAAAAACTCGGCATCATACACTAACCGACCGAGGATCACACACTACTAGACATTTAAGTCATTCCAAATACAACAAGCTCACGCAGAAACATGTGCCTTTTTGCTAGTAGATGCATGACAAATGTAAACAATAAGCTTTCTGAAATCAGTTCAAAATATCAAAATACAAAGATAGAAAAAAAACAGAGCATCATACATTAAATGAATGAGGATCACACATTACACTAAAAAATGCTAGGTTTAGCCTGTTGGGTTATTTTATTGGGTTGTTTTTATTATTTTTACCCAGGTGCTGAGTTACTTTTTTTTTTTTTTTACCCAAATGCTAAGTTCAACTTGTTGGATTAATATTTTTTACCCAGGTGCTGGGTAGTTTCTCTGTAACTAAGTTGCTGGATCATTTTTAACGCAGGCTCACCAATTTTGTACACTTCTTCCATGAAATAAAGGTTTGTATGAATTTAATTTCATTTATAAAGTTTTACTGTGCTGTAAATTGCATATTTTATGCAATGCAACATATGGACTAGATGTCAGTCAGCTGCATCATCAGCGTTTATTTCGAAGGATGTCTAAAATGCTTGTTAATTGAGTTTAAAGGTATGTAATATTGTAAACTATGCTGTGTTTACCCAAATTTAATTTCTCTTGTATTTTGTCCATGTGTGTCCATCTTTTGATTATTGCTGTTGCGTCTAGTAATTCTGTGTGTGTTTTTATAAGTTCCAGTCCATTTTAAACTAGCAATATAATAATTTTGAAACAATAGTTTACTTAAATAAAATAACCCAGCGTGTTTGGTAAAACATTTAAAGGGGTCATCGGATGCCCATTTTCCACAAGTTGATATGATTCTTTAGGGTCTTAATGAAAAGTCTCTAATATACTTTGATTAAAAATTCTCAATGGTTTTGTAAAACAACACCCTTTTTACCTTGTCAAAATGAGCTCTGCAAAAATCATCTCATTCTAAGGGGTTGTTCCTTTAAATGCAAATGAGCTCTGCTCACCCCGCCCCCTCTTCTCTCTGTGGAAAGACGGTCTTGTTTACATTAGCCGTGTTTAGCTGCTAAACTTCCTAACTACCATGTTATAAGGAAAGGCGATCGCAAAGATTCATAAAAAACCCTTATACTCACTTTTGCTGTAAGTGCAGGTGGATCATGAATGATTCGCGTGAACATAGACGGATATATGTAGATCGGGAGGCGCATTCCCTTCACAAACAAATGTAATCTTCTTCATCTTCAGCGATTCAGATGTCGGGAGTAAATGACGACCACTACGTTCACTATTACATCCAGCAACACAACACCTCAATCGCTCAGTCGGAGATATTCTTGTCTAACTTACATCCCTGCTCTGGCATCGAAACAAAGAGGGCGGACTGTGACAGCTGATTCGAGGTAAATCGCTCATGTCAGTCAACTATCATGGGAGCGGCCTCTGTCGGTGTGATGACACACACGACAGGCATCTGAGAACGGCTCGATTTGAAAAAGGGAATATTATTTTTAAAGATTAATTAAAAACCACTGCATGGATTTTTATCATTATAGGGTAGATTTGTACATACACTGCCAACACACATTAATGTTCAAACAACATGAAATAGTGAACTTAGCATCCGATGACCCCTTTAACCCTAACCAGCTGAGTCAAAGTAACCCAGCATGTGTTCTGTCCGATATTTACCCAGCGCTGGATTTGCAAAATAACACAAGTTGGGTTGTTGTTGTTTTTTTTTAACCAGAATTTTTTAGAGCCAAACTGTGTTTTTCTGTGCATTGGTTGAGTGAACGATTCAATGATTAAATTACTTTAGCCATAAAGAGAGTCACAATTAAATGCATGTCAATGGAGGAGACCAAGACTACCTGGAACACACAGACAAGAGGAATGATACAGATTCACCTCTATTGTACTGTCAGCACTAACTAAATGATGTTTGACCAAACAACTTTGAAGAACTGTTGTATAGGCTTGTTTATTGTGGAAATACCATATTTAGTTCTAAGAAATATTCATGTTGTCAAATTGTGATGCTGGAAGAGTGTCAGTGTGAAACTTGGTGGCAGACAAGTCTGTTGTTAATGGCAACAAATGATATAATTTTCTTCTTTGGAGACCACTCCAATTTTTTCTTAAATTAGCATCTCTACATGTATAGCAGCCATTCCTTCCCAGTGTCTGTTGAATTTCAACACAGGCACAGCTTCTGCTTAATGAAGTACTGGTTATCTCAACCAAGTCTTATTTAATGAGAAAAAGTATAAAAACATTGTTTGGGTCATCACTATTCTCTTTTTTCTGGACAGCAAAAACAGTGCTAGTAGTACCTCAAAAGTAATTGGAATCAAATAATAACTATTGACCATGACAAAAGAGTTAAAAAGAAAAGCTTTGAGTGAGGAAAAGAAGGGTTCAGTTCTGGCTTTCTGTGATACAGTGAGTCGGGTTGCTTCCATCCTTAAAGGAGAAGTTCACTTCCAGAACAAAAATTTACAGATAATTTACTCACCCCCTTGTCATGTGTTTCTATAAGAAATGATGTTTCTTGAGTAAAACATTTGAGTAATGTTCTCCATATAGTGTACTTAAATGGCGCCACAAAGTTTGAACTTCCAAAACGCAGTTTAAATGCAGCTTTAAATAGCTCTAAATGATCCCAGCCGAGGAAGAAAGGTCTTATCTAGCGAAATGATCAGTCATTTTCAAAACAAATTGACAGTTTATATACTTTTTAACCTCAAATGCACAAATGCGTAGTCTGTGTAACCCGGGTCAATACAGTTAGGGTATATCTCCCGTCTCGTTTTCTTCTTCAACGTCAAAATAAGAACATAAGAACATTGCAGTTGCAGACCTTGGTAATGCAATTGTAATGTAAACAGAGATATGGACAATGATCAGATATTTCTGTTTTTGGGGCTTCGTTAAATAACAGGAAGAAAAAGGACTACAAACAACGCAAAAAATTAAATAAACAGAAGGTGACGACAGGTATAATGTTACCAACAAATGCTGAGGGGATATGCATGCCAACGGATACAGACACAGAAGGTAAAATCTTTCTAAAAAATAACACATTTATTGACAGTATGCATGAGGTATGAACGCAGTGTAACAGCTGTTTACTTGGCTGTTTGTTCAAATGGCGCGCTTTTGCTTAGCACACACATTCTATCAGCACGGTTTGGTTATCTAACCGTGCCGAGAATTCCGGGCCGAGAACGGACTGTAATCGTGCCGTGCCGTACCAGGCTCAGGTGGAAACACAACTGGAACCGTACCTGACCGTTCTAAGAACCGTTCGGCCCGATAGTGGAAAAGCGGCTAATGTTTCCCTACATTGGTTGGGTTTTTCCAGCAGGACAATGCTCCATGCCATACGACTAAGTATATCAAGGCCCAGATCAAGACCCTATCATGGCCAACCCAATCTCCAGACCTGAACCCCACTGAAAACCTTTGGAATGTGATCAAGAGGAAGATGGATGGTCACAAGCCATTAAACAAAGCCAAGCTGTTTGACTTGTTGTGCCAGGAGTGGCATAAAGTCACTCAGCAGCAATGTAAATGACTGGCGGAGAGCATGCCAAGATGCATGAAAGCTGTGATTGAAAATCAGGGTTGTTCCACCAAACACTGATTTCTGAACTCTTAAGTTAAAACATTAGTATTGTGTTATTTAAAAATTAAAATGAACTTGTTTTCTCTGCCTTGTTTAAGGTCTGAAAGCACTGCTTGTTTTTTGTTATTTGACCAGTTGCCATTTTTTATTTTTATTTCTTTGCAAAAAAATGCTCTAAACAACAGTATGTTTATTTGGAATTTTGGAGAAATGTTTTCAGTAGTTTATAGAATTAAAACAAAAATGTTCATTTTACTCAAACACATACCTGTAAATTGAATAGAAAAAAATTCACAATATTTACAGACCCTGAATAAATGACAAAAAGGTAGGAACTTTCCAGATGCATTTGATTAAATTTTAGAGAGGAATGCTTGGTGCTTTTATTTGCTTATCACATCTGGCCTGATATTTCGGTATAAAATCATTTATTCCCACTAAGACTAGTTTTACCTCACATATTTATAGCGACATAGATTTTTGACAAGTCATCAACAGACAGATGGTCTGAGCTAGCATATATCAGTGAAATATTAAAGAGAACCAAATTAAAAATCAAGAAGAACATAAAACAGAAAAGTAATAAATTGCACCTGGGTTGGAGCCGGAGTGAGGTTAGCAGGGCACCAAGGCAATAAAATCTAAATGGGAAACGTGAGGCGCAGGCTATTATTTATGTTTCATACAATCTTTTCATTAAAGGAATGGTCATCGCTAAGAAGCTTTTCTGGAAAAGGTAATCAAGAAATGTGTTACCAAGAAACAGTGGGATGTGAGGCTTGTACAGCACAGCATGTGCCTGGATTTCTATAAAGACCTCAAAGGTATCAGAATAGAGATTCAAAAAAGACTTTTTTTGCAACAACAAGCATATTGACATCCATCTACGAGAGACACGTTAAAAGCTTCAACCTTTTTTGTGGTATTATAGCTAGTATTACAGATAATAAGCCCCAATTATGTCAAATAATCATTGATGGGCCTTTTTATGGCCCATTAAAGGATAAGGTTCAAAATGCCAGAAAAGAGCTAGCTTGCAAAATCACACAAGGAAATTTGTCCATATCTTCTTGTAGGTACTAAGAGCCAGACAAATGATGTGAAATAATGATGTGAAACTGCCAGTGATTTTGTCTCCATGTGTTCTCACCTGCACCTAAAATCGCTGCTGAACTCCAGCATACTGAATAGAGCTAATTGGGATCCTTGTGAAACTTGATGATATTCACAGAAATGCAAATGATCCTTTACCTATTTCAGAGCTTAAAGTACTCATGCTCCTTTAATGGGTCTTACATCATAACTCAAAATGAACTTTTTCAGAATATTTCTTTTTAAATAATAAAGGCTTAGAAACTGCAGCTCAAAAGCAGAAACTTAAGGGGAATGATGAAGCCAGAGTCTTAAGAATAACTCATTAACAAAATGTAATGACTATTTAAAGGTTCTGTATGTATTTTTTATTATTATTATTTTTTTTTTTACTGTGTGTAGCATAAAAATACCATAATAGGTTTGCATATTTGGAAATGTATATGTATTTAGGAAAAATGCCAAGTTCATGTTTCTCCGAAAAACAACACTACAGCAGTTAATTGCGTTCTGTATCAGAATGTCTGTTTTTGTTTTAGTCTGTGTGACTCCGGCCGCTCCCAGTTTACCCAATAGTATTCTGATATACCAGGCTGCCAATTAGCAGAAAATCCATTGTACTGAATCCATGGAAGCCAGCAAGCGAAGATTTGCTTTTCTCTCAAAAGTGCAGAGTGTTTTTCAAAGTGGAGTTAATGATTAAATAAGATTCAATTACTAACTTACACATTAAAAACAGCAACAACTAACAGTAACGACTAACTTATCGACAAGAACAACTGATTTACATAAAGCACCTTTAATTGAAATGTATATAAAAATATTTGGCGTGTCTATTAACACTAGATGCAAACAGCCTGCCTTGTTGGCAGAGGCTATTTACACTAACTCCAGCCACAAACGTATGATTGGGCTAGTCAACACTACAAAATATGCCTGTTAAACAACAGTGCCAGTGGTGCAGTTGGTAAAGTGCATACTGTAGTCTTTTCAACATGATTAACCCGGGTTTGAATCCACCTTTTTGGCAAACATTTTTTCTCCCTTTTCATATCATATTGGAAAGGCATTCATTTTCAATAAAAATGAAGCAAACAATCGAAGGGTTGAAAATAAAGTATCGTTTAGGTTTAGGGTAGGTGTAGGGAGGGCTTATTGTCCCAATAAGGCAACATCCATTTAATAATTTAAACGCAAACTGCAAACTGTTTTATAATGTACTACAATACGGTGCAGATAATTGACTCTATTTGCAATAAGTATTATAAGTAGTAGAAAATCCTGCTATTTTAACATAGTGTAAATAGAATCTATTTGCACTTAGCGTAAATAGAACCCATTGCTATTTGCACTTAGTGTAAACAGCATCTATCGTTAAGAAAATATGCTATTTTCACTTATTGTAAATAGCATCAAATTGCTACTTTCATGCTGTGTAAACAGCATCTATTACTATTTGCACTTGTAAATAGCATCTATTGCTAAAAAAAATATATGATATTTTGTAATTTGTAAAAAGCATCTAATCGCTATTTACACTTAGTACAAATAGCCGCTGCCAAAAATATTCCTAATAGAAGCTCTGTTGTGTTCTCTAATGTACAACAACAAAGCATTATCCATCACCTCAACACCTTTCTCTCAAAAGTGCTGAGTGTTTTTCAAAGTTGAGTTAATCATTCAATGATTCAATGACTAACTTACCGATAAAGACAGTAACAACTGAATATATGTCAGTGGAGGATACCGATGTGGCTGGAACACACAGACACGTAGTGTGATGCAAAATGTCAGGAAAAAGTGCCAGTGCTGTTGTACTGTCAGCTAAGGCTGGGCAATATGGCCTAAAAAAAATTCCTGATTTTTTTCACAAAAAATCTGATTTACGATTTAAGTAGTTTTTCCCCCTACTGCTTTCAGCATGTAAATAAACCCTGCCTTTTCCACAGTATATATAGGCACCATATCTTTTGGAATATACACCTAAAGAAGCTCTATAAATATGAGATGGGAGAAAAATATATATTTCAATGCTTTCTCTTGCAGTTATATAATTTATTAAACTGTATATAAATTGCTATTAATATGCGGAGCATTGAAACTACTTTTGAATGCACAATCGCTTTTACTTTCATTTTTGAAATTCGCGATCGCACATGCTCTGTGTACTACAGCGGCAGTACTTGCCACACATTTTACAAGATTAGATGCTTGTCAGTGGTGCTCAGGATCCGCAAATCATTCGCCATCGTCTTCAGTCATCTCTCTTTACTCTGTTTATGTGGTAAGTGAAATTGTATGTACTGTAATAAAACAGGCTACCGCTAACAAGCAGTTAACCATGTACCTTTATTGATTCATGTTATTTTATCAGAACGTGTTATTTGTTTTCAGAGCCTTTCTGAATACAGACACCCCGCAACCAATTCTAAATGACAGATGACACTGTGCCTTTCTTGGGAACGAGTTCTTTTCTTCTCGCTATCATGTTTTTTGAGTATCTCTAATACGGCAAACGCACGGGGAGGAACTACAGGAGCCCAGGGGGGGGAGCGTCAGCAGATGTTAAAGAGAAAACAGATTTTTGTCGAGGCCAACAGCCTTGTACCGTTCCCGATCCCACTCCCTTCTCTCTCTCCCACTTCACTTCCTGTCCATCTCCACTGTCCTATCCAAATAAAAGGCATAAAATATTAAAAAATAAAAAAAGAAGAGAAAATCAATTCAAAGAATTCAAAGAAATCAACGTAAACTACACATTCGAGTTAATCAATAAAATCGATTTATCGCTCAGCCCTACTGTCAGCACTCTTGGAACAATATCTGACCAATCAAATTTGAGGGACTGTATATTTGTTGAATGTGTAAATATCATATTTTACTTGATGTGACATATCTGCAAATGTCAGGATTAGTTCACCCCCCAAAAATTCTGTGATTATTTCTCACCCTCATGTTGTTCCAAACCCGTAAGACCTTTGTTCATCTTTGGAACACAAATGAAGATTTTTTTGATGAAATCCAAGAGCTTTCTGATCCTGCACAGACAGCAACGCAACTACCATGTTCAATGCCCAGAAAGGTAACAAGGGCATTATTAAAATAGTCCACATGACATCTGTGGTTTAACTTTAATTTTAAGAAGCTATGAGAATACTTTTTGTACACAACGAAAGCAAAAATAACGACTTAATTTAACAATTTCTTCTCTTCCGTGTCAACTTTAAAGTGAAATGTCAAGTGAGTGGCGCTAAAACGTGCTTTCAATACATGACCATGACACAATATTAATTACGCTGCTCCATTAAACCTTTTTTTTTTTATTATCCTACTTTAATTACAGCCATATTTTGCTGTGGTTCAGAATTTAAATGTCCAAATATTGTGCAATGAATTGTGCGAAATTAGGCTTTCTTAATCGAAGCTCTGGCCCTGTAAATCACACTTTGTGTGGAAAGAAGTAAACGTTACGAGCCTTGGTAGAAAACATGGCAACGAACAAGTCTGGTCTGAAAAGTAATGGTCCTGTATTTCAACAATAGATGAATATATTTCAATAAAATGAATGTATGAAAGAGGTTATAGACAACAAATACAATATTAATCACTCCTTTCAAGGTTTTCACAATTGTGTTAGATACAGGGTGTGAATGACAGAAACGTAAATTATATTAAAAGAATAATACAAAAAATTAAATATCCATTTTTCTTTAAATTGTATATCTGTTTTTAAAGGACTATGAAAAAAAACTGGAGCTCATAAGTAGGAACCTAAGGGGAATGATTAAGACAATCTAAAACAGAGTTCTAAAAATAATTCATTAACAAAATGCAAAGACTATTTCATGTAAATGTATTAAAAAATATCTGTAATGGAAGCACTGTTGCATTCTCTAATGTACGACAGAGTATCGTCCATCACCTCAATGCGTGCTCCTCAGCAGTGCCATATTTCTGCAGGGAACAGATACCAGAGTGAAAATAGGCCTCCCTCCCATTTGTCACTAGCGTTCGGGTAATGAACGAGGTGGATTGGACGTACTTGCTAATTATATATAGGACAAAGAGCCAGCCAAAGCCTCGAGTCAAGGTCTCAGTGCTACTGCGGCAAGAGCTGTGGCTGATGAAGAAAATGCACTCAAGTCTTAAATTTGTCGTGGCATAAAAGAAATGCATGAAGATGCTCATTATCATCAGGGATGCAATCATCTAGTGGAGAGTCAAGCTGAAATGACATGTGTAGCCATTCTTTAGCTGCTGTAATGAGCTCATTTGGCAAGTCACTGCTGTATTTCTGCACATTTCTCTGTGGCATAAAAAATTCACTCTTTCTTTGGTAATATTGCTGCTGTGCTGATGTTTTTAATGAAGGTTTGCTATAAAAATATACAGAGAGCAGAAATAGATGTTTACTGTATGTTGAAGTCATTCCTAGTGGTGAGGGATACTTGTTTTGTGTTTGTGTGTGTGTGTGTGTGTTGGGTGGGTGTCTGTTTTGCACTCTCTGCTATCTGCTTTTTTCTGCATTGTGTCTCAATAATTGCAAAACTTTGCAAAAATTTCATATTTCAGAGTTTCACTGCTATCTGCTTTTTTTCTGTATTGTATTGTACCCTGAAAAATTAATTTCCTATGAGCACGAAGAGTACAAGGGTAAATATTCATTTTAACCATTTAACCTTCTCCAGTCATGTAATTTTTTTGTGTTCACTTAGCCAGTGAAAAAAATGTCACCAAATTTATTACCATTCCGATGAAGTGAACAAAGATCTCACCAGAGGGTTAAAGGATTAGTTCACTTCCAGAACAAAAAAGTTACAGATAATGTACTCACCCCCTTGTCATCCAAGACGTTCACGTCTTTATTTCTTCAGTCGTAAAGAAGTTATGTTTTTGAGGAAAACATTTCAGGATTTCTCTCTGTGTAATGGACTTCTATGGTTCCCCCAAATGTGAACTTCCAAAATAAAGTTTAAATGTGGCTTCAAAGGGCTCTAAATGATCCCAGCCGAGGAAAAAGGGTCTTATCTAGGGAAATGATTGGTTATTTATTTATTATTATTATTATTATTAGTTTAATTACAATTTATATACTTTTTAAGCTCAAACGCTTGTCTTGTCTATCTCTGTGTGAACAGATTTTCTTACTATAGGCTTTGGTGTGAACTCTATTTTTTTCCGGTCATGACAGCTAGGATTTGTCTAAAAATTCCCCATCTCATTTTCTCCTCCAACTTCAAAATCATCCTACATCACTGCAGAACTACCAACCCAGAGTTTACAAAGTGAACATGCAAAGAAGTTTAAACACCATTTACAAAAAAGGGTAAAAACAGCAATGTGGGATGATTTTGAAGTTGGAGGAGAAAATGAGACGGGAGTTTTTTTAGACGTACCCTAACTCTCATGACCGGAAAAAAACAGTTCACACAGAGCTAGACAAGACGAGCGTTTGAGGTTAAAAAGTATATTGATTTTTTTTTTTTTAAGAAAATAACCAATTGTTTCGCTAGATAAGACCCTTATTCCTCGGTTGGGATCATTTAGAGCCCTTTGAAGCTGCATTTAAACTGCATTTTGGAAGTTCAAATTTGGGGGCACCATAGAAGTCCATTACATGGAGAGAAATCCTGAAATGTTTTCTTCAAAAAACATAATTTCTTCACGCCTGAAGAAAGAAATACATGAACATCTTGGATGACAAGGGGGTAAGTACATTATCTGTACATTTTTGTCCTGGAAGTGAACTAATCCTTTAATATTCGGGGGAAAAAAATATTGATAACGTTCTTAAAATGTACATTTTTAAATAAATGAATAAAAGTGGTGTGACTTTCTAAGAATGTAAATATATTTATGAATTTATGACGTTTTTGTTTGTTTGTAAAAATGCGCTGCTGCAGCATGTTGGAGCCCACAAATGCTTTTTTTTTTTTTTTTTTTTTTTTTTTGATGATGATGATGTTTAGATTCAGTCATATTGGAAAATGTCACCACGTGACATTTTTAATCAGTCAATAAATAGTTTTCCATTATCATGGGTGCTCTTATATAAGCTATTGTCTCATGTGAAAAAAATACATCAGAATTATTTCCTATATGTTTCAGACGTTTACCCTTGTTATCAAAAGGAAGAGTAATGTCCAGATATTGTAGTTTTCTACACTTGTTCCTCTCTGAGTTTGGTTAGAGCTGATGATTGTCCTACGCTCAGTGCAGAGCTTTAATTAAATTGCTCCCTGAGGCATGATGGAGCTGGAATCTAGTTTCAGGGGTGACTACGCTACAGGAGCTCTGAGACTCCCAGCTCTTATGCCTGGCTGACTTATACACACCATCCCTTGTAGACATTTTGCCCTAATCCACATGACACAGAAAGAAAAAAAATCAACTACACCTTGTTTCCCTTTCTATTTTTTCGATAATAATTAGTCTTGATGACAATCCCCGTTAGGGAATTACTATTAGGCTTATAGGCTAAAGATCTGATCTGCTGGTAAATACGAGGCAGCTGTTTTAACAGCCGCTTAATGCAGTTCTTGGTTAGTGATACTTGCCAACATAGTGCTTGCTACATCTTTGGTCGTAGTGTTTAGTAGAGTGGTATCAAATGTCCTTTGTTTCTCTCAGTTTAATAAACTGAATAAAACATGACTGCATTTTCAATAAGTGAATATGGTTAGCAGTTGATAGTCACTGCATTTTATGGTGCATTTTGGGAAGTTTTAGGGAGTATAATAAACAAATCCCTGGGTGGTGCACTTAACTAGTGCAATGGAGGGTTGCTTACCCCATAACTTAAAAAAGTAATTAAATTTAAAAAAAGGACCATAAAAATAGACCATATGACTCTTTCAAGTACGTTAGCTTTGTGTGAGGAACGAACTGAAATCGAAATCGTTTTTCACTGAAATTCTGCTTGTCCAGAGATCTGGTACAGTAATGAAACACTAGAGAATGCCTTTGCTCTTACAAAAGGGAAGTTTATTCCTCTGTGCTTAGTATACTTCTTTAACTAAAAATAAAAGAGTATAGTCTGTCTACTTTTTATGTACTTAACAGAGCTATACTTACTGAGTATACAGAAAAGTTGAAGTACTGTATATCTGGCCAACACTTGATGGTTGACACTTATTTTTTTTTTTTTAATCAAGATATTCTAAAGAAAAGTTTAACTTAATGTTCCAAGTATACTTGCCTTAGTTGTGTTTGCTCTTTTGATTTTTTTTTAAACACATATTGGCTTCTTTTAGAATAAGTTTGGAGTGACAGCATTAACTTATGAAATATTAAACTGAAATTGATCTGTGTTTGTACAGTGCTATTAACCCACAAACTGATAAATATCTAACTGATTCTATTGACAGTTCTTTCATAGTGTGAGTAAACTAACCCTTGGTTTCACAGACAAGACATAAGCCTAGTCCCAGACTAAAATGGTTGTCTGAGCTATTTTAGCTGAAAAAACTTCAGCCGTTTATCAGAAAATATGTCAGTGCCATTGGTTTGTATCAAGATGCACACCAATAACATTTGTTTAAAAGGTACATTTATAAAAGCTACTTAAATGCCCTAATTGAACCTAATCCTGGATTAATCTAAGACCTGTTTGTGAAACCAGGGCTTTAAGTATGATGTTAAGTTGACTTAAAGAAGACTTAGTATACTTTCAGGATACTTCTAACTACTATAATTCATTCAATGTTGTAATTCAGTGTTAAGTCAACTTTTTAACTAGTTAACAAAGTGTATAGGATTACATATAATTACATATTCCAAGGGGTGCTACTATAAAAAAAGAATGTGGGTACAACTTCCTGTCAGGCGGCAGTGGTATTAATGGTATTTTGTGTGCTAATTAGCGAGAGGCTGTGTTTTTCGGATCATTGTTTACTTTGTGAAGTTGCAAACCTTTACGAGAGATGTCGTTATGGTGCTCAGGGACAACAAGTGCTGTTTGAAGCTGTGCTCACACTACGTTAGCAAGTTTGGATCGCTAAATCTTGAATGACTGTTAACTAGTGATGTGATATTTGAACTGAGGCATCAAAGCTTGTGTTAAATGATGTGCCAGATGAAGCCTCGATTCGAGCTTGTGTTGTTAACGTAGAAATCATGAAACCAGTGACAAACGAAGCCTCACTTTCTCTCCGGTCCTGTGCACGATTGACTTTGTGTGTTGATTCGAACCCCCAGATCTTACTTATTAATTTGTATGTTTAAATACCTAGTCATACAAGTAATATGAAAAATACAAATTATTTCAGGAAAATTAAATATTTGCCATATGCACTTAATGTGCACATTATTCTTCTATTACATCATAGATATTTGTGCTAGCATTTAATGCCACAGTTTAATGGGTTAATGAATTTATCAGAGACGGAAAGTTAACAAACAAACACACGTACTGTTAAACATATTTGTTCAGGTAACATGAGTCCATCTGTGGAATGTGTGGTGAATGTTTCCTCTGACGATGTTTCTTTCACAGGCTTTTGGCTGTGTTATTCTTTACTAACCACCAGATCGTGCTGTTTTTGACACACTTGAAGATTTGAATCTTTTCCCAAAACAGTCAAAGGAAAATGTCAGTGTTTCATGAGGCTTCATTTGCCCATGACTACTGTCAGCTGTTGAATGAATGAGCTTGCCCCGCTTGTTTACTCCGAACCAGAAGACACTCCCACTTTTGATGGGAGGCCTCATGGAGCGCATAAAACTTGTGGTTAAATCCACAGCACAGTTACAATAGAAAAACACAATTATTTTGTGGTTGTGGGTGGGTGCTTTAAATATTTTTAACGCGTTAAAATGGAAAAAATAATCGCCTGCATTAACGCACTAATTTTGACACCACTAATTCGAATACTTTCCAACAATGATTGTATGATTTTGAGATCCATCTTTTCACACTGAGGACAACTGAGGGACTCATATGCAACTATTACAGAAGGTTCAAATGCTCACTAATGCTCTAGAAGGAAAAACAATGCATTAAGATCCAGGGCTGTAAACTTTTGAACAAAATTAAGATGTGTACACCTCCCGGCTCTTAATGCATTGTGTTTCCTTCTGAAGCATCAGTGAGCATTTGAACCTTCTGTAATAGCTGCATATGAGTCCCTCAGTTGTCCTCAGTGTGAAAAGATGGATCTCAAAATCATACAGTCATTGCTGGAAAGAGAGTGCAACACAGAGACCATGCTGGACAACATACAGTATAAGAAAAAAAAGAAGAAGATAATTTTCAAATTAAAAATAACAGTATAATTTCTACTTTGTACTTTTGATGTACTTATTAGAGATAACATCTCTGCTTGGGTTGTATTTTTATTTTTGGGTGAAAATCCCTTTAACAAATTTAACTTGACTTCTTTTTTTTTTTATAAGGTTCTATAAGGTTTTCAGGTTTCCAGTGTCTTAGTTTGCTCATCAGCTGCAAAACAAACTTCTGTCTATGACTCCAGGAAAAAGTGACACATTTCAGAAAGCTTGTAGCTTGAAATGTCCCCATGACGAAATATGATGTTATCTGAGTGTTTCTTTGAACTGTTGCCCATTCTCCAGCGAGTCTCAGTCTGCCAGCGTGTTCCTCATTAAAATTTGATTGGAGGCGCTTTGGTCTTTGACTTCAGAGAGAGCTGAGCTGATTGATATTGTGGAAAGGAGGTATTAGTGTGATTAGAACTCCACCACTTAATAGCCTCCATCATTTAAATTGGCACTCATGCAGAAATATGCTTAACTTCTGTCACATTAAGGTTAATGACAATTCATTTAAGCTAAGAAATCTGATTAAAATATCAATTATCAATTACATCATAAAAATACCATGTCATTATTCTTAAGTGTGTGAAAACTGTGCTTATGTTGCCCAATTTTACTTCACTTGAGATGACCAAAACCTACCAATACTAATCAGACTGAAAAGAAAACATCCATCATTTTTAACATTTAGTTATCTAGGATTCAGTGTTGAAGGTAACGCATTATACAAGTGTTGCAAATTACATAATCAGATTACTTTGTTTCAAGTAACTAGTAAAGTAACGCATTACTTTTTTTTCCAAGAAAAATATTAAATGGTCACTTTTCAAATAAGTATAACCAGTTACTTTGTTTTCCTATTTTTGACAGCTCTCTTGTCCCCATGTTGAGAGAAATTGGGAGTAAGTGCAGAAGCATTGTGTGCACTGTGTAAACATGACGCTTCCTGTAGTTCTAGACTAAATGTGAACATACATTTACTCATCTCACTTGTACAAGAACAGATTCAGTATTACTTAAAATATTAAAAAAAAAAATGTTTCATTTGTGTTTCATTGCTGGAGTAAAAGTGTTGAACTTTCTATTGCGTCCACGCAATCCAGAATGGTAGCACAGCAGAAAGGTTTGTTTGAGCTGTGCCTCTTTATTCATTTAACTTTTGGTGTGAAATTAAAAACAAACAAGCAGACCCAACCGAAATGAGAAAAAGTAATGTGGCACATTTGTATTTCCATACAAAGTAACTAAGTAATGCATTTAGATAAAGAGATAGTTTAAACAAAATAAAAACTACCCCATGATTTATTCACCCTCACTCCATCCTAGGTTTATATGATGTTCTTCTTTCAGACGAATACAATCAATGTTATATTAAAAAGTGCCCTGGCTGTTCCAAGCTTTATAATGGTAGTGAATGGGGTTTAAGATTTTGAAGCCCAAAAAACTTGTGTCCATCCATAATAAAGGAAATAAATTAATGTGTTTGTGTAAGAAAAATATACTTATTTAAAACTTTCTAAACTGTAAACTCTAGTTTCTGCTAACTGTCATATGCACATTCATGAGAAAGTGTCATTCCATTGTATAATGTGGGATATAGGCGTAGCAAAAGATATGGTAAAATATGCTATAAGAAATGATTTGTTTACAAAAAATATCAATATATTGGCTTATACTGAAATCCTCCAACATTTTTTCCTTTACAAATCCTCATTTTGTACTTCTAAATCAGGAGTCGACAACCTTTTCGGCATGACGTGCCATTTTTTTAATTTTTCTGGTTAACCACTGTGCCAACCCTCCCTCCCTCCCTCCCTGCCTCCCTCCCTCCCTCCCTCCCTCCCTTCCCTCCCTCCCTACAGTACATAAACCCTATTTAAATTATACCTTAAAAAAACCCTCCCTCCCTCCCTCCCTGCCTTTCTCCCTTTTTTTGTACAGTACATAAACATATTTAAATTATACGATTAAAAAAACAATATTTGATTTTCATGCAAATAGTTTCTGAGGTTTTTTTCTGAAGTTTCTTAAAAAACAGATATACAATACAATCATTCTGAACACTGCTGTATATGTGTGTGTGTGTGTGTGTGTGTGTGTGACAAGACCAATGCATTCAGTTAAATCACCGTTCTATATTAATCCACTGCTTTAACTGACCCACAAACACACACACCTCGCACACAGGGATTGGAGATCGCGCTGTGCAATAAGTAACATTCAGAAGCTCATAAACCTGTTGTCAGTGCTGCCACATGACTTTTATTAATCGATACTGAATCGCTACATTACATATCTCAGCAACAAGGGGGTAGAGTCGCTGTTTTTAAGTAAACTCGTCTTCATTGTTTGTACAGAGAGACAGACGCAGACAATACACACATCTCTCTCTCTCTCTCTCTCTCTCTCTCTCTCTCTCTCTCAAAATGGCCATATTTTAGATGAAAAAGCCAAGTAGTTTGCATCACTGGATATATAGCTGTCGGTCATTTAACATTTCTATCGTAAAACAGTGACTAATATTAAATGATTTGTAGCCTCGTCTTACCTCGCTGTCTTTCAACGTTAAACTGAAGCTTCACGCTCAGCTTATGTGAACAGTAAACCCCGCCTACTTTGCTTTGATTGGCCATTTCAGTAATTTTGACATTGACGAGACCACTGAGGTTTAGTAGCTTAGTACCGCTAAGCTGAGGCTTAGTACCACTGAGGCCTTGTATGTGCAGTGGTCACGTGTAGCTGCCACGTAAATCTTCAGGGTGGAGTGGGTTAACCTTGCGGAGAACCAATCCTACAGTTAACTGGATCCTGCTGGTGGTGTCCGCACCATGAAGTGAAGAGTCTCCACTTCAGGGCGTACTGTTTCCTCATTGAGAGAGCTCTAGATTGGAGGATGGTCTCAACAACCTCAGTTGAGAGACTGGAAGCTATGAGCTGTGCCCCCTCAGGGGCCACACCCACAGCCTCCACAGCTCCGAGCAGGGGTGAAGGATGGTGCCCCTCGCCTGTGAGAGGAGATCCCTCCTGACGGGAATCTCCCACGGAGAGCCGCTGAGGAGGGAAATCATGTCCAAGAACCATACTCGGCCCAGCCAATACAGGGCTACTAGGAGTAGACAGACCCCGTCCCGGTGCACTCTCTCTCACACTCTCGGTAGAGCAGTCGGGGGAAAGGAGTACAGATGAAGCCTTGGCCTAGTCTGTACCATGGCTGAGAGAGTCTGAGAGAACCAGAGGGAACATTGCGCATTTTCCTGAGTCGCAAAGAGGTCCACCTGAGCTTGGCCAAACACTCTCCAGATCTACTTCACCATCTCGGGGTGAAACATCCATTCCCCGGACCCCGGCCCTTGTCTCGACAGAATGTCTGCTCCCATATTGAGATGCCCAGGGACGTGAAGTGCTTTCAGCGAGAGGAGTTTTCCCTGGGACCACAAAAGGATCTGGTGTGCCAGCTTGTACAAGGGGCGCGAACACAGACCTCTCTGGTGGTTGATGTAGTAGACCACCAATGCGTTGTTTGTGCGCACCAACATATGGTGATCTCTCAGGTCTGGGAGGAAGTGTTTCAGAGCCTGAAACACGGCCAGCATCTCCAGGCAGTTGATGTTCCAGGTGAGATGGTGACTGCTCCACAGGCGGGGTGGCCATTCATGACAGCTCCCCAACCAGTGAGAGACGTGTCCGTTGCTAGTGTTATGCGGCGACAAGGAGCTCCCAGCACCGGGCCCTGAGACAAGAACCAAAGTCTCTTCCACATGTCCAAGGCATGCAGGCATCGCCACATGACCTTGTTCATGCAAACCAGGCTTTCCCTCGGGGAGAACCCCTTGGTCTTGAGCCACCACTGTAGGAGTCTCAGCGTTTCCAAGCTGCCAAATAATCTCCTAAGGGAACCAGTCTCTCGAGACTGGCCTCTATGGTTGTTTGAGCTTCTAGCTCGGTGCCCTGTAACGGCTGACTGGCAGGAGATGGCAGAACTAGCTGCTCTTGAGACCCCCGCGGGGGTGGCGAGCTCCCCTGCTCTGTTACGCTTCCGGGTGGAAGAGACTGAGGTGTAAGCTCGCTGGAGACCACTGCGCCCTGGAACACCAGCAGGGGTGGCAGACTGATCTCCTGAGGGCACCGAGGAATGCAAGGTGCACCACGTTTCTCCCCTGTAGGGGCTGCCCTCAGCGGTCCTAGACCACAGTAGTCAGGACCGCTTAGTCGAGGTCTTCCTCGACTGAACCACGACCCTCAGGTCGGGCCTTGTCTTAGAAGTCCCCGACTTAGAGCTTCGCTGGTCTCTGTCCCGTTGCTTCTTGAACTCCCTGTGTGAGTAGTTGGTACATGGTAGGTTACCTGTCACCCGTCTCCATTCCCTCAAAAGATCCAACTGCGAATCCCACGAGTGCAGCCGCTGCTCTGCCTCATTGGAAGTGGGACCAGACCCGCGAGGAATGCTGGTGAAGGCATATGCAGGGGGAGAAGCTTGCAATGCGGGCAGTCGGCTCTCGAGCAGACCACGCACAGACTGTATCCCCATTCGTGATGGAACGTAAGCAGGGAGGAACACACAGTCTGTAACGTGATCTACTTTTGCTCTTATCTTTGCCCTTTTTCTCAGACATCGTGCTCAAAAAGAAAGTTGTGCGTACTAGCACAAAAAATGGAGCATAAACAGACACACACACAGAGCGCTGCTGAAAGACAGAAGCTAACGCCTGTTCCGGCGTACATGCATTTAAGCTTCCTGGTCGATTACGTCACCTGCCCGTGACGTCTCGCCCTTCCATTAGACTGGTTACATATGTGATTCAGAGCGTGGTCACGCTGAAGGCTTTCCCCTAGCCATTCAATGCAGCTGGAGTTCCTGAAGGGGAAACGTAGCACCATGTATGTTTTGTGACATATTTGATGTGAAATGTCCACTGAGTGGCGCTGAGTGTTTTTTTCCCCAGAACAGATGAACATACATACAGCATACATCACGGAGACGTCTATTTGACATCCACATTTATATCTGGAAGACATATTTTGTAGTGTTTGCTCAAATAGACGTCTATTAGATGTCTTTAAGATGTTTATGATTAAGAATGTATGTAAGACTGACTTCTTACAGATGTCTGTCAGATGTTTGTACACAGCTGATGCTTTCCAGATCAACTGATCTTTAACAGACATCTTGCAGACGTATGTCTGATGTATGGATGCAGCTTTTTGGCCTTCAAAATCTTAAACTCCATTCACTGCCATTATAAGCCTTGGAAAAGCCAGGCCCAGGACATTTTTTTTTAATATAACTCCTATTGTATTCGTCTGAAAGAAGAAAGTCATATACTCACCATCAAGCCATTCTAGGTTGTATATCATGGGGCAATTTTCATTTTTGGGTGAATTATCCCTTTAATTTTTTAGGGAGCAACGCAATATAATGCATTCCCCATCTCTGCTAGTAATAGATTCTGAGAATTTTCAGATACAAGCAAATAACCTTAGATGTTTCTCACGAGAAAAAGATTTTTATTAATCTCACACATGCCTCATCTCGTTTCATAAGAGAAAGAGAGAAACTCCATTAAGCCTCCTGAGCTATGAAAGAGCGACCTCAGAGCAAAAGCATTTTTCTCTGGGAAGACTCTCTAGAAGAAGCTTAATATGGCATATTTACAATACACACTTTCTCATAAACCCATGTGGTCATCATTGCTAGCAGCCGTATGGACTCACTATCCCAGCTGCAGGTAGAAATCAGGCAGTTTATCAACTTCGAACAGACCACCTTAGCAGCACTGAACCCGGAGGCTTTGGCTCTGGGAGTCTATATTTCAGTCTGCTTATCGTTTATCCATTTGGCTCACGTGGTTCTATCTTTAAATGGGAAAACAAAAATGCTTTTTATCTGGGGCTGGAGTCAATGAAAAGATATAACAACTTTAATGGGGAAGAACTCGTTTATTGTAAACATTGTGCAGGAGAATGTGATTGTACAGCGTCTGCTTCAGAATATCTTTGAAGCAATCTGTTGCAGCAGGCAGGGAGCAGTAGTTAATTGGGTTGTGGCAGGAAAAAAGACAGCTGATGCGATTCAAGTCCCCTGTCAGGGAAACCTTGAATCACAGCATTATTTTTTTTAGGAACTCGCCAGCTAAAAGTCAACAGTATGTGACCGAGCAACAGTCCTCAAATGTGCCACATTTGATTATTTTCTTGGAGTGCTTGAACAATTTGTTTATAGCATGAAGGTTTAAAGTTAATTATGCATTAAGATAAGAAAGATAAGAGGTCAGTAAGAAATCGGAGTGTCCTTATTAAATAATGGAAAAAAATAAAATAAAATCTATTTTAAAAGACATGTCAAGGTCTAGAAATGTGCTCTTTGTTGTCATGCTGGTTTCATATAGTTTTAAGAAACCTTTACACCATTTCAGAGAAATGGCGTCAATTTAATCATTCTAAAATGTGTCATGTGGTGTAACCATCAAATAAATTGTAATAGCATATTTTCCTTACATACCTGAATACTGTATATGTAGGCATACACATCTATTTCACCAGCAAATGCTTGTATGATCACATTCTCCTGCAGAATATCATGAATTATTCATAAATATCATTTTTGTGGCGTTGCACTACAATGACATTTAACAACCTAAACTAACCTTGCATTGTCATAAAAAGGTCAAATCGTCTGATGTGTTTTTTTTCCCTGCAGTATGTGCTATATAGCAAATCTCTAGACTGTTATAAGAAAAATGAAACTGCTATTGCCTACTGATTAAATGTTGGATATATAGTACATTATTTACATGGGTATAAACAGTACACGTAAAGAAATAGGCCTATGTACTAGCAAATCCCAGCTGTGTGATTTTTATTATTGTTTAAAAAAATCTATTATACACATACATTATACAGCATAACTGCTTGTTTGCTTGTTTTGTTAGAAAATGTATTATTATTGTCCAGCTCTTATCTGCTAAATGTAACTAAACGGCATGCAGATATTGTGAAAAGTGATATATAAATAAATTTGAAGTTGTACCACATCACTTTAATGTGGCAGACTTTTTATTTTTCCTTTCAGATATCAATAAGCGGTTGAGGACCTTATTCTTATAATGAGGCTTTTTTCTCTTCATTATGGTATCAGGGCAGATCACCCTGACATTTGTGACTTTAGGCTCCCAAAAACATCCAAATGAATTTTAATTAAAAGCGCTTTTGTTGAATAGAATTTTTAATTAAATTTAAATAAAAAAAGCCGTGACCCGTTCACTAAAGATTTTCAGAATGCAGTATATGTGATTCATGCAACAACCAAGCACAAAAGTCACATTTTCAATTGTGTCATTTATTACAAACAGCCAGACAGCAAGTACAAAAATGAGTGTGACACAATCACATTGCTTGAAAAGCGAACATTTTGTTAATGTATAACTTTTTTTTCTTAGAAAATCAAAAACTGCAGTGTAATAGACAATAAGGAAGACAGAAAAGGGAAAAAAGCAGCATACATAGTTACAGACATTAGAGACAAAGTCATAATATTAAACAACACAGAACAATCAGCTTCCACGACAGCAAAAATGTAAACTCCAGAACAAGAGTGTGATGGACCACTGATTTCCCCACTGTGATTGGTAGGCAAAATAATATATAATTTTCAATAATATAAACATATTATCATCATAATAACTGTGCTGAAAAAGGGGCTTAAAGGAGTAGTTCACCCTACAATGAGGCCATCTAAGATGTAGATGAATTTGACTTCAGAACGGAGTCTAAACAGCTGATAAAAACATAACAATAATTCACAACATGACTCCAGTCCATCCATTTACTTCCTCCTGCATTTTTGTAAGAAACAAATCCGCCATTGAGGTATTTAACCTTAAATCATTACTATTGGCCAAAATATGACTACCTAATCCTTAATAAAGCTTCTTCCAGTGAAAAAGTTCAACGGTTTGAAGTTAAAAAGGTCTTAATTATGAATTTATTATAATCACACTGCTTTTCACTACAAAATAGATGTATTGGATTATTGTAATGCTTTTATTAGTTATTTGGACAACTGGTCTCATTCTTATGGCACCCACTGGGATAAAATGGTGATCAACTGATTAACTATTCCTGTAAAGCAAACTTAAGATGGTTTGCTGGTCTTACCTGGTTTAAGCTGGTCTTCCAGCTTGGTCAAGCTGGTGTGCAGCTGGCCAGCCATTTGTTCTCCGATTTTGACCAAACAAATGCCTCTCTAAAGCCAGCAAAGCAGACTAGCAAACCAGTTTTCTCTACCTTTCTTTTTCAGCAGGATTATCAACAATATCATTTTAAAACTTAAAAATTATATTTTTTTTTTCATAACGCAACAAACATGAAGTGGAACTGCTGATGTAGACAGACACTCCATGGGTGTTTTCGCACATAGTTTTTCTTACAGCCATTGTAATTCCACAGAACAGCAGTGAAATAGTGTGAGCAGAGGCTTAGGTGGGAGCACGGTACATATGGCAATGCCATCTGTTCAATGAAGGGCATCAGCATATTCCGGGAGAAATGATTTTACAGGAAAATCTATGCATTTGATTAAAAACGGAAGTGATGAGTTGTCTGAACTGCTTCAACAAAGTTTGAGATGCACTGCAGAATGTCAAGTGAACATCACTGATGTAGTGCTGCCCATTGGCATTTAGCCTTAGGGGTCTTACAGGACTTTCAGAATTACAGAAAATACAAGAAAATGTGAAAAGATATGTTGGAATGAGGAGATATGTGCTAGCGGGGGCTGATGGGGTATTAAAGCTCATTTTCCCTCAACTTACCATGGTTCATTTAGATTTTAATGAGGAGTGTAACCATTGTTCATAATCACTTCCACTTATTAAATGCAACCACATCTGGAAACAACAGAGCGGCAAACCAACCAATAAGACAATAAGACAAAGGCATCATTAATACATGTCACCAACTAATAATCTGTACTGTTACGTCATTTTCCAACCTGCATTGTCAGTTAATCAGAGACAATAATATTTACAATTTGCTTTATACTAGCATTATCGGTCAAAAGTTTGGAATAATTCTATATATTTTTTAAAAAGAATCTTACATGCTCACCAAAGCTGCATTTGTTTGATTACGAATGCAGCAAGAACAAAAGGTAACACTTTAGTATAAGGAACAATTCTCACTATTAACTAGTTGCTTATTAGCATGCCTATTTATAACATATTGGCTATTTATTAGTACTTATAAAGCAACTGTTCTGCATGACCATATTCTACATCCCTAATCCTACCTAGTACCAAAACTTAACAACTACCTTACTAACTACTAATAAACAGTAAATTAGTAGTTTATTGAGGCAAAGTCATAGTTAATGGTTTGTTAATAGCAAGAATTGGACCTTAAAAAAAAAAATTGCAAAATAAAGTGTGCCCGAACAAAAATATTGTGATATATGATCACAGTTTAAAATAACTGCTTTCTAGTTTACTAAATTTTAAAATGTCATTTATTTCTGTAATGGTCAAACTGAAGTTTTAGCATCATTACTTCCGTCTACAGTGTCACATGATTATTTAGGTCATTCTAATATTCTGATTTGCAGCACAGTGAACATATTTTATAATTATCAATGTTAAAAAACAGTTTTTGATGATTATTATTTTTGATACAATACACTTCAACCTATTTTACACTACCATACTTTTTTTTTCAAAGAAATTAATGCTTTTATTCAGCAAAGACACATTAAATATTTACAAAATATTTATTTTTCACATAAATGCTGTTCATTTGAACTTTTTATTTATCAAAAAAGAATGCATAATGGTTCCCACAAAAATCAGCAAAACTGTTTTCAACATATAATAATGTAATGAGACCATTATTAATAATTGAGCACCAAGAACAATTGACAATGATTGAGCACCAAATAAGCATATTAGAATAATTTCTGAAGGATAATGTGACACTGAAGACTGGCGTAATGGCTGCCAGGAATTCAGCTTTGCCATCAGCAATAAATTTCATTGTAAATATGTATATTACTTTTTTTAAATAAATAAAATAAATAGAAAACCATTCTTTTAAACTGTAATAATATTTCACAATATTATTGTTTTACTGTATTTTTAATAAAAAATAAAAAATAGAGCCTTGGTGAGCATAAGAGAATCCTTCTTCCAAAAACATTAAAAATCATAATTATTTCAAATATTTGACTGGTAGTGTATATATTGTACAACACAAAATTTTTTAAAGGAATGGCTCACACTCAAATGAAAAATCTGTCAGTATTTCACCATGTCATTCCAAAGCCATTTGCTAGTTTTTCAGTTGAACACAAGAGGATACATTTTGAATAATCTGTATGCACCTATTTTTTCTAATCAAGTTAAAAAAATAAACAAATAAAGTCTGAATCAATTCCCTCAAATGTTATGATGATATTCACACATTATCCGAATGACGAGCATGAAGAGAAGGAACAGGACATGACAAGACATGGTAATTATTGTATACTTCGTAAATTCCTAGTAAAACTGTTTTATCAGTAAATGAAAATGAATCAAAACGTTTGTGATTCAAACTAGCTGCTCCCTATGTGATCGTGCACTGCTGATAATTACTCACTAAAATACAGTAGATTGACCTGTAAATAAACTAAATAAATATAGTGTAATTACATTATATTTGAGGACTATGCCCAAACAGTTTGAATCCATCACTTTTGCAATGAAGAACAGATATTTTTTTTTACACACCACAAAATGGTTAACATAACAAGACTCATTTTTACAGAACAACACTATTCAAGGCAAGTTTCATAACATGCTCAAGATCACAACACATGATGATACAGTGCTTTGCAAAGGTTTTCACACCCTTAAATAGTTCTCTCATTCTACTGATGTATAAATCCAATGCTTTACTTTTTCCATAAAACATAAAATATTCAGTCTACACATTTGAGTATATTATAAAGCTAGCATTAACACAATGACAGCTGCAAAGCTGGCTTTATAAATGTCTTTTGTGGTATGTACCAGCTTTTCACAGCTGTATTACGGTGTAATTTTGTCCCATTTTCCCCAGGCAGATTGATATTTCAGGTTAGTCAGTGACTCTTGCGCACTGATGATTTTCAAACTGCCCAGAGATTCGCAATTGGACCGAGATCACGGCTTTGAGGGTGCCATTGTAGGAAATTTACCTCTTAGGCCACTCCATTGTTAAACCAGGCATGTGCGTGGGATCATTTTCAAGCTAAAAAATATTCTAGAATTATCCATTCTTCCTTCGATCAAGATGCCAAGTCCTTGCTTTTGAAAAGCAGCCTCACAGCAGGATGCTATCATGACTTTACTGTAAGTGTGAGGGGTTTATTTTAGATATAGATGTTAGATTTGCTTTTAAATCGCCGAAGATCTTTCCATTATTCAATCTAGTTTATGGTTATGCTTTATTTTTAATGTTTTTTTTTTATTTTTTTATGTTTTTTACATGTATATATTTTTGTACTACCTCATCACAATAGTTGGTATTTGTATTTTATCATTGATTAAGATGTGATTTTCTTCATCATTAATTTAAATCAAAGAGTAATGTACTGTACTTTTCACTGCAGGTTGTGACTTTGGCACTACTTTGATTTTACTTAAAAATTCAAGGAAATTAAACTTTAAAGTTTTACATTTTAATGGAATATAGTTTTTTGCAGTGGCAGTATTAAGTATTAAGTGATCTTACAATTTTTGCCCACCAGAATAAAACATTCATGAAAAAAATCGAATGTATAAACTTATATCGAAAGAACAAAATCTAGGGTTCCGAATAGCATAAACATTTGTCTGTGGGCTTTTGTGACTTTTTGCAATCACATAGCAACGTGCTAAAAATAGAAAAAGAAGGACCTAGCATCATAGCAAGGTTTACATCATTGTAAAAATCAAATGCTGAAGTAATAGCTTGTTCTATTGTGATATGTACAACCTTCTCATTTATGCATTTGTTGTAATGCGTGTTACTAATTATTATTATTTTTTAAATTTACAATATAAACGATAATCCCTTGTTTTTTTGTTCTCTGTTTTATTTTTTCTCCCTGAAAATGTGGAAGTCATTTCAATGAGTCACAGTTAGAGGCCAATTGTAAGGCAATTGTGGCCTTGTTAGTGGGATTGTTACTTTTGGAAAGCACTGCGTATTTGACTCTTAGTAGATTACTGACAATGGAGGGAAACACTCTGCAAATCATCACCTGAAAAAAAAAAAACGAAAAAAAAAAAAACCCAAACAGACACTTCTGATTGGACATAAGCAAAACAAAAAAAAAACAAACAAAAAAAAAAAACGAAAAAGACATGCAGCAAAAATAAAATAACTAGAATGAAAGGTAAAAGCAACTACAAAAGGACACTTTACGCTGCAAAGAAAAAGTGATAAAGTGTATACCTCAAGCTTGCACCCTTTTAAAAGGCTCAAGAAAAGCACTTACAGTACAACATTTGATAAAGAAACAACCTAAGAGGACAAGCTCAATGCAAAAGCCAGTATTGTGTTTTTCACAAACAAAAAGAATTCTAAATGTGCTGAATTTTGACTCAGTCTGGCATCTGGGTGACAAGTCAACATTCACTTGCTTGTGCTGAAGCGCTAAAGCTGCTGCAGATCTGTGGAAAGGCATTGACCGCATCAGGCAGATCATGAAATTGAGATAACACACACATACACAATATACACAACATGGCCACAAGCATGTGGACACCCACTTCCAGTTCACAAGTGTTGCTATTTCAGCTGCACCTGTTACTAAGAAGTTAATAAAATCAAGAATACACCTGTGCAGTCTTCTAAAAGAAGAACAGAGCTCCTCTTGTTCCAGTCACTGTGGACAAAGAAAGGTTGATGGAAAAACTTGAGTGGCCTTCACAAAGCGTGACACGAATCCCACTGAACACCTCTGGAATTAATTTGGAAAGCTGAGTGAGCCAGACCCCATCACCCACCATCAGCACCTGACCTCACAGATGCTCCGGTGTCTGAATAGACGTAAATCCCTTCATCTATATTCCAACATCTGGTGGAAAGCCTTCATAGAGTGGAAGCCGTTATAGCAGCAAAAGAAGAACCACCTTCAGATGAATGCCAGTGGCTTTCAAACAAGCACACAGGGGTGTGATGTTCAAGTGTACTACAAACTGATTTTCTAAATCAGTTTTTTGTGTCTTGTTTCTAATAATAAGTATAGTTCAAAAGGTCGGTAAGAAGTCTCTTATATAATTACAATAAAAAAAATTACAAATTAAAATGCAATTTATTCCTGTGATGCAAAGCTGAATTTTCTACATCATTGCGTCAGTCTTTAGTAGCTGTTTCCATTACAGATTTGCGCAAAAACTTTTGCACTATTTTATAAATGTTGATAAAGACTATTGTGAAATGACGGCATTTCCATTAACCAATGTTATGCGACAATTTTTTTTTCTCCTCTCGTGATAAGTCATGGTGACAGATGTTGGTAGGTTTACGAATATCGCAAACCTAGCGTAAACTTTTTATTTTTTTTGCCGATTCATGGGAGTTTCAGGAATTTTCTGCTTACTTATGACGTTTTAGTGCCATGTTAAAAAAAAAAAAAATAGAAGATTACGAGATTAAAGTCGTAATATTTCGAGAATAAAGTAGATATTACGAGAATAAAGTTGAAATATTATAAGAATAAAGTCTAAATATTTAGAGAAAAAAGTCAAAGATTTTGGGAAAAAGTAGAAATTATGATAATAAATTTGAAATGTTTTGAGAATAAAAACAAAATATTTCAGGAATAAAGTCGAAACATTTCAAGAATAAAGTCTAAATATTTTGAGAATTAAATCAACGTTTCGAGAATAAAGCTGAAATGTTGCGAGAATAAAGTCGAGATGTTTCGAGAATAAAGTCTAAAGAATAAAGAAAAAAAGAATTAATATTAATTCATAGCAATTATGAGGGTAAGTTATAATATTTTGAGAGTATATTAGTCTATTGTGCATGCAAATGGCCCGTATATTGGGAGCACTGGAGGAAAAATTCCAAAGTCTCCGCTTTCAAATTCTGTCAGTTTTATAGTGAAATACAAATATGCCTTACATTAATGTTTTTCACGCTCTTTAATGTGGCCTGACAGATCGCTTCATAAGACATTCGTTTCATTAAATTATGCTAGAATTATGCTAGAATTTAAAGAGGTGATTCACATGAATACAGTGATCTGTCATGCCACATTAAAGAGCCTGAAAAACACATTATTGTAAGACACATTGGGCCTCATTCATGAAACTTGAGCATAACAAATTTTTGTGTAAATCGTTCGTAAAGCCGTTTTAACTTTCAAATTCATAAAAATGTTCGTATTTTCAAAATGTTAGTTGGTACGAAATAAATGTCTGCCTGCTCCCTACCATGTGCAAATGGTGCATAAAACGTTCTGTGTTCTTTTTGGCAAACTGATGTCACTGAAATTGGCATAATAATTACAAGTTGATTTGCCCTTACCCTCTTTTATAATTTTTTTTTTTTCATCTAAGTTGACAAATGTAAAACAGGTAGAGCTGTAATCAGGCCTTAAAAGTTAGGTCCGACAGGGCCCGAGCCCGACAGAATTCAGCGCGAGCCCAACAAGTATATTTTGATTGACAGCTTTTTAAAAGCCTGAACCCGTTTACAGCCCGACATTATTCAAATGTGCGCAAACACACAGCTCTTTTGCCTTTTGTCAAGAATGAGTAATTTATACATGTTTTAACATAATTGAATCATGACTAACGTAGGCTATAGGCCACTTGGAAGTTGGAACAAAGAAATAAAATAAGTCCTCTGTAACATCGTAACATCTCAGCACTCTAAATAGGCATACACTCAGCCTATAAATAGGCCAACGCACCAATAAAAATGACTCTTTCTTAACAAATTAAATTAAGATAAGTTCTAATTTAAGATGGGTATTTGGCAATAACGAAATTAAGATAAAGGCTCTGCGGGATTTGCTTCGCAAATTCTCTCCACAATCCGGCCTCAACGCGATGGTGAATAGCAGCTGAAATGTAATAAAAGAATAATGCCGATATTAGCCTATTAATATTTAGTTATAATTTTAAAAACCTTTACTCACCAAGATTAGGCTACATGTTTTTGTGGAGGAAAATTATTGAATTCACTGTAGCTTCAGCGCAGGCATTTTAAGAAGAGCGCCTGACTCTTCTTCAGCTGGCTAAAAACTCTTTGGTGGACACACGCTATTGAATATTTATTGTTAGGCATATGGCCTATTAGTTTTTTTTTGCATTTATGCAATATACTGGAGCCAAATCTGAGAAAGTAGACAGGAATATTCCACTGTGTTTCAGGACACGCAAATTGCATAGCTGCAATTAAAAGGCGGGGATTATGCTAATTGTGAATGAGCGTACACGAGCGCCCTATTTATGAATGATTGGAATTCATTAACATACACATTTAACTATCAAATCGGACGTTTACAAAGCATTTGTGAATCCGGAGGAGAATTTTTGGGAAGGTCTGTTTTACGCACAGATAACTCAGAATTTACTCATATATTTACGCAAGTTTCATGAATGAGGCCCATTGTTTGTATTTCAGTATAAAAATTATTTTAAAAGCTGAGACCTTGTTTTATTTTAAAAAGTACTAAAAGCACAAAGCTTATTGCTATTGGGAAGCTGGCGCACTACAAATAACTAATGCAATTGAAGACATGAAATATTATTTCCAAGCATACTGTCCCTGCAAGTATGACATATCGCATGATTTCTGCCACATATTCAAATCAATTCCGGTGGCCTGGCAACTTCTCCCGTTGCTCCCAATCCAGGCCATTTGCATGTGCAGGCTATACTCTCAAAATATTACAACTTTAGTTTCTACTATTTAATTTTTAAAACATTTTGACTTTAATCTCAAAACATTTCAACTTTATTCTCGTAATTTTGACTTTATTCTTGAAAAATTTAAACTTTATTCTCATAATTTCAACTTTATTCTCGAAACATTTCGACTTTACTCTGGAAATTTTGACTTTATTTTTGAAACATCTCAACTTTATTCTTGAAACATTTTGACTTTATTCTCGAAATTTTGACTTTATTCTCGAAACATTTCAACTTTATTCTCATAATTTTGCTTTACTGTCAAAATATTTCAACTTTATTCTCAAAATATTATGACTTTAATCAGCATTTTAGTTTTTTTATGTGGCAGTAAAAAGTCACACTTAAACATTTCTTATCAATGATGAAAACAGTTGTGCTGCTTAATGTTTTCATTTAAAAAACATTTTAAATTTTCTTTTGATCAATTAAAAGACTCCTTGCTGAATAAGTGTTAATTTCTTTCCAAAAAAAAAAAAAAAAAAAAAAAACAGTTATGTAATTATTATTATTATTATTATTATTATTATATTTCATCTTGCTTTAAGTGTAAACAAAACCACATGAGGTTTAACAGAAGAAAAACATTGAAAATAAGCAAAATTTGGAAAATAATTATCCTACAGTGTTTAGTTTCTTCAGTGAATGTATATGGTGTTTGTCTTAGATTATATTTTTAAGGGAAAACAAGAAAGAAAAAAAAAAAAACAACAACTGCTAAACAAAAAGATTTTTGCATTGTCCACATACTTTTGGTCATGAAGTGCATATCATGAGAACATCAAGTATGACTGAGCCTTGAACAACAGAAGCTAAAGTCAAAAATACATTGAAGAGTGAAAGTGCCATTTCTTGACCAGCTCTGTTTTATGTCACATGGTGAACAAAATCAATACAAGAGGCCAGGAAATGACGATCCTGGGTCAGCACTCTGAGAAATTGAGCTGACATCAATTGTTTTAATGAACAGGTTGGCCAGAGGAGTGAGCAGTATCTCATCAAAGTGCTCCAGCACTGGCGCCTGCTTTCCATTCTGCGTATCGGTCTCATATTCTCATGCCGTATATAATTCTCTCTTCACACAGCCAGTGCATCCAGTCTATCTTTTTCTCCAGGGAAAAAACTGTGACGGTGCTCACACAATGTCGCAGTGCTGGTCAAACATGCACAGAGTGGTGCATTAGAAGAGAAAGGCTGTCCGGGCTGAGCTGCCAGATGATGTCAGAATCACAAGCTGATACGGAAACGTGTTACTTACAGTATCGGCAATGATTAATGTTCTCGGTATACATGCAAAAAGAGTGTACGCTGTGTTTGATGGGGAAAAAAAATCGACGTCAAGCGCAGCGGACGTCTCAAAGCAGTAGGGGAGCCCCAAGGGCGCTGCATTGTCTGCTGGTTTATATGATGCTACGACACTTAGCTACAGTAGCTGATCAAATTAGCCTGCTGATCTGACAACAGAGACGGTGTAGTTTCATCTCATGGGAATTCAGTATACTGAAAGGTGGTGGACAGGAGTGTCTTGTTTAAATAAGCAAATAAGGCATAAAAACTGAAGGGTAGGTTGCTTTGCAGAGTCAATATATGCTACACTTCATACAGGCACAGTCTTAACATCCGAATTCACTTATTCTGAATCGTTCCTCGAGTCTTTTGTCAACAGCAGACTTAGATATTGTAAGCAATGCTGCTTTCTTGTCATGGCACGTAACAACAGAATATCACTTTTTATATTCTACAGTCTCAGATCAACAAACACCTGGATTGTACTCATGTATTCTTTTGTTCAGGGAATAAATAAAAAATGGGGAATAATGCGTTCCTGAATGACCTATTAAGCAGTTCAAAGGATGAACTTTGAATGTTACATGTTTCCAAAGCGATGTCAGTGGTGTAGTGAAAAAATCTGTAGGATTTTGGGGTAATGATTTTTGGAAGTTTTGCATGAAAGTAAAACGTTTTACACTGACTGTTTTCCTAACATCTGTTGTCTACGAGACAAAAATAACCATAGTATAAAAAAAAAAAATGAAACTAGGGCCGGACGATATAGCAAATTTTCATGATTATGTTGCAGGCAATATAAAAATAAGCAGCACTGTGAATCATCACATTTAATGTGATTTTAATTTGGCTATTAGGTTTCCTGATTTAGAATCTGATTTAGTAGCATTACTAAATTCTAAATTCATTAGAGTTTGTAAGTTTAATTAATTTTTGCAATATTCTGATTCAGCTATTTGTTAGCTGAATTGGTTCAGATGATCAAATCATTAAAATGACTATCAAGTGGTGAAAAGCGTATTTTCACAAATAATCCAATGAACTGAATTGGCTACAGTGGCTGTTTATAAAAAATAAATTTAAATATACTGGTTTAGATGAATGATAACAATTAAATATCATTCTTCCTTGGGTTTATTCAGAGTAAAAAAAAAGAAAAAATCCTATACTTTACTTCTTTGCATTAATCATGTTGAATCTGATGGCTACAGTGGGTGTCAGAGTATGTGAGCGAAGCGGAGCGACAACAATTTCCCCTCTGCGCTCCAGACATTTTATAACCGCTCCGCTTCGGGTTCACCGTTTCCCGCTCCCGCTCCACTCCCCGCTCACTGATACCAGAAACACCGCTCCGCGTCTAAACTATTTCAGTGTGTTTGAAATACCACAGTTCTGTTCATAATGTATAATAAATTAAATAAATTATGGGTTGTTGTCATGAATTGTACTCGTGATGGGGCGATGCTGGAGTGCTCTGGGAGCGAGTAAAAACCACGACGCTCCGACTTTAAAAAATGTCCGCTCCTCACTCCATTAAAAATCACACCGCTCCCACTCTGCTCCGCTCACATACTCTGGTGGATGTTTAGTTGAAATGGTTTGTTAGAAAAAACATGACATGTGACACAGCAGTCTAAAAACTGGGTGCTCAAATTAAAAGTAGTTCAACTTGTAAAAAATGAATCTCTAAACGTAGATATTTTGCATTCCACTTTTTTGCGTCTCATGTTTTTAAATGCAAAAATGCAATCCCTAACCTATTTCAGAGCAAATATATAAATATATTTAAAATGCTGAAAAATATCAAGATGTCATTTTATAAATTATTTGGTATATCGGCCAGCCCTAAAGTGAACCTATAAGGTGATGAAAGCTAAAGCAAGGATGTGACGTTCTTTGTAGATTTTTTCTGCAATACGTGTGCTCTGAAAAAATACACTACTGATTGTCCAGATGAGTATAAAATGAGAACATGCAAAATCCACTATTTGATCACACTAGGATCAAGACGTCTCTTCATGGTCACAATGGGATACTTACTTCACTCAGACAACTGCCATTTGACATCGCAATTGGAATGATTCGTTTAGCCATTGCGTGTAAATTACTTTACGATGCAGGGGGAACGAGCCAACAGAGTTGTAGTATCAGGGGATATTCTGAAACAATGGGAGTCTTGGTCATGACAGCTGCCACTCCGGACTGAAAAACTTGATGGGGTGTGTCTTAGCCCACTTTGCAAACACAGCCTTCTCTGTGATGAACCGGTGGCCGCCGTAAGGGGCACTCTCGTGCAAGAGGTATTCGGCACATTCGTCACGACTTCCCGCTTCGTAGTAGTGGTACGGCACCTTCCTGTAGCCTTCTGATCTGAGATTTAAAAATAAATAAATGTTACTTTGTTATTCCATCACAATAAATCAGACTACGAAGTGCCATTTTCAGTACATTTTAAAAGGCATTTGCAATCTATTTTATTTCCGCATCACATATTTCTGAGTGGAACCAAAAAAACACCACAAAATAGAAAAACAAGGATGTTTTGCTCCGTAATGCACTGATGAATTGTGTACAATAAAGACCAGGAAGCCTGTAGCACTTTTGATGTTGTTGAAGCTTTAACCCATTGCTACTTTTTATTCAAAGACTGAGTGCTCTGAGTCCGTAAGGAGAACTCCCGTGGAGAAATGGCAGCTCAGAAGGCATTTTTTTCCCCCTCACAAATAGATTCAATTTTTCTCTCCCAGCAGCACCTGTTGAATTTTAATTACAAGAGATCCAGCGAGGTCAATTGCAACAACACTCAGCACATTATGCTAAAATAGATACTTCCCAGCTGAACTGCCTTTCATCAAAATGACTTTGTTGTAGCCACTGTTTTCTCATTTGCCAGTCTTTACAGGTGACTGGGAGTTGCTGTGAAATGAAAATTGCTCATTGTTTTGAAAGGGAGAGCGGAATGAATAAATGGCTGGGAAAACAGGCAATAATAGCTACTTTACAAACACGCTAATCACATCATCGCGCGCTTTGCTTATGTCTATCTGCAGCAGGGGGGGCGTGAGGTTGTTAAGGACACTATCATTAAAATGGAATCATAGTGTGAGCTTCATGGTAAAGGGGCTTATATGCTGCCAGTAAACTACTGAAACACAGTGTCAGGAGACATACATAACAGTGTGTTAGAAAACAAGACAACACAGAATATTTTGCCATTTTTGGCAACAATTTATTGCGGGAATAATGCCCAAAGGACTTTTTTTTTATTCTTTTTAAAGGAGAAGTCCACTTCCAAAACAAAGATTCACATATAATGCACTCACCCCCTTGTCATCCAAGATATTCATGTCTTTCTTTCGTCAGTTGTAAAGATGTTTTTTGAGGAAAACATTTCTGCATTTTTCTTCACATAATGGACTGATATGGTGCCCCGATTTTGAACTTCCAAAATGCAGTTTAAATGCGGCTTCAAACGATCCCAGATGTAGTTGTAAACGATCCCAGCCAAGGAAGAAGGGTCTTATCTAGCGAAACGATCAGTTATTTTCATTAAAAAAATACTATTTAAATACTTTTTAATCCCAAACGCTTGTCTTGCCTTTCTCTCCCTGAACTCTGTGTATTCTGACTCAAGACAGTTAGGGTATGTCAAAAAACTCCAAACGTATTTTCTCCCTCAACTTCAAAAATCATTTCAAAATCATCCTACATCGCTGCAGAAGTACCGACCCAGTCTTTGCAAAGCGAACATGCAAAGAAGATCAAACACCCTTAGCAAAAAAGGTAAAACAGCGATATAAGATGAACCGGAACAAAAACAGTCCAGGCAGAGACAAGACAAGCATTTGACATTAAAATGTTTATAAATTGTATTATTTGTATTAAAATAACCGATTGTTACACTACATAAGACCCTTCTTTCTCAGCTGGGATTGTTTACAACTGCATTTGGGATCGTTTGAAGCCGCACTTAAACTGCATATTGGAAGTTCAAAATCGGGGCACCATATCAGTCCATTATATGGAGAAAAAATGCTGAAATGTTTTCCTCAAAAAACATAATTTCTTTACCACTGAAGAAAGAAAGACATGAACATCTTGGATGACAAGTGGGTGAGTAAATTATTTGTAAATTGTTGTTCTGGAAGTGGACTTCTCCTTTAAAGAGATGAAAATTACACCATGATTTACTCACCCTCAAGCCATCCTAGTAGGGCTGTGCCGATAGACGATAGCATCGTGTATCGATGATAGTCAGAGTTTACGGCTGTTGCTGATGCCTTTGACGACTGCAAGACGATTATTATTATTATCCAGCAAAAATAGACTAGGTGCCTAACTTTAGCAATGCAGTGCAGGGAGCCGTTTCTGGGGCGCTTCAGAAACTTGCAGCGAGGGGGCTGGTATAAACACAATAGCACAAATCACAGTGAGCGGGAGGAGGTGTTTCGGGTAGGAAGCATGCAATCTGTAATAGCGTGCAGTTGCTGACGCTCACGAAAGCGTGAAGTCATTTTCTTATGCACGCTGTTTTTTCAGGTTTTCAGGCTTTCTTCTTTCAGATAAATACAGTAGGAGTTATATTGAAAAATGTCCTGGCTCTTGTACTCTTTTTTAATGGCAGTAAATGGTGGTCGAGATTTTGAAGCAAAATTAAGTGCGTCCATCCATCATAAAAAGTACTCCACATGGCTTTGGGGTGTTTAAGGGGTCATCGGATGCCCATTTTCCACAAGTTTATATGATTCTTTAGGGTCTTAATGAAAAGTCTATTATATACTTTGGTTAAAAATTCTCAATGGTAGTGTAAAACAACACCCTTTTTCCTTGTCAAAATGAGCTCTGCAAAAATCATCCTGTTCTGGTCGAGGTTGCTTTAAATGTTAATGAGCTCTGCTTGCCCTGCCCCTCTCTTCTCTCTGTGGAGTGATGAGCCTGTTTACTTTAGCCGGGTTTAGCTGCTAAACTTGCTAACTAGCACGTTATTAGGAAAGGCAATTGCAAAGATTCATAAAAAAAACCCTTATACTCACTTCTGATGTAAGTGAAGCTGGATCACGAATGATTAGAACGAACATAGACGGATATGTGTAGATCGGGAGGTGCATTCCATTCACAACCAAAAAAAAATCCACTGCATCTTCAGCGGCTCAGATGTCGGGAGTAAATGACGACCACTATGTTCATTATTACATCAAGCAACACAACACCTCAATCGCTCAATCTGAGATATTCTTGTCTAACTTACATCCTTGCTCTGGCATCAAAACAATGGAGGTCAGACTGTTACAGCTGATCTGAGGTAAGACGCTCATGTCAATCAACTATCGTGGGAGTGGCCTCTGCCAGTGTGATGCCACAACGACAGGCATCTGAGAATAGCTCGATTTGAAAAAGGGGATATTATTTTTACAGATTCATTAAAAACCACTGTAGATGTTATAAATACACTGCCAACACACATTTATGTTCAAACAACATGTAAAAGTGAACTTTGCATCCGATGACCTCTTTAATAAAGGCTTTCAAAAGTGAAGTGATGTGTTTGTGTAAGAAAAATATCCATATTTAAAACTTCATAAACCATAATCTCTAGCTTCCGCCAACTGTCGTAATCACATTCATGAGAAAGTGGCGTGGTGGGAAGTGATGATCCAAAAAAGTGCAGAGGAGAGAGCAAAACAAAACACCACTCATAAATTAGTACAAAATGAGGATTTGTTAAAAACCACAACAACAAAACAAATGTCAGAGGATTTCAATATAAGCCAAATTAGACTGGTTTTCCTTTGCTGTAAACAAAGCAAGGTTCTCGCGAGACTAGCATATTCTCACCAGAGCTAACGCTACTCTTTTGTGATCTGCGGGAACACCACCCTCTCGTGAACGTGCATATTACTGGAATATAGAAAAGATTATGGTTTATAAAGTTTTAAATATGAATATTTTTCTTATATAAATGCATCGATTCACTTTCAGAAGGATTTTTTTAACCCCTCGAAGCTATGTGGAGTACTTTTTAGGATGAATGGATGCACTTTGTTTTGCTTCAAAATCTCAACACCCATTCACTGCCGTTATAAAGCTTGGAAGGGCCAGGACATTTTTTAATATAACTTCACTTGTATTTGTCTTAAAGAAGAAAGCCATATATGAGGGTTAATAAATCATGGAGTAACTCTCATTTTGGGGTGAATTAAATTAAAACTTTTACCTTCCTCGTTGAAAAAAATACAAGTAAATAAAACAATAACACTATTAAAAAGAGTGTTTCCGATATGATCAGCTAAATACTAGGAACATGACTACTTTTTTCACTTTTTGAATTTTAGTCAGTGTAGTGTGTGTGTTTAGGCATAAAAAAGTTCTACAAAGTTACAAATCTCAAAGTCCACTCCAAAGGGAGATATTTCATTTTTAAAAAAATCCCCCGAACGGTTCGTTTGAACTACAGCGTTGTTTTCCAGGTTTGTGATTTCACAAAGCAGCCCATTAGAATGTCATTAAAATAAATCCCACCTATGGAAATTCAAATAGTTGGGGGGTGGGGAAGGGACAAGGTGGGGGATTAGAACACTTGGTTGTGTGCATCAGACAATACGATGATGAAGACGAAGTGCTGCTGTAGCACAGGGTTGTTCCGATAGACGATAGTATCGTGTATCGACGATAGTCAGAGATAGCGCTTTTGACGATAGCAAGACGATTATTCTGCAAAGGCAAAAGACCTTAACTTGCTAGAGTGTGAAAATGAGAAAAAATGACTTTAAAGTTTTTTATTTGTCCAGCCAAATTAATTATAGGTAGGACACTGGAAATTTGGCAATTAGATGTTTGAGTAATGAAAATTATCTACATTAAAAAATTGTGAGCTCAAACTTGATTTTTACCCCTATTTCAAAGTTAATGTACTCTGCCTTTGCAGTGTCTGCAAAAAGTGAGAAGTCAAACCAAGGCAAAAGGCAGTAACTTTCTCTGTGTACCACTAGAGGGAGCCTGAGTACCACTACTGGTACTCATACCACACTTTGCTATGCTCAGTAACGTAAGAGAGCGCTAGACATAGCATAATTGCTTTTATATTGACTTGAATGAAATAGCCTAACCTAAAAGAATGACTTGTGGACTGATGTGAATGCCAGCAAGCAGGAATGGCCAGAATGCTTGTGGATTGATTTTATCGGGTTACGATAAAAAGAAAAGGTAGGATATGGATTTAATTGATCATGCTACATGCATTTGATTCCACACACGTCCAACTAGAAGTGACAGCCTGCTGGATAATCTGCATTATAAAAAAGAAAAAAAAATCTTTAAAGATTATTCACGATTACATATTGTTGCCAAAATATCTCTGTACAGTGCGTTATTATATGGAGCTGTCTGGCCAATCACTATCTATCTAATTCGTTTGTCTAATGGCTCAGTGACAGATCAGATGTATAAAAGTATACAAGTTACGCCGTAATTAAAACGCGGTAGACTTTAATGGACAGTAAAACAAAGGCAGAACACTGTATAACTCTGAGTCGGTACTGTAACTTCATACTGACGTGCAGCTAAACAAAGGCAGAATGCCGTAACTCAATTTGAGTGTTCCAAGCAAAGTGAAAAAGTGGTAACTGGAATTATACGGTGTTTTCTCGGAAAAACAACTAAATTGACTCAAGAAACTTATACACATGATAAAGGATGTCTTGAATGTCCCAAAAATATCAATAACTAATTTTTGACCAAAATCAAAGTTATGGTATTTTGCCTTTGCACGGCAGTATTATTACTATTAGCCGCCAAAATGCGCCTAACTAGCCTGACGCTTCAATGAGCCGTGAAGGCGGCTGGTATAAACACAAGATCAGCTCCGGTAGCCACGTCTGAGCCGTAACGCACTGCAGACGTGTGCAGTATAGGGGGTCAAAACACGTGCCAAGGCGTGGCTGGTAGAAACACAAGCACTGACTACTAGAGTGGCCGCATCAGATTTCCGCATTTCTGTAGCTGCTTTTTGAATAACTAAGGAAATGTAAGCATTATAATTAGTGACTTACAATGTTTTTATTCAATTGTCATTTTAAATACAAATGAAGCTGGTTTTGGGCAATGAAACTAAGTTTGTAAATAATTAAATAAACTGACAATAGGACAATATGAAAATTAAGCATATTGCCCTACTATACAACTATAACAGAGAAGACAGAACTTGCTGCTTTGGCAAGGGGCGTGGCAGTACTGAAATGCCGTCTAAGCTGTTCGCCAATCACAACGCACTGGGACAGCTAACCAATCTCGAAACATTTTGTTTTTTAAAAGGCGGGCCTTCATCAAACCCAAAAATAATCAAGACATTTGTGCCTGGCTGGGGAGAAAGGTATCATTAATATTTAATTTTCATTTATCATAATACTTCTGATTTAATTAATCTGGAATAAATTTTATATCATAGTCTGTCTAAATGTTTAATACTGATTGTCTGGAAGTGCAGTAAAAACGTAGGTAAAATAAGTACGGAAATTAACAAAATGAACACTTATTTTTATGCATCCTGTATGACTACTAGCAAGTGATCATGGTCAGTGATGAAAAGTAACGAAGACTGGTTGTCAGCCCCTAAGTGGCCACTCCCATGAAAATCTTTTAGGCTGTAAGGATATTTGAAATAAATGAAATCATACAGTTATGGACATCAGGGTTGCCAGGTTTTCACAACATAACCCACCCACATTTCAGAGGGGGTTTCCCAGTAAAAAAAAAAACGTGTTCCGGGGGGTAAAATAGATGTTTTTTTGCCGGGGTTCCCCTGGTAAAATTCGCATTCCAGGGGCTAAATATCATGTAATTTGGATGGCTTCAACCCGTGGACATTAAAAACAACCCGTGGCAACAGTGTTAAAGTAGACCAATTCCGCATGAAAACCACAGACTTGGCAACACCGACGGACATGTACTGTGATATGGACATGTTATGTAGTCAAGACCTCTCTAGAACTACTTTAGCCATACAAAAAATTCAAGATTCAACAGCCCTGCAGTATAAAAAAACATTATATGCACACCTAGCCGTGGATTATGCCTTACATGGCTGTAGAGTATTTCTACAATAACAAAGTAATTGAAAACCATTGCATTTGTGTTTTTTGATGCTAACTCCACACCATTAGGTGTCAGTACTAGTTGAATATTACATATCGGTTAGCGCAACATCAGCAAACAAAGGCTGCTTTTCGAAAACACATATAGTCTGAGGGGGTATTTTATTTGAATAAGCAAACGCTTTGTTGACTATGTGTGTAGTGTGAAGTAGTAGGTCATTCAGGAAGTCTTTGGCTACTGTTTTATGAATACTGTGAATCTGATCATACTACTCTTTTCACATACTGTTCTTTACATACTATATAGTATGTAATGTTGGATGCAGCCAAAAACTACTTGCATCTTGTATTGTAGGTTACGCCCTCCAAAGGTCACATCTGCTGGCTGCATACTTCATGCAAGATGTCTCATTTCAGAAAAGTAATAATTGCAAAGTGAACTGTTATTTCTTTCTTAGAAATGTAATGGTTACTTTTCTAAAATGAGGCAGCTTCAATGACATACATGACCAATAAATGTAACCTCCGGAGAACGCAGCCTTCAAAGTGAGACAGAGCTACTGAATGCACTTTCAAATTAATGAACCAAATATAAAGGAAATATCACTATATGGAATGGAGCATAGCACCACTCCTATTATACAGCAAATCATACTGCTATTGTGTTATTTTACATTATGTAAAAATGTGTTCAGACCTTTTTTGGTGTTTAAGGTATGCTAAAACATATTGCAACATTACATGGTCTAAAATGAAAAATTTTGAAGTAAAGATATTTGTGTGTAGGTCTGTATTATGGCAAGGTGGACTATCCCCAGTGTTTAAATGAAACCCCACAGCACTGCTCTATCAGCTCTGCTGTCCTATTTCACTCTGGAAACAGGGGAAGCTTCTTTAAAGCCCATTGTCAAGTGATAGATTGCATGTCAGTCTTACTTGCAGTACGTGTCATTGATCATGCCGTAGACTCGGATCTCCTTGCACATGTCCATGGCCAGAATGAGTGTGAACCAGCCGGTGCTGAGATACGACCCCGACTGAATCCTGCCAACATAAAATCATCATGTTATTTCGCCATGCATTTGTGTGATCTATATTCAAATGATTCACAATATAGCTTCCAAAAAATGCTGTGATATCTCTTTCAAAAGAAAAATAAAACACCTGTGTGTAGAACATAAACCGAGTGAACCTTATAGGTGAGGGTGACCAGGACTAACAAAATAGAAGCTGCTGTACTGTATGCAGAACCTGATTTTACCAAGTACGACATGTTCCTGGATCAACATCTTTGTTGACCCTGGAACAACATTGTGATTAACCAATCAGATCTGAAAAAAACAGTTTATAGTTTTTGTGAAGTTTAGGCTTACAATCAGTGATTTGTGCTTGTACATCATTTCCTCTGATTTTAGGGATTACTCATGGGTAAGGTTAGGTTTAGGTGTAGGGATGTGGTCAAGATAAAATTTGTGGATTAAAATGTTGCTCCAGGGTCAACAAAATATGTTGACCCAGGAACACATCTAACTCAGCAAAATCAGGACGTGTTGTACTGTATACAGAATAGAAGCATCTCCCTTCAAAGGTAAAACAGAATTAGCTTGCACAAAATTAAATCTCAAAATCAGAACTAAGATAAAGTAAATAAAGGCCCATCACACTTTAAGTGCACTTGTGCTCCCTTGCCTTATATAAAAGCACCTCCACAGACTTACTACCTCCACCACACAGTCCTGACGCTTATATTCTGTGCAACTTGAGCCTGTGAAACTCTCCCCCGCAGGGCTCAAGAAAATGGTCAATCATCAAGACATATTAGAGCACGTGGCCATTTAGAGAAGCTATTGGCACCTGTGGAAAAATCCATTTCCCAGGCGCTTTGTAAAGAACACTGGTTTCATCAGAAAGAGCAGACCTGCTTTCAAAGTACAGGCATTAATTCCCAGCCATCAACCCTCCTCTGCTCTCTGCAGCTTTAAATTTCCATTCATACAGTTTCTGAGACATTGTTCAGCTGAACACAACATCCCTTAATGACAGCTTCTCTGTTAGCTGGAAAACCTACAGGCATAGTTCAGACAAAAATGAAAATTCAAGCTTTATTTGCTCCATTTGCTGTTATTTTTTCCTGTGAAAAACAAAAGGAGAATTTTTAAAGAATGTTCATGCAGCTCTCAAAAACCTTAAGCAAACTCAAAAGGAAAACATCACAAAAACAGTCTGTACAACCTGTGCGCTATATTCCATGTATTCGAAAGCCATGAAATAGCTTTATCTGATGAACAAACAGGAATTTAAAACAAACAAAATTAATTAAATCTGTTCATTTACTCATTCTTAGGCTATCCATTGATGTAGGTAGTGTTGTCAAAAGTACTGACCGCAATACCATTTGGTACTGTAATTTTAAAAATGTTTCCTGCTAATATATGAGTGCTGTTGAGCGGGTTCTTAAACACCTCTGATTGACCAGAGTGTTCACACGCTCAACAGGCATGACTGTGATTGGCTACAATGATCATCACTTTATGATCTTCACCAAATGCTCAGTGAAGAGCATGAAGCGATGACAAACACTATGAATAATCAGCGGCATTTACGAACCTGCTCAACAGTGCTCAAATGTTAGCGGCAAATGGACTTTTTTAAAGTCACAGTATCGAATGGTATCATGATCAGTGCTTTTGACAACACTGCATGCACTGCAGTAAAGAAGATTTTTAGGTGAAACCACAATCCTTCATGATTTATAAAATGCAAGTCAATGGCTACCAGCATTTCAGAGTCAAAGGCAAAATGAATACTCATAGCTCCTATTGATGTATTTTAAGGTCTTATGAAGCAAAACGATTAGCTTGTGCAAGAAACTGAACATTATTTACTGGAGATTATTTACAATTGGATGAAAAGGTGGACCATCTGAAACAGTTTGCAGCTTGAGTAGTACAGTTAAACTCACTTTTGGATATGCCTGGCAAGCCACTCCTACTCAAAATGACTCCAAATGTCTCTTGTACTGCCAACTTTTTTTGCCAACTTTATTGTGCTCCAGTTCCTTCAACAGTCACTGAACTGAGGAAAACGTTCAGACGCAGACAAAAGAACTGAAAAGCTGCCGATAAAAGCATCTGTGAACGTAGCATGCAGGACAAAATGAATGTTTTTTTATGATTTCTCATGGTTTATGTAAAAAGGTGAGCTGATGCAGACTGCTTTATACACACATTTCACATTATTATTGAGTGTTTTATTAATTTAATTGCGTAAACGTGACATCATTTCATAACTACACAAACAAACTGCTAAATCTGTTATTTGAACCAGTTTACTGAAATAAACTCTCCGAAAAAACAATTTCCAGAAAAGAATCGAACTGCAGCATTTGTGTGAGGCTATGGATCAAAGGTAATAATGTTATAAATAATGTTCAGTTTCTTGCACAGACCCATCATTTTGCATCATAAGGTCTCAATATTTCGTCAGGAGCCACAGGTATTCATTTTGTGTTGCCTGATATGCTCTTTTTGACACTCAAGTGCCTGTAGCCAATGACTACACTTAAAAATAAAGGCTCTAAAGGGTTTTTTCTGCAGTGATGCCATAGAAGAACCATTTTTGGTTCCCCAAAGAACCTTTCAGTAAACAGTTCTTAACAACCATTTAGAAGAACATTTTAAAAATGCACAGAACCTTTTTGCCACTATAAAGAACCTTTTTCTGAATTTAAAAGGTTGTGTGGATGTTCAAGATTCTTCATGGAACTGTCAATGGCAATAAAGAACCCTTATTTTTTTAAGAGTGTAGCATATTATGAATCACCAAGAACCAAGGGTTTCAGCTTAAAATCCTCTGTACTGTTCTACATCTAGGAAGGCTTGAGGGTTAGCATATTAATAGTAAATTTAATTTTTGGGGGAACTATCCCTTGAAGTTGCTGAAAATTGACAGAAATTGAAGGTTGTTTCCCATACAAAGTTATCTTATAACTGCAGAAGACTTGAAATGCAGTGCACATGTCGTGCTACTTAATGCAAATAAAACATTTATGGTATTTTTATTGAACTTGATGGTCAAGATCTTAGTGGGCTTACTACATATTCAAAGTGAATAGTTAGGAGCTTTTACTTTCGTGAAATGCTTAAGCAAACTATGGCAAAAAATGTATGATGATATATTTTCAATGGATTTTCAAAATTAGCTTTGCTTAAGAAAACATGAAAATATACAATTACCGTTTTTTGTTTATTTGATTTACTCAAGTTCAGTTTGCATCAAATACAATTTGATTTTCAACAACTGAGATCTGGAAGCAACAGCACAGTTTCCCACTTGGATCTGCAATTCGCGGACAGCTTTATATATATTCCCTACAATTTATTAGTAAGCTTTATGTCACCACATCAAATGACAAAGGATTTTATAGCAGCCTTAATATTAATTAGCCGGTTCCTGAAACCATTCTCTCAAATAGCTTGGGTATGCAGAGCATTCACAGCTGAATGTCTCTGGTATATATGCGTATTTTGTCTTAGTATCTTTTGTCTTATACTTCAAACAAGTCTAACAGCACACAGTAAGACAAAATACAATTCAAGAGATGCTTCTTGAGTAAATATACCTTGTTTCAAAGATTTTCAGCTATTTTACCTTAAACATGAAGGATAGTTCAAAAGTAAATGTGTACTTTTATTTGATTTCTTTTTCTTTTTTACTGTATCCTTTTACTTTTTTTCTTTCTGTGTTGAAACGACATGTTTACCAGTAATGCACTTACAATGGAAGTACAGCTTACAGAGCAAGACATGGGAATAAACTTTCAAACAAACAATTTGGAATTTACAGCCACAAGACTCTGCCAACATTATACAATGCCACTAGTGTGATAGAACTGCTTACCAACCTTGCGGAAATGGAGAAGCACTGCTATTCTTTACCTAATTGATTTATCTTAACAGCTCATTTTTAATGTTGCGGTTCTGCTGACTAATACAGCTGAACATTGCTTCCCTAAGATGTTTTAAACTATTTCTTCCCTTGGGATGAGTTTTTCATTTAGCCAGAGGAGTATGGTAGAGTTGCCTAGCGCTCTTTGGCTGCGCCAATTTATCTTTGTGAGGGAACTAAGTACGGCCATTATTACCTGACACATTAAAGAAGACAGACAGTTCCTCCAAGCTAAGGTTGTGTTTACTTTCATTTCGGCAAGATCTATTAATAACCCCGAGGCTGTCAGCGGGTTGCTAGTAAATGATAGGCCTTTAGTAAGTGCACCAGCTCCTGTTCTTAAGTGGTTTTACCTGGTCAGCACCACCTCAATTTATCCAGCAGCAGCTAATGCAGCCATACCTGTTTTTAGTAAGGCTGTCAAGTAAATTAAAATTTTAAGATAATTAATTACACAATGTGCTGACTAATTAATCATAATATTCACAAATAAATCACACTCATTTTGGATGAGAAATTACCCCCTCAAAAGATCAGTTAAGTCATTATTGTGGCAGATGAGAAAAGCATTAAATAGAGTCTATAATATACTTTGGTTAAAAATTCTCAATTGTTGTGTAAAACAACACCCTTTTTCACCCAAAATCAGCTCCGCAAAAATCATCCTATTCTGGTCAAGGCTGCTTTAAATGCAAATGAGCTCTGCTCGTCCCGCCCCTCTCTTGTCTTTGTGAAGTGATGAGCCTGTTTACTTTAACCGCTAAAATCTTTTACTTCAGCCGCTAAACTTGGTGACTAGCACATTATTAGGAAAGGTGATCGCAAAGATTTATAAAAAAACCCTTATACTCACTTCTGCTGTAAGTGAAGCTGGATCACGAATGATTCACGCAAACATAGACAGATATATGTAGATCGGGAGGTGCATTCCCTTCACAAACAAACGTAATCCACTGCATCTTCAGCGGCTCAGATGTTGGGAGTAAATGACGACCACTACGTTGATTATTACGTCCAGCAACACAACACCTCAATCGCTCAATTCTTGTCTAACTTGCATCCCTGCTCCGGCATCAAAACAATGGAGGTGGGACTGTTGCAGCTGATCTAAAGGTAAGACACTCATGTCAATCAACTATCGTGGGAGCGGTGTGTCGGCATCTGAGAATGGCTCGATTTGAAAAAGGGAATATTATTTTTACAGATTAATTAAAAACCATGGATTTTTATCATTATAGGGTAGATTTGTACATACACTGCCAACACACATTAATGTTCAAACAACATGTAAAAGTGAACTTAGCATCCGATGACCCCTTTAAGAGATCTGACTTAATAAAACTGACTTAATTTTGAATTAAATAAACTGTGTGGAAAAACTTTATTATATTAAGTAAGGGTAATGAATGAATTATTTTAGCGTACAGATAAAGCAGAAAGAGGCATCAGGACAACAAGAATCAAACATATCAAAATAACCACTACACAGCCATAGTTGTCATTTACAATCACGACCGGAGAGACTTTCTGTCATGGCCGACTGACTACCTCGTCAAAGGAAGCATCTCCAATTGCTTAGCAGGAGTTTCATTTTGTCAGGGTGTGTTTTGAGAGGCAATCTGGTGATGGAACTTGTAGAGTTTTATGTTTTGCTGAGTGGTCGTTGCGGTTGTCATCTGTGACAGAAAGCGTCAGTGTTCTTTTGGCGTGCACAGCTCTCAGACATGCTGTCCACTTCTCTATTGCTTGTCTGTGTGCTTTAAAGTGAAATCAAGAATACATGCTGTGATGTAGCGCAACAATTTTGATTTATTAAAATAAAAACTTACATCAGGGCAGGTTAAAACCCTGAACCCCAAATGTACCATTTGTCCAACCGGTCAAGCTCAATAATTAATGCATCTCTGTGCTCGCCTACAAAATGGATCAAATAAGCTGTCAAGTTTGGTAGTTGAAATGGTAAATAAAAAAAGGACTTCTTCCTCAAATCACTGTACTTATAAATAAATGAATATGTGTGTATTTTAAAGGGATAGTTAAAAATACTCATCATTTACCTACCCTAAAGTTGTTCCAAACCTGTATGAATGTCTTTTTTCTGCTAAACACAAAAGAATATATTTTTTAAAAATGTTGGTACAAGAGTTGCCAATGACTTCCATAGTATGAATGGTATAGTACAAATTGTTTGGTTACCACCTTCTTTCATGTGCAGCAGAACAAAGAATCTAGAAGAACTATATCTTTAATAATTGTAATGGTATTCATATAGTGTGAATGACCAAAGATTCTACTACAGACCTGATTTTTAAACAATAAATCTAGCATTAAGCTTAACTTAATTAATATTCATAGGTCAAGCCTCTGTCATTTTGAGACAATGGTTCACATGTAGCCGCTTGAGTAAATCCTGATGGATGTCTTGGCCCATTTTGCAAAAACAGTTAAGTTAGCCATCAGGGATGCTTTCATGCAAGAGATACATTCATCAAAACATCATGCTTCATGCAACGGCTTATTCCTGGATGTTTAGAACCCTCGACAAATTCTCAAAGGAAATCCATGCAGACATAAGTTTTGTTTGTGCATTCTGTAAATAGTGCTCCATAAAGTTTCAGTAGCTAGAACTCTTTATGAGTCATAATAGCTCAGTCTCAGCAGTGAATGAACAGCCTCAAAAGAAATACACGCACAGATAGGGTGACCTCAAATATTACTACATTCACAGTCTTGACTGGAGCTTCTGTACATGGAAAGGAGAGTTTTGAAAATGTTTAATATGACGAATCAGCACATGAACTAATTTATCACGCTGCTCACTTTTTCCACTTCGGACTGCTTACTGAACAGATTTCATCTGCAGAAATATTCATTAATCTATGACAAGCTAAAGCCTTATGCTCTGATCTCTATCAGCTCAGAGAAACAGCATTGCATGATTTTACCATCTTTCATGGTTGGAAATAGATCTAATGTCTTTAACGTCAGCTGCAGCTCATCTGAAGATGGCTTGTGCATGTAAAGTAGGGAGAAATATTTCTGGATTTGATTTACTGTGAAGTTAAGCAGATTAATTTCATTAACGCGCAGATTTTTGCATTCAGGCATGCTACGATCAATACATGTCAAAGTTTCGTCCTTATTATTATTATTAAAAACCTGAAATAGGCACAAATCATGATCCACTGATCTTAATTTACAGTGTAATATGGTAAAAAGATTAAAAGTGATCAATATTTTAAACTCACGTGTGTTTTTATGAATTTATTGAGTAACTTACTGGGTGTGTGTCTTGTTACTGTTATTTAAGGCAACATCTGTTCTAATTATTAATTTATCTGCACTTGAATAAACAAGAAAAATTTACACTTTAGTGCATTCATTTTTTCTTGTGAGTAGCTGATGCATAAAATTGCACGTGTTACATATTTATGACTGCGTATTTCAGGTCATACAACAGGTCACCCTTTCTTTTAAGTTTTCCAAGGTATAAAAGATGGGATCTGTCACACTGCAGGCTTCTGTTCTATACGTGTTCACCGTAAGCTAAATGTCTTCTTCCTATCATTTACACATCAAAACAAAAAAGAAACTTTGCCGAGACAGCCAGAACTGACATTTTTAGATCTAAAATCAATCTTCAAGGGCTAAATTGACTTTGTTGAACTACAAATCTAATCTGGGCATAGCTGCATTTGCTGCAGGGAGGAATATGAGTGTGCAAAATAATGAACAATTGCAATATTTGAATTCTGCTCACATCCCACATGGGTAATGTCTCTTTCAAAGGCTTCAGGATTTGTGATAATAGTCGATGAATGATGAGGCCTTTTGCATGCATTAGGACTTTTATTCCCTCGCCCTATTCATACAGTTTCCGGCAGCGCTTGAATTCATGGACTATAAAGCCATCCATCCCGACACACGGTTGATTCAACAGAACTTTCCCAAGAATACACAAACGGCGGCGCCTCAGGAAGCACTCTCTGGATAATGGGAGGTCATTTTTGCTATTTTGCTGACATTCAGCCAAATTCTACAAAGAGCTGAAATTACAGTGGCTGCTAAAAAAGAGGAAATGGATTTCCTAATACCATAAGCATGTCATAATACGTTGGATAGGTGCTAGGGGAGTCGATATAGAATATATTTATTAAAATTATGCAGAGCGACTGTGTGCAGCCGAGCAAAATAACAAATAAATGAAAAGATAAGCACATCTCAGACATCCTCCGCGAGCATTCAGAATGAAAACAGTAAGCTGAAGAACTAATCAAAACGAATACCTTTGTGCCTCCAGTATGAAATAAGGGATTAGAGTTGAAATAGGGGTCAATGCTGTTGACATGGTAGATTTCAGACTTTTGAAGTTATTTTTAAACCAAGGTGCAATGTGGCATATTCACACAGAATCTTTCGTATACATTTCAACATTTAATTAACACCGCACTTCAGATGAGTCAAGATGTGTCAATTACTCTTTATTACCCTTTATTGCTTTTTTTCCACACACCTGTGAAACTGTTATCTTCTAACAGGGATATACAAAAACTACATATTTTCTAAATAAAGTAGTTGGTGAGTACTACTCGACTCGTTTACCCAAACAGGTCTATACTGGAGCCGAAAGAAAATGATAAATTCAAATTTAAATGCATATTCAGCAATAAAAATAATTGATGTTAATATCTGTAACATTTATAAAAAGTTAACATTGTTACGGAGCGAGGGAGATGGGAAGCGGGGGGATCCAAATGCAAGCTTTTATTTACATGAGACAGAGACATGGTATTAAACAGACAAGGGCACAGGCAAGGGTCAATCAACAGTGAACATAATCTAGGGGGCTAGGCAAAAGGGTACTCCAATAAACATGCACGAGTTCATAGAAGGAGCAAACAATGTCCGAAATGGCAAGACAAAGGGTTAAAGCCTGTTAGGGCAGGGTGCTGATGAGACAAGACAATATAACCAGTCTAGAATACAAGACTCAGAAAATTAGACTAAACACAGGATAACTCAGAGCTCCGTAAAGATGCTAACACTAGGAGAGTGCTAAACGCAATGCAATACTCGGGAGTACAGACTTAAGTTTGGTATAATTTTAAAGAAGACCCTTGTCAGATTATTGTTGAAGTTAAAAAGGTTATAAAAAATGTGAAACCAAAAAAGTTATAGACGTTTAAGTTTATGAAAATGATTTATGAGGAAATTTTAATATAATATATACATTTTGAAGTCAAGAACTGATAGAAAATTAAACACGTTGTGTTCCAAATTTGAGGTTGTTAATGAGATTTTAGTAAGATTTTGTTTGGGTGCAGTACTACATTTTATTCACATTAGATTTCAGCTAAGCTCCACTGCCATACACAGTGGTGGGATTTGTCATTAGCAGTACAGGTTCTCTCTATCTCTCTATCAAACCTTACACGTGCACACACACAAACACACAACAAACTTATTTAGGACACACATACAAACCACACTCTGACATCCATACCAACACACCCACACAATTATAGCTCCATAATTTATCCAAATTACTCTATAATAGACCATAATATGCATAAGCAGAAAACAGGAATAAAGCAAGTATTTGCCAAACTTGAAAAAATGGCACCATCTAGTAAAAAACAGTAAACATTTTAATTTTGAAGCCAACAGAATGAAAGCCTATTAACAAATATTGCATCATTTTATGTTTAAATGGCACTGGGATTAAAAATTGCCGTTTTAATAGGTTTCAATGAGGACATTTTTGTCCTTAAGGTCCTGAGAGGAACTATTTTTTGTGCCTAGTGTACAATAGATTTATTAGGGAATGAGGGTGAAATATTAAAATTCCAATAAAAATACATACCTGTCCAAAAATGTATGCAGCTGGCATTAACACAAAGGACAAAAATGTCCATAAGGTCGCACAGGGGTTAAAGTATTGTGACATAAAACCACGCAAGACTCACTATCATGGTTAAATGTAATTATGATTATGTTTAGGATTTCTACAGAACTATATTTGTTTTGAAAACAGTAGTCTAAACACAGGTAAAAACCAGTGTCTGCGCTATTTCTCTCCAGAAGTTACGACCAATACCATAGTCGTAAGTATAGTCTTTAAACTTTTCTAAACTACATTTGTGGATGTCTTTTAACCCTTTTACACAACATACTGGTCAACGTGGGTGTCTGTTGTTGCTGCTGTCTCCGGTAGTTTGTTAATATTAATGTTTCATCTAGAGGGCTGTATTACGATTGGGATCCTGTGGGTCCCAGCACAAATCCCTCAAATATAGAGTCATTTTTGACACAATGTACAACAATACTTACTGTATTTTGCATTATTGTAAGGGGTAGATTTTGAGTTGGGGTAGGTGTAGACGTTAATAAAAACACAATCTAACAGGTCAAAAATGTAATTTATTGTTAGTTTCTGGCCGCAGCTGTATCAACCATGTTTTATATGATGTTGGTTTTGTATGTGTCACCGCAGATCTGATTTGAAATGTCCGTTGAGTGGCGCTATAACTCTAATGCTCCGTGACGCTTTTAAATAACGTACCATCTGCACTACACATAAACCTACCAGGAAGTATGAACAAAAGCAAATGTGATGTAAAAACACAATCGCAAGCATGCCGTTTTAGCTTGTTTTGGGATCTCTTATCTTTCAGCTCTTTCATCATGAGTCATGTCTTTCACAGGATTTGTGCCCAAGAATTCCTCATCTTAAATCCAATTCTGTCTCGGCTGAGCTATTGAGCAAGCTTGTTACATCTGGAAAGCAAAACATATGGAGCTAGAATCATAACTGTGTATGAAAACGAATACAAGTGGTCACTTAGCACCTCTAGTGTTATTTTACAGAGCAAGTTTGTTACATCTAGAAAGCAAAACATATGGGGCTATAATCATAACTGTGTACAAAAACGATTACAAGTGCTTGCTGTTTTACTGGCTCTAGTGTTCATTTCTGTTGGAAGCTGCAGTGATATGTACTTATTGGTACATATTTCTCATCGCATGAAAAAGTTCCCACCGGTACATTTATGCATGTACATGTACATTACAAGACAAGGTTGCAATAAATATAAAAGGTATTAGGTGATATATAAATAAAGCTGGCTTTCGGCATTAAAATCTTACTGTTAGGATTTACTATAGACGCGCAGTGAAGAATTAGCGCTGAAAAGGCATAAACAGTTATTTTTGTGCCTGACCTTATTTAATATGCATTTGTATTTGTCATATGTATTGTTTCCCTTTCAGACACAAAATTTATGGGAGGATGATATTTTAAAAAAATCACTGGTATTTGCACCATTATTTAACACCCCCCAAAAAACATGTATTGAACTATTCTGTGCTTGAAATGGCTGCAATTGTTGTTGCTAGGAGGAGGCACTGGCGAGAACAGAGAGCGCCTGGTAGAAGGGAGAGGATTTTTTCCACACATATTAATTTATTTGGAATGTCAGAAGACCATGTTATCCAAACATATTGTTTGCCAAGCCATGTTATTTTTAATTTGCTTCAGGAAATAAAAGACTACTTGGAACCCTCAACTAGGAGTCACGCAATACCAGGCCTATCAAAACCTCTTGCTACTCTTCTTTTTGTGGCCTCCGGGCTCGTCAACATACTGTGGCTTCTTTATTTCTTTATTCTTTATTTGTGACTACGCTAATTTGCGCTGCACTTGGTATATTGCGTTGGTCGATATTTAAATGAGATGTAGCATCTGTGCAATTTAATTTGTGTGCTGTCAGTAAATCACCCACACAGAAATGTCTACACCCATCGGCGCTGTTTTGGAATTGCGCTCCTGCGCTAATTTGCCCTGTTTAGTAAATCTGGCCCCATGACGTCCTCCCTTTTCTTTTTATTGCAAAAGAATCGCTGCTCAGCTGTTCATTCTTCTAAGTAATGATACATTTCCAGTGAACACAGAATTTAATCATCTCAAAAAACTCAATCCAGATTCACTAATCAAAAATCCACACAAGCTTTTTGAAGCTTTTAGAATCAAATTAACCAGAGAGGAATTATAACAATTAAAACGATGGTATACAGCTTATTATCTCCGATGTATTAAATGATACACAAAGAATGAAGCCTGCAGCACATTTCTGAATGCGACCCAGCTGGATTTTATTCCCATTCTCCTTAAGTAAATAAGTCAAGCAAAGCCAAAAAGGATTGGGGTTTTATTAGGTACATTTTTTTTTAAATGCCTCCGAGCTTTCATCTCCAATTAAACTGCTACAAAGTAAACTTTGAGTCATTAGGAGCTAAAAATGTTGGTTAATAAAAGAGCAGAATAGACTGTGAGAACATAGTGTCTAGTCATTCAGATATGCTTTTGTTTTTTAGAGCTATATCTTGGCAACTTGTTTATCAGGGCTGTGTTTAAAGTCCACTCAGTGTGTTTGAACACACTTTAGTCTGATTATTTCCAACCAAACAGTCAGCAGATCTAATTATCTCTAATGACATTATACTGTCACATTACATTGCATGATGTGCAGGTGCACTCATTAATATAGCGGGTGAAAGGGTCTGATTCAATTAGGCATTGAGAGGACGCCGACCAACGCTTTCCCGAGGCAGAACTGTGACTACTTGACAACTGTTGATGAGAACCATAAGAGACTGTCTAGGCAATTAAATGCTACATTTCAACCTGCCTGTTAAATGATGTTATAAAATGGGCAGTTCAGACTTTAACATTTTAAATCACCCAAACATGAAGGCTTCAGGATTAAGATGGTAAGTGTCGACACTGCAATGTTTAGCTACTGCTCGGACATTCTTTCTCACTGCACTGTGTAAAAGTAAATTATATATGTGACCGTGGACCACGGTCATAAGGGTAAATTTTTTACATTTGAGATTTAGCTGAATAAATAAGCTTTCCATTGATGTATAGTTTTTTAGAAGAGGACAATATTTGGCCAGGATACAACTATTTGAAAATCTGGAATCTGAGGGTGCCAAAAAAATCTAAATATTGAGAAAATCGCTTTTAAAGTTCCTAAAAACTAAATTTTAATATTTTTATGGTAGAAAATTTACAAAGCATCTTCATGAAACATGATCTTTACTTAATATCCAAATTATTTATGGCATAAAATAAAAATTGCCCGTTTTGACCCATACAATGTATTTTTGGCTATTGCTACAAATGTGGCTGGTTTTCTGGTCCAGGGTCACATAATGTTTCTGTGATGCAAATAGAATTTAATTCTACTGTAAAGCAGCTCGAAAGACAGTAGCAAACAGTCATTATTTAGTGGAAATCCATTCATTTTTGATTCAGTTCAGTTCAATAACTGTGTAAAGCTCATCAATTCACCCATCACTGGGAGTTTGACTGACAGGTGATTTGACCAATCATAACATCAAATCTGCCATTTTGTCCGACAAACAAACCAGACAGGAGAGACGATTAACATTGGTGCATGTGAACTTGAAGTAAGGGTGTGCATTGATGTCTGTTCATGATTGAAACAATATACCTTCTAATGTTCATTCATGTTTATTTCTTGCTATAAATAGCAAAGAGGAAGAGATGATCGGTACAAGTGCCGCTTGAACTGAGGTGCTACATCAATCTGTCACGTCACATTAAAGAGTCACAAAACAGTATTTTCTTCTTGAATTTCTTAACAAATTACAATATTTAAAAGCTGGAGGGGGAAGGGGGGCAGTTCTACTCTGGCCAGACGAACCAAGCATAGTGTGGTTTAATTCCAGGCTGCATCATTAGTCAGAGTTGTTGTCTGATATCTTTCTGAATATTTCATCCAGTTCCTTAAGCTTGAACAATATATGTCATATTACACTTCAGTATGGGCCTCATTCCTAAGACAAGACAACACAGCTGCCTATATTCAGATGAGTGCCGCCATTTGGTTCAGAATCTACCTGCTGCACAAACTGCCACAGACTTCTATAAAAAATTGCAGTTCTTTAAGTTACTTGCAGTCCTGCCAGAACTGCCAGAATACACAGGAAAGCTTCATCATGGACCACCTCAGCAGACAGCCAATGAGTTCTCTTAATCTAGTGTTTCTTGACAGGTTATACTGTGCATGGCATTCAACCCAATGGTGCTCAAGATTGTCAAGAGTATCACATATTTCTGCACTCTACCCCACATACTTTGACTCCAATTGCCAACACACCCTTACGAAAAAGTAGTTTGTTCAACTGTGCTATCAGTGTACTTCTTTCAAACTAAAAATAGGAAAGTATACTTTCAGTACTGCATGCAAATGTGCTTTATGTACTTCTCAGAAATATACTTAAAATTAGAGGTCGACCAATATTGGATTTTACTGATACCGATAACAATGTTGGACCACACTGGATATCGATTAATTGGCCGATAGTTTTTAAAATGGCTACTGAATGGAACATAAATTGTGCTCTACTATTTAAAAAAAAAAAAAAAAAAAAAAAAAAAACAGCCTACTGAACCATACTTTGTAAATTAATAAAAACAACGTATTAATTATATATTGATCATTATCGTTAGTTCATTAATATTAACAAAAGCAACTTTTTTTTTTTTTAAATATATATCAGTAAATGTTGAAATTAACAAGGAACAATACTTCTATTCTACAGCTTTTATCAATCTTAATGTTACAAATGGACTCATATTGTAAAGGGTTATTATTACATCAACAGTCTAGCTGAAGATGGCCATTTTTAAATCTACACAAAGGCCACAGTATTGAAATCACATACATATAGATATTGTGTACTTTCACAATTTAACTGCTTCTACTCTAGAACATTTGTGGTTATTCAATCTAAACATTAAATGATTTAGTGTGCAGTGTCACCTGTCTAAACAAACTGCATGTGCTGTCAGTGATTTCAGCTACAAGAGGCTGCTCTTGTGCTGCATAACAAAGATAGGGACTTTGCTGTATAATGAGGAATTTCTGAGCCGCACCAGCAACGGACCCCACCCTGGAAAAACTATCTGATCTGTCAATCAACTATCCTGCCAATTAATTGGCAACACTGATACACCGGTTGACCGGTTGACAATTCTCCCAAGATGAACCTGGTAAAAAAAAAAAGCCCAAACATGATCAGACAAAGACATCAACTTCTGACATCAGTCAGAAGCTAATACTGCAGCTAGCAGGCCATTCAGCTCAGGGAAATGTAAGTCTAGCACTCTAACAATAGGTGACTCCATAATTAGGAACATTAGTAGCAGAACTACAACTACATGCTGCTTTCCTCAAGAAACAGTTTTTGATGTAAACAAGGAAATTCAGAACATTCTAAAAAAGCACAAGAATGCATAGCAGGATATTATTCATGTTGGGGAAGAAAGATATTTAGAATAAACAGTCAGAACTCTTTGAGATATTTCAGTGAACTCTCTTAACCACTTGGAAGACTGAAAATTCAGTCGTTAATGAGTGGACCACTCTTAAAAAGAGGAACTAATATGTTTTCAGGGTTACTTGGTCTAAATACAGTACATGGCTGCAAAGAACATGAGAGGACTGAACTTAATTGACAACTTCAATCTTTTTCTGAGGTCAAAGGCAACTGTTTATATCAGATGGTCTCCACCCAAACAAACTTGGCGCAAGTGTGCTAAAGGACAAAATATCTACATCTCCCTTCAGCAGTTACCCTGGGGCACAATCTAACACAAATTTAGTTTGTGTAAATCCAAGTGGGGTTCAAAGTATAATTTTTTACCCACAACAATTTCACACTTGTCTGGTACAAATATGTCACTTTGTTTCATAATTACACTGTGTAAGTTTTTCGTTATTTACCTCAAAAGAAAAAAAGTGAAATTTGACATGTCCCCGTAGGTGGGGTACATTGTAACATGTGAGGGGCACGTTGTAACATGACCATATGACAGCTTAAGAGGTCCCTTACAAAAAAAGAAGTTTATTCAAGTGTGCTATTAGTATACTTCTTTTAAACTAAAAATAGGAAAATATACTTTCAGTCTACTTTTTATATACTTCTCAGAAATATACTTAAAATGACATTTAAGTATACTTGACTTATACTTAGAAAAAGTCTAAATATATTTGAGCTATACTTGTGCTCTGTGAATCTGTTTTCATTGTTATACATGAGACATGCTTACACATATTCTGTAATTTCCAAAACACAAGTGAAGAAGAAACCAAAACAGATGCTTCCACACTGTAAAAAATCCAAATACATATTTTCCATTTTACAAAACATTTTGAGTCTCAAATACTAAAAAAATGCTATTTTCTTGAATCTATATAAAAACCCTTGTCAGACCAACAAAATTACCACCAAATGTTGTCCCAAGTAGTCACAGTTGTCTAAACAAAGAATTTCATATTGTTGAAATTTTAAGGCTTTGTAAGTTCCCAGCATGCATTGCAGCATGAATAAATTATCCTGTTATAGGATTATTGTTTTGCTGTTTGCTGACTTAATTTAAACTTTTTTGTTGTTGTTTTGTCATTATTGTTAGTTATTTGTTGTACTGTGACATAAAGATCTCACATTTTTAATATTTGTTGATTGCCACCGTTTTTGAGGGTTGTGCGTCTAGTTTTGAGGCCTAGATTCTTTTCAACCACTTATGTCCATTTCCTGGATATCGTAGTCTTGTAAAATGCTTTACAAACAAAGATGATGTTGTCTATACATAAGACTAAGTTATTTATAATGTTATGCATGTTCAGATATTCATATAACAAAATATATACAAATTAACACCTAAATAGGGACATAGTAGTATACATGAAGTATGATTTAAAGTTCACTTGAAAAAAAAAAAAACAACACTTCAGTAAACTACTAAACTAGTAGTTTACCGAGACTATATTTCAAAGCGTACTAAAAATGCATAAAAAAGTATTTTAATTAGTAAACTATCAGTATACCTATAAGTTCACTTTTAGTATAGTTGCACTACAAACTGAAAACATAGATGCAAACTAATTAGACAGATGCAAACTAGTGTACTCAAAGTTTACTACTGTTAAACTTAAAGTATACTTAAAAGTATACTTTTATATACTAGAAAGTGGGCCAATTTAGTCCCAAGGAGTACTTACAAGTAGTATAAGTAGTATACTTACAAGTATACTATTAGTACACTGACATTTGTCAGTATCATTTTTAAAAAATCTCTTTTCAAGAACTACAATGAACGGCTTCTTTGGACTACAATGTTTGTTTTCCGCATGCAATGATGTCACAACGCAGTCACAATGTGGATTGTTGGGGGTGGGTAGGGACGAGGTAGGGAATTAGCCTAACTTTAGCCATGCAGCGTGGAGAGACGCTTCAACGAGCCGCAGCGCGGCGGGTATAAACATAACCATTGTCTAGAGTGGCTGCTTCAGAGCAGTAACGTGCCAAAGAGGGGTTCAGTATAGGGGGTCGAAACACAAGCCGATGCCGCGATCTACTCCGGTTGCCGTGTCTGAGCCACAACGCCGCAACGCCGCAGACGTGTGCAGTGTGTGGTAAGAGATTTATTCATCATACAGTGTAAATAGCTTCACTTATAATGCGAGTGTTTTTTAAAATGCATAAAAGGCTATAAAGGCCTCCTATAGCGAATCAATGCATTTTTGTAAAAAAAAATATCCATATTTAAACCGTAAGACTCACTTTAATCTAGCTTGCGCTAACTGATTTGACAAGGGCGTAGCAGGACGGAAACACCGTCCGAGCTGTTTGCCAATCATAACACTGGAAAAGCTAACCAATCACAACACATTTAGTTTTTCGGAAGGCGGGCCGTCATTAAACCCAGAACTAATCAACCCATTTGTGCCAGGCTAGCGAGAATGGTATTGTAATAATGTAAATGATGTGAAAAATAATGTGTTTTTCGATTCACCAAACATGAGAGCATGTTCTAGTACACCCCCAAAACAAAATCAAGACTTTGTAAAAGAGCATAACAGGACCCCTTTAAAATGTTATCTGATCTAATGAAAAGAATATACAAGACAAACAAAAATATCTTGTCAATAAAATAAAATGATTAACTTTTCAAATAAAACAATGGCTTTTTTTTATTAAGAATTAAAAATTATCTAATTTTGGAGTTTGACAATGAACACACTGCAGCTATGCTTGGGACGGCACTGATCTCGAGACACAGCTATACAGTATAGTTCAAAACAATGTGGGCAAATAAATGAAACATATTCAGACATTCAGAAATACACTCCCCTCTCTCCACACTCAGCTCTCATAGAACACGAGACACATAAACGAGCCAAAATGCTTTACTTTTCATGAAATAATCATTTCTGAACATTAAACATTGTCTGTCTTTATTCACCTGTTTCTTGTCGTTTCTCAGTACAACTCATAGAAGTAAATGGTGTAAATTACATCACTAATGTCATAGAATAGCACAGTTTAATAATAGCGGTGCACATTGTAACGCAGTGTTAGAACGTTCCCCATCTGTGCAACTGGAATATAAAACTGGTTAGTGTTTTCTGTTAGTCAGCAAAGCATTAAAAACTAAACATATAAATAGCAGATTGGAGATTAAAACAATAGCAGATTTGTCTCATTTTAAATGAATACTGAAAACTGAGAAAATTTACTTCAGCCAGAAATGTACTTTTACTATGGTAAAATAAACTTAATATATTATATATATATATATATATATATTTATTTATTTATTTATTTTTTTTATTTATTTTTTTTCTATATAGTGTTGATATGGCAACAAAAAATCAACCAAAATGGCACAGCTGGTGAGTCTCTGAATGACCACAGGACTTAAAATCAGCACCTGAATGAACATGCGATTGACATATCCTACAAGGATGACGATAACAGCAAGCAGCCAGAACAACCACTGCTCATGGACACAATCCCAGCTGAGCCTTGTCCACAGTTTACTCCAGAGGGTTTATTACGAACTAGAACTGCTTTAAGATTCGGCACCCAAGGATAACCTTTACAAAAAAGCCAGGGAACATCTTTCACCATTAGATCACACCAGAGCCACAGTCCCTCACACCAGACATGTTATCCCTCTTTCTAGCAACTCCACTTCTGAGTTCCTCAGAGAAAATAGAGAAATTGGTGTATGCTGGGTCTCCCACTCTTGCTGCAAGCCCTCAAATAATAAACTAAAAGTGGTGAGCTCCACAACCACCAAGGCCTGTGGGTCCAGCTTACTCTATTACTTCACCTGTGATAGCTCACCAGCATCTACCACAAGGCCAGGGCCCACATCATTTTCTACTTGCTGTCAGTGAACAACAAACATTTTGATTATCATGAATAGTCTTTTTTTAGTGTTTTGTTCAAAATGTTGTTTATTTATTTATTTTTTATTTATGCAACTTACCCAGATTCAAGTGTTTATAAAAAAAGAATGCATGAAGCTAGAATAAAATGTTTACAAGCAGATACCCTGTACTTTCTTTTGATGTTTTGCATGTTCATATATTCATATAACAAAATATTTACAAATTAATACCTAAATAGGGTTATAGTAATATACTTAAAGAGTAATGTAAAGTTCACTTAAAGAAAACTTATGAGCATACCTGCAGTATAAAACTATTAAACAAGTAGTTCACTGAGACTATACTTCAAAGTGTATTAAAAGTATTCAATTAGTAAACTATCAGTATAGCAGTAAAGTATCACTTTTAGAACACTTGCAAACAAACTAAAAACATAGATGTAAACTAGTTGTGTACTCAAAATTTACTTCTGTGTATACTTAAAAGTATTCTTTTTATATACTAGAAAGTGGGCAAATTTAGTCCCAAGGAGTATTAAAATAGTACATTTGAAAGTATACTACTAGTACGTTGATATTTGTATACTTACTATATAAAGTATACTTAATAAAAATAAACTTGAAGTATACTTCTTATTGGTAAGGGACACCTGTCTGTAATTATCAAGTAACCCTAAACAAAGCCACTAGAAGGCAAGCGTGCAACCATTAGCCGAAAAAGCATAACGGCTAAAGCTAACGCTTCTGGTCTGGCAGTATATGGGAAAGAAGACCAGAGGCTGTTTTTCTGAATGGATGTCAATGAAGGAGAGGCCTTACGATGCTGAATAAACAGCTTTCAGAGGAAACGGCTTATAATTGAATGAACAGACAGCCTATCAGCTAATCTTCAACATGTTCTACACTAAACAATACTTTTGGATTGAACTATTTTTATAGTATACCAAGAAAAAACTGCTGTTTTATAAGAGAAGTTACTGACTTTTTGGTGGGATTCAGCTCTGAACAAAATTCAATGACGTCCAACCTTTAATGTGATTGGTTATTAAGGCACACGTGATCCAAGTTAGCTGTTATTCTTTCCCCAATAGTAAGTAATACAGACCCTCTGGGTTCAGGTGTGTTTGATTGGGGTTGGAGCTAAAATATCCGGAACGGTATCTCTTCGGGAGCAGGGTTGGAGACCTCTGGTGTAAGGCTTTCTCAAATCGTACAGCAAACCCATCTAATCTGCTGCTGCCTATTAAAAACAGATTCTGTTTAGTTAGCAGTTTTAAACATCCACTCACTTAAAAATAAACCACTTCTAGTCAATGACGTCAACACAAACAACATGGATTTTATGTTTCTAAATTAAACTTTGCAAGATGACAGTTGGAGTGCAAGAGTCTGCAATGAAACCCTGCTAACTTTACTTTTATAAGTGTCTGAAGAGCTGTTTGAGGAGGTGGAGGCATACAAGTATGCTCTATTTAAAGATGTCTGTCAATGTAAGCAAGTGTCATTAGGTGATAACTTGTCCTTTGAATATCTGAGTATAGCATTAAAAGGTGCTCCATGCAATTTACTGAGCATTAATTACAGGTCTTAAATATTCCTCAGCCTTTACTAAGGATTTTACAGAACTGTTATCTCCTATGAGTTTGACAGTTTTCTCTAACTATTCCACACTCATGGACACACTCTAGAGTTATTGATCAGTATGACTCTAAACATTTCATCCACTATTATTCGGGATTTAGCACTGATAATTCCTGTATTTTCTTTAATATATTGATCTCTCCCCCCACTGCCCTTACCAAAAAGAAGTATGCTTCAAGTTTATTTTATTAAGTATACTTAAGTAAAGTTCAAGGGTGCTTCTCATTTCTTATTTGTGCATCCTCGTTTTCTTTCCTTGCTTCTTAGCTCCACCCCTCCAGGATGCGAGGGAAGGATGCAAGGAAAAGACAGGAGGATGGTGTCACAGTTGTGTGAGAATGAGATGTAGGAAGATGGAATATAACAAAAAGGCTTTAATAAAGTCCACAATAGGAAAATCCAGACAGGAACAGCAGGGAAACACACACCAACACAGCTTTAAGATCTGACAACAAACACTGAAGTGAATACAACTTATAAAGACAGGATAATGAACACAGACAGGTGTGGGTGATTAACTAATAATGACTAGACAAGGACAGGAACAAGAAGGACCAAATATGGGCAACAGAGGGAGAAACCAACTCAAACAGTCCACAGGGGTGTGACAGACGGAGGAATCAAAGGATGAACATTGAAATATTCTTGACCACTCAAGCGTTATTTCAAAGCATCATCAGCTGCGCTAAAGGGATCTGCCCATATGTTGTTAAAGTTTGGGTATCTGCTTGTAAACTAAAACATTTTATTCTAGCTTCATGCATTCTTTTTTGTTTTAAACACTTGAATGTGGGTAAGTTGCATAAATAAAAAAAATAAAAAAATAAACAACAATCAACAATCAACATTTTGAACAAAAACCAAAAACAAACAAACAAAAAAGACTATGATAATCAAAACATAGATAGAGTTGATCAACACCCCAAAGCTTGACAGTCATTATTACCTCTTCATGGGTCGACATTTTACTCCATAACGTTACACAGTTTTACATATATCTGGTTTTGATGCTGTTTTATGCCTGACGATTGTCTTAGATAACACGCGGAATCATTTTGCTTTCTTCTTCACTTGTGTTTTGGAAATTCTGTACAGAAGATGTGAAATAGTGCCCCTAGCGTATAACAATGAAAACATGGATTCTTAGAGCACAAGTATAGCTCAAATATACTTAGACTTTCTAAGTATAAATCAAGTATACTTAAATGTCATTTTAAGAATATTTCTGAGAAGTATATAAAGCACATTTCTGAGAAGTACATAAAAAGTATACTGAAAGCATGCTTTCCTGTTTTTAGTTTAAAAGAAGTATACTAATAGCACACTTGAATAAACTTCTTTTTCATAAGGGTGAGCTGTCTCTGTCAAAAAGAGAAGCATAATGACACCAAGCATGTCTGCAGACTTTGTTGATTTTCTCATTGAGTCTTTCAACTCAAAAGTTAAAAATTGTTATTGATGACATTGCTTTGGTGAAAGAAGCCCAACAGCAGTTCTACGTGTAAAAAAAAAAATGCAGAAAAGCTGAGTGCATGTGGTAGAAAGCAAAACTTATACTCCATTAAATTCTATGAAGATAACCGTCATGCTTTCAGTGTGCTAGACAGACCTTTTTAAACATAATAAACCACTTAAACAACACCCGCACTCTTTTTGCTACTGTAGACTACAGACTAACAACCTCCCCAAGTCAAACTCCCAGCAAACTGATTTCCAAAAGCAAAGGCAATGAGTTTGCTTCCTTTTTCTGAGAAGATCAATAATACTTGAAAGGCGATCAGCACGTCCTTGTGCTGCGCTGATGTCACACAGGCACAGCCACAACAAATTGAGAAATTAGTCACTGTGTCTGATTTTGAGGCAAGTGATGGTGAAGTCTTGAGCATCTTTGAACATCAACCTGCTCTCTTGACACACACCCCACATCTTTTTTCAAAAGTGTGTTTAACTATTTAACTGAAGATCTCCTAAATGCCTCACTGAGTCACTCGTTTTTAGGTGTTATGCCACCCACAGCTGGAACCTGCTTACAGAAGAGATTAGATGTGCTCAACACATCTGTACATTTACTGAATGAGCACTGTGCTATGTCCAGCTGATTGAACTGTATCTTATCTATGTATCTTTCTCTTTTTTTTTTTTTTTACAAACTTTTTAAATCATTTGAATCAATTTTTATTCTTTGCTTTTATGTAACGATTTTACGTTTCTTTTTTAAAAAATACCTTGAATGTACAGCACTTTGAATTACATTGTGTATAAAATTATAAATAAACTTACAATTTTAATGAATACAATTAAAAAATATAGTGTAATAAAGCTTTCTTTGGTAACAATATACAACATGGCCTTTTTTTTGTTAACATTAGGTAACTACATTCACAATCTAACAATGAGAAATATTTCAAAAGAATACATAAATCTTAGTTAATGTTAAATTATTTTTTTTAAGATTTATTTTTGGTGTTTTTATGCCTTTATTTGGATAGGACAGTGTAGATGGACAGGAAGTGAAGTGGGTGGGATCAGGAAAGGTCCACACGAGCCAGGATTCGAACTCCGGTCGCCTGCATCGCAATGGCGCTATATGTCGTCACGCTAACCACAAGGCTATTGGCGCCAACAGGTAATGTTACATTTACTTAAATATTTTTCAAATTAGCATCTGTTAAGTAAGCAATAAAGTACAAAAGGCTGTGATTTATTCACAATACAGCATGTCTTGAGTACCTTATTGTTTTAGAAAACGGTTACCACACAATACTGATATTTAAAAAAATGCATTGATATGTTATTTTTTTGAAGTGAATTCATTAAATGTGGTCCTTCTGCTAAAAAATAGTTCCTGACAGCATCAGTAAAGAAATAAAAACAGTGGATAAGAACAGCTCTCATCCGCTCATCTCTCAGCAAGAGAAAATGTCTGTCTTTTATTTTAAAACAGACCAATTTATGACACAGTGTGAGTTTGGAAGTGTCATTACAGTGTAAATTGATGGACAAACAGTACCATATCTGAAACAGAAAAATAATCAATACGCTAATCCGCACTTTGGAAACTGTAAACGTGCACACACATCAACATATCTCCAATATAAAAAGAAAGGGAAAGACATAGCCTCAAAATAAAAATTGACGCCAGCAGGGGTCACTTATAATTCATTACATACATAACAAACAGTTAATTTTGCTGAAGTTAATAATACATGGAACAGTTTTAAAAATAGTTAATGAACGGTGAACTAACATAAACAAGCAATAAGCAGTTGTATATTTTCACAGCTAACCTTAAAGTTTATTACACAGCTCCCTGGAACACTCGATTCTGATTGGTTAGTCGCAACATTCTGAGGTATGTTATTAGCAACTCAGAATAACACACAGTCAGACGGGTTTTTGAACCTGGTGCTTTTTTCTCTTTCACATTTCTCATGTCACACCACCGCATTCTTGCTTCGTATGTATTCGGCCTGAAAATTTTCAGTACTGGTCATTCGGTTTGGTACACATGTGTACCGAACAAATACAGTACTGTTTTAACAACTGCACAAGAAACAAAGTCTCATCTTTCAAATTATGTACATTTTTTAAATAAATGTAAACAATATATGCCGTTTTGGCACTCTATTATGTGACGTGACAGATTGCTGTATAAATGCCTCAGTTAAAACGGCAGCACGGTGCGCGAGATCATCTCTTCCAATTCACTGCTACTTTTAACGTGAAATAAACATGAATGAACATTTCATGCCTCATGTAATCACTCAATCAGTGATTCAACTGTGGAAAGATGCCAATAAAACAGCTTATAAATAAAATTCCACAGTATTTAATTTACCTCAGCAAGTCATCAGCGTCTACAGGTCATTAGTTTGCTAGTGAAATGTTACAACTAAATATTACAATATAATAAGGTTGTAATAAAGCGATTATAAAGATGTAACAGGTAAAATGGTGGACAAGAAAAGTGAACATCCCACAAAATGGAGTCTCAGATTATCGGTAATATCTGCAGTGACTTAGCACCCTGTGTGAACACAGAGGTCAACAGGACTATCATGGCAACAAGGTAATGTGACAGTGTGATTTAGGAGGGCTGTCGGCTGTTATCTGCACATAGTTTACCAGGCCACCCCCACACACAGCATGACAGCAAACCAGTAAATGTGCGACATTTAAGATAAAAGAACTCAGTCTGGAAGATCCTGCCTGGCCCAGTGCACTGCAGGTGCTATTCAGGTACAGAGATTGCACAAAAGTTAACACACAGCCTGTGAGGGAACACGGAAAGGTTAAGAAGGCAAGAATGAGGGGAGAAATAAAGGATAATGAAAGCAGAGGGAGAAAGGTCAGAAGAGCATAAAAAAGGATAAAAGAAATAGAAAGCTAGGAAGCATATAAATACTGCAGAAAAGATGTAGTACCGTGCTTGATGAAACTTCACATCCAGAGTTATGTTTGTTATGTCTAAATACACTAGTAATTAATGAACTTGCCTACAATTATGCAGTAGTTAAGCATGAACACGCTATTATTAATTAATGATTAACTTAACATATCATAAGGGCATATTAGCCGTTAATTACAATTTATTAAAAATGTGAAAGATTCACATTCATGCAGTAAATAAGCTAGTCATTAATGATTAACTGAATGTACAGTAAACACCTTTTGTCCATTATTTACAACTACCATATATTATTTTTGTGTAGTAATGTACTTAGTAATATTTCAGTGATTCACCATCTATTAAGTTAACTGAACAATATGAAGCTAGTAATTATGTTTAATTAGTGCAGGTTGTACAGTTACAAATTGCTAAAATAGTCCAATAAAGACAATTTGACCACCTTTTCTAAAGTGGAAGTTAAATCCACATTAGTTATAAAACGTACTGAGTAACTGTAAATTTAATGCTGTATATCGGAACGCGACCTTCGTACTTTTGAATGAATTGCCTTACAACTTTTATGATGACGTGATGATGATGTTGTTTATTAAATATTATTATTCCATTAATGATATATAATTTTATAATATAATTGATTTTAGTTACATTATTCCCCCATTAGATGGCGACAAGAGACTGTTTTTATAAATGAGTCAGCAGTAAAGACATTTACATTGAAAGAGACTGAAACAGGGTTGTAAACAAGGAAGTTATTTTTACATTTAACAACACCTTGTAAGATGCAGCCAACAAATGCACTGAGTAGTGCTGTCTACAGAAACCACCCTTAACAGATGAAAGAATAGTAGGTAAAGATATCACTTCCCTGAGCGGACATTCAAACTAATGTTTTATTGTGAATGCATGAACGAGCTAAAGAATGAATGCTGTGTATGATGCAGGTAATTATACTCGCTCTATCCACCCCTAATACAGTGAGCTTTTAATATAGTACTACAATAAGCTTTCTATAAAGCAACTCAACATTCCTTCATTACTAGCTCTAAAGTGACATTTTTTTAAACTAGTAATAGAGGCTTGGGTTCAGCTGTTAAACTGTCAAACTGAGATTTGAATTTGTGGCAGAAGGAAGTAGTTTGCACAAAAGAGGGTTTTTAAAGACACTCCGTTGTTGTTTCTTATTTACTCATACACTCATGCCATCAAATGGTTGTATAAATGCAATATCACACTCGTAGCCATGTGATATGGCTGTATATCAGCACACTGCTATCACCTACGGCACTGAATCACAGCCATGCCAATATACAGCCATATCGCACACCTATGAGTGTGATATTGCTCATTTATCAACTAGAGTAAGCCAATAATTATGGCTAAATTGCTACTAATACAGTATAAAGACCGTCTGTTCTAAAAGTTATATCTACATTTATTATGGAATTTATTGGTGATATTCAAGTTTATTTACAATAATAAGCCAATAATTATACCTAAACTGCAACTAATACAGTACTAATAAAGACCATTTGACCACCTGTTAAGTACTGATTAATTTTAGTTAATGATTAATTTACTTGCACATTTTTTAAATCAAAATTTGTATCTACAGTCATGGCCAAAAATATTGGCACCCTTGCATTTCTGTCAGAAATGCATCAACACAAAAAACAATGAAGAAAAGGCAAACTTGATGAAATTCACACAGAACTCAAAAATGGACTGGACAAAATGATTGGCACCTTGTCAAAACGATAAGAAATTATAGCTTTTCAAGCATGTGATGCTCCTGTAATTTGTATTTAGACACACCTGTGGCAAGTAACAGGTGTGAGCAATATACTTACACTTGCAGCCAGTTAAAATGGAGAAAATTTGACTCAACCTTTGTGTTGTGTCACACTGAGCATGGAGAAAAGCAAGAGGTGTAAAGAGTTGTCTGTGGATTTGAGCGAAAAAATTGTGGAAAAACATGGACAATCTCAAGGCTACAAGTCCATCTCCAGAGATCTTAATGTTTCTGTGTCCACTGTGCGCAATATCATCAAGAGGTTTACAGCTCATGGCACTGTAGCATACCTCCCTGGACGTGGACGGAAGAGCAAAATTAATGAAAAATTACAATGAAGGATTGTTTGAATGGTGGATAAAGAACCCCTATTAACTTCCAAACAAATTCAAACTGATCTGCAGACACAGGGTACAACAGTGTCAGCTCGCACTATCCGTCGCCATCTGAATGAAAAGGGACGCTATGGTAGGAGACCACTGCTGACACAAAGACATAAAAAAGCAAGACTGAAGTTTGCCAAAACTTATGTGACAAAACCACAATCCTTGTGGGAGAACATACTGTGAACAGATGAGACAAAAGTAGAGCTTTTTGGTAAAGGACATCATGGCACTGTTTACAGTCCCTAAAGTCAAACATGGTGGAGGTTCAGCTTCTGGCACTGGATGCCTTGACTGTGTGAATGGTATCATAAAATCTCATGATTAGCAAAGAATTTTGGGGTGCAACGTAGTGGCCAGTGTCAGAAAGCTGCATCTCCACCAGATGTCATGGGTCTTCCAGCACGACAATGACCCGAAACACACTTGCAACTGCAACAATTTTCTGAGAGAAGGGTTGCATTTTCTGACAGAATTGCAAGAGTGCCGATATTTTTGGCCATGACTGTATTAGTTAATGCACTGTGAATGAACATGAACAAGCAGTATACTAACACTAACAAAATAAAGTAACAACCCTAAACCACACCTGAATTCTAACTCTATAGTAATGTTAAATAATATTTTAATGTTAATTTAATGTTAACAAAAAGTGTAACTAACCATATTTCTAATCGTTAGTTCATGTTAATGCATTAACTAATGTTAACAATAGAGACCTTACAGTAAAGTTTTACACTATTTATTTTTGCAAAACAAATGTCTTTATTCAGATATGACAGTGTGGAAAGAAAGAAGTACATTTCAAGTATATTACTTATTACTTACAAAAATATTATTTATTCTCGTTTGTATAGTGAGCTGTTTGAAATGTGCCTTAAATTAGTCTATGAATGTTAATTATTGCATGTTTATTGTATGTAAGTCATCTAAGCATCATAACATTAAAAAAAGGTCCATTTATATCTAAATTCAAATGTTTTACAATTATTCATGCACTTAATTATAGATAAGTTCATTCACTTCAGAAGATTGTAATTTAATCCACTGAAATTTACTTGAAAATATACATGCAAAGACTAAACCATACTTGTAAAATGAGCAATTTCAACTCTAAGCTGATTAAGATTCTGAAAAATTCAGCGGCTAATCCATATACAGTTCAAAAAGAGAGAGCTCTTAATCAATCACACCATGATTTGAGAAAGTGAATATTTAATTGCTTGGATTAGTGAGTCAGAGGACTGTGTAGTTCCTGCAGTACAGATGCTTGTCTCATTCCACTCTATGCAATGATGCTAATTAAACTTGTCTGCTATGCCCTGTCTCAAAAAGAGAACAGTGTCCTACTCACAGGGATACACCAAAACACATGCCTAGTGTAATTATGTAGCTCCAACTCATAAATGCTCAATCTTTGTTTACTGCACAGCATTTTCTTTATACAGTAATTGTACTCCCTGACTCCCTGAAATCCTGACTTCAAAGGACATTTTAAACAAAGATGAATTTGCATTTCCCAAAGGAAATATCAGTTCTCGCAAGGCTGCAAAAGCATAATGTTAAAGTTTTAACCTTAAAGTTTTGGTTCTATGCAAATGAAATGCATTAGAGTCACTTTGCTGTTGTCATGACACTCATCACCTGTCTGGTTTTTAGTCGACTCGACACAAGAATCACTGTGCACAAGGAATACAGCATGCAATTCAGCACGCAAATATACAGTATGTAAAGAATTTGAATAGTGTTAAGCTCTTTGGGCTAAATTTAGGATTTGTGATCTTAGGATTTTTTTTAGGGAAAAAAAACAATACTGATGGTCGACTGATACTGATTTTTAAAAGGTGAGTGTCAATAGCTTTGAGAGCAGGATGGCTAATGGTGATATATATCACAATATTTTATTTAAATATAGTAAAAACACAAGCATAGCAACTGCTGAAATCATCTTATAGCACTTATAAAAGTGCTATGAAAGAGAAAGAAATATGGATATGAGCATATGTGTTTTTATGGAGTCTAGAAATGCATTGGTATTTATTATGTTTAAAGAGTATTAGATTAGTAATATAAATGCTGATTTGCTTAATGCTGACAGTAGATGAGAAAGTTTGAATAGAAAAGCAAATGCTATAATACCTTTTCATATAGCGGTTACTTTGTTTAATAGTTCTATCTAATAATTTAATAGACAAAACTGATAAACAGTATAGTGACTAGGAGGGGACATGTTCGGTGGGAACGTGATAATATGTCGTGGCCACGAGATACTAATTCGTGCGAACGTCATATTAACTCGTGGGAACGATGTGGCCTCAAGATGCTATGTCGAAGGAACGACATCCATTTCTCGTGGCCACAACTTATTATGTTGAGGGAAAGATATATTTTTCTCGTGGTCACAAGTTTAATTGCCTAAACACACCTGCATGACCATACACTGTAAAAAATAAAAAACACAATTTGTTGAGTCAGCTTAAAATAATTTGTTACCCTGCTGCCTTAAAATTTGAAGTTCAGTCAACTAAAATAAGTTTAGTCAACTTAAAATGTTAAGTTGTACTAAGTAACAACTTAGATATTTGTGTTTGCTAAACTTAACATATGGGTAAGTAACCCAGCTGCCTTCAAATTTTAAGTTGATTCAACTCAAATATCTAAGTTGTCACTCTGTATACTTTAACATTTCACACTCAACAAATTGTTTTTTACAGTAACCCAGGATTATCAGAGAAAGATTTATTAATATTTAACTTTGAATTAAGAAAGGATTATATTAATATATTAATTATATATTAATTATTATAAAAATTAACATATTATTAAATGATTATATTAACCATACGCAATGCTGTCTACACTGTAAAAAACAATTTGTTGAGTCAACTTAAAATAATTTGTAACCTGGCTGCCTTAAAATTTTAAGTTCAGTCAACTCAAAAAAAGTTTATTCAACTTGAAATGTTAAATTATACTAAGTGACAACTTAGCTATTTGAGTTGAATCAACTTAAAATTTTAAGGCAGCTGGGTTACTCACCCATCTGTTAAGTTTAGCAAACACAAATATCTAAGTTGTTACCTAGTACAATTTAACATTTCAAGTTGACTAAACTTATTTTAGTTGACTGAACTTAAAATTTTAAGGCAGCAAGGTAACAAATTATTTTAAGCTGACTCAACAAATTGTGTTTTTTATTTTTTACAGTGTAGGCGAATGCTGTCTATGCGTGATGTAGACAGCATTCGAAAGAAGTTTATCATGAATAAATGTTAAATAAAGTACATCAAATAAAAGAAAACATTTTTATCCAGCCCACAGTCTTAAGTCCATTAACTGATTGTCTTTTTTCCGTACAGCATCGCGTATGGTTACTATAATTATTTAATAATGTGTTAATTCCTATAATAATTAATATAATCCTTTCTTAATTCAAAATAAAATATTAATAAATCTATCTCTGATAATCCTGGGTTACTATGGTCATGCAGGTTTGTTTACACATTAAACTCGTGGCCACAAGAAAAATATGTTGTTCCCTCAACATAATATCACGTTCCCACTAGTTAATATGATGTTCCCACAAATTAAAATCTTGTGGCAACGACATATTATCACATTCCCATGAGTTCATATTGCATGGCCACAACACAATTAAGTGAACCGAACATGTCCCCTCCCGGTAACCGCAAAACAGAGACAGTAAACCAATGAAGACAAAGGATTTGCACTGGTGTTCTCAGCACTGCCAATTAAAAGTCCTATGTCTGACAAATTGACCAATTATGAAAACTCATTAGCTGATGCCAACAAAAAAAAAAAGCCAGATATTGTCAATACAGTGACCACTGGCCATATATTAGTTGACCACATTCAGGTATACAGTTAAAAGAAAAATCACACATTTTCACATAATTTGACTCCCCGCCCCCCACTTCTACTTCCAACCTACAGTAGGCTTATTGGAAAGACGTGCTTCTACCTACATTACTGCATTTCCAAAAATGTACCTAAACTGTACATACAATCCAAATGAAATTAACAGTGGTAGTAGCTTGGGTACAAGTCCTGTGAAACATGAATTGTGATAAAAGACTTGTAGAAGCAAGCACAAAATGTTTGTTATCTCACGTTTGCTTTTGGTTAGGTTTAGGGGTTTAGTGTAAGCAGTATGTTATTTCAAATGCGATATAGAGCTTGTTGTTTACTTCCTCTGTTAAGCCTGATTAAACAGGGATTTTTGTAACGTCTACTGTTAGAACTGACAATCAGCGTCAGATTGCTTTCACTTAACAGTACAGTATCAGGAGAGAACACAATTGCTCCATTGGAGCACAATCATTCTCCTGGTATTCTTAAGCTTTCATTCATCATGTGCTACATTAGAGCTGTCATCCCACGTATCTGAAATGTCATTGCCACTCACAATCAGATGGGTGGATGTGTGACACTCAGAATAATGGAGTGTCTTTCATTCGCTTCCCCTGCTGGTTCACACTGTTGGCCTCTGATTGATGGATCACACTGGACTAATGAGACAGAAATGGATGTTCTGATGTACTCTTGGGATTTCTTTGAGTGTTTGACAGGTATTTAAAACTGGATTTAGGTGTGAACAATGCGAAAACTTAAACTCAAATGATACACAGAGATAAATAATAATGCACACATGCGTTTGAATGTCTGAAACATATAATACAAGAGAAAATCTGCAGTTTTATCACTGCTAGGTGTTACTTTTTAAGTCTTTCCAACATCACAGTCAAATAACGAGACAGAATAATTCTTCTACGAGTGAAGGTCAATGACGAATGAGAGTGTCCAAGATAAAGAAAAGGTAAAGACTTTTTAAAACCTAGTTTGAAACACATCATTCAGTTATACAACTAAACAGAAAAATCACAAATCTTCACATAATGTCACAGTTGTGTGGGAATGAGACAAACAAAGATGTTATATAATAAGAAGTCCACAATTTAATATTTAATAAACTTCACAAATGGTACATCCAGACAGGTAGGGCAGGGGAAACCACACACCAACATAACATTAAGGTCCGACGACAAACACTGAACGGAATACAACTTATAAAGGGGTGCAAACGATACAAGGAAAGGTGTGGGTGATTAACCAATAATGACTTAACAAGGAACGGAACAGGAAAGACCAAATAAGGAAACAGAAGTGATAAACCAATATAGACAGTCCACAGGGGTGTGACACATAATTTGTCTTTTTTTTACCCACTTTCACTTCCAACCTACAGTAGGCTTATTGCAAAGATGTGTCTACAGTATAACTGCACACTTTGTTTTCATGTTGGTTTTACTGATTTAAAAAACATTTATACCATTAAATTCTAAGACTCTTTAAAATGTAATGTGGTGCAACTTGAATGAACCTTGTTTTGTCATAAAAAGGTCAAATAATCTGATTTCCACTGAATCCACAGGAGAAATAACTAAATGTATTATTTTTAAGATTTCTTAAGTATTATCTGTTATTTCTGATACACTGTAAAAAAATATCTTGATTTTAACGGTAAAAGGCTGTAAAAAAAGCTACAGTAAAAACTTGATTATTGGTAAATTCCCCTACTATATACCTGTGAACAACTGTATTGGACATTACATGTCATTTTACGGAAATATAGTTTTTGGAAGTGAAAAAGAATGTATAATTTACAGTGAATAACCGTAAATTGACATTCCTAGAACTCCCTGCGATACATTTCAAATTTGATTTTTTTTTTTTTTTAAAAATAACTATTTCTTCTTAGTTTTTTCTTATCAGTTTTGTACATTAGGGTTGTATGTTACGCCTAATGTTGTTAAATTAATGTTCCTTGCATTATTTCAGTTTCACGTGTGTTACTTTGATGGTGTTTAGTGTTTGTGTGAATGACACTGTGCACCTTCTATATATGTTAGTATTTAAAAGCAGCTTGTGATGGGCTTTGGTTCATCATGTGACTTTCTCATCACCACCTGCTTTTGGTGGTTATCAGTGTATTACAGAGGTACAAAACAGATTTCAGAACTTCAATAGGTTGGTATATTAACATTATATTAGTTAATGAAATTACGATATTTAACTGTATATTTAAGTTAAAACTGCAAAATATAAAATGTTTCTACCTATTTTTACAGTAAAATTCCGGCATCCACAAAATTTTACGGATTTGTTTTCTTTTAACAGTGTATAACCGCATCCATAGGAATTTAAGTTCTTTTGAATTCTGTTGCAGTTTTCTATGATTTTAGGCTGTATTAGCAGATCGCAGGTGTTGTCTGTAAGTGAAGCTGCCCCGAAAAAGTGATTCAAAACAAAGGCTTTGATGCCAACTGTTTCCTGACATGCCGATCTGCTCTATTAAGGCTGATTTATTACTGACATTACACACACATCTGCTCATGGCCATGCATTCACTCACACTATAAGCGACTCTTCTCCATGCGGTAAATGGCCGCACCTCACCTACCGGATATACAAACTGCAGCACACTGTTAGAGACATCACTATCTGCTTGCTTTTCCTCTAAAGGAATTGATGTAGGATAAAGGATAATCCTCTCCAGCCCTCCTTAGGAATATCTCTTATCTGTGCTATAACACAACAGCATTAGGGCTATCATGTGGGGATTACTCTTGAAAGGCAGAACTATCGCAGCATTTCAGTCAGACTGATCAAATGTAATCTAAGCCTCTCCATGAAATAGAGATTTTTTGGAGACTTTTTAGAGAGTAACAGTGAACCTGCTGACTTTGTGAGCGCTCAACTTCAAATGAAACATTCATGAGGGTGTTATGTTATGGTCTGATGACTGTAATGAGTAATATCAACAGCTGATTAATTCCTGCGCTATGAGCGCACAGTGTGCCAGACTCATTAGCACACAGCGAGTGCACTTCAGAACTCAAATAACCTTGAGAGTCCATTGATTTCTTCTGACGACATCTCACCTTTGGTACCGCTGGGATGTTGACAACAACACAAGGAAGATTTTACCTACTCTGCCTTCCTGAGAACACTGAGCTACTGAAGTGCTACAGCTATTTGTATTGCACATCTAAAGAGGACAAGAACATGTTGTCTTCAGAAAAGTACATTCTAAGATTCACGTTGGTGCATAATTTCAGCAATTTATCTATGTCTGCCAGTAAGACCTATAACAACCTTAAAAAAAATATTATTCAAAAACAGTTTTCACATGCTCATATGCTAATATCCATATGCATGTACGACTATTTAAAAAAACACTTTTTATGTATAAAAGCCTGAAAATCAGATTTTAAGAGACTTATTAATTAATATAATGTCCTGTTTCCATTTTGTTTTGCATGTTTCTTAAGTTGGTTGTACCACACGACCTTGGTGGACAAAACTTTTTAAAATATTAATAAGCAATAAGCAATATCACCTTTTATTAATTAGCAGATATAATTACTTGTTTAGACAGTTGCACCATATGACATTTTACAACCTAAAAAACACTTTTTACAAATAAGAGAGAGCTGTTTTCTTTTCATATGGTTTTGCTTGAAAAGTGAAAAGTTTCAATTTAATGAAAAATGTCATATGATACAACCATAACCTTTTATTTACTTGTTTAGACAGTTGTACCATATAACATTTTACAACCTAAAATAAAAAAATCAGATTTTTCCCAAGTTGGTTGTACTACATGACCTTGGTGGACAAAACTTTTTCAAATATTAATAAGCAATAAGCAACATCACCTTTTATTAATTAGCAAATATAAATACTTGTTTGGACAGTTGCACCACATGACATTTTGCAACTTTAAACAAAAACTTTTTTTTAACAAGAGTCCTGTTCATTTCATATGCTTTATTTAAAAAGTAAAAAGTTTCAATTTAATGAAAAAATGTCATGTGATATAACCATTGACCATCACCTTTTATTAATTAATTAGGTATAATTTGTTTAGGCAGTTGTACCATATGACATTTTACACTCTAACATAAAAATCAGATTTTAAGAGACTTCTTCATTCTTCAAGTGTGTGTGCACTTGTGATGGGTTAAATGCAGAGCACCAATTTTGAGTATGGGTCACCATACATCACGACTTTCACTTTTTCACTTTCACTTATTAATTAGCAAATATAATTACTTGTTTAGACAGTTGCACCATATGACATTTTACTACCTAACATAAAAAAATGATTTTTAAGAGACTTATTAATAATATCATTTCCTGATTCCATTTTTTTTCTGCATGTTTCCCAAGTTGGTTATACCACATGACCTTGGTGGACAAACATCTTTCAAAAATATTAATAAGTAATAAGGAACACCAAATGTTATTAATTGATAAATACACTTATTGTTTCAGCAGTTGTACCGTATGACATTTTACAAGCTAACATAATTTTACAAGCTAACAAAATCTGATTTTAAGAGACCTAGGCCCGGTTTCACAAACTAAGCCAGGATTAGGCCACAGTTCAATTAGGACATTTAAATAATTTTTATAAACATGCCTTTGGAAAAAAACATTACTGTTGTGCATCTTCAGACAAAGCAAAGGCACTGATATCTTTCAAGATCAGTCAGTTGCAAGTTTCTTTCAGTTGTAACAGCCCAGAATTACATTTTAGTCTGGGACATTTGGCTGAAGCTATTTAAAGAGGTACAATTCAATACTTTAAAACTGAACTGCAATATTCTCAATTCAGTTCGGAATGGCACACAACATCCAGATACAAGCCACTTTCTGGAAACCTGTGAGTTAAAGTTTTACAGTTACAACTAAAGATGTTTAATGTTTAGAATCTGGGCCAGATTCACTACTGCCTTCATACGCACAGTGCATCACAAATAGGTGATGTGGTTACAGTGCTCTCACCTGTCTTTGCCCGTCTCCTTCTTGAAAACAGTGTCGCAGTAATTCATGCGGTCTTCTGTGGTGACGTAGATGCGCGCATGTGGGTAGTTTTCCACCGCTTGCCGCAGCATGTTGTACACGATGCCCTTGCCATCCTGCCTCATGTTGCGCAAGGGTCCCCACACCACATAGATGGTCTCATTCCCCTGGCCAAAGAAGTGCTGGGGTTTTTGGATTAGCAGAGGAACACTAGTGTGAGACACCACTCTCAGGTCTGTCCTGCGGCCCACATCCCTCTCAAAGCCGCGCGTGGGTGCGTTGTTCATTCTCCATATGCAGGAGGACTGGTCGATCTCAGCTCCTGCTTCACGCCCCAGCATCTGCCCAGAGCTGGACACTATACTGCAAACCTCACAATGCAGCTTCAACGGCTAAAAGACAGAAGAGAAAACTGGCGAATTAGCATCAGAGGTTCATTTAAATCATGCATTGAATGCTTTCATAGTGTATTGTTGAATGTTTGACCAAACAATGCTACAGCTTTTCACTTTAGTGGAAATACTAGATCTACTGGTCCTGATTAGGCAGTTTTATTTCTGTAGAGCTTTTTACAATGTATATATTATTTCACAAAACTTAAAAACTATCCACCTGTTTCTGAGGGGCGCTACTGTAAAAAAAACGTGGGTACAACTTCCGGTGAGGTGGCAGTAGTAGTATACCGATGGTATTTTGTGTGCTAATTAGCGAGAGGCTAAGTGTTTTTCTGATTATTGTTTACCTTGTAAAGTTACAAACCTTTATGAGAGATGTCGTTACTGTGCTCAGTGACAACATGTACCGTTCGAAGCTGTGCTCCCACATTGTTAGCAAGTTTGGATCGCTAAATCTTGATTTCAGCTACTAGTGATGTGACATTTGAAGTAATATGAAAAATACAAATTATTTCAGGAAAATTAAATATTTGCCATATGCACTTAATGTGTACATCATTCTTCTATTACATCATATAGATATTCGTACTATCATTTAATGCCACAGTTTAATGGGTAAATGAATTTATCAGAGACAGAAATTCAACAAACAAACACACACGCTGTTAGACTTCTATATTTGTGCACGTAACAGTCGATCTGTGACACGCGTGAATGTTTCATCCGACATGTTTCTTTCACAGGCTTTTGGCTGCTTTATTTTTTACTAACCGCCAGATCGTGCTGTTTTAAATCTTTCCCCGAATCAGTCGGAGGAAAATGGCAGTGCTTCATGAGGTTTCATTTGCCCATCACTACTGTCAACTGTTGAATGAATGAATGTCACGTCCCGCTTGTTTACTACGAACTGGAAGACATGGGGCACAGAAAACTTGTGGATACTTAAAAAAACAAAGTATGCCGTATTTGTGAGTTTACTTCCCAGTTGCACTTTTGTGTTCCTTAGTGACTGTTTCTGGCATAAGCAACAATGAAATATATTTTCTCACCGCATGGTCTTACAACTAAATCTATTGAGTGTCTTTGTGGATACGTGACATTGAGAGGTGATTCTGTGTGCTTTCAGGTGCAGCCAAGTGTGGTATGATTGTGAATGTTACTGTTATATTCAGTTCTTGTTAGAGTCATGCATCTCACCAGATTCACTTTTATGGTGGAACAAAGTATGAAGCTTTCTAAGAAACTCTTATCATAGCAATTCTTAAACTGAGCTCCATCTCAAATGGTCAGGCGGTTCTGTGTAAACTCCTGAATTTTGTGAACACAACTCTTACTGGAAAAACATAGCAAGCGATATGATGGGACAGCTACAAATTCAATGTTTGTTCTGATTTGCTCTGATTAAAGGTGGTACTTGGTCTGAAAATGTTTGAGAACCACTGTAATAGTCTGCTTAGTCTGCTTGACAAATATACTAAAAATGTGGGTATGCAATGAGTGAAATGCTGCTTTGACAGGACCCTTAAATACTTATCCCTTTTAACCAGCAGTGTAATGACTAATCATCAACACCATGGCATTAAATCTATCACCCTGGTCTTTCTATTTATCTGCCTAGAATACCGAAGGGATGCTGAGTGCCATGAGATTGGCCTAACAAATTAGAGCATGTTTGCCCTGCTTGGCTGATCTGCAAATCTGAGCACAAATTACTATTGCTCAAGACAGGATAATGGTGGCAGGGGCCGATCAATAGCTTATGACTGACCAACAGATCAGTTACAATTACGAAGTAATTTGAGTTACGCCTCTTTAAATGTTACATTAGTCGCATTATTCTCTTGGGAACAAAGAACTGATAAGACAACCACTGAATCACTGTGATCGTGACACAGAGAAAAACAACAGCAGTAAGCCTTCAGACACACTTAGCGCTTCGCAAATGACAGATGGAAACATGATTATTATCAGCAGATGAATAAAATGCATGAAAACTAAAAAAGATGCACAAGTTATTTTAAGAAGGGCAGATGATTGTCTAAATCCGTACTGCTTTAACTAATTTAATTAAGCAAATTAAAGTAAAATTGAGTAAACTACGCTCCATTTTCATCTAATCAATTTAGCATTCACTGTTTTCTTGCCTTTTTTATTACTTTTAAACCAAACCTGTTTTTCTGCATCACTGTATAGATATAAGAGCATGACCCCTACTTAGAAAAGCTAGTCATGATCAGAAACAGTAAACTTTATGTCCGTAGGGTAAAAAAAGACTAGAGCTACCTTGAAGTCTGCCTCATGAGTATAGCCAAGGTTTCTTGTAAGATTGTCTGAATCACATCAACTAACCACCAGGGTGCCTCAGGGTTCAGTGCACGGTCCCCTCCTCTTCTTGGTAAACACACATAAATCCAGCTCACTATGTCCAAACCATATTTTCACTTTCTAAACTTTGTTTTGTTTCTTACCCCTTGTGTTTTAAGTCCTTGTCTATGTTGTTGGTCTTAATTTTTTAACTTTCACACAAAATTGGAGTTTAAAAATTAATAAAATATAGCTGCAAGCAGCAACTAACAGGGTTCAAGTTATTTAAGTCATTTGGGTAATTATAGACATTTTAAGAGGATTTTATTCAAAATGGCAATAAATTAATAACACTAGAAATATTATTTATTGATTTATCACTTTTGACGAATAGGTGGCGCTGCATCCAAATTGAGGTGGTGTGATAAACTAGGGGTGACAATGACCCACACATAGTTTGGTGCCAATATGCAAAGCATTGCAGAAATACAGCCTCAGATCCATTTTGGCATCTCCTGACCACTTGGTGGCACTGTGCCAAAACTGTGCAGGTAAACTCAGGACATGGTTGTCATAACAAACTCCAAGTTTGGTTTGAATATGATAAAGTGTTGAAGAGATATAGCCAAAGCCACTAGAAGGCAAGCCTGCAACCATTAGCCGAAAAAACGCTAAACTACCCGCGATAAACAGCTAAAGCTAACGCTTCCGGTCCGGCAGTACGTGGGAAAGGAGACCAGAAAGGCCTTTTTTTTAATGTAAATGTCAATGGAGGAGAGGCTGGAGAGGCGTTATTTAAGAACAGTTGGGTATCAAATAGCTTTCGATAGCATTTTGTTGGACCATCTGAAGACTGCCTGTATCAATTTTGGTGAAAATTCAAAACCATCTAAAATGAATTTAGAAAAAGTAACTGTTTATATAATGCCAAATATTTAGCAAGTGCTTTGATTGACAGCAGTGGTTCTAGAAACAAAGTTGTGCAGATTAAGGAAATCTAGCATATGATATGAATATTGTGTGTGTGAAACAACAGGGTTGCCAGGTTTTCTCATGACTAGCCCAATTGCGTATTAAGGGGGAGGGGGTCCCTGTTAAAAATCGTGATCTGGAGGATAAAATTCATATTTCAGGGGCTAAATATGACGTTATTGGGGTCGCCTCAACTCGAGGACATCAAAAACAAATTGGGCAACAGTGTTAAAGTAGCCCAATTCCAAGGAAAAACCTTGAACAACACTGATATACAAGGTGTAAAACATGATTCTTTCAAATTTCTTGCAAACCTCTGGGCCATCAGCCTTTTGTTCCGATCAATAGAAACTTAACTGGCTGATAACGGCCATGTTTTTTGAGATACGCCAATGCCCTCATAAATATGGGTGGCACCTTTGAACCATTTTTAGCACAGTTTTATGGGAAAAAAAATTATTATTATCACGATAATTTTTTTCATATCAGTCTATACCGGTAATTATCATGATAAATGTCAAATCTTTATTTCTTGTAAGTTTAAAGTCAGATTTTGCTCCAAAGTGAAAGAATAAAATTTAATGTGAATATTCCATATTGCTGCCACAATAACACGGTGCAGTGAGTGTTACTACAGTAAATCCATGATAAATTATGGCGATGTGTAGACTGAAAAGCCTTCTGAATGTCTCGTTGCACACAGTTTTAAACTAGTTTGATTAACAGTCATTTGTGTTCATCACACTGGATCTCACAGCGCTGTTTAGTGCTCCCGTGACGGAGCTGTTCACATATCGCGTCTTTTGTGCGCTCAGGTTCGTTAGTTCAAATGTAGGCACGTGGCAGCTGCGCTCATAACGGAAGCAATGTGGTCGAGACGCACATGTGGTGCGACGCACTTGGTGTTTTCAGGCACGCCCGCGCCGCATCGAGATAATATATGCATCTTCTCTAGTGAGCTCGCCCAGCGCGCCAGTTTGAACTTTGGTCCGCTTTTGGCACAAAAAAATTATATCTAACATTTATTGAACTCTTCATATCGATTAATTGAGGAAAATTATATCACAGTAATTATCGTTATAAAATTATCGCCCAGCCTTTGCTACCTTAAATCTTAAATTTAACCTTAAATTTAAAACCTTAAATTGATCAAACTGATTAAATTAATCAGTTTAAACACTGATTGATGCATAATACTGGTTCACACATCAAACCTTCACCCTTTTGATTTTATCTCTACTGGTTACCAGTAGCTACCTGCTTCAAATTCAAGGGTTTGACGCTTTCATTCAGTACCACATCTGGATCCAATCCCTCCTACCAGCATGAAATCATTTAGGGGAGACTGAGAAACATTTCAGAGTAGCCGTAGACTCTAGCTTGTCCTTATATTAAGACCCAGTCTGTCTCAACTTGCTGCTGGACTCACACTGTTCTACACATATCGATTGGTTGGTTGGACCAGGAACACACTGTCATTGAGCTGGTAGTCATTAAACCATTCTGGAGCATCTGGACTGGGCCTGGGTTTCATATGCCAATCTGGGCATAATAACAAAGGAGAAACAAATAAAGTGATTTGATGTATAACAGACGAATTAAAATGCACTGCTACAATATCATATATTTGCATTTACAAGTAGTGTACAGCAACACTTAATATATTAAGCAATGGTTTATCATGTGAAAAAAGGTTATTATATGTGCACCTAATAAAATATTATGCTAAAATATCAACATTAAAGCCTCCCTTAAGAACGCAAAAGGAAATTATGCCTGTTACAGGAGCTTTTTTGACAGTTACAATAAAACATGTTGATAAGTAAATACTAGAGTTTATGTATAATGTTTATGCTATCGCTTCACAGGTCTGTTTTACGACTGGGTTTCATGCATTAACACTTTTGATCTAAAGCCCCATGCAGAGTTCAGCACCTCTGAATATGTTAAATCAGACTGAAAACAAGGTCATAAAGAGAGGGAAAGACACTAAATGCAAATTGCAATGACTAAGTAAGTGTGTTACACAGCAGAGCAGAGCTTTTATTATAAAAATAGTATGACTGATTAAAGACACAAGCATGTTTGTCCTAGATTTTTCAGTTCTACTTTAGAGACAGTGTTGAGTAGTAACGAACATGTACTTTGTAGATTATATAGCATGTAATGATATAAGTTGTAATTAATGCACTTTCATCAAAATATATAAGAAACTTTATGTAAAACTGTTTGTCTTGGTGCAGGTTAAAGGAATAATTGTAGATCAATTGTAGATCATGTTAAATAATGTTAACTAATAGACCTTATTGTAAAGTTTTATTGGAATGATTTACCCCAAAATTTAAATTTGCTGAAAATGTATGTACGTACTGTCAAGCCACCCAAGATGTAGATGAGGTTGTTTTTAGAAACAGACTTGGAGAAATGTAACATTACATCTATTGCTCATCAATGGATCCTCTGCAATGAATGGGTGTCGTCAGAATGAGAGTCTAAACAGCTGATAAAAACTCACAACAATCCATAAGCAATCTACACAACTCCAGTCCAACAACTGGCATTCTTTAAAGTGAAAGACTGCATGTTTGCAATTAGGGCTGCTTATTTCGGTTAATTTTCCTGACCGACAACCGCTGCTCATTAACCGAACATTAACCAACTGATGAAATTAGAATAATAAATTTGGATTAAATAAAAATAGAATCTATGATACATAAAAATACAAACAAATACTTATTTTAATGTGCAAACAGCAGCATACAGAGCAACAAAAAAAAAAAACTAGATTCACACATCTTTAAATTATCATGCACTTCTCAAGACAGAGAAAATCTGAATAAAATAATATAAATAAAAAAAAGAATAGAATAAATACACTCCTACACTAAATATTAAATAATTATCTAATTAAGGTGACATAACTAAAACACACACTGAATGCTTCTGAGCATTTTTAAGAACGGTACCGGTCTTGTTCTTCACATCAGACACAAAAATAGGCTATATAGCAGGCATACCTCAGTGTTTGTGTCTAGTTTTTTTTTTTTTTTTAAATAACATGTCGACATGCTGTACGGATAGACTGGAGCGCTGACTGTTAAAGCGGCTTTCACGAAGGACTGGGTTCAGCGCAGCACTTCAGACCGCAGTGGTAAAAGTTAAACTATTTTGAACTTTGAGCGTGGCACGGGCATCTTGCGTGCCAGTGGTGCACTTTGGTCAATGCAGCAACAAACCGTCATTTGCGACGTGCAAGCAATTGAAATGAATGGGTTTCACTGCGCACCACTTTCCACATCCTGTGTGAAAGCCGCTTAACTGTAAGACCCGCAGCAAAAACACCATCAGAAAATCACGTCAATTTGCAGTTCGCGACTTCTCATCCACTGGTCATATGTTTCTATTCACATTGTGTTTTTGCAGGGTTGAGCAATTTGGCTAATCACAGACATATCTGTTAATTTCATTAACACCCCTGCTGAAAAAAACAGGTAAAACCAGCCTAGGCTGGTTGGCTGGTTTTAGCTGGTTTAAGACGAAAGTAGCTGGTTTTAGCTGGTCTCCAGGCTGGCCAGGCTGGTTTTAGCTGGTTGTTCCAGCTGGTCTCCCAGGCTGACCAGCTAAGACCAGCCTGGAAGTGGCCAAAACCCCTCTAAAACCAGCTTGGTGACCAGCTCAGACCAGCCTGGATGACCAGCTAAAACCAGCCAACCAGCTTAGGCTGGTTTTAACTGTTTTCTTTTTCAGCAGAGACAGTGGGCGATCAGAGAACAGAGTTACAATCCACTCACCACCCAAATGCAGTGTTCTGTTCAATTCTGCTGAGTTCTACATGTTTGCGGACTCTCATTAAAACAAGTGCAGACATTACGTAAATAAGAGATTAACTGCGCATTGTAAAGGTTCTTTTATCACTTCTTATTAACTTTGTGAGATCGTGATTAACTACAGTAAAATGAGTGACAGCTTTCCAGTGATGCACTTTCTAGACTAAAATCCATTCAAAATTTGAATATGTTCACTCACGTTTTAACTCTCTGATACCTGCAAGTGACCATTATCCAATATTGTCACTTGCAGGTACTTGCTCAGTGAAATACACTGACCAAAATTATAAACGCAACACTTTTGTTTGCTCGTCATCCTCATCAGGGTCTCGACCTGACTGCAATTCATCGTCGTAACCGACTTGAATGGGCAAATGCTCACATTCGATGGCGTCTGGCACTTTGGAGAGGTGTTCTCTTCACGGATGAATCCCGGCTTTTACTGTACAGGGCAGATGGCAGACAGTGTGTATGGCATTGTGTGGGTGAGCGGTTTGCTGATGTCAACAATGTGGATTGAGTGGCCTATGGTGCCGGTGGTGTTATGAGTTCAGCTCATGAAAAATGGGGGCAAAAACAAAAGTGTTGCGTTTATAATTTTGGTCAGTGTATGTACACGCGTTGTGAGTAAAGTATGTATAGCATTATTTTGTCTTTCACCATGCAGCAAATGTACAAAATAATAATAATTAAAAAAATAATAATAATTGTGGAAAAAAAAACTTTTAAACCATTCAACTGATAGTATTAATCAGTTAAAATTCTTACTGTCGGTTAACGGTTAAACGGTCGATACGAGCATCCTTATTTGCAATAAACAAATCCTTCAAGACTTTTTTTTTTATTGAAACCAATGTTTATGGCTAAATTATGAGTCCTCTATTCATAGCACTGCTTTCTCTAGTGAAAAAAGTTGTCTCTTCTGAATTAGGAGAGAAATATACACAGATCAAGCACCAGCGAAAACAGTCCTAGTTCTAAACAAATATGTCAGAGAATTTTGATGTGAGAGAATAACAGAGAATGGACTTTTTCACTAGAGTAAGAGCTATTGTGAATTATGGACTATGAATTATAAATGATGACGATTTTGGCCAGAAGCAATGGTTTAAAGTTAAAATCCCTTAATGAATTTGTTTTATAAGAATGTAGCTTTTCTCTTCACAGGACATTAGTTGATAGACTGGATTATTGTGATGTTTTTATTAGCTGTTTAGACACTCATTCTGACGGCACCCACTCACTGCAGAGGATCCTGTAGTGAGCAAGTGATATAATGCTAAATTTACATCTTTGATGGCCTGAGAGTTATTTGTCAGAAAATTTAGATTTTTGGGTGAACCATTTCTTTATACTGCAAAAAGGAACATCTCGCTGCAATTTTTTTTAAAATACTACAGAAATCTTGTGCATGACATCAAATAAATGATCAATGAGAGATTAAAAGTAATAATATTAGATCATCTAAAAAGTACCATCTAAGAATTGTAGCTGATTAATTTGTAATGACTGTTTCATTAGCTTTCACAAGTAATCTACCCAACACTGCTGGGAGACATAAACAAATGGCTTGAATTGTTGGATCCTAATCAGTTAGGGATGGATACACAAACACATACGATTCACTAAGAGAATGAATAATGGCCTTTTTAAAACATGCACGCATGTCTTGTGCAAGCCTGAACCCCTATTTGAATCCAATTTATTCTCATTTAATTTTGTTTAAAAAAAAAGTCATGTGGTACTGTAATTATTGCACTATTTAATTCTCTGACGGTGCTAACACAATGCTGATAGACAAAAGAGCAAGAGAAAGAGACATTAAGAGAGAGAGAGAATTCATTTTTCATTTGGTATTCAACTCAGAATTGGAATACAATACTTCAGACCACTGCAACCCTTCATAAATTGAACTCTTCAAGCATATTTTTTTTTTAAATATGTGCGTAGCATTTTGAGAACAGAATTAATGTTGCCTGCCTCGCTCAGCAGCCTAACTCCAGCGAACATCATAAAACCAAAAACCAGTCCTGATTCACCTGCCAAAACAAACACGGTCTCTGTGATGCGATGCAGAAGAGATGATGCATAAATTAAGACTGGCTTTAGGACTGCTGGATAAAAGTTTATTTACCATAAGCTTCATTTGCCAGGAATAAAAATAAACAATATTTGCCGAAATTAAAAATCATTAACAAGTGAAAATAATGACAAACTAAGACTAATGGGCCATTGCTAGCTGAGAATGTTACTTGCACATTTAGTTGAGGCCCATATGGTGAGGCATTAATTTAGTTTTTTACAGCTTGGAAAGGCAAATTCAATTTAATTCCACTTTTGTTTGACTGCATAATAAAATTAAGAAGGCTTAATGCGTTATCTTTTCAGATTTAATTAGTAAATGAGTCAAAATGTGCATATTTTCTATTGCAATATTCTGAAGTAATTGTGTGGAAAGATACACAAATGAATATTTAATGAAAAAACAGGAGATTAAATTTTAGTTTCAGTTCACGAAAGCATATTTGATCATATAACTGCTTAATATTAAAGCAATTCAAAAGAATTCAAAAGAACACTTTTATTTTTAATTCTTTAAACTTTCTAGCCTCTGCTGTTTTTAAAATTTTATATCTTCATTAATATTATAACTATGTCCTTGAACAAAGTGTCAATATGAGGCCTTCCAAATCAGCATAAAAGACAATATAAACACATGTATATGTGATATCATGTTTGATAATCAATTGTAATAATCTTACAGGATTACACCTAACCTGGAAACTCATTAGGATACTTAAGAACTCTTCCATAAATTATTCATTAAGAAAATTACACATCTATTTGTGCACTTTGTGCTAAACAGGGGGGGGCCTCCACGGGAGTCTGTTCCACCACTTCATTTTAGGCCAGAAAAGTGATCTTAATATGCATGTGTGAAGGTAATATTATGCAGGTTGGATAAAACGTCCTCTGTCGACAGCGCCTAGTTTTTAAGCGTATAGCACTATGTCCTTGGCGTGGCTATCAGCCTAAACATCGCTCATTGTTAAAGGGCACGTCACATATTTCTGTCAAAATAAATGTCAGTGGAGGCACATTTATGGTCTCTGATAAGATTAAGTCATGTAGGAACATAATCCTGTGCTGATAATATACACTAATGACATACTCAATCAAATACCTCTGGGTTTACAGCAAACAAGGACAAAAATAGACTAGAAAGCGACAGAAAAGATTATTTACAAAATCAATTAAAACAAAAACAGCCTAGACACAGATTAGACTAACAGTGCACTTTAAATGGAATACATGATGTCTGGGAATACAAAGGGAGAATAATCATAGCTGATCCAAACAGGGAAAAAAAAAAAAAAACACTTCAAAGACACTTTGAAATGAAAGTTTTTGTAGGGTTCAACTGATGGGCACTGTGAGAAAGTCTCTCTCTGGATCATTTCTTCACACATCTGTACAAGGCTTGTCAGGAATAATGTAACCAAAACCATCTGTACCTGAAATATGCTTTGGTTGAGTAAACAAAATGCTGAGGGGGAAAAAAATGCTTCATCTATGTAGCTCAATTAAATAATAATGATAACAACAACAATAATAATAACTTGATTTTGCTTTTGCTACAGCATGTAAATTCCTTCGTTATTTTAAGAAAACATGCTTACACTTTATTTTAAAGGAGAAGTCCACTTCCATAACAGCAATTTACAGATAATGTACTCACCCCCTTGTCATCCAAGATGATTGCATCTTTCTTTCCTCAAAAGTAAAGAAATTATGTTTTTTGAGGAAAACATTTCAGGATTTTTCTCTGTAAAATGGACTGCTATGGTGCCCCGAGTTTGACCTTCCAAAATGCAGTTAAATGCGGCTTCAAATGATCACAAATGCGGTTGTAAATTATCCCAGCCAAGGTAGAAGGGTCTTATCTAATGAAACAATAATGAGACAGTCTTTGCAAAGTGAACATGCAAAGATGATCAAACACACTTAACAAAAAAGGTAAAACAGTGATATAGGATGATTTTGAAGTTGAGGGAGAACATGAGATGGGATTTTTTTGTGACATACCCTAACTATATTGACCTGGGAAAAAAACAGAGTTCAGGCAGAGCAAAAAAGTATATAAATTGTATTATTTTTATGAAAATAACAGATTGTTTCGCTAGATAAGACCCTTCTTCCTCAGCTGGGATCGTTTACAACCACATTTGGGATCATTTGAAGCCGCATTTAAGCTACATTTAGGAAGATTAAACTCAGGGCACCATAGAAGTCCATTATATGGAGAAAAATCTCTTTATGACTGAAGAAAGACAGACATGAAAATCTTGGATGACAAGGCAGTGCGGACATTATCTGTAAATTTTTGTTCTGTAAGTGGACTTCTCCTTTAGGGTGTCCTTGTTATTTAACATTATGTAATTATACAACTATGTATTAATTAAGAAACATTCATTAATATGTATACTTACTATAGGTATATATTAAACATGTTTTCATTAAGTTTAACGATTTAAAAGCATTTTATTTTGAAATTTGAAATTCTAAAAAAGGTTATCAGTGAATCTAAATAATATATTATTATTAATTATATATAAATTATATATTATACACTACCAGTCGTAAGTTTTTGAACAGTAAGACTGTTATAATATAATAATAATAAAGATTGTAATATAATAATAATATTTTTACTATTTAAAATAACTGTTTTTTATTTGAATATATTTAAAAATGTAATTTATTCCTGTGATTTTAAAGCATTTTAATTACATTTTAAAATATATTGAAATTGAAAGCAGTTATTCAAATAGTAAAACATATTTCATCAAATTACTACTTTTGCTGTATTGAGTTTCTGTTTCAGACGCAACAGTATTCAAATGAATCACGCAACACGTCTTACTAATGTTTGTGCTCATCAAATTATTGGCATTCGCGCCCTTATTTAACACTTAAAAAAGGCATGTCTTCCTTTTTTTGAGCTCCGGTTCTTTTCAACGTACTGTGGCTTCTTTATTTCTTAATTCTTGATTTGCGACTACACTAATTTGCGCTGTCACCCTGTGTTGGTCGATATGTAGACAAGATGTTGCGTCTGTGTTCTTTAATTTGCACATTTGCAAATAACCCACAGAAATTTCCCCTCCCATCAGCACTGATTTTGTAATTGCACTCTTACGTTAATTTGCCCTGTTTAGTAAAACTTATTGCATACATTACAACAACGTTGTGTACATTACAGTATGTTTTTCTTTTCATTTCTTTTTTTTTTAAAGTGTCGTCCATCTTTCAACTGTCCTCTGCTACAGACACACTGGTTCTTCCCTGAAGTAAGTCCATCATTCACATGGAAAGCACGCAAGAATGTGTAAGAACGATAATTTAGGAGTTACTGACAGCTTACACAGCAACCTGTCTGAAAGCACACAACCTGACATGTCACCCGACAGAGGGCCACAACCTTAACCTTTCTGACCTTATGGGACGCCATGAATGATTCATGGGACACACAACATGAATTTTGCTGACACTTGGCCTTACGTTACCTGCGGGTAGGAAAGAGACGTATTGATGTTGGACATTTTTCTAAGAGCTAAAAGCCTTCGCTCACTCCCTGCGGCTTTATGAGACAGATTGAAAAAAAAAACTCTCTGAAGTCTGGATTGCTTTTAGAACACTGATTGTGTTGTTTGCGTGGCTGATGGGCCATTGTGGACCGGGTCCCTGTTGAGCCAGATCAGTTACTTGTGATTCATGTGTTTCTAAGGGCTAGAAAAGCAAAGATGCTTGAAATGCAAATTGATATGGTTGAGCTCTGGGCAGCTGTGTAGACAGTTTGGATGTTAGACTATGGTAATGTTCATTGGTGCTGCTATTGTGGAACTCACAAAAGAAAGTGAACGATACACCACATTAGTCCACAGCCCAGAGAAAATAAGACGGCATTTTTTCATTAAAGCTGAGATGAGAAAAAACAAGAAGAATATGCTGCATCTGCGACTTCACTTTGTCAAGCTACAACAGCACGGCATAAGCATGTAAACAACATTATTTGTAAAAAATATTTTTGCAGGACTGTGCTTTATTTTTGTGGACGTAGAGGGATACCAAAAAAGTTTAGAGACAAAAAAATCAATACTTCTAGTCTAAGACGGCAAGATGCATTTGCATTTTGATAGATGAATATTTTGTTCCTGTATACATGTTTTTAAGATACTGAAAAAATTTGGCAACCAAAAACATTTGGCCAAGCAGTTTTGAAGTGCCTAAAATCATAATCCTTAAAGTCAGAGCTTTATTAAATGGCACGTTTTGATTGTGCCAGTGTCGATTTTGTGCACCCAGCGTGGATAAGCTACAACAGGTATAATATTGTTTTCTCATGTTTAAATCAATCTTCAGCTGAGGATATTTTTTTTTTAGTCTGTGGTGTTTTCAGCTGAAGAACAAAACTTCACTAAACATTATTTGTAGCATGTCTACATCCAACAATTGCAATAACTGTTTTCTCTTTTTTTTGTTAATTTTGATATTAAAAGTATTAGCTTTTAGGTTCTGACAATTTCATAAACTCAAACAATAATTTATGTTCTGACTGTCTTTAATGTGGTGTGACAGACTGCTGTTGCTCATGAACCAAATATAGTCAAACCAAAATTTATTCAAACGCCTTCAACATTGTGTCAGAACAAATTTATGTTGATAATGTCAGATTTAATGGATTACAATCAACCAAAAATTCAGACAACTGTTAGTATGACAATATTTACACAACAATACTTTGTTGACCAATTACCAAGCAATGCTTAATTTTGTTCAGTCTGTGGTGTAAAAACATCACGTTAGCAATTGAAGAAAACACTTAAAGGAGAAGTCCACTTCCAGAACAAAAATTGACACATAATGTACTCACCCCTCGTCATCCAAGATGTTCGTGTCTTTCTTTCTTCAGCTGTAAAGAAATTATGTTTTTTGAGGGAAACATTTCAGCATTTTTCTCTGTATAATGGACTGCTATGGTGCCCCGAGTTTGAACTTCCAAAATGCAGTTTAAATGAACATCTTGGATGACTAGGCGGTGAGTACATTATCTGTAAATTTTTGTTCTGGAAGTGGACTTCTCCTTTAAGTGTTTTTCTTTAATTGTTTTACTGGTAGTCCACTGTATGAAGAATTTTTGGGTGTAATATGTCACAGTTTGCTTTATTTTGCTATCTTTGGTTTGACTGTATAAATCAGAATAATATCAGAAGGCATGTCGAACTTACTGAAACGTATAATGTGTCATGTGATCACTCAATCAGTGTTTCAACCATGGACAGACATCAGCAAAACAGCTTGTAAACAGTATGTTGCGTAACGCTACACTCCCCTTTGGAAAGCCATTCAATGTCACATTTTGTTAAATATATGCACTATAGTACATTTAATTTAATTTTTACTTAACCTTGTCACATTTATGTTCTGTTTTATGAACTTTAATTCATATCTCCTTGTTTTCCTGAGCTCCTTAGTTCTTCTCAATAGCCTTTGCATATGCCCTCAGTTCTTCAGTTCTTTGTCAAGTATTGTCTTTAACTTGTAAAGCTTTTATGTTTATCGTCCTTTGAATTATCTTCTTTGTTTTCGGTCATCCAGGATGATCCAGGTCACCTTTGCTGCATGGTTCCATCCAGCTCCTCGGTTCCTCCCCTTCTGCTGGCTCCATATAGCTTCTTGGCTCCACCTCAGCATAGGTTTGCATTGGTGCTTGGATACCTCTGGCCTCCAAATCCCATGAGTCCACCTTGGCTCCCTGCTCCCTCGTCTCCTGTGTTGTCTAGCATGCCTCATGCTGGCTCCGCCGGGCTTACTCTTCCTTACGGCTCTGCCTTGGTCGAGCATCACCTTGGCTGCACCTCAGTCCTCCACCCCTTTGGCACTACTGGGCTCCTCCTTCACTCCGGCTCCACCATTGTCCTCACTCGCTTCAGCTCCAACGCAGTCTTCTGGGTCTTTGGTTACGCCATGGTCCCACAAGCTGTTTGGCTTTGCCTTGGCCCTCCAGACCATCAGCGTCACCATGGCTCTTTGGCTTCTAGGCTCTGCCTGGGTCTCCACCTCTCTTGGCTTCACCTCGGTCAGTCGTCACTCTGATTTCGCCCGGACTCACCACCGAGGCTCCACTTTGGCTTCTTCCTCCATTGCCTCTGTTTCACTGTTGCCGCTGTTCTTCCACCAACACACCTAGGTTGCCAGTTTGCGAAACTGGCTCAGAGAAAGCAAATTCTAACTGATCTAAAAAGTCTTGGTATCCATCTAAAAAGCTCTATGACCAGAGTCATATTAATACACAGATAAATCAACTCATAATCTTATAGTGCAAGGCTTGTCCCCTTCCATAGTCAATTGCACTCATTCCTTTTGCATGTCCTCAATCTGGAGTCTAAAGAGGAAGCTGAAGGAGTCACAACTCTCTCTGAAATTATTAATTTGAACTGCAGTACCAATTTTAGCCGCTAACTGTCAACATTACATTATGTGTTCCAGCCAAAAATACACTGTATGGGTGAAAATTATTGATTTTTCATTTATGCCAAAAATCATTAGGGTATTAACTATTTAAATGAAATAGTTGTATCTTGGCCAAACATTGTCCTATCCTAACAAACCATACATCAACGTAAAACTTATTTATTTTGATGTATAAAATGACCAGTTTTGTGGTCCAAGGTCACAAATAATAAGATCAGAAATCCCAATACACAACAAAGGTGTCTCAAACCAAACCTGAAAAGTATAAAAAAGAAACAACATGGGGGTGAGTATATGAAGACAGTATTTTCATTTGAGGGTTAACTGTTCCTTTAAGACCATATTAAAACTAGAACTACATATCATCTGAAAAATGTGTTGTGCTTGGGAAAATGGAAAAATCTCCATTGGATGACAGAAGGTACGTATAATTTAATTTCAGCCAAGAAATGTTTCATAAGACAACTGACAGGGCAAACAGAGTCAAGTTTAATGTAGCAAAGAATTAAAAAGAGAAATATAAACAGAAACAGCTGGCACAACAAACACAGGTGAAACTGAAAAATACTTCCTCAGACGCTCTGTTTCAGTAAGTATGAAAATAGAAACATTGAGCACATTTGTTAACATTTCACAGCCGTTTCATGAAGCTTTACTATTGTAAAGTGGAAAGCTTGACAATTTAAACACAGAATTGATTCAATACTGTCTGATTTTTTACCACAGAAAAATGACAGGAAGTTGAAAATATAATGCTACACTTTATTTTAAGGTGTCCTTGTTACAGTGTAATCATACATTGAAGTACTGAGTAATCTTAATTAACTACACATACTAACTGTATGGTTAGGGTTAGGATTAGGGTTTGGCCAAAGGTTACTTGCATGTAATTATGCATAATTAACTGTTATTATAATAGCAAGTACATGTAATATGTGTAACAAGGACACCTTAAAATAAAATGTTACCAAATATAACATTAAATTATGAAAGTGGGATTTTTATTAAAGTGTTTCCAGCTTACTATAATACTCTAACCTAGTAGCCCTATTTAATGAAACCAAGTAGCAGATGCCTTGGTTTCACTGAATAACGGCAGAAGTGGTAAACACAGACTTACCCACCCCATCCATTTCAGTGTATGGCAGAAGTTCAGAGCAAAGTATTGACAAGAACATCAGCAGAAAGATGAGAGGCATTCATCTCGCTATGAGCTGACAGACACAGACACTGATCTGACAGGTAAGCCTGCTTTACTGTGAATGTGTGGCGCCTGACTACAACACCCACACTCCATCATTTCAGATGAAAACATGTTTCTAAGTTCTATTTATGTGTATAAAACAATTCAAATACAAAAAAGTATAAATGCAACATAAGTATAAATGCAAGAGTTATAGTAGAGAAACATACTGGCGAAGGAATGTACCAAGTTATTTTTAATGCCTAATCAAACAGCATAATTTAAAACACAGTATATGTAATGTCATATTTTGGGAGGGTAAAGGTTAAGATAGCAGGCTAATCAGCTAGTGGTATGGCCTACAGAAGTACAAAATGTACACTAACTAAAAAAACGCAAATCTTTTAAAGTCAGTCAGCGTTTTCAAGATTATTTTTTCTTTTCTAGAAAAATAAGTTTTATTTAGTGCAGTCAAGGATTTTAAAAAACGTATTTAATAATAAAGCCCACTTTACTGAGATTTGATTTACTGAAGCATTTCAAAATTGCCTTTTGGCAATCTGCAAAGTCAGTGGCGTTTAGTGTGGAATTACAGGGGTGTAGATTCTGAAAAGCCTTAGTTATTATTAATATTTTCATTTTGGTTTTTCATGGTCTAAAACAAACTGCTTTTGGAAAGGTGATTTTGAAAGAGCTCAATTATTTGGAGGTCAGAGAGGCTGCCCAGCAACTAAAAGATCTTTCGTTCAGGCATAACTGTTATAACAGCACTTCGTAACCTTGACAAAGGCATTCAACACGGCTTTAGCATTAGGATCGTCTCTGCCCCTGTAGTATTTGTGTATAAAGCAGGATGAAAGCACAAACAATAAAATAAATAAAATAAATCTAACCCGCCTGACCCATTTCAACCATACTAAATTGCACTTAAAAAGCTGGGTGCTTTTAAGAGATCCGATTGAAGCAATAAATCCACTACATTTTTTCTCTTTACTTTCTCTAGTAATTTTCTTTGTTCCATTGTTAGTGGGAGAGCAAACGAACCTCTCTGCACTAATCGTGGCAATAAATCACCAGAACAGTTGAAACTACATGAACTTGGCAGGTATGAGTCAAAGTCTCATCTGTGTGTAGGAAAAACTCTCCAATGACCTTGAATATAAAAGAAACGACTTCGCAAAACTTCACTTATACATTTGGGCTGCAGATTCTTTCATCATCCACACATCCTTGACAACATCTTGAGGCAAAATAGGCTACAACTATTGTTAACAGCCTCATAAATATTTATGTGTGTAGAATTCAGCCTCGACAACAAACTCATTAGCACTCGAAAACAAAAAAACAAGGTTTTTTTTAGATTTTGGAAACTCTTATTAAGTGGAAAAAGACTTTAAGAGCACTTTAATCTCTTCATATAAAACTTGCGGTGTGAGTATATTTAAAACGATATGACTGATGATAAAAGAAATTAAACACTTGGTAAATAAATAAATTATGTGGTGTACTACAATATTACTCATTATGTGATAGCACAATGTGATATCAAGTCCTCCTTCCAACTTTTTGAAACTATGTGATGGCCAATGCAGCGAAAACAATGTTTCAATTCATGTTTAATGTAAAACATTATTAGACACTTTTGGTTGCATAATTCTGATAATGACAATGTGAAAATATGAAATACTAAAATATTTCTTACTAAAAACTTGCTTTAAAATGAATCTGTATATACACTGATGATCCAAGACAACAGTTCAACTGGTCAGCGATATCTACATTTTTCTGAAAGTAAGCCTGTTTGTATCTTTTTAAAAATAATGTAGCTCAAAAGTGTAAAACCAGGACAAGCCACTGAATGTTTTAAGTGTGTTCTAGTCTCACCTCCTGGTCGGGGACGCTGAGGTAGCCGCGGTGGGGTTTTTGCGGCGGGCGAGAGAACATCCAGTTTCTACTGAAGCTCTGGCCGAATACAGGCTGCAGCAGGAAGTAGGGTTTCTCTGAGTAATTAATCACCACCAAAAACAGAGACACCGCCACAATTAGACTGGTCACTATGACTGACTTCTTCTGTGAGGAGAAAAAGAAAAACAGAAAACAATGCATTGTTTAGCTTTTCTGATTCATGGGTAAAATATGGCAATAAAACATTCATGATAAATAGTCATCGTCCTAGTCAAAAAGTGCTTATTTTTCTTTTTTGACAAATGGTTAGTAAAAGGAGGTACTGTAACCTTTAAAAACCCTCAGGAGGTCAAATTAAATAATACATTAGTTGTTTTCATTTCTGCTCATTTTATAAAAGCTCTGCCATTTTTGCAAATGAATAAACATGACATAAACATTAAAATTATTAAGTGGCATCATGCCATCCTGCTGTGGTGCAACCTCTCCTACGCTTAACAATAAACAACCCTCAAAACTGTCCTTTTAATCAAAAAATCCTAGAGAAGTTTGTTTATCATCAGGTCTCTCCCTTTTTAAATGGAAATGGCATTTTTGATAAATTGCAATCTGGGTTTCAAGCACATTATAGCTCAGACTCAGCTCTCCTTCAAGTGTCTAACAACCTGGTGCTAACTGATGATTCAGAAAAGTGTGCAGTTCTACTGCATCTTGATCTTAGTGCTGCATTCAACACCATATTATGAATTTTTGATGGAGCATTTAAGACAGTGGGCAGAGATTCAAAGGGCCGTCCTTGAATAGTCTTTATCCTGACTTAGCATATATAAAGAAAATAAAATTGGACCCAATATATAGCCTTGTGGAAGCCCTCAAGTAATAGATTCCAGGGTAAAGAAAATATTTCCTAATTCTACAGAGAATGTTTTCACTTTAAAGGAGAAGTCCACTTCCAAAACAAAGATTTACATATAATGTACTCACCCCCTTGTCATCTAAGGTGTTCATGTCTTTCTTTCTTCAGCTGTAAATAAATTAGGTTTTTATGAAGAACATTTCATCATTTATCTCCATATAATGGACTGATATGGTGCCCCGATTTTGAACTTCCAAAATGCAGTTTAAATGCGGCTTCAAACGATCCCAAATGCGGTTGTAAACGATCCCAGCCGAGAAGGAAGGGTCTTATCTAGTGTAACGATCGGTTATTTTCATAAAAATAATACAATTTATATACTTTTTAATGTCAAACGCTCGTCTTGTCTTACTCTGCCTGGACTGTTTTTGTTCCGGTTCATGACAGTTAGGGTGTGTCGAAAAACTCCCATTTCATGTTTTTCCTCAACTTCTAAATCATCCTATATCGCTGTTTTACCTTTTTTTTTGTTAAGGGTGTTTGATCTTCTTTGCATGTTTACTTTGCAAAGGGTTGGTACTTCTGCAGCAATGTAGGATGATTTTGAAATGATTTTTGAAGTTGAGGAAGAAAATACAAATAGCGTTTTTTGACATACCCTAACTATCTCGAGGCAGAATACACAGAGTTCAGGGAGAGCAAGGCAAGACGATCATTTGAGATTAAAACGTATTTAAATTGTATTTTTTAATGAAAATAACCGATCGTTTCACTAGACCCTTCTTCCTCGGATGGGGCCGTTTACAACTGCATTTAGGATCGTTTGAAGCCGCATTTAAACTGCATTTTGGAAGTTCAAAATCGGGGCACCATACCAGTCCATTATATGGAGAAAAATCCTGAAATGTTTAACTCAAAAAACATAATTTCTTTACGACTGATGAAAGAAAGACATGAACATCTTGGATGACTAGGAGGTGAGTACATTATCTGTAAATCTTTGTTTTGGAAGTGGACTTCACTTTTACAGTGAAAACATTCTCTGTAGAATTAGGAAGTATTTTCTCTACCCTGGAATCTATTACTTGAGGGCTTCCACAAGGCTATATATTGGATCCAGTTTTATTTTCTTTATATATGCTTCCATTGACTCACATTTGTCAAAAACATAATTTATCCCAACATCTTCAGGCATATGATATTCAGTTTTATCTCCCTCTAATGCGAGGGGTAATGTTTCACTATTTTAATGATCTTAAAAAATAGATGACAACTAACTGTCTCCAATTTAACAAATCAAAGCAGGGTTGCATTTGCTAGTGTAAGATAAAATGTTGGTTTATGTATGACTGGAAATATTTCCACAAACTAAAGATAAATATGTTGATAATAAATTGTTTCATATTTTCCATACAATAACATGTGACTGTAACTATGTAGTCAATATTATGTAAGGGGCCTAACTGATGTTATGTCATTGGTCTCACAATTTTATTACTGGGGGTAAATCATGTGGTAACAACAAAATGCAATGAAAAATGTAGAGTACAGCTAAAACAATGTGTTCAGTTATTAAAATTAATAATTAAATAGTTACTAGTGTATCAGTCATAACAGATCATTCTAATTAAAATCATGATTTTTTTTTTATATTTTAACTGTCAAGTATATAAATGAGAGGTTGAGAAAAGATGTTTTTAAAGCAACTTATGCTCAGTTACTTCTATGTTAGATAATACTTTATACAGCCATACAACAAAAACATACTGAAATAATAATAAGGATATGATTTCACAAAATCAATAATGTCTTAATAGAACAAAGCTCTTATTCTTCACTACATGTCCTAATGGTCAAAGCAGTCCAAAAACCCAACCCTTGGAAACAGAAGTCAGAAGTACAGCAGAAGTCATTCTGTATTCCTTAAAGAGGATTAAACTTGACAGAAACTGAAGCTTGTTTCTCTGTTTTGTACTTGACTGATCGCAGAGGACGATTCAAGCTGATAAATTGTTCATTTTTTCCATTAAAACTGAATCTTCACGTTTATCTGATATGACACATTTTCCACTGAGTAATCCAAAAAAAGTAAGAAAGCTCTTAAAATTTGACTTCTTACATTCTGTGTTCTCTTTTCACAATGAAATATGGAGAACTGTCAAAGAAATCTCTGCATAATGATGTGCCCACGGACATATTGCATACAGTTGTGTCAGAGAAAAATTACTTGAAATGTGCCCATCTCGATTAGACTGATTGCATACGGTTTATGGACAAGTACTTGGAATATTATGGACATTCTATGTGAGACATGAAATATTATGCAATAAAAACAAAAGTTGAGTCATTTCTCTTTTGAAATACCACGGTCTAAACACCTTATGCTATGATCAGTAAAACAGTTTACCTTTAAAAACCACATTAAGCTTTGTATTTTAGACAGTTTCTTACAGAATCTCTGTCTGGAGTCATGTACTAGCTGATAAAATACTTTTTCTTAAGAAAAATATTACTTTTAAATGTTATTTTTTTATTTCTAAAACGCTTGTTAAAGGGGTCATCGGATGCCCATTTTCTACAAGTTGATATGATTCTTTAGGTCTTAATGAAAAGTCTATAATATACTTTGGTTAAAAATTATCAATGGTTGTGTAAAACAACACCCTTTTTACCTTGCCAAAATCAGCTCTGCAAAAATTATCTCATTATCCCAGCACGTTGGGTCAAAGATTTAACCACTTTTTGACCACATTTGACCCAGCGCTGGGTTACCAAAATAACCCAAATTGGGTTATTTAAACCCAGTGTGTAGACAGTGCTTGATATGTGTGTATTTCTCTCCTAAATTAAACCAGATGACTTTTCCACTGGAGAATGCAATATTATGCAATGAGGACACCTCTTCTAGCTAGAAACAGTGGTTTGAAGTCGAAAACATCTTAATGATGAATTTGTTTGTTGCAGAATTTTTTTTTAAATCCTCCAAATTTGTTCCAATTAAGAAACAAACTCTTTTTGATCTTGGATGACCTGAGATTGCATTTTTTTTTTCACATTGCCAAAATATATTCAATATTAATAGTGTAACAATGTCAGAACAGAAAACACAGAACTTTCAAACTATGTAGCTGTCTGTTGGTCAACAGATAAACCCAATTCAATGTATGCATTAAATCTCAATAAATAAAAGTGTATTCCTATTGAAATGGTTTCCCCCACAAAAATTCACTGAACAATGGTTATTGTGACTGCACCTTTAAACTGGATAACAATTATTTATAGTTCAAGTGCTTATCTTTGCATCATGCCTCAAGCGACATCTGTGTACAGCAATGTAACATATTTCCAACGCTACTTCATGCAACAGAAACATTTAAAAGCAAAATCACCTGGTTATGCTGCTAAGGTGTGGATGTCTATGTTCTTTGATGTAGTTTGATGGCCCGTAATTTGCCATCTAGAATAGAATCGTGTCTGGAATAATAGGGTGGCTGTCAGCAAATCTTTCTGAGCCAGTGGGGCTCAAATCTGGCACATCAAACATCTCAGGCAGGGTGTTTGGGATTGCATTTCACAGGAAGACATCAAACATGAAGAGCTGATTTCAAAAAATGACCATTTAAAGCTCAGACTAAAAGACTGCATTGCATAGATTGCTGGAATGTTACATCATTACATTAGAATGGTCTCACATTTATGTCGTGCCATGGAGATTAACAGTAAAGACTCAAAGGAAAGGAAGCACCTTGCATAGAATTGACACTGATTCACATACATAGTGCCACGTAGTAACTGATTACAAGTAATCTGGATTTTGTAATCAGATTCAAAAAAAAAAAAAGTACTTGTACTGTATCTTGTACATTTAGATGATAGATAGATAGATAGATACGCATATATATGATAATACAGTGCTTTGTAGATATATATTATTGGTAGAGACTTTCTCACTGAAGTGATTTGAAATGAAATTAGGCTGAAAAGGACTCACTGCGGTTGTTAAAAGGCTCTAATCAGATTATAGACTAAAATTTGATTTCGTTTTGACAATCATCCAAGTATCTAAACCATAGAGCCCCTAAAGCACTTTAGTACTCAACCAACAGAGAGAAAAAGAAGGGAAAAAAAGCATCTGCTTGACCGTTCATCTCATCCGTTCTCACGGCAAGAGGGAATAAAAAGAAAATATCCCTCCACCGTGATTTCAATCTGTGGCCACAAATCTTGGCAAAGTGATGTGTCAGATTCAGGGGGTGAGCTAAAGGCTTAGGGGAGAGGGAAAATGTCGAAGAGCTTCCATCAGCAACAGCATATGACTGGTCTCATCGTTGTACTATCCATCAGGATAATCATTGCACAGGCCTTGTGTTCTGCACAATTTCACCCATTTCAGTGGAGAGGAATTATTCAAAAGCAGAGACAAACAGAAATAGATGAAAGAGAGAGAGCAAGAGAGAGGACAACAGCGCCATCATAGGACAAGTGTGACACTCAAAATAAAAAAGATCAGTTTGATCCAATTATGGACACTAGCTGACCAATACTGTAATGAAAAAAAACCCCTGAACACTAGTATTTCTACAATTAGGAAGCTATTATAAAAATTAGTTATACCAGAGGAATTGAATAGTGGTGAACTGATGAACTAGATTTTTTTTCTCTCTGGGTGTTAGTGACAACAAGGTTTTATTATAGTAGAAGTGTAGTAAGAATGGTTGAAGACCAGCTTACCAACCAGCTAAAACCAGCTTGGCCAGGCTGGGAGACCAGCTAAAACTAGTTAAGACCAGCCAACCAACTTAGTCTGGTTTTAGATTTTTTTTTCAGCAGAGTAACATCTTCAAAGTGTTGTTAGCATATTGTAATAGGGATGCTATGTCAGTCTGGGTGGTTGCAACGATGTTTTGAGTGTTTTGAGTGTTTTTATTGTTATTATTTTTGCAATATGGCTGCTAGCGTGTTACTGGTGGCTAGGGTGTTGCTATGTGGTTGCTAAAGTGTTTTGCACATCTATAGGATATTGCTTTTGGTATGCAGTTGCTAAAGTATTTTGAGTAGTTGCTAGAATGCTGCTACATAGTTGCACTCTATGCACATTGAAATGTGGCTGCCAGATGGGGTATTGGGTTGCTGCTGTTTTGCAAATTATTTTAGCACACTGCTTGTAGTAATTCAACCCCTGGTTACAAATACGGTAGAACCATCACTTCTACCACAAAAACTGTTTTGTAAATAATCTTCCTGACTTGACTCAATTCCTCAGCATATCAAATAGCTCAGAAAAAAATTATGATGTAACAGAAACTATGGACTCTCTCTTTTCTAGCACTTTAGATACGGTTGCGCCTTTATGCTTAAAGAAGATTAAGGAAAACAGTCTGACACTCTGGTTTAATGAGTTCGTGCCCTAAAGACAGCAGCCCAGAAAATGGAGCACAGCTGGAAGGAAACAAAACTAGAGGTATATCGTATTCCATGGAGGGAAAGTACTTTCTCCTACAGAAAAGCCTTAAAACGGCTAAATCTGATTTGTCTCTTTTTGAAGAGAACAAACACAACCCCATGTATTAATTTAATACAGTGGCTAAATTAATGAAAATGCATTAACAAGCATTGACATTTTCCAACAGCACAGCAGTCATGACTTTATGAACTACTTTACTTCCAACATGGATACTATTAGAGATAAAACTGTAAGCATGTACCCGTCAGCTACAGCATCACACCAGATAGTTCACTATAGATCCCCTGAGGAAAAATTCCACTCATTCAGTGATATAGTGGAGGAAGAATTATAGAATCTGGTTAAATCATCTGAGCCAACAACATGTATGTTAGGCCCTATACCATCCAAGCTACTAAAAGAAGTGCTTCCAGAAGTTGGCAGAAGGGCAGTTGATAATGTGTTTTGGTTTTCTGCCGTGTGATTGCTAAGATGTTCTTACATTTGTTTGGGAGGGTTTCAAGAAAAATCCTCTATGCTCATTTAAAAACAAACTCTCAATTCTAAGACACAACTGGAAATTCAAACAGAACTGGCTTCTATGGTCAGATGAAACTGAAAAAAAAGGCCTTTCTGGCAGCAAACCTACCAGAAGGGTTTGGTGCAAACAGGGATAAAAGGAACCCCTGCCCATGGTTAAATGCTGGATTTTTAATACTGTGGGTGTATTTTTCTCCTGAAGGGCCTGGACGTCTTGTTCAGATACACGGCATCATGAATTCTAGCAAATACCAGCAGATAAAAAATCTAAACCTGACTGCCTCCGTTAGAAATTTTACAATGGGCCATGGTTGGATCTTTCCTCAGGACAATGTTTCAAAACAAATATCAAAATCAACAAAAATGTGTTACTGAGCACAAAATGAAGCTTCTGCCACAGTCGTCCCCATTGCCTTACCTGAACCCTACAGAAAATGAGTGGGGTGAAGAAGAAGAAGAAGAGAAGAAGCACCAACATGGAGCTAAGAATCTGAAGGAATAGAATGGTCGCTGATCTCTTTTCAGGTGTTCTCCAAACTCAGAGCTGTTGGGTGCCAATAATTAACTAAACTACAGAAAAACATTTTCTTTATAATGAGATTTTCCCCCTACTTTTCATTGTTTTACTTCAATGATAGGTTTTTATTTAAAGCAATACATTGCATTAAGTGTTATTTGAATGAATGTGACATGACTTTACTGGAGTGTGAATTGCAGAGCTGGTGCAAACATCCACATCTTTATGATCAGATGCTTTCTTAACTGCTGTTTTTACACCTGTGCATTTATTTTGTTATTGAGATGAAACTGTGCAGCACATATTTAGATATTCATCTAAACACAGCCCTCAGCAGCATCAGGATGTTGCACCCTAGGCTCAATGGAAAAACGTGACTCTATAAAACATATCTATCTGCACAAATTACTGCAGTTTCCAGTTAAAATGAACACTAAAGGCAGTAAAACTTCCTTTTTCACACAAAGTATGATTTACACACAGAGTTTTGATTAACCCTCTAAGCGCCAAAGTCACAAAATTGCAACAAGACGTCATACTCAATAAAACAGACTGTAGTTTCTAATATGGTGTAATATCTCATTTATATTCCCTACCACTAGATGGCAGACATGTAGTACTTTGATTCTAGACCATAATTATGTTAATATGTCATATGTCATATTCCTATTCAAAGTGTTTGAGGAAATAGCAGAGCAAGTGAGCTATCATGTCATTGATGCGGAAGCAGTTCAGTTCATAGCGTGCGAGTAAATTGCAAAAAATCGGCAAATGGCTAATAAAAAGTTGTACCGTGAGGATGTGTTGCAAATGTTATTCACTGATTCTGACTCTGAAGGGGGAATATTTGCCTTTTGGAAATGACGATCAGTCATCTAATAATTGCGCTTCTCCTGGTACATCTTTGCGGCGCAATGGTGCTGCCATGCAAGATGAGAGTGTTCACGAAGCACAAACAAGTGATCATTTCAACCCTTTGCCAAAAGGGGATGGGGGTGGCAGGGGTGAATGTGGTCGTAACGTCCATAGGAGAGCTGTTGCTAGAGGTAGAGGCAGCAGGGGTAGGAGAAATAGGCCTGGAAGTAGCACTAGCTCTTTGGATGGCCGTACTGTGCGTGGGCTACTGGGCTACTGTTCTCATGCGTTTTACTACTATAGTATAGTAATATAGTAATAATTTAGTACTTTCTCCTGTTTTATTGTTGGTTTCCTCTTTTTTGATCATTTGGAATGAGGATAAAAAGACAAAAAAAAAACATGCAAGTAAGTTAAAACATCCATTCAATATCTATTATTTCCTGATTATTACTGATGAACTGATCAAAAAGTAGGCTACTGTTCACATGCGTTTTACTACTATATAGTATAGTAATATAGTAATAATTTAGTACTTTCTCCTGTTTTATTGTTGGTTTCCTCTTTTCTGATCATTTGGAATGAGGATAAAAAGACAAAAAAAAACAAAAACATGCAAATAAGTTAAAACATCCATTCAGTATCTATTATTTCCTGAATATTACTGATGAACTGATCAAAAAGTAGGCTACTGTTCATATGGGTTTTACTACTATATAGTAGTAGACATAAACTTTCGGTCATGCCCAACATTTTTCTAATTTACAGCATATCTCTATCTTTAAGCCCTTTCAAGCCACAAGCTTTTGAAATTTTGATGTCAAAGTCCAGCATTTTTCCAAAAATCTAAAGGGTTAATAAAGCATAATTTATAAACGGTTACTTACAGAATATTATATTATGTTTTCAAAACAAATTTAACATCCTGCGCAATTTGAAAACTGATACTTTTGAATGTTGTCGTCACATATACAGCTTCATATGCGTGAGTTTTCTAATTCAGCAGAATTGCTTGGTAGCTCACATGATATGGAGCTGCACTTGAGTGATACTAACATCGTGAAACTACAGTTCGACAAAACAGCTAAAATCCGCACAACAAGGTTAAAATTACATGCAACAAATGCGTTTTATATCACTTTTGTCAACACCATTGGGTAGGTTTAGGGTTGGGTTTGGTGTAGGGGATACTTCCAACATGATTGCACTGGCCTTTAGCGACACTACCCAGATATTTAAATTCTGAATAGCGAAATACCCACCTCAAGCAGCGTAATAAAAACGTGGCAATATGTGCCTGTGCCAACGTAATAAAATGTGTATTTAACGTGTGTTTTAGCGCCACTCTCTGGACATTTCACTTTGGAACTGCCGCAAAACGTGCAGTAAGGTAGATAATTACGGTGTTGCAGAAATGTATGTAGAGGCATTTATTTCCAATGTGCCTGGGTCGGGATGTTGACTAACAGTAAATAACTGCTTCCTCATGTCAAACTTCTTTTTACCCCAAGCGAAGAAAGAAAAAGAACACTATGAATTTATTGGGGCTTTCACACATGACAGCATTATTTGTTTGTAGTTTTGTAAAACTTACTCAATCGGATTGCAGCCGGGATGGCTGAGTTACAGTATTGCACTACAGCAACACACTGGTCAAATTGCGCCACTGCAGACCCTTATATTCGGTCATATGGGATCAAATGACTATTCAACAACAAATATATTTGTCAACTTTATTGTGGACATTGTCAATAATGTCAACTAACTGTTTCAGCCCTTAAAGGAACACTCCACTTTTTTGAAAATAGGCTCATCTTCCAACTCCCCTAGAGTTAAACAGTTGAGTTTTACTTTTTTCGAATCCATTCAGCCGATCTCTGGGTCTGGCGGTAGCACTTTTAGCATAGCTTAGCATAGATCATTGAATCAGATCGTTAGCATCTCGCTCTAAAAAGGCCAAAGAGTTTAGATATTTTTCCTATTTAAACGTCACTCTTCTGTAGTTACATTGCGTACTAAGACTGACGGAAAATAAAAAGTTGCGATTTTCTAGACCGATATGGCTAGGAACTATACTCTCATTCCGGCGTAATAATCAAGGAACTTTGCTGCCGTACCATGGCAATGATATTACACAGTGCCTGAAAATAGGCTAACTTCCGTCAACATAACCAACGTGACCACCTGCTTGCACTGGAAGACTATTTTCAGGCGCTGCGTAATATCATTGCGCATGCTGCACCCATGGTAACTACAGAAGAGTCAAGTTTTAAAAAGGAAAAATATCGAAACTCTTTGGTCATTTTTGAGCGAGATGCTAACGGTCTAACCGGATTCAATGATCTATGCTAAGCCATGCTAAAAGTGCTACCGCCAGACCCAGAGATCGACTGTTTAACTCTAGGGGAGTTGGAAAATGAGCCTATTTTCAAAAAAGAGTGTTCCTTTAATGACAACAGCATTATTCTGTGTGAATGTGGAAATTTGTTGTTGGCCTTTAGAAGTATAAAATACAACCTGCAAGAAACAACTGTCCATTTCAGGGGATATTCACTCACCCAAGTAGGAAGAGACACCATAAAATTCAAGGTTCTTCTCCAGGACTGGACACTCAGTTGGATATATTTTGTTTCTTTTTTTATGAAGCTTCTTTACGACTGGCTCTGACAGGGAGTTTTACAGTGCTGGAGATTGCAGCTGACACTGTGGCTAACAAAGCTTTCTCTGTGGAACATCTCTCTGCTGAGGGCTATTTCTAGAGCCACGACCAGACTCATTTCACCAAGTATTGATCTCCGTTCACAGACTGAGCACTAGGCGTCACAGCAATCCCATACACTGACTAGAATCATCCTGTCAGCCTGGTAAGTATGTGTGAGGAGAGTGAGCCAGCGAGCGAGAGAGAGAGAAATTGGATTTCTCCCAGATATAAGGTGGGAAATTAAACACATCTGGAGGAGCGAAAACATGGACGCCTTGCTGAGTTGCATGCTAATAATGCATGAGAGGAATTCTGATGGGAGCATTTATGTATCTATACTCATGTACGTAAGAAATAGTGAAATATTTATGTATGACGACTACAAATCTTGCTAATAGTGAATAACAAGCCATTTATGAGAACAAAAGGTGAACTTCAATTACAATTGTTAGAGATGTGAGGGAAAATTTAACAAAAGTTGAAATGGCTTGTTAGATGCACCAACGTATTGCTACAATATTCATCAACGGCATTAAAACAAAAATTGAATAAGTGTAATATTGTGAAAAATTACGAAAAATTTCAATATATATTAAAATATGATTATTCCTGTGATTTTTGTTTCTTTCTTTTTTTTCCCTTAGAAATTACTCTATGTTGATTTGGTGATCAAGTAACATAATTTGAAAATAGTTGCTGGTTAATTCTTCTTCTTCTTCTTCTTCTTCTTCTTATTATTATTATTATTATTATTATTATTTTATTTGATGAACAGATACTCCTGAAACAATCAGAAAAATATTGGATAAAAGTATTAATTTCTTAAAAATATATATAGAAATTAAATAATATAAAAACATTCAAAATAATCTTTTGGAATGTTCAAAATACTAATATAATGCTTAGTATATTTTCCTTATTCACCCATTATTAAAATATTTGGTATAAAGGGAATTTGGACCATGGCTCCTTTAATGCCACAGATAATAAAAAAACATGTTTTTAACAGTGAAAAATATTAAAATAAAATAAAATACAAAAATAAAATAATAAAAAACAGAAAGAAAAAGCAGTAATACGTTTTGTAAGTCATTTTCATGTTCAGCTACTAAAAATGGCTTCTATTGTTTATTGCAAATATAAACTACAAGCAAGATGTCATTTATACTGATATTTATTTTTATTAAACACTGTTCAGTGTGACTGTTTTGTTTATACATGTTATACATAGAACTAACAGATGACTTTAGAATTAAATTAGCTGCTTGAGTAGGTTTCTAAAGCAAAGACAAAGAAAGCGCACAAGCTTCACACAGAATCTATTTTCAGAAACCCTCACAGTAATAGCAAGAAATGCAATAGCAAGCATGGAAATTACATTACCAATGCAAAGATGTTTTCCCGACAAACTGTTTCCACACCCATGGCAGAGTGAGCCATTAAAATCCAATTTCAATTAATAAGAGATTCTAGAAATATTTACTAAGCGTTTGTGCTCTATCCTCTCCTCCAGTCCCCAGCTAGTTCTCAAGAATCATTACTAGCCCTCAAAGGAAATGAGACGGCACAACTCACAAACAAAAACTCATCTTCTAATGAAGTGGATTCAGTCACGTGATTGCATTAAAGAGATTGATTGACCGCTCACTCACCCTATGACTTTCTTCTTTCAGATGAATACATTCTGAGTTACATTAAAAATGTCCTGGCTCTACCAAGCTTTATAATGGTAGTAAATGAGGGATAAGATTTAGAAGTCCAATAAAGTATATCCATCGATCATAAAAACAGTCCTCCACATGGCTCCGGGGGAGTTAATAAAGACCTTCTGAAGTTAAGTGTTTGTGTGAGAAAACATATCCATATGTAAAACATTATAAACCATAATCTTTAGCTTACGCTAACTGTCGCACATAGGAGAGTACCGTTCCAGCAGATGACGTATTTTTATGATGGATGGATGCACTTTATTGGATGTCAAAATCTCAACACCCACTCACTACCATTATAAAACTTGGAAGAGCCAGGACATTTTTTTTTTTTTATATATAACTGATTGTATTCGTCTAAAATAAGAAAGTCATATACACCTATGGCTTGAGGGTGAGTTTCAAGGGGAGAGAACCAGAAAGGCGTAAGTGACATTTCACCAACTTTGCAGGAGGGACAAAACAAACATGTACTATAGCTTGATCTGACTTTGTGTACTGAATTCAATCGATTATAATAAAATAATGTACACTCATGGATGACAGTATACCATTGCCAGTAGAAAGAGCTCACCAAGAGCTTTCATTTCATATATACATCTTCATTTCACCCAAAATGTCACCTACGCCCTTCTGGTTCTCACCCCTCGTTTTCATTTTTGGGTGAACTATCCCTTTAAGTATGTCAAGTCACCATTACTAACAGGCTTTTGTTCTCATGCTTTTTGTTAGATATGTCAGAAATAGTTCATGTACAGCAGGACTTTTCTCAACAGGTGACTTTTTCAAAACTCTTCACACAGTTTTCCTTCCCATTGTTTCAGTTTGGCACAGCATGTATTTAATTTCCAAAATGCGCTAAAACTACTTAATCAACTCATTCTTCCGGAACACTAACAAACACACTATGCCACTCATAAAACAATAATCTAAAAACACTTACAACCGGATACATTATACAGTGTTTTCTTTCATAACATTTCTTTCCAAAACAAGAATGACAGCTGTCTACTGTTAGAATCCACTGCTGTATATACACTCGTAAAAATATAATAAAGGTGCTTTAAAAGGTTCTTCACAGCGATGCCATAGAAGAACCATTTTTGGTTCCACAAAGAACCATTCAGTCAAAGGTTCTTTGAAGAACCATCTCTTTCTTACCTTTTTATAATCTGAAGAACCTTCTTTCGCCACAAAGAACCTTTTGTGAAACAGAAAGGTTCTTCAGATGTTAAAAGTTCTTTATGGAACCATTTAGACAAAAAAGGTTCTTCTATGGCATTGTGAAACATCTTTATTTTTAAGAGTGTATGTTACAATATTCCATGTTTACATTACAGTACAAAATTATTCCTTTCGTAAAGATGGTGAACAAGGTACATAGATGTGCAAATGAGCCTGTAGGTTCGTAGAAACTGTAATGTGCCCTTGTGTGGTACCAACAGTCACCAGCAGAGGGAACCCTTCTCTGCCTGTACGTCCTGCTTTGATAACCAGAGAACACAAGCAGTGTTCAGTTTTTATATGTCAAAAGAGCAGAATCTGAAAGCACAACAACCTATTTTTTCTATACAACTTAAGTTTGTTTTTAAGAGTCCAAGATTTGGAGCTGAATAAAGTAGAACGCTAGAGATAAATGCTAAATTTTATGGCAAATTACTTCAACCAGGGGTGGGTTCTAGGGTGAGTGGATTTCCGGGGCTTAGCCCAGAAACATTAATGTATGTATCAGAATACACGGGATACACTTATAATAAAATAAAATAAATAATAAAACAGGCTGCGCTCAAAGGTTATATTAGCCATGTGGTTTATTTTTATTTTTAAAGAGACAAGTTTAATTAATTATAATATGCACTTGCAAACTGCATAAATTATAAATTTAATGTTTTAAATATACATAAATTATTAGAACACAGAAATTATATAAAAAAAAACAGAATGATACTTTTAAAAATGAGAATAAAATTACCGCTGTCCAAGACCACTGTCTTAATGACTAAATTGTCATTTATTCAATTGATTCGTTCAAAACGGCTGCAAGTAAGAAACTGTTTTTATGAATGGGTCAGTGAATCACTGATTCAAGGCATTCAAAAAAGGCAAATTCATTAAGTACTAAAACACTACTGTGTGCAGATATGCACAACTTGGCTTTGTTTAGAACCGTTTTCGCCAAACAGGGCAAAAAGACAATATTTTTTTCTACAATTTAAATCACTTAATATTCACTGAATTTTGTTGCCCTGACACTTAGTAAAGTCTCCCACAGACTATGCTAAATACTAACCAAAGTGTTCATATAATCGTTCTAAATGCATGTGCAGGACTCGACAATAAGGAGTGCCTGATGGCCCGGGGCCAATGTGAAAGACACTCGGGACAGTTGACGAATTTTTCACTGGCCCGATCGGGCCACTGCCGCGTTGTCATTAAAGTTTATCATTTGCACGTGTTTTTAAGCCTTTTTAATTTAAAATTTCAGACAAGCTCACAGAGACGTGTCTCTGACGGACAAACAGCCAACAAAAGTATGTTAACATATTCATATTGATGATTAACTTTGTAGCTTTAACAATAATTAATCTATATTTCATTTTTACAGCGGAGTAGAGATGTCGATATATCAGCCGATCTCCTCCGGGCTTACACACAAACTGCATGCAATAATTTTTCAAAATATCATGTGTGTGAAAATATTACGAACTCTTTAACTTAGACATCTGTTAACAGAAGCCAGAGATGCTGAAGATGAATGCAAAGAGAAACAAATACTGTAGCAGGCAGAGCAAAATCACGGTTCACAATGCGTGAAATATTGGAAATATTATCCTAAATATTGAAACAGGGGTTTATATGAATGTATCTCTGAGGGGAACTAAATGTAATTAGAAAAGTTTGCATGTCTCCTCCATGTCTGCTTCATACCTTGCGGGGCGGGGCTGTGGTTCCCCACACACTATTAAACATTTACATGGAAGAACTTATGAACACAAACGTTTGCATGGTGTTTTCTTTTCATTTACCTCTGTATAATGCATTTAAACTTGCGTTCATAAGCACGGCGCTGCTTTGTTTACAGCTGTATCTAGAGAAACGTAATATCATTGTTATTCCATAAGCACCACCTGTTGGCAGAGACTAAGTTTGCATTCTTTCAGTTCTGTCTACTGTTTTCCCTAAAGCATCTTTTCATTTATAATAAAATATTGATGATAAAAGAATTTTTGAACAAACAAATGTTTGAACTTTATATTTGTTAGGCTAGTAGGTTTTGCTGTGGTATCGAAATTGGAATCGAGAATTGTACAATTTAATTGGTATGTAAAATTTTGCTGCCATATAAATGTATTTATTAAAATATAAAATAACATGAGTCAAAAACAATGATAACAACAACTATTTTATTTTTTTGTGGCAGGGCCAGTGAAACTTTTGACCGGGCAAGTAAAAATTTGCACCGCTGGCCCGACCAGGCCAGTAGAAAAAATCCTTAGTGTTGAGTCCTGATGTGTGTGTCCTAGAAAGTCTGCACATATAATACCATGATTAAAAAAATGTATATTTGTTGCTGTACAGTAAAAATCTATTTTTGACTGATGGTGAGAACTACAAGCACTCACTCTGAAACACAATTAAAAACTTTTCACATAATTCTGTTATCCTGCCCTGTCAGTAGATTTTTATGCAATATCTAAATTCTATTTCTGTTGATGTATTTTGTGTTTTGTAGTTAATTAGGTCTCCAGTGTCAGTAGCTGGGTTTCAATCAACATATTTTCATGCAAAATTTGGGATATTGTATAAAAATGCTGGACAGAAACACCATGATGTGAATTGCACGTTCTTAATAATCATACGTGCTTGCTTGAGGTGGTTGCTCTTTTGGAAATACATTCCTAGATGTGCATTAAAAAATTGGGATGAAGAATTTTCATTGGAAAAATACCATTGGACCATTATCATCATACAGAACCTCAAATGTTGCTCTGGACCTTCAGAAATTCCAGAGCCAAAGCTTGTCATCAAAATGACTGGCTACTATCACAGAACTGTCTGACACCCTGATGCCCCAGACATAAGACATCTGCTGCAGATCGCTGGTGAAACTGAAGTTTGTCAGACAGATCTGGTTTCTTTTTATAGAATGATAGGAATCAAGTTGGCAAGAGACTGATCACATGAGCTGTAGTGTTATTTTAGTATTACTGATGTACTATTATAGTTGTCAATATTTTGAATTAGGTTTTATTTTTCCATTTTTATTTGCATTTTAGTTAAAGTCACTTTTTTTGTAATATGTCTATATAATTTATAGTATTAGTAAGAATATAGTTTAGTCTTAAGTTTGAGTTATAGTTTATACCCCCAGTTTTGGTTCAGTTAAGTTTGGTTTTGTTTTCTGCAAGGGATCATCGGATGCCCATTTTCTACAAGTTGATATGATTCTTTAGGGTCTTAATAAAAAGTCTATAATATACTTTGATGAAAAATTCTTAATGATAGTGTAAAACAACAGCCTTTTTACCTTGTCAAAATCAGCTCTGCAAAAATCATCCCATTCTGGTCGAGGCTGCTTTAAATGCAAATGAGCTCTGCTCGCCCCGCCCCTCTCTTCTCTCTCTGGAGTGACGAGCCTGTTTACTTTTGCTGCATTTAGCCGCTAAACTTGCTAACTAGCACATTATTAAGAAAGGCGATCGCAAAGATTCATAAAAAAACCCTTATACTCACTTCTGCTGTAAGTGAAGCTGGATCACGAATGATTCGCGCGAACATAGACGGATATATGTAGATTGGGAGGCGCATTCCCTTCACAAACAAATGTAATCCACTGCATCTTCAGTGGCTCAGATGTCGGGAGTAAATGACAACCTCTACGTTCATTATTACATCCAGCAACACAACACCTCAATCGCTCAATTCTTGTCTAACTTACATCCCTGCTCCGGAATTAAAACATGGATGTTGGACTGTTACAACTGATCTGAGGTAAAGATGTTCATATCAATCAAGTATCGTGGGAGCGGCCTCTGTGGGTGTGACGCCACAACGACGTCTGAGAATGGCTCAATTTGAAAAAGGGAATATTATTTTTACAGATTAATTAAAAAACACTGCATGGATTTTTATCATAATAGAATGGATTTGTACATACACTGCCAACACACATCAACGTTCAAACAGCATGTAAAAGTGAATTTAGCATCTGATGACCCCTTTAAACACATACATGGAATGGAAATGTTGCTCCATTCACAAATGGTGTTTTCGTGATTTTACAATTTTCCACATAGATTAACCTATCATTTTCATGTAGTCAATTGCCTGATGTGGTATGTTTTATATTAATATTGAAAAATCAGGACTTTGCACAGAGCAGAGGTGTCAAACTCAGCTCCTAGAGGGCCACAGTCCTGCGTATTTACCTCCAACCATGTTCCAACACATCTAACTTAATTTTCAAGTAATCCTGAAGATTACATTTACCACTGACCTCAACAAACTTCCACAGGGCTGCAGGAGAACTTCAAAAGTATTAGTTAACCAAACTCTAAATTAAAGTGCTAAAAGCGCATAAAATCAAGACTGTAAACAGCATGTTTATTTTTCTTATTGGAGATGGTTCAGTTTTTGAAATTTCTGTAATCATGATTAATTTATTTAATATATCAATAAATGGTAATAAAAATGTTTGAAAACAAGCAGCTTTGCCATAATTACAGCGGAAATACTGGAAATTCTTTAGCCTACAATTCCAGCCTTGAATCTGAGTGAATGCATTTTTGTCAGATTCGCTCATCTGGTGGCCAAACAACTTTTCTGCATCTGACAGTAAAAGTACATGTCATAATTTAGATATATCTTTAAGATGGAAAAATGTGGTTTTACAAATTGTAGAGATGTCGCTTTCAAATGAAAGATTTCAAAAGCTCTTCCTGACGACAAAGACTTGACAGAGCAGCCATGAAGTAATAGACAGTAGGTTATTGCATGCAGAGGTTGTTGGTAATTTAATATATTTTTTAATCCATTTTTTTTTTTTCGAGCTTGCATTCCATGAAGTTTTGTACTTCAGACCACAAAGAAACATGATTATCATCAGCATAACAGCATAACAGTGAAAACTAACACTATGTTTTCTAATGATATCTCCCAAGGGTAGCATGTAAAGCATGAAAAGCAAAGGTCCTAGTAGAGAGCCTTGAAGAACTTGTGATTGATATGATACATCTTTATTTACGGCTACAAATTGAACAGTCAGATAAGTATGATTTGAACCAGCCAAATGCAATTTCAGCAATGTCACCATAATTTTCAAGTTTGTTCAAAAGAATGTTGTGGTCAATAGTGTCAAATGTAGCACTAAGGTCCAGTAACACTAACGAAGAGACTGTCAATTGTCTCTGAAGTTTATAACTTCTTCAGAGAAGTGTGTTGGTATATACTTCTTCAGCATACCAGCAAAGTCACTCAGTTATTAAAGCCGGTATATTTACAGTTATGTCATACTCTTTCCATTTGTTAAATTCTTTAATTGTGGTCCAAAGGGATTTTTCTATCCATAACCTTGATCTGCAAACACTTTCACTAACTGTTCTTTTTTTCTCCAGAGATTATTTAGCTGTGTGATAATACTTACATAATATTATGATTACATTACATATATATTACATAAATATTTGGGATTTTATGTTATTATTAATTATTTGAATCACTTTATAGACAAAAACAGCCCAATTAAGTCCACTGTGATTTAGTGCTGTAAAACAACAAAAGATGAAAATAAATACATACTTTTTTTTTTTTTTTTATCCATGATGCCTTTAGTGTTTGCATCAAATGGACCACCCATGGACTACCCATGGACCACTAAATTCCTTTAAACACTCCAGGAGACCACACTCTAAAGAGTAGAAAGTGTTTATTAAATGTTTAGAAGGTTGTTTTATTTTATTTTATTTTACTTTACTTATAATTTGCATACTCAATTGTGTGAGTTCATTTTTATTTTGTTTAATAGTAACATTACATTTGCAAGTATAATATTAAAAAACTAATATTCTTTTAAAATGATAACTGTTTCTGTACAATAAAATAATTTTAAACCAAACTCTTCTGCTATAACAAAATTGTAGTTTGTGTAATTGATTTTATAGTCCATTGGCACCACTGCTGTGACATAAAAAGTACAACAATAAACTAAAAAACAATTCAAATTAAATAAATAAACTATACCAAGCCCTGTAAAAACTGATGAATCCCTCCAGTAACGACTCTAAAACACTGCCCTACTGATATATTTCAATGCATTGTTCATTTTTCATATTAGTTTGCACACTTTTTTTCATACATATTGCCAATTACAGTTCAAATGCTCACTATCTGTCCTGTTTCTCTGACAACCCTGAACTGTTTAGCATTTAAAAGGCTTTCATAAAACCAGGTCAGTGAAGATGTAATCCTGATGACATGACACATCACTGGAGAGCTCTGAGCCGGTTTGTCACAAATTCTCCACAGTGCATGAGCTCGTTCCTCCTCAACCACCCCAATTAAAACTTCATTAGGGGAAAATTGAGTAGAGTAGAATATGTGGCTTTAGGCTTTTGAAATATAAAACACTATTAACTAGCTCACCGGTTACAATTTCACACTCACAGATCATCACAGCATTTGACGTCAAAGCATAATCCCTAAAATGGAGATGGCTAAAAAAATTATTTCAAATTCTGACTATATTGTGGCACAACTTTAATGTATTATCTTCTTAGGAGACTGAATGATTTCTAACTTTCAGAAGCCCTGAGCTAAGCTATCAGTACACATTAGACATGGACATATTATATTCCTATTGAATACAAGAGAGTTATTTAAAAAATGTATTCCACTACAGTTACAAAAATTTGTCAAGTATTTTGTTAATGATTTTGTTAACTCTGGATTACTTAAGTATAAGTAAGATATATACTCTTAAACTAGCCTACCTTATTCACTGCTGTTTAAATAATCTTGTTTTAAAGATTTTTTTAAACGAGTTTACTGGAAAAGACAAAATTGCTTTTTAAGTAAAACATTTAGCAATTCATCTTTGTCCAAGACAGACTAAAAGTCTGTTCTGGCTGATGGTACCACAAGTCTAGACCCTTCACACTGACAACCCTGAGCTTGGACGTCAAAGCAACTGTACAATGTCTACTGCAATAAATTGAATTATTAACTTTTTAAATATTGCTGGCAAGACTTTCTTAGCTGTCAGTGGCTTTTTGCGGTCATATGGTGTATGCCGCACTGACACTCTGCAACTGATTCTACCAGTTGCAAGGACACTAAAGACCATTCAGAGATATTTCCTCTGGAATTTCTGCTTTAATTATGACAATTCTGAAAAAAAAAAATACTAACACCATGCTTTCTAATGATATCTCCCATTGGTAGCATGTATAGGGTGAAAAGCAAAGGTCCTAGTACTGAGCCTTGTGGAATTTATATGACACCCCTTCATTTACTGCTACAAATTGATAACAGTAGATAAGTATGATTTGTACCTGCTTTTTAAATAATCTTGTTTAAAATATTTTTAGATATTTTACTGGAAGAGACTAACTTGATTTTAAGTAAAACATTCATTTTTGCAATTCATCTTTATCCAGTACAGACTAAAAACCATATATTGTAGTAGTTGTAAATGTATTGGATTCCTGTTTCATCTGTCTAGTCTGGCTGATGGTACCACAAGCCCAAATCCTTCACTAATGACAATCCTGAGGTCAAAGCAACTGCACAAATTCTACTGTAATAAATGAATTTTTTTTTTTGTAAAATATTACTGGCAAAACTTTTACAGGGTGAAAAGGGTCCTTTTACTGCCATATGGTATAGTTATTAGGATCCACACCTGCTTCATTTACCAGTTGCAAACTGATAACATTAGATATATTTTCACTGAATTTGAACCGACAATTTTTAAAAAATAAAAAATCTTGTTTTTTTTTTTTAATATATTTTAACATACTGAAAAGCAAGACAACATTGCTTTTTAAAGCTGCAGTTTACCACTAAAACTGATAACAGTAGATAAGTATGATTTGAACCGCCTTTTTAAATAATCTTGTTTTTTAATTTTTCCTGAAAGAAGACAAAATTGCTTTTTAAAGCTGCAGTCCATAACTTTGTCTTTAATAAACTGAACTGAAGGAAGAACACTGTAGCCAGAGCTATTTCTCTCTGTTTATGTCTGTGAAGGATCACATCTGCAGCAGTTCTACCAGAACCAGTTTAAAGTAGTCAGAATATAAAAAGTTATTATAGGTGTACTATAGTGATTCAGGATAAGCCAAAAACATAGTTTAGAAAAGGATTCACGATGTACTCACTTGTTATATAAGCTTGATACATTTTGAACATGAAAAAAGTTACGGAATGCAGTTTTAAGTAAAATACTTTTGCAATTTATCTTTGTCCATGACAGACTATATTGTAGTAACTGTGAATTTATTGTAGTTACAGCATCCACCACTCAGACCCTGCAACTGATTCTACCAATTGCAAGGACACTGAAGACCATTCAGAGATATGTCCTCTAGAATTTCTGCTCTAATTATGACAATTCTGCTTATTTTCAATCTTGTTTGGAAAAAAAAAATTAACAGCATTTTTTTTCTAATGAAATCTCCCATAAAGTAGGTAACATGTACAGGGTGAAAAGCAAAGGTCCTAGTACTGAGCCTTGCGGTACTTGTAATTGATATGACACCTCTTCATTTACTACTAAAAACTGATAACAGTAGATAAGTATGATTTGAACCGGCTTTTTAAATAAACTTGTTTTAAAGATTTTTAGATATTTTTACCGAAAAAAGACAATACTGCTTTTTAGAGCTGCAGTCCATAACTTTTGCCGCTCTAGCAGTTAATAAACAGAACTGCATGTGTCTTACGGAAGAACACTGTAGCCAGAGCTATTTCTCTCTGTTTATGTCTATGAAGAATCACTTATCTACATCTGCAGCAGTTCTACCAGAACCAGTCTAAAGTAGTCAGAATATAAATACTTATTATAGGTGTACCATAGTGATTCAGGATAAGCCAAAAACACGGTTTACAAAAGGATTCATGATGTACTCACTTATTATATATATTTTATACATTTTGAACACAAAAAAAGTTACAGAATGCAGTTTTAAGTAAAATGATATATCTTTTGCAATTCATCTTTGTCCAAGACAGCCTAAAAAACATATATTGTAGTAATTGTGAATTTATTGTAGTTACAGCATCCACCACTCAGACCCTGCAACTGATTCTACCAATTGCAAGGACACTGAAGACCATTCTGAGATATGTCCTCTAGAATTTCTGCTCTAATTATGACAATTCTGCTTGTTTTCAATCTTGTTGGAAAAAAAAAAAACGCCATTTTTTTTTTCTAATGATATCTCCCATAGGTAACATGTACAGGGTGAAAAGCAAAGGTAAGTATGATTTGAACCGGCTTTTTAAATAATCTTGTTTTAAAGATTTTTTGATATTTTTACTGAAAAAAGACAAAATTGCTTTCTAAAAAAGCTGCAGTCCATAACTTTTGCCACTGTAGTAGTTAATAAACAGAACTGCATGTGTCTTATGGAAGAACACTGTAGCCAGAGCTGTTTCTCTCTGTTTATGTCTATGAAGAATCACACAGGTACTTGTCTACATCTGCAGCAGTTCTACAAAAAACAGTCTAAATGGTTTTGCAATTCATCTTTGCCCAAAAACCATATTCATCTTTGTCCTAAAAACCATATATTGTAGTAATTGTGAATTTACTGTAGTTACAGCTTCCACCACTCAGACCCTGTAACTGATTCTACCAATTGCAAGGACACTGAAGACCATTCAGAGATATGTCCTCTGGAATTTCACACTTGCTAAAAACCATATATTGTAGTAATTGTAAATGTATTGGATTCATGTTTCATGTATCTATTCTGGCTGTTCTGGTACCACAATCTAGATCCTTCATACTGACAACCCTGATCAAAGTAACTGTATAATTTCTACTGCAATAAATTGAATTATTAACTTTTTAAATATTGCTGGCAAAACTTTCATAGCTATCAGTAGCTTTTTCCTGCCATATGGTGCAGTTACAGCATGCCGCACTGAGACTCTGCAACTGATTCTACCAATTGCAAGGACACTCAAGACCATTGGAGACCACATTGAAGATATTTCCTTTGGAATGTCTGCTCTAATTATGACAATTATGCTAGTTTTCAATCTTGTTGAAAAAAAAAAAAAAAACTAACACCATGCTTTCTAATGATATCTCCCATAGGTAGCATGTATAGGGTGAAACGCAAAGTCCTAATGATGAGCATTGTGGAACTTGTGATTGATATGACACCTCTTCTTTTACTGCTACAAATTGGTAACAGTGGATAAGTATAATCTGAACCTGCATGCTTTTAAATAATATTTTTAGGTTTTTTACTGGAAAAGACTAAATTGATTTTAAGTAAAACATTTTGCAATTCATCTTCGTCCAAGACAGACTAAAAACCATATACTGTAGTTTGTGAATTTATTGGATTCATGTTTCATTTTTTCAGGCTGATGGTACCATAAGTCCAAATCCTTCACTGTTTACAATCCTGAGCTCTGAGGTCAAACCAGCTGTAAAATTTCTACTGTAATAAACTGAATTATTAACTTTTTAAATATTGCTGGCAAGACTTTCTTAGCTGTCAGTGGCTTTTTGGTGCCGTATGGTGTAGTTACAGCATCCACCATTGAAGTCCTGCAACTGATTCTACCAATTGCAAAGATATTCAAAGACCATTCAAAGATAATTATGCTGTAATTATGACAATTCTGCTTGTTTTCAATCAAACATAAACTGAGTGCTGATATATTAAAATAATTAACCACAGTTCATTTCGTAATTCTAAAAGAATCTTGGTTCTTATTCTGCATGTTTTGCAATCAACAGATAATGAGGGGGGAAAAATAATCATTATTTTAATTTACAATACAGTTTTGTATGTTTGTGTCACTGCAGTACAGACGAGAGCACCCATTATGGCCAGCTGTAATACACTGCAGTTTAACGCTATAATTTTAAAGCACCATTTTCTCCTAAATATAATCTCCACTTCATTTGAACTTCATTTATGCAGTATCCTGCAAAAACCCTGCCAGCATTTTTGTATTAACTTCATGGTTGTCAACTCAAATCAGTGTATCTTAATTGAGTAGCTTATTAGTTTCATTTATTGGCTTTGGTATCTATTCACTTGTTTTAAGCATTTCTTAAATATTGTGGCCAAAACCTTTGTATGTAACCTAATGCAGTCAGTCTGATATAGTCATTAAATAATATTTTTACTAATATTCTTAAAAATTACATGTCACCACATGAAGAACATTTTAGGTTGCCTGACAAAACAGTTTACTCTCCAGGATATGTTCAGGGTTTCGTGATGACAAACGTGACAAAAAAATAGAATGGAATGCTAAATGTGTTTGCATTACAACTAGCTGGTCCACGTCTTATTGGATAACATTTTTTGTCACTCACCCACATACAACAATCTTGCATTACAACCTACAGCTGACACAACCAGTGATTTCTGTGCTGTGCTCTCCAAGGCCAAGATAATGTCTGTCAGCTCTGTGGGTGATTAATGCGAACACTGAGCTGTTCTCTGACACCCTGCACTTAAAACAATTGAGGACCATTATTCCTGGTGAGGGTCACACAAAAAAGGTTCTCGTTCGCTGATGTACTTCTCTGGCTTTATATTTTGGAATGACCTGGAACTTTGCCCAGACACGTATATCAGCTCAGTTGCTGCCTTGTGAAATTACTGTGGCATTTTTAGATCTAGGACGCTGTGTACTCGAGGCAGGTCCCCGGCAATGACCATCTGCTTCAGGAAATAGCTACACCGGCAGAGAAATACTAAGCCAGCACTGGGAATACTGTATGATATCTGGCAATGTGGCAATATGGTGGCTCTGACTTGCCTTTCAGTGCAGGTTTTTAAATGTATGACTTTCTCTATACAACAAGAGAGACAGATTTAGAAAATCTGAATGACCAGGGAGCTCAAGATGCATATAAGATGGCAATAAAAGGGTTAAAAATGAAGGGATGACTTTGAATGAGCCAATAACACTGAATAATAATAATTACAAAATATATGTTTTTGGTCATATAGAATCATCCTGGCAATATTTCGATTTTTTTTTCTTTTTCCTTCTTTTCCATCGAGCGGCCGCAACATAAATATGCAAGTTACTCACAGAGGAATGTTGTTTTAGTAATTTTGTGATTTGGGTTTTGGATAAGTTCTTCAGCTCAAATGACTACGATGGTTTATGGTGATTATGGTGATTTTAACATTACAACCCATCCCCTCCAACAAAACAAATGCCATGAAATTGACATTTCCCAAGAAATCTGACTGACAGCTCCATTCGTAAATCATTATTATAAAATAACAGTTGTGAATTGATTTTTGTTCATTTTTAACCATGCAAAAATTCTTCCATAGTCCAGATTTAAGATAGGAAACAATTCTTGCAAACAGCAATTTTATATAATAGCATTTTTAATAGCATTGTTTTTGCCAATTTTAACATTTAATGTTATTTAAAATGTACGTACTACGTACTTATTATAGTAATTACAATAACTAGGTAATACAGTTGTAATAAAGTTTGCATTCCCCTATCAGAATCATTAAGACTCATTAAGTAATTATTTTACCAAAATAAGACGGATCATACAAAATACACATTATTGTTTAGTTAATACTGACCTGAATAAGATATTTCACATAAAAGATTTTTACATATAGTCCACAAGAGAAAATAATAGTTAAACTTATAAAAATTACCCAGTTCAAAAGTTTACATCCCCTTGATTACTTTGTTCTTACCTGAATGATCCACAGCTGTGTTTTTTTGTTTGAGTCCCTTGTTTGTCCTGAACAGTTAAACTGCCTGCTGTTCTTTAGAAAAATCCTTCAGATCCCACAAATTCTTTGGTTTTCCAGCATTTTTGTGTATTTAAACCCTTTCCAGCAATGACTGTATGATTTTGAGATCCATTTTTTAACACTGAGGACAACTGAGAGACTCATATGCAACTATTACAGAAGGTTGAAACGCTCACTGATGCTCCAGAAGAAAAACCCATTCATTAAGAACTGGGGGGGGGGACTTTTGAACAAAATGGAGATGTGTAAATTTTTCTTATTTTGCCTAAATATCATATTTTTCATTTAGTACTGCCCTTCAAAGGCTACAGAAAACATGTTTTAATGTCACATGTTTCCCAGAAGACAAAATAAGTTAAATTTAGCCTATTCTTCAAATTCAAAAAGTTTTCACCCCCAACGTTTAATGCATTGTGTTTCCTTCTGAGCATCAGTGAGTGTTTGAACCTTCTGTAATAGTTGCATATGAGTCCCTCAGTTGGTAAGAACACAGTATTAAGAATCAAGTGTATGTAAACTTTTGAACCGGGTCATTTTTGTAAATTTGACTATTATTTTCTCTTGTTGACTATATGTAAACATCTTTTATGTAGGTATCTTATTCAAGTCAGTACTAAATAAACAATAACATGCATTCTGTACGATCCCTTTTATTTTGGTAAAATAATTAACATTTTTAATGATTCTGAAAGGGGGACGCAAACTTTTAACCTCAACTGTACTAACCTCCTGAACCTACCTCTAAACCTAATGCTAGCCTTATATTACCAGTACTTTCTTAGGTAATTACACTATAAGTACATTTAAGTAAACATACTGTGAAATAAAGTGCAATCACAGTCACTTATTTCACTTTAATATTTTTAATTAATACTTTTTATTTATTTATTTTTATTTTATATTTTTTGAGGGTTAAATACAGCTCCAGTCAATCTTGCATTACCTATTTGTTCTCCGAGGCAGAGATTAATGTTTCACAACACCACAACATGTGGATTTGGGATGGAAAATTCACATGGTATCATTCCTTAAATAGACATTTCAAACAATTCTCTTTGAAAAACACAGATCCATGTCACTTAGGAGCTTAAGCTAACACCTAGGTATGTAATGCTTCCTGCTAAACACACAAACTCACATCTGTCTTTGTCAAGGTCCAGGTATTAGATGTCAGTCTAGTCTATGAAGATATCTGACCCTGAGAAGATAGAATTACACATAGTTTTCTTCCAAAAAGACGCAAGGACAGGTTCTATAAGGTGACCAAAACGCAGACAAATGTACAGTACAGGAACTTATCAAGTGGAAAAGGAAATCTCAGCTTACTCTGTGGTTTTGAGTTAAAAGGACTGAAAGCGTTTGGCAGGACCTGGAATGATGGCGTAGCTGATCTTTTTCAGTAACACAATCCAGATGTAAGTCAGAGTGGCTTGAACTCAAAATTGTGCTCTCAGATTCTACAAAACATTTTGTACCAGAATAGTTTCAAACTAGGTTAACAACTAAACGAATGAGTTATGTTTATCCATAGTGGGATTTCTAAAAATGGATCAGAATTTGCTTACATAAACAAGGACACAACAAAACACATATTTCTCTGTAAATGGAGAACAACAGTATTTACACATCATTTATTTATAAATTAAACCCAGGCAGAAAGTTTCACAAAATAATTTTCATTCTTCATATTGTGAAGTTTAATTATCACTGAAGCACAACTTAGTCTTTAAAATTGAAACCATATCCATGCATAAAACACTGTCATTATAAATATTAATGTAAGTATACCTTCATCAAGTAAGGGGAAAGTTGTTTCATTCTTGAATTATTGAAGGTTTGCATTTTTAATGAACTGAATCAAGTAAAAGCTCTATTTATATACTTGAGTAGTACAAGGAACAAATCTAGAAACACTGAAGTAAATAAATAAAGCACAATCACAATGACCTTAGGTTCTCCACCGAAGAAGCACCATAAAAGCACCCTGTTTGTCTTTGGTAGAACGAATCGCTGACCTTCACCTGATCTGCTGAGAACATCACTGTAAATGTAACACTGTAACACCAGAAATATAGACACACCTCTTACATAAGCACTAATCCACAACTATAAACAAAGGCCTTTATTATAACTAAGGCATTCCCAAGGTGTCAAAGCTAAAGCACGGTCAAACGCCTGTAGCGTCACTAATAAGACACTAAAGGTAAACGCTAAATCGCTAGCCTATATCCAACTCGAAACTTCCTGCTTCAATTGCTTGTCTTAAGCCGGGCATACACGGTGCAATTTCTGCTGTCGTATGAGCTCGTATGTGATTTCTCTTATTGGAAGCGTTGATGCTCAGATGATCGTGGCTTAGCCGAGCACACCCCGATAGCCTCCGGAGCTCCTGATAATTTTTTTAACATGTTCAAAAAAAACCCGCTCAACTGCTACTTAAAACTAGCCCAATCACATTTAGGCTGGGGTCCCTGGTAAATATCGCTTTTGGGATGGTAAAATACACATTTTTTGACATTCCAGGGGATAAATACCATGTTTTTGGGACCGTTTGAAGTAGGGTTGTGCCAACAGACGATAGTATCGTGTATCAGTGATAGTCAGAGATATCGCCTGTGGCTGATGCCACTGATATTTCTTTTTCTGCGTTTTTACAGTGTTATGCATTATAACCAATCACACACGATTCCGTTGACTTTGAATGAATGAATGACATGAATGCAATGGCCAATCAGAAGCGTTCAGATGAGTCATCTCTGAAACAGAGGTGTTTTGTTGTTCAGTGCGTGCGTGCGCTGGCTGAATTAAGCTCTCTCGCGTATTCTCTCATCATAAACATCAAAGTGCAGATGTACGTGCTACATAAGTAGAAGAGATTTATTCATCATACAATGTAAACAGCTTCACTCATTATAACCAGAGTGTTTTTAAAGTGCATAAACTCACGCTAGACTGAAGTCAGTGATGATATTCTTTCATAATGCAAATGTTCTTTCTCATTTTCTGTAGCTGCTGTTTGAGGAGGAACTGAGGAAATGTAAGGATTATAATTAGTGACTTACAATGTTTTTATTAAATTGTTCATGTTAAATACAAATCCAGTCATATTACATTAGGCTGATTTTAGCCTTACGCTGGAGTTTGTTCACTTTCTAGCAATAAAACTAAGTAAGTAAATAATTAAAGGGGTGCTATTATGCTTTTTCACTTTTTGAATTTTAGTCAATGTGTGGTGTGTATCTTTGGGCATAAAAAAGATCTGCAAAGTTACAAAGTCCACTCCAAAGGGGGATATTTTGTTTTTAAAAATCTCTTTTCAAGAACTGCAACGAACAGCTCCTTTGGACTACAATGTTTATTTTTCGCATGCAGTGATGTCACAATCATTAAATTAAATCGCCGCCTACAGAAATTCGAATTGTTGGGGGGTGGGTAGGGAAGAGGTGGGGGATTAGCCTGACTTAAGCGATGCAGCGCAGAGGGCCGCTTCAACGAGCCGCAGTGAGGCGGGTATAAACACAAGCACTGACTACAGTGGCGGCCGCTTCAGAGCTGTAACGCGCCGCAGATGTGTGCAGTACAAGGAGTCGAAACACATGCCGAAGCCATGATCTACTCCGGTTGCCACATCGGAGCCGTAATGCACCGCGGACGTTTGCAGTGCGTGGTAAGAGATTTATTCATCATACAGTGTAACGTAGATAGCTTCACTTATAACGTGAGTGCTTTTTAAAATGCATAAACTTGCACTAGAATAGGCTAGGCTGATCAGTGATGATGTTTTTTGATAATGTTGCTGCTTTTAGCCTTATGCTGGAGCTGGTTTCAGGCAATGAAACTAAGTATGTAAAATAATGAAATAAATTAGCACGATAATATCATGTATCGGCGATCTCGCAGGCTGAGGATAGCACTCAACATTACTTTAGCGTATTATTTACTCACCCTCCATGCATCCTAGGAGTATATGACTATCTTCTTTCAGACGAATGCAATCGGAGTCTAATAAAGTGTAATAAAGTGCATCCATCCATAATAAAAAGTGTTTCACATGACTCCTGGGGGTCTCCTGTAGCGAATCGATGCATTTTTGTAAGAAAAATATCCATATTTAAAACCTAAAATTCACTATTATTCTAGCTTGCACTAACTGCTTTGACAAGGGGCGTGGCAGTACTGAAACGCCGTCTAAGCTGTTCGCCAATCGCAACGCACTGGGATAGCTAACCAATCATAACACATTTTCTATTTTCGGAAAGGGGGCCTTCATTAAACCTGGAACTAATCAAGCCTTTAGTGCCAGGCTGGGAGAAATGTATTGTAATAATGTAAATTATGTGAAAAATAATGCATTTTTCGAACCACCAAGCATGAGAGCATGTTCAAATACACCCCCAAAACAAAATCAAGACTTTGAAAAAGAGAATAATAGGACCCCTTTAAATAAATTAGCATAATAATATTGTGCATTGGCGGTCTAATAGGCTGACGACAAAACGATATGACAATTGAGCATATCGCCCAACACTAGCTTGAAACCGCGGACTTTTAGAACAAGACCTGTCTCTGCAATTCACCAAAATCATTTGCAAGCTCGTCTTTTAATTTTCTTCCTTTTTCTATCCGAAGCTATACAGTGGCAACACTGAAAAGCTCCATATCTCTGTGCTTCGACACAGTTATCAGGTTAACTGAATCATAACGTGTGCGATGGTTCACAACCTCCCGAGTGTCCAAACTCACACCGTGTCCACTTCTCAACAATATAAAACACATAACAGGCAGATAAAAGTACAGTCACTGTACTTTCTTGCAAAAATTTACCAAAAAAGGTATTACAAACAAACTGTGGTGCATTCCATGTCTTTGAGTCTGAAGCAAATATCTTTACAATATATCTTTATTTGAGGAACAAAGTTAAACTTAAGGTTTTAATTCCTGGAAATGATTCCGCAGTCACATATCATTCAAATTATTCATAGGGTACCTTTAGCGTCTTAACAGTGACATTAAAGGCACTTCACTATACTCTGATTTTTGATGTCTTGTGAGTGAGAACAGGTTTTCTTTTCTGCATTTCACCTCTGCTCTAGCTTTGTATGCTAATCTAGTTCATGCTTTAATCTTAGCATTATGTGCTGCAAATATTGTTGGCACTTATGACAAATTGTTTGTGATATTCCTCGTTGTAAGTTGCTTTGCATAAAAGCATTTGCTAAATAAATAACTATGCGGTACTCCATATGACTCACTAATATCCCAAGCCTTATGAAGGCATACAATAGTGAGGAACAGACAGCAGTTTAAGTATTTTAAATTTAATCTTCCCTGCTGACAAAGCTCTCAAAACTATTTGTATTTATGATCAAATTAAAAACGGTATATATCATGTCACACCGTGAAGCTAAATAACTAACGACAATGTTTTAATTCTGGGGTGAACTGTTTCTTTAGCTATAAATAGCATACATGAGAATGATCCACAACACTATATATTATTATACTGAATTAAATGTTTAATCATTACAGAATGCAACATATTTTCACCACAAGCGATCCTTTGGTGCTCATCTTATGAGTCAGAAGACTTGATTAAGTTAATTACACCACTTATTACAACAAATGTTGAAGCAACATGAACTTTTTCAAAATATAATCAGCATTTAGCTTTAAAAATTGCTCTCTAGATTTTGCAATAACATTGATTTAGTACAAACGAACACATTTTTGCCTTTCTTTTGTCTGAAAGACTCCTTGTTCGGTGCAAAAGCATGCAGAGACATTGAGTAACACTGTTTACAAATTCATCTAAATCAAAAGTGACACTTGGGTTGATGGTCCAAGATGTCATCATAATTCATCACATACTGTTTATAATGAAGGGGGTGGAAACCTAGAATAACAGCACAACTGATCTGCGTCATTCTGGCACTGTATGTTATAGGGTAATTGTTGATTAATTCTCTGTTGATTAATTGAGTCAAAGCACTGAGAAGAAAAAATCTCTAAATTTAAATGGTTTAAAGTACCTTATAATGTAATTTTTATTAAATTCATATTTGATTCACATTTTATCAAACAATAAAAATGACCCGCAATACAGTAAATCATGACATCAGATTTGCGTAACACAATCCAATCTAAATTATACTTTATTAAAAAAAGGCAAGTGAAATTCTGTCAGGATTCACATCTGTTGTGTGCAAATGGATCAGAAGTGTAAATCCTCAAACAGCCACACAAGCAGATGCCTGCAATATCTCTCCCTGGCCTCCTCACATTCCTGCTAAGCTACTTACCCACATCAACACTGTTACCATTCCAAGCCAGATTACTAGTCAAATGAGATGTCACTCACTTCCTGGCCTAGCGGTCTCCTAAACAAGGCTGAGCTAACATTATAAAACTAAACGTTGCACAATGACACATCCAGTCAACAGACAGTCCTTGTTGGACATCCGAATGGAACAAGGACCAAATTGGATTTAATGAAGGGGAAATCGTCTTGTTGGAAGGTTAATGTGTAAAGTGCTTGCTAATCCGTTTTACCTGCAACCTTTTAAGCTTGGCTTTGTTAAACAGCAAAACGTGCTTTGAAGAGTTGTGTGCACCACATCTCTGAACCAAACTCTGAACCGAAGGGCTACTAAAAGTAGCGTAGCCAAAAAGTAAAATTGGGTCTCTATTTACTCATTCCTTGTATTGTTGTACTAAGAGATCTGATGTTATCATAGGTTAAAAAAAGTTCTGGTGAAATTCTGGTGAACTATCCCTTTAACACAAACAGACTCATGCTTTAAAATTAACCTTACCTTTTATCTGGCTAAGCAAAATAATTATCCATAGCCACCATATACACTCCCTGACAAAGGTCTTGTCACCTATCCAAGTTGTAGGAACAACAAATAATAACTTGACTTCTAGTTGATCATTTGGAATCAGAAGTGGCTTACATGAAAGGCAAAGGCCTCTAGATTACGCTTATTTTACCAAAATAAAATCTTATCATGCCGTCATTTTTAATTATTTAATTAGGACAGAAACGTCAGACTTTGCTTAGACAAAAGTCTTGTCACATCTTTAAAGGATTCAACCAATCACAGATTAGAGCGTCACCTGTGACAAATACTGTAATTAACACCTTCCCAGGTGTGTAGAAGAAGAACCCCAGCACACCCAACCTTCATTTGAAATGCATCCTGACCTGACAGCATGCCAAAGATTCAACCACAGACCAAAGTGCTGATCATCAAGAGCCTGAAGACCAAGTCTCCTGCTGAGGTGGCAGACATCTTTAATGTATCTAAACGTCAAGTGGAGAAGATAAGAAAAAGATTTGAAGAAACTGGTGAAGTTCATGACAGGCCCAGGTCAGCCAGACCCCGTAAAACAACTGTTCAAGAGGACCGTATGTTGGTTCGACAGTCCAGAGCCAGCCCTTTTTCATAACAACTGGTCACCAGAAACCCCTGTATCTACAAGAACAGTCTGTCGAATTCTCTCACACAGTGGTTTCAATGGCCGAATTAGTGCTCAGAAACCAGCATTAAACAGAAGACAAGGACGGACTGTGGAAAAGTGGCAGAAGGTTAATTTTTTCCAATGAATCATCTATTGAACTGCATCCCAATCGTCACAAATACTGCAGAAGACCTATTGGAACCCGCATGGACCCCAAGAGTCACACAAAAAACAGTCAAGTTTGGTCGAGGAAAAATCATGGTTTGGGGTTACATTCAGTATGGGGGCGTGTGAGAGATCTGCAGAGTGGATGGCAACATCAACAGCCTGAGTGTCAAGACATTCTTGCTGCCCATTACATTCCAAACCACAGGAGAGGGCAAATTCTTCAGCAGGATGGCACTCCTTCTCACACTTCAGCCTCCACATCAAAGTTCCTGAAAGCAAAGAAGGTCAAGGTGCTCCAGGATTGGCCAGCCCAGTCACCAGACATGAACATTATTGAGCATGTCTGGGGTAAGATGAAGGAGGAGGCATTGAAGATAAAACCAAAGAATCTTGATGAACTCTGGGAGTCCTGCAAGAATGCTTTCTTTGCCATTCCAGATGACTTTATTAATAAGTTATTTGAGTCATTGCCGAGACGTATTGATGCAGTCCCCTAAGCTCATGGGAGTCATACACAATATTAATTCTTTTTCCACTGGACCATGACTTTATGTTCTTTACTGTACATTATTTCTGTTAAGTGACAAGACTTTTGTCTAAGCAAAGTCTGACCTTCCTGTCCTAATTAAATAATTAAAAAACAACGGATGATAAGATTTTATTTTGGCAAAATAAGCGTAATCTAGAGGCATTTGCCTTTCATATAAGCCACTTCTGATTCTAAATGATCAACTTCAGTTAGTCAAGTTATTATTTGTTGTTCCTACAACTTGGATAGGCGACAAGACTTTTGTCAGGGAGTGTATATGAAGAGTACAGATGCAAAACCTTCTCGGTCAAAAATGAGATAATGACACTGAGTGAATGCTCCTGACACATATTATACGTCCATCAAATACTTTTACTTCAAACTCACTAAATTCCAGCCTCAGCCCAATCAGAAGTACCAGTACTTACATAGAAATCTATACAAAGTAGCCAGAAAGAAATGCTAATTTTAAAGAAATACATCAGATATATTTAGAGGCTTTTGCATTTGAACTCTTCATAATTATATATATATATATATATATATATATATATATAGTTTGGGGTCAGCGAGATTCTTTAAGAAATACTTCTATTTAGCAAAAAAGGGTCAAAATTTAATGGGGCCTTGTGGCAAAAAGTCTTAAGTAGCACGGGTATATTTGTAGCAATAGCCAAAAATACATTTAAGGGTCAAAATGATAAATCTTTCTTTTGCCAAAAATCATTAAGATATTAAGTAAAGATCATGTTCCATGAAGAAATGTTGTACATTTTAAATATATCAAAACTTAATTTTTGATTAGTGATATGCATTGCTAAGAACTTCATTTGGACAACTTGAGGTGATTTTCTCAATATTTTGATTTTTTTGCACCCTCAGATTCCAGATTTTCAATTGGTTGTATCTTGGCCAAATATTGTCCTATCCTAACAACCATACATCAATGGCAAGCTTGATTACAGATAACATATTCCAGAAAAGTTGGGACATTTTGTGAAATGCCATAAAGTCAAGAATACGTTATCTGTTCATTCTCTTTAACCTTTGTTTTATTAAAGTACAAAAAATCCCAATGTTTTATGTCCCGATGAATTAATGTCCATATTAATGCTTATAAATGCTTTCTGCTAGAGTAACAGAAATTCAAATTGCAGAATGTGTTAAGTGACAGCAGTTTCTGAAGTACTTCTGAGCCCATGTGGCTATACTTAACACCACAGCATGATGGTTTCTTATGCAATGCCATCTGAGGACCCAAAGGTCATTCACATTCACCTGAGGTGTCTTGCCTTGCCCTACACAGACTGACATTTCTCTGGATTCCCTGAATCTTTTCACAATATTATGTGTGGTAGTTGGTGAAAGACCTAAATTCTTTGTGATTTTCTATTGCGATTTTTGATTTGTTTTGACACTTTTGTCATGAAATTTGGCACAAAGTGATGAGACATGATCTAACTTTGCTTGCAAAGACTGAAATGCTCCTTTTATACCCAAACATGATATCCTCACCTATTTCCATTTCACCTGCTTGCTGTGAACTCTTTCAGAACAGTTTACTTTGGATATTCTATCTCTTTCACTTTTATTTTGCTTCTGTCCCAATGTTTTTGTGTTGGAGTGTGTTGCAGCCATGAAAACCAAAATTTGGTTATATTTACAAAATAAAATTAAAAGTTGGCCACTGAAATCATTGGAAATTGTTTCTTTGTACTTTAGTCAATTAAATAAAGGTTAAAGAGAATGAATAGATAACATATTCTTAATTTTATGGCATTTCACGAAACATCCCAAGTTTTCTGGAATTGGGGTTGTATGTCAGTTTAAAAAAATTGACCCTTATGACTGATTTTGTGGTCCAGGGTTACAAGTGGCACCAAAACGAACAAAAATGCCCCACACATTCAAGATAAATTGGCAAATTAAATTAAATCTATTATAGCTGCCGTGATTAAAATGAATTGTGAATATAAATGAAAAGTGTCTAATCACGGAATTACATTTGGATCTGCATACATTTCATCAGATTGTCTTTTACACTGTTTTTTGCAGCGTAGAGCATTATAACCAGTCACACCTGTTGAGTTTATGAATATAACGGCCAATCAGAGGCATTTAAATATGTCAGTGAGTCCCTGTTTTTTAAATGTATAGTTTACATACAATTTTTAAACAGTTTGTTGTTATTACTAACAGTTCAAAGTACTCTGACTGATTTATGTAATTGGTTAAATTTAAGCATTTGGCATTAAAGGCAACACAGATACAAATAATAAGATAGAAATTGTACTTGCAAATGTAAAAAACAAACTAAAAAATCATTACAGGAAATCATTTTACAGGAGTAATGTTACCAGAAATTCTATTTCAAATAAATGTATCACACTTTCCATAAAAATATTAAGCCGCACAACTATTTCCAGCACTGATAATAAGAAGAAATGTTTCTTGAGCAGAAAATCTGCATATCATGACGACTTCTGAAGGATCATTTGACAAGGACTGATGAAAATTCTGCTTTACCGTCATATGGATAAATTACCCTTTAAAATATATTAAAATTTTAAATTGTAATATTACTGTACTTTATTTTTACCCAACCCAACACAGTGCCAATAAGATGTATAAAGCACAAATGTGAAGTCATTATGTGTACATGAGCGGGTTCTGGATTAGCCAGAATACAATGTGTGCAGGGAAAGCTCATTTAAATTGGCTAATTGGACTAATGCCATTCAGGCGTATGTTTAAAAATACATTAAAGGTTGCAATGCTAAATAACTCCAAGCTGAATTTCTCTGCTAATGTGTTAACGTTCATTTAAAAATGCAAAATGCCTATTTTTAACTGGACAACTCAAAAGCTAAACCTTTTAAAATTAGCCTAATAGAATTGTGAGTAATCCCATCCAAACTGTCTGTTTCTCATGATCTTACTGATAATCTCTGGATTTAGATTCTTTGGGTCTTTAATGCTTTCGAAATGTTTAACATATTTGCAACACCCAGTCTGACTTCATTTCAGTCATAACTATCCATATAAGACATTCTTCCCATTTAAGCACACATTACATTTTTATGTCTACATAATCTGTTGTTTAAGGTCACTAGGTCATTACAGGCAAATTCATCAGAACACAAAGTAAACATTCAGACAACTTTCTTATTACACTACCCAGTGTTTCCACTGAATTAATAGATAATTTGTACTGAACCACAAAACCTTAAGGAGCACGGGTATATTTGTAGAAGTAGCCAAAAATACATTGTATGGGTCAAAATCATCGATTTTTCTTTTATGCCAAAAATCATTGGGATATTAAGTAAAGATCATGTTCCATGAAGATATTTTGTCAATTTCCTGCCATAAATATATCAAAACTTTATTTTTGATTAGTAATATGCATTGCTAACAACTTAAAAGGGATTTTCTCAATATTTAGATTTTTTTGCACCCTCAGATTCCAGATTTTCAATATTTGGTATCTCAGCCAAATATTGTCCTATCCTAATAAACCATACATCAATAAAAAGCACATTTATTTAGCTTTCAGATTATGCATAAATCTCAATTTTGAAAAATTGCCCCTTATGACTGGTTTTGTGGTCCAGGGTGTCACGCTTAGACGAAACACACGAACAACGACAAAATAAACGAAAAGTATTTAATAAATCCAACAGGGAACACAGGAGACACAGGAACACAGGGTAGCAACATTAACGTCCGACAAGGAAAGGGGGAAAACACACGCTATAAATACACAGACTGATTACAACCACAGGTGCAGACAATAAGGGAAATACCAAAACACACAAAGCTGTAGGGGGAATTGATGGGAGAAACCAACTAAACAGTCCAGGGGTGTGACATTACCTCCCCCTCCCGGAAGGCGCGTCCTCGCGCCGACAAACAGGAAAACAAAATGTACAGTCTTAGGAGGGGGCTTCGGCGGAGGACGGACTCCCGGGAGGAGGGCAATAGATGGAGTCCAGGGTGGTGACGGAATAGTCCAAGGAGGTGATGATGGAGGGAGGAGCCAAGGAGGAGACAGGAGAGGGCTGGAGCAGGAGGAGCCAGGTGAGACCCAGACCGCAGCCATGATGGAACCCCACGGTGGAGCCGATGGAGGGAGGAGCCATGGTGGAGGAAGGGCTGACGACACCATGGGGCCGACCGACGGAGGCGGAGCAGGTGGTGGTAGAGCCCGAGGCGGAGACGGAGAGCCGATGATCCTGGGCGACACCGAGGATCCGGAGGGCCCAGGGGGAGCCCAAGGCTCTGGCGACCGAGGCGGAGGCGGAGATCCGGAGGTCCGCGGCGGAGCCGGAGCGACAGAGGACCGAGGCTGTGCCCGCGGGAGGGAGGAGGTCCACAGAGCCGGAGGGACGGAGCGACGAGGCGCAGCCGGAGGAGTGGAATCCAGAGGCAAAGGTGGGGCGACGACTGACCAGGGTGGAGCCGGAGGGACGATGGAGCCCGGTGGAGCTGGTGGACCGATGGGCGACGGTGGAGACAAGGGAGCTGAGAGACGGGGTGGAGCCGCAGGGTCGAAGGGCCGAGGTGGAGTCCAGGACTCAGAGGCTGGAGACGGAGATGAGGGATCCTCCAGCCATGACACTGATGGAGACTGGCAGACCTGCGGCGAACCCACCGCACAGATGGTGGGCTGAGGGTGAGCAGATGGGCTGCCAGGAGACAGCGGTGGCGGGACTGAGGCAGCAGAAACAATAGACAGAGGGAGGGTGGGTGGGAAATCCAGGCAGTCAGGTAATTTAGATGGTGGAAGGAGAACAGGCATATCTTCATATACATCTTCAGAGAAATTACTCAAATTTAGTTCCAGAAAAATTAGTCCCAGATCCAGGCATTGCTCACCCTTAACGGTGGTGCAGTGGGCGGTGCTGTCCTCAGCACCCTCACGCCCATCAGGAACATCCACCGTCGCAGGCTCTGTGGCCGGCTCTCACACCTGGTCAGACGCAAATTCCTCCAGCTCCGTGGCGATCGCTCGCTCTGTCGCTCCGATGGGCGATGGCTCTTGGGTCGCGCTGGTAGCGTGGGATCCGTCTGCGGTGGGCTCGGGCTCATGCTCCGCGTGTCGGGGTGGTGATAGGCTGGGTCGTGCTGCGAGACATCTGCGAGGTGTGGCTGGATGGGGTCGTAATCTTCCTCCGCTTCGTCCAGACAGAGTTCTGAACCCCAAGCACTCAGTAAGATGTTAATATATTGAGTTAGGGTCCAGCATGGTTCACCTTTAGGCATGACGAAGCGGAGGTCATCATCCAGTCCACACCAAAATCCCTCCATAAGGCAGACGTCATCGCAGCTAGCAAGATGGCAAATGCTAATAAACTCCTCCACGTAGTCCTCAAGATCCCTGCCATCCTGGAAGATAAAGATGGTTTTTCCTCCCAGAATGGCATCTCCCCTCCTTGGGGGGACGTTGATGGAAGCGAGTTTCATGGAGTAACTGGTGAAAACACGGCGGAAACAAAAGACTGAAAAAACACGACAAACAAAACGGGGAGGAATACGCAAAAAAAAAAACTGTATTGGTCGGACGTTCTGTCACGCTTAGACGAAGCACACGAACAACGACATAAATAAACGAAAAGTATTTAATAAATCCAACAGGGAACACAGGAGACACAGGAACACAGGGTAGCAACATTAACGTCCGACAAGGAAAGGGGGAAAACACACGCTATAAATACACAGACTGATTACAATCACAGGTGCAGACAATAAGGGAAATACCAAAACACACAAAGCTGTAGGGGGAACTGATGGGAGAAACCAACTAAACAGTCCAGGGGTGTGACACAGGGTCACATTTCATAAATTAATGCAAAATATATTTATAAACTTTATAATATATTTATAAAGTAAAACTTAAATTGAAATTGCAATATGGCTTAGCAAATAGCAAAAGGCTGTGATTTATTATACCTACCTCAATTTAACAAATAGTTAAAATTATTGAAATTTTAATACAACAAAGTAAAAAAATATATTACTCTGAAATATTTTTATTTCAACAGCAATAAATCAAAACTAATTAAAGAGTTTGATCAAGTAGGAACAGCTCTTTAGGGTAACACTTGCAGGTCTTTTTACAGTGAAGTATGCATGCAGAAGGCTGAGCGCAGGCCGGACTGACCACTACAGCCCTGTGAAGTGGACAACACTGGAACTAATTCTTAGTGATCACAAAGAGGCTCTCAGTGCCACACCGCACTCTGACCAGCTCTTGAAGGTTACATTACCATCACAAAACCGTCCAAACCATCCAGAAGAAAAGCGATGTGCTTAAAGAGGATTCAAGGAATTCCAGCAGAACTCCAACACTTGACGTCCACATAAGCAGGAACATGTTTTTTATATGAGGCTTTAAATAGTTAATCAGTCGCTCTTCTCTGATTGCTGATTGCCATCTGATGCAGACGTATAGATTAAGGGTAATGATAACACACTGACAAAGGTAACTCTTTATCAGATAGTACTGCCAACTAAGGCTATTTACAGGCACACAGGCATCTCCTGATTATACGTCTTTGGTTTCAATGAATGGCATGCAAACACTGTAATTTAAATTAAAATTGTTACTTGTTGAACATAGTTGCTCTGTGTGAACAACCCTTTGCGTGTAGGACGTCTCATCCTTTCCATATGCTGTTTTTGTTTGGCTGTTAATTGCTGCTTCTTTTAAACGTTACTGTTAAACACGGTTTTGTATTCACGGTGAATAGTTACAAAATCAAAACATTTTAAACACACAATTTATGGCCCGATTTACTAACAGCTTGCGTTAAACCATCTTTTGGCGTTAAAATAGTACTGTCAGGATTTACTAAAGACGTGCAGTGAAGAATTAGCGCTGAAAAGGCGTGGACACAGTTATTTTTTAGCCTGACCTTATTGAATATGCATTTGTAGGCGTTTTCCTTTCAGACGCTACATTTTTAGGAGAGTATTAAAATGAATTACTGGTATTTATGCCATTATTTAACGCCCAAAAAAACATGTTTTAAAGCTGCTCTTGGTAGATTGCGCTGGTCATTATGGAAATGAGATGTTGCATCTGTGTTCTTTAATGTGCACCTTTTCTTTTATGGAATTGCACTCTAACGCTAATTTGCCCTGTAAGTAAATCTGGCCCATAAAACTTTACACAGCCGGTTATCTAAAACTGAAGTGTGAATTCTGCAGTCCTAGTGTCACCAAACAGAACTGCAAAACAATTATTGTTTTCTGAACACAACTTTCGTTTGCAATTGGTCAGACACACAGATATTTCCACCCCTGAAGTCATGGATCAGCACAGTTTAGCCTAAACGCTCTCATTGTTTAGCCATTCCATTCCATGCTCGTCTGTCTCAGATTTCCACTGTTTAGCTGATAACGGTTTGTAACTTTGGCATGCCGAACCCAACTCAAGTGGAAACTGTTATCATGTTGACTCAAGTAATAGCACAATTTTGGGTGTGGACATAATTGTGTGTCTAACCAACTGGAGACAAAGGTTGTGTTCATGAAACTTGCCTGAAAACAATAGTTGCTTTGCAGTTCTATGAAAAAGTGGCTGAGAAACAAAATAATGTTTTGATAGTGCAGATCAGCTTACCAGTGTCTACAAAAACAATATAAACTTCAGCTTTAGTACTGGTTGGATCACATTGGTGAACAACACTAGCTGAACAAAACTAGACAAAACATTGGATGTTAATTCTTTCTAATACCTCAAGAACCAAGATTTGAATAAAAAAAAACAAAAAGTGTGACAATGTTGTGATTTAAGACTGGAATACAGTATACTTTTACAGGAATACAAACTACCAGACCACAAACCCAAGCAGAAACATCTTCCTCAAACATTTCCTATTATCCTCAGACAGGATGGAATCACAGAATCTGAAGCTGAAATTGGAGTCTGTGTACATCCACACAATTTTCTGCAAGATCTGTCAACTCCAACTGCCGAGAATCTGCAGAATGGCTTTGAATTTCGATAACTTACAATAATGAGTCCAGACTGCAAAAGTTCTGTAGTGTATTCCAGCTGTTAGGTGAATTATAATCAGTGTTGGGGAGTAACTAGTTACATGTAACAGAATTACGTAATTTAATTACAAAATAAATGTAGTTGTAATTAGTTACAGTTACTGAGAAAAAATGTGTAATTAAATTAGTTACTTTTGAAAAATGTCAATGATTACAAAGGGGATTACACCTGATTTTTTTTACACACCCACCCCCAAATACAGATTTAATTGACTTCTTTCACAAATTGCACTGACTGCTCTAAAATGAGACACCAATGTTTCAGGAGTTTAGGACACAGAATAGGACACATGCTTATTGGGTTTATGCATAAACTTTATTTTTTAAGATTAATTGTTTTTTCCAAGGCATTGTTAGATGCTAGTGTTTCCCGTCATAGCAATGCACACATTTGATTTCAAACCCAGTATCACAGCTATTAAACTATTTCTTGTTATGATTTCAAATCTTTACTTAACCTCAGAATGATCTCGAAGTAAATAAGAGGGGTTAAGTCTGAATTCGTAGTGGCTGTGCTTTAAATTAAAGTATTGCACACTCTTAAAAATGAAGGTGCTTCACGATGCCACAGAAGAACCTTTTTGTCTAAATGGTTCTATAAAGAACCTTTAACATCTGAAGAACCTTTCTGTTTCACAAAAGGTTCTTTGTGCCGGATTTCAGATTATAAAAAGGTAAGAAAGAGATGGTTCTTTAAAGAACCTTTGACTGAATGGTTCTTTGTGGAACCAAAAATGGTTCTTCTATGGCATCACTGTGAAGAACCTTTTAAAGCACCTTTATTTTTAAGAGTGCATGGCTCTGTGGGATGCTTGATTCTGATTTGTCAGTCCAAGGTATTTTATTCCCTGATAACAACTGGTAAAAGCTAATAACACAGACTCATCCGGGCAACTTAAGTTGGTGCTATAACGCTTTTTCTTGGCGTTTGGTTAGCTAATAGACTATTAAAGCTCAATTCAATATTATGTGTACAATTTCTTAATTCTGTCATCCTGGTATCGTGGACTCGCTCTATTGTTTCATACAAACACAGCTGCTGCCATTTTTTTTTTTGAATACTGTAATGGACTATAAGATAACTAACAAACTAGTACTAGTACTTTATTATTTATGTGGTATGACTGTATCCCTAAAATGTCTGTCTAGTTTGAACTGAACTGATTTCTTCATGGAAGCTTTGCGTTCAAATATTTAAACTCAGATCAGCGTTTCGTGTCTAATTATTTTGACACGAAACATCTAAATAATCTATCAAGCAGCTGTGTAATTAGTGGGATAATGTACATCCAGCCAGTTGTTATCGCAAATTAAAGATGTATATTATCCCTTACTTATTATAATCTTAAATCAAGTGATAAAGGATTTTGAAAGTCTGACAGTAATCAGTGTTGAGTGCTACTGTAAAGTTAACTCTGCCTAGTTTAAATGTTTTAAAATGATTAACAGTTGAAAATATTAGAAATTTTGAAAAGTAATCAAAAAGTAATCAAAAATAATAAGTTACTTTATGTTAATAAAGTAATTGAAAAGTTGCACTACTTATTACATTTTAAATCAAGTAACTTGTAATCTGTAACCTATTACATTTCCAAAGTAACCTTCCCAACACTGATTATAATGCACTTTTCTCTGTTTTTAATAACTAACTGCCCATGTCTGAAAGTTTTGGGGAAAAAAATCAACACTTCACTAAGGTTTTTAGTGGCCAGAGATTCAAGCATGTTTGAAAATGCCATCTGTCCTGATGCTTTTACAGTCATTTTCTCACATCACAATGGTCAGAATGATTCTTCCAAACAAAACAAACCCTCCAGCCACATATATTATGTGCAGTGGTGCATGAAAGTCTTCATTTGTCTCTGAACAGGAGGTTGTAAAACCTCAAGGAGGATATAAAAACCATACACATACATCACTGGTTGTAATAAAGTGCATATTACAGAACAACTAATAATCTTCTTACATACAACAAATAATCTTTGCAGCATCAGACATCGAAATGTTTGGATACACCAGGATACATCAAGTAAATCTGTTTACAAAGTGTAAGCAAACTGGGTAATCACACGTGTCGCACTTGAACAATGTTACAAGACATAAAGCTTCTACCACACAGTTACATTCACTGCAAAAGCACAAAGCTATTAGCATAAACCTCGCTGTTTATCGCAGCACGCTTTAGATTTTAAAAAATCAACATTGCGAGTGTAATCTGAGCGGCACATTAATGCGCATCCATACATTGCTGGATATAAAGCGAGAGAAACACTCAGCTGCTCGACTTACCTTCCAGATCCAGGCCATCTTAAGACTGAATAAATAGCTCGCAGTGCTGAAGTGCTCGTCTGAATCTACAAACGAAAATGCCAGTATTGGCTATTTAATAGTTTATTTATATGCGCCATGGATGACCGACGTTGGTGGGGCAATGAAGCATTTCAGTAAATATTGTGGAGTACCGTTATTCATGCTCTATTCCCTGATCTACAGGGCTCGGGTTGACGTGCGCTCCTATTGGCTCTTGCCTAGGAGAGCCCCGCCCTCTTTATCATGTGACCGATATTTCATTCCTGTGCTGTTCAGCGCACTGTAATGGAAAGGATGACCAGTGTGGGTAACAATAATGAACTCCACTATTGTTACAAAAAGAACAAAGAGAGTAATAATGATTAAGACAATCATTGTCTGTTTATAAGATTTACATTAATGTTATTTGTGCTTGGAGGTACATTAGCTCACTGTATTGCTTATAAATACACAAAATATAATGTTTTGTGAGGTAACCTAAAATTTGTTTCTTTTAAATAAAGAATACAAAGAATAACATGCTCGTGAATGTATAACTGAGTGGCGCTGAGGCACATGAGTATGAATGTCAGTATTATCAAAGACGTTAACATCATGTATTACTGTTTGTGCTGCATGTGACAGCACAAAATTGTTGTTTACTCATGTTCACGAGTAAATACCAACATCTAAATCTCAAAGTAACCATGTGGTTATTTAAATGTGTAAAAGCAATTTGTATCTAGGAAGACAATGTAAAAAATAAAAGCAAATAAATAGATAAAAAATGGTGAAGGTTTCAATAAAATGTGCAAATGTGTACTCAAGGTAAACTAGGTCACAGTAAGATGAAACAGTGAGAATTGTGGTTGATTCTACATGATTACACAGCATTCAAGGTCACAAAGTGTGGAGCTCAATGCAACTCTGGCTCTGTGTTAATTCAGGCATTGTGAGGTTCTGTGAGATGGATTCTGAATGATGATCTCTCTTGGGCTCTGTAATTCTCTGCCTGTGCTGACAGACTCAACAATGCAGCTATGCCAGAGAAAGTTCTCTCTTAAAGGGATAGTTCACCCAAAAATGAAAATTATGTTATTGTGTACTCAACCTCAGGTTGTTCCAAATCTGTATGAGTTTCTTTGTACTGTTGAGCACAAAAGGAGATATTTTGAAGAATGTTGGTAAAACAGTTGACGGTAGCCACTTACTTCCATAGTGGGGAGAATACAGAAGTATTTTATTACTTTAAATCTGAAGCTGAAACACAGCTTTGAGTAGATGTATCATTGCACAGTCCCATTCTCAACCACTATTTTCCTCTGCCTTAAAGGAGTAATTCACCCAAAAATGAAGTTTTACTCACCCTTACAGTCCATTCAAGATGTAGATGAGTTTGTTTCCTCATCAGAAATGATTTGGAGAAATTTTGCATTACATCACTTGCTCACTAACGGAATGGGTGCCGTCAGAATGTTCAAAGAAGTAATAAAAACATCACAATCCATAAGTAACCACACAACTCCATTCCATCAATTCCATCTTGTGAAATAAAAAGTTGCATGTTTGTAATAAACAAATCCATTACAAAGATGTTTTAACTTTAAACCATTGATTCTGGTCAAAATAAAAGTCTAAACCATAGTGAAAAAGTCAACCCCCTGTTGTCCTTTCAAATCAAATTTTTCCTGATTCAGACAGCTTTTTGGAGAAATCAATATTAGTAAAGGATTGGTATTAGCCAGAAGCAAAAAAAAATATTTACAAATATGCAGTTTGTGGATTATTTCCATTTCTTTGTGGAGTATTCCTTTAAAGGGGCACTCCACCCAAAAATTAAAATTGTTTCATTATGTATTCATCCTTTCTTCTACCACATTTTAAAAAATGTGCTAGCCAAACAGTTGACGGTAGCTATCTTTTTTTCTTTCATACTATGGAAGAAACTGTTTGTTTACCAACATCCTTAAAATGTCTAATTTTGAGTTCAGCAGAAGAAAAAGAAGACAAGCAGGTTTGGAACAACTTGAGAGTGAGTAAATGATGACAAAATTGTCACTTAGGGTAAACTATCACTTTAAGGAACATGCAGTTCAACAGTTTTAAAGTTTATGAACTTCAGAAACAAGTCTCTTATGCTCACCAAGGCTGTATTTATTTGTGTATCTTTAGAATGGGTTGGCACAACCCACATGGCTAAATTTAATGTAGGCTATTTAAAATTCTATTTCATGATGCATTTTTCATGTACCAAAAAAGTGTCTTTAACGGTAATTAATAAACAGGAATAGCAGTTGAATCAAGTACAAGATTGTGTACTTTACAGCTTTAGTGATGGAAAAGACCATCACTAAAAAAAGTTTATTGCAAAAGCTGCACATATACAAATATTTTGAGAGTCATTTAAAAATCAATCAGTTTATCACCCACTATCACTATCTGACTTAAAGGGGTCCTATTATGCTCTTTTACAAGTCTTGATTTTGTTTTGGGGGTGTAGTAGAACATGCTTTCATGCTTGGCGGTTCGAAAAGCACATTATTTTTAACATAATTTACATTATTACAATACATTTCTCCTAGCCTGGCACATAAGGCTTGAATAGTTTTGGGTTTAAAGAAGGCCCACCTTCCGAAAAATGAAATGTGTTGTGATTGGTTAGCTGACCCACTGCGTTGCGATTGGCGAACAGCTTTTACGGTGTTTCAGTACTGCCACGCCCCTTGTCAAATAAGCAAGTTCTGTGTACAACTGTTAGCACAAGCTAGATTAAAACGATTCTTACATTTTAAATATTAATATTTTTCTTACAAACACACATCAATTCACTACAGGAGTCCTTTATCGACCCCCCAGAGCCGTGTGAGGCACTTTTTATTATGGATGGATGCATATTATTATATATATATTAAACACCCGTCTATGCCGTTCTAAAGCTTGGGGGTGCCAGGATAGATTTTAATATTTCTCCGATTGCATTTGTCTGAAAAAATGAAGTCATGCACACCTAGAATGCATGGAGGGAGAGTAAATAATACTCTACAGTAGTGTTGGGTCCTATCGTCAGTCCGCGAAATCGCCAATACGTGATATTATCGTGCTAATGTATTTAATTATTAACATACTTAGTTTCATTGCCTGAAACCAGCTCCAGCATAAGGCTAAAAGCAGCCTAACATTATCAAAGAACATCACTGACTAGCCTAGCCTATTCTAGTGCAAGTTTATGCATTTTAAAAAAAAACAATTTTATGATAAATAAGTCTCTTACCACACACTGCACACATCTGCGGTGCGTTACAGCTCTAAACCGGCCACTCTGGTCAATGTTTGTGTTTATACCCGCCGTGCTGTGGCTCGTTGAAGCGGTTCTCTGTGCATCATCGCTAAAGTTAGGCTAATCCTCCACCTCGTTCCTACCCTTCCTCCAACAATTCGAATTTCCGTGGGCAGGATTTAATTTAATAATATTCTAATGGACTGCGTTGTGACATCATTGCATGCGAAAAACAAACATTGTAGTCCAAAGCAGCCATTCGTTGTAGCTCCTGAAAAGGGATTTTTTAAAACTGAAATATCTCCTTTTGGAGTGGACTTTGAGATTTGTAACTTTGTAGACTTTTTGTATTTGTAACTTTTTTTATGCCCATAGATACACACCACACACTGACTAAACTTCAAAAGGTGAAAGAGCATATTAGCACCCTTTAAAGGGGTCATCGGATGCCCATTTTCCACAAGCTCATATGATTCTTTAGGGTCTTAATGAAAAGTCTCTAATATACTTTGATTAAAAATTCTCAATGGTTTTGTAAAACAACACCCTTTTTACCTTGCCAAAATGAGCTCTGCAAAAATCATCTCATTGTAAGGAGTTGTTCCTTTAAATGCAAATGAGCTCTGCTCACCCCGCCCCCTCTTCTCTCTGTGGAAAGACGGTCTTGTTTACATTAGCCGCATTTAGCCGCGTTTAGCCACTAAACATCCTAACTACCACATTATAAGGAAAGGCGATTGCAAAGATTCATAAAAAACGCTTATACTTACTTCTGCTGTAAGTGAAGCTGGGTCATGAATGATTAGCGGATATATGTAGATCAGGAGGCGCATTCCCTTCACAAACAAACGTAATCTACTGCATGTTCAGCAGCTCAGATGTCGGGAGTAAATGATGACCACTATGTTCATTATTACATCCAGCAACACAACACCTCAATCGCTCAATCGGAGATATTCTTGTCTAACTTACATCCCTGCTCTGGCATCACAACATGGAAAGTTACTGGACTGTTACAGCTGATCTGCGGTAAAACGCTCATGTCAATCAACTATCGTGGGAGCGGCCTCTGTCGGTGTGACGGCACAAGACGGGCTCGATTTGAAAAAGGGGATATTATTTTTACAGATTAATTAAAAACCACTGCATGGATTTTTATCATTATAGGGTAGATTTGTACATACACTGCCAACACACATTAATGTTCAAACAACATGAAAAAGTGAACTTAAAAAAAGAGATGACCCCTTTAAAAAAAAGTCACCATTCATCACATTCATTTATTTAATAAATGAATTTATTTAATTAATGATATATTATGAACAATTCATCTTTTTTTTTTCTTTTTTTTTTATTAATTAACAGTTTTCAATTAATGTTATAACAGACAGACTAGTTCCATTTTCCTCTTTGGCTGCACAGTTCCTTTCATCATTTTGGCTTGTAACAAAAGCATATAACTTTTAAAATTATTAAAATAGGAATTGCTTAAACTAATAAAATATCATAATTTCCATATTCTTTTCTTTAGCACACATGTAACAAAATATTTCATTCAACGTTAAACAGTACAATCACAAAATGCACAGAATAAGAAATACTATTTATAGGACTGAGCCCAGAGACCTAATGTTCAGTAAAAACAAACAAAACCAAGAGCTGACCCGCATGGCTGTATGTGTGCTTTCTCTTGTATCTCAGAGAGTGAAGTTGTGTTAAACAGAATTGAGCCTCAGGCAAACTTTAAGAAAGCTCACTTAACAACAGTAGATAAGAGAAAGGCCACAGGGGAAAAAAAGTTGTACACCAGAATGTGCAATAATTTTTATGTTTAGATTTTGTGGTCATATTTTTTCAAAATGATCATATGTATGTATGTGTGTGTTTTGTTTGGATTATTGGACAAGGAAACATGCAGTATTAAGCAACTGATGTGGATATTAAGAGTGAAGGCATTATCAAACTCTTGGTGGCCTGAAGTAGTTGTTTATTTGATGGTGGGAAACTGGATTATCCAATAAATAATCCAGGGGAAATAACTATCACTTTGAACTTTGCTTTGAAGTGTTTCATGCACTAATTAGGACTGCATCCCTAATCCATCCACAACAATTAAAGGGAAAATTCACATTCTGTCATCACCTACTCACCCTCATGTTGTTCAAAAACCCATGCACCTGAGAGCTTAGGAGTCTGTGGAAAGAAAAAAAGAGGAGTTTTAAATTATGTGCTAGTTGCTCTTTTCCACACAATTGCAATGAATATGAACTAAAGCACTGAAGCTTCTAAAAAGATACAATCTTTTTGCAATCAGTACATACAAACTAAATTTAAAGTACGCAGTTATGCTATTGCTTCGGGAGAGAATAGCGATTTCCTGTCTATTCATTCATGCATTTATGCATTCATGCATGCATGCACCGCTAATGAAAATAGTTCCAAATGCAGCCAAAGCAGAATGAACCGCACTTCTGAGCGCACAGCAGTTGTGCTTCAACCCTGACTAAATGACTGTTTTAGAATGAATTGCTTGAGTGAATCATTTTTATTTGACAATCAATTTATAACCAACTCACATGACAGTACTCACTTACACATCCATCAAAATGCAGTACGTTAGATCTGCAACAAACAACACAAAGACAGAAGAAAACAAAGAACAAACAGGCATGAGATCATCATATAAATCTTTTTAAAGCTTTTCAGATGAAGAAGTTTATTATGTTTCATTTCAGTCCTCAATATTAAACATGGATTGATAATAAATGCAGTATCAGGTCTCTGTTCTACAATATTAGGGGTCACAGTGAGCATGTGTGTTATAGTCAAGCAGGCAAAATAAATTACGCTTGGTGATGGTGCTATCATGGTAACTTTGCACATCTAAGACATATTTATAACTGTACAAATAGCTGTACAAATTTACATTGAATGTAATATGTAAACATATTACATATATTAATAGATTTTTGTAGTTTTAAAATACATCTAAATCAGCATCAATGATGATGAAATGTCCAAGAATTTAAAAGTATTATGTCAACCACAGCCAGACTGTTATGCCATGTTCCCTTACGAAAAAGAAGTTTATCCAAGTGTGCTATTAGTATACTACTTTTAAACTAAAAATAGGAAAATATACTTTCAGTCTACTTGTTATGTACTTCTCAGAAATATACTTAAAATGACATTTAAGTATACTTGACTTATAAGCCTAAATATATTTGAGCTATACTTGTGCTACTAGAACCCATGTTTTCATTGTTATACGATAGGGTGCGCTATTACAGATCAGAATTTCCAAAACGAAGAAGAAACTGAAACAACAAATGCTTCTCACATAATCTAACATGATCATCAGACATAAAACGGCATCAAAACTGTGTAACATTATGAAATAAAATGTCGACCCATGGAGAGGTAATAATGACTGTCAAGCTTTGGAATGTTGATCAACTCCATTAACAATTTGATTATCATTCTGAATCCAATTCATAGCCTTTTTTCAACTTTTTGTTCAAAATGTTTCTTTCGGGGTTTTTTTTTTTTTTTTTTTTTTTATGAAACTTACCTACATTCAGATTTGTATAAAAAAATCAATGAAGCTAGAATAAAATGTTTTTGTTTACAAATGTTTTTGTGTACACTAGTTGTGTACTCAAAGTTTACTACAGTTATACTTAAAATAGAAAGTGTGTCAGTTTAGTGTCAAGAAGTACTGAAACAGTACATTTACAAGTATACTACTAGCACACTGATATTTGTATACTTTCTAAGTAAAGTATACTTAATAAAATAAACTTGAAGTATACTTCTTTTTAGTAAGGAAATTTCCAAAACCCTGTTCCTGGAGATACACCAACAGTACATACTTTAAGACTATTCCCAATCAAATACACCTGAACTCATCAGCTCATTAGTAGAGACTCCAAGACCTGAAATGGATGGGTTAGAAGGACATCCAAAATGTATACTGTTAATGTGCCTCCAGGAAAAGAGTTGGGAAACTGCTATCATTGCTCTGTGTCATTGCTCTGTGGTGAGCAATGTTAGAGGAGTTAGTGCATTGACTGTTGGAAATATTTTGACACCAGTTTAATGCAAAAGATTTACATCTTCCAGTATGTTTACAAACAACAAGTGTAGGTTAAGTAATTTGAACTGAAATGTAAAATGGTAGAGGCTGTGGCATGAAAGCAATAGATGCTGCCCTCGTGTGGTGGAGAGAGGAAACACAACCACTGTCACCAACTTCTTTTGGAGTTAATCTAAACTGACCAGTAAGGAATGTTTCAGTAAGCCAAAAAAGGGAGAGAATAAGGACTAGTGAAATTCAAACCTGCAATATGATCACATACATTTTAGATTGATAGATCCTTTCCAAAAGTACACAAAAGAACGGAACAAAAAGTAAACAAATTTGATTAAAACACGATTTTGGTGGATATTCCTCTCTAGATCACTTCTCTACATCACCTGTGTAGAGGATAATAATCTTCAGAAGCCTCTTTCCATTTTTTAAACATAGCATGACACACTGTGGGGAATTGCTTTGTTATATAATTAAGCAATGTAAAAATTCCCTTTTAAAGGAGAAGTCCACTTCCAAAACAAAGATTCACATATAATTCACAAGATCTTCATATAAAGACATGAAGATCTTGTCATCCAAGATCTTCATGTCTTTCTTTCTTCAGTCGTAAAGAAATTGCGTTTTTTGATTAAATCATTTCTCCATATAATAGATTGCTATGGTGCCCCGATTTTGAACTTCCAAAAGGCAGTTTAAATCCAGTCTCAAAATGATCCCAAATGCAGTTGTAAATGATCCCAGTCGAGGAAGAAGGATCTTATCTAGCGTAACGATTGGTTATTGTCATTAAAAAAATACTATGTAAATACTTTTTAAACTCAAACACTCGTCTTGCCTTTCTCTCCCCTAACTCTATATTCTGAGTCAAGACAGTTAGGGTATGTCGAAAAACTCCAATTGTATTTTTTCCCTCAACTTCAAAAATCATTTTAAAATCATTCTACATAGCTGCAGAAGTACCAACCCAGTCTTTGCAAAGTGAACATGCAAGGAAGATCAAGCACCCTTAGCAAAAAAGGTAAAACAAAGATATAGGGCAATTTAGAAGTTGAGGGAGAACATGAGATGGGAGTTTTTCGACATACCAAGGGGGTGAGTACACTATATGTGAATCTTTGTTTTGGAGGTGGACTTCTCCTTTAATAGATCACATTTACTGTAACTTCGGCGTTGATAATAAGATGGAGAAGGTGGATTTGGCTATGTCTCTGAAAGGACCCATTACAAGGATGGCCTTCAGGTACCTCTGAAATTTGCAGTAAAGGCAGAGGATATTCAATTGATGCAATTTACTTGTATGTAGTCTGTGCTCCCTGTTGCCGTTTTTAATTAATGCTATTTTAGAATAATAATACCATTACAAATATCCAAATAGTTAAACTCCCTTCAATTTGTCTAAAACTAGCTAAATCCATTTTTTAGGCACCACTTCCATTTTACTTAGTCTGTTCATCCCAAACCATTTCGTCTAGAGGTGACCCTGACAGTGAAGATCCCCAAATTGTCCTCACATCCTTAATCTGCTGAACTGACAGCACCACCCTTTCACCCTCTGAGGATATGCTGGCTTTTTGGGAACACTACAGCAGCCACTTCAAGTGAAGAGTTCACAAGTCAAGCCACTGAAGAGGCTGTCAGGCTGTTCTCAGGGGTCTTCCATCGGGACATTAAGATGGAGAACCTCCACACTCTGGAGATCAAACTGATTGACTTTGGGTGTGAGGTCCTGCTGAAAAGATCTTATAAGACTTACTATGGTATGCATTGTCCCTCAGACCTATAGTTTGGAACTTAAACTCATCATATGAGTTGCTGTCATAACCAGAAATTTTAATCTAATGAATAAAAGTAATAAGATGTTTGTTGACTAAAGTTTTAGTTTTGCCAGAGCCATATGCTAATTCAAAAGGGATTTTTAAATGGTAGCATTTTAGCTGTTATTAAGTTATTTTAAATGGTGTGTGAAACATGATTCAATCAAACATCTGAAACCTTGTTACTGCCAAGCATAAAGAAAAACTGCATAAATTACCAGACCAACAAAATGATTTCTGCGAAATCAGAAAATTTGAAAGTTGTGTTTAAGGTTCTTAGCAGGTGACGACATGTAATGCAACCAGATGGCATCTCACCACGAGTCCTCAAACCCTGTGCAAAGCAGCTGGACCCATCTGCACTGATATTTTCAAGAGTTCATTGACCGACCCTGAGCTTTCAGTCTGTTTCAAACAGACTACTGTCAAACTGTGGTCACTTCTGTCCTCTACTGACAGCATCATTCATGAATCCTTGGACCCTTTTCAGCTTCATGCTGAACAAACAAATCAATGCATGACACCACTTCTCCAACCTTGCAAGCAGCCCTTGAGCTGTTCATATATTTACTGGGATGTGTGTGTTGATTTATTGCCCACAGCTCCACCTTCAAAACTATAAATATGCCAAACCTGGTCTTAAAACTCCCAGAGCTGAGTAAATCTATCTGAAACTGGGCACTTGACTTTTCATCAGGCAGCCTCCAGGTGGTCAATATGGTAAACATAATAACAGGAGTACTTCAAATATGACCCATTTGGTCGTTTAGTCATCTTTGTTTTATGATATACAGTTTGTTTCTCAGGTTCCCGTTTCAGGTTAAGTGCAAGTTAAGTTCAATAGGCAGCACTTGTGACATAATGTTGATTACCACACAAATAAATCTCCACTAAGTCACTCTTTTTTCTTTAAATGGGTTACAGTAAGACAATTACATTGGAAATGAATGGGACCAACTTTTAAACTTCAGTATGAAATCGATGGCTACCTTTATGTGTAAAGTTGCATCTAATTTTACAACTTTTACAACCACATATTTAGGGAGGCATAATCTGTGGGGTCCAAAACCCTGAGACCACATGGAAAATGTGTTTTAGTTTAGGAGATCTCAGGAAACTGGTAGAATGAAAACCAAAATGAAAAACAATTTGCTCTCAATTGATTAACTTCATCATTGACTTATGGCCTTCATTGTTTATATTGGCTTCTTTAATGGGTCAAGCTGTGTTCAGGTCTAAGATGTTTGAACCCCATTTTGCATTCACATCCATTAAAAATATAATAACGACAATGAACAGGTAGTAATAATGCCCTAGGTAAAAAGGTATAAAAATCAACCTGCAAACAAAACATTGTATCCTTAGCATATCTTAAATGGATAGTCTTTTTTCAGAGCACCTGTATTGCACAGAGCTGCTGTCTCAGCTCTAAATATCAGGCTACTCACTATTCACCTATGACTGCATTTCCATTTCAGCAACCGCATCATCACATTTACTGATGACACCACCATTGTTTGTGTTTTATCAGTGATGAATGAGGCATTCAAGAAGTCTTAGATGTCAGCAAAACAATGGAAATTATTTTTGGGCAACTCACACACTATTTCGGGGTCAGATTACATTGGACAGACTTATAAAATGACAGATTTTTCTTTAGAAACTTGATATTAAATAAAAGAAAAAACAACAGATATAATTTCCTTCATTGGGACAAACTGAGTCAGCACTGTGCTCAATAACATTTCTGTTCTTCCTACAATTAAGGTCACATTGCATTTAGTTATATTTATCAGTTAAAAATGAGTCTTGTGTATTGACAAGACAAGACAATTGATGACATTCTCTGAATGCATGTTTAGGTGAAGCCATATCATCAGCAACATCATAACTTTATGGGAATGATAGGATAGATGTTACATGAATAGGTCGATAACATATAGACAGTTGAAGTCAAAAGTTTACATACACCTTCCGGAATCTGCAAAATGTTCATTATTTTACCAAAATAGTTTAGTTGTCCTCAGTGTGAAAAGATGGATCTCAAAACCAGTGAACATACAGTCATTGTTGGAAAGGGTTCAAATACACAAAAACCAAAGAACCTGTGGGACCTGAAGGATTTTTCTGAGGAATCGCGGGCAGTTTAACTGTTCAGGACAAACAAAGAACTCATGAACAAAAACTAAAAAAAAAAAAAGAAAAAAAAAAAACACACACACACACACACACACACACACACAGCTGTGGATCATTCCGGTAACAACACAGTATTAAGAATCAAGTGTATGTAAACTTTTGAACAGGGTAATTTTTTATAAATTTAGCTATTATTTTCTCTTCTGGACTATATGTAAACATCTTTTATGTGAAATATCTTATTCAGATCAATACTAAATAAAAAACAACATGCATTTTGTATGATCCCTCTTATTTTGGTAAAATAATTTACATTTTGCAGATCAAGTTGTATGTAAACGTTTGACTTTTAACATATTTCAATTGTGAAAGAACGTTATCTTAATATATTTACAGAACATTCCCTGTGATCATTGCCAGAACTATGATATATCACCTTCTGCTTATGATATTTTTGAGAAGCACAGCATTGCTGCTTAAGCGTGAAAAAGGGAAGAGAAGTGATATGTGTACCATGAAGGGAGGGTCTTGGAAAACCCTATAAATGGAAAACAGGAGCAGCTTGCACTCTCCAGAATCTTTAGGTCTGAGGTCAAATGGGTGTACAAAGAGCTATAGGGATATTATATAATAATAAGACATATGTATTTGAAACAAAATATCAAGTGTTTCGTAATAAAACTTAATGTTTAATTAAGTTTTGAAAGACATTTCATTATTTATTTTCTCAATTTTGAAAGAGTTGGGGGACATTTTTACTGTACCTTAATAAAAACAGATATACAAAGAAAAAGAGATACAAAAATATAGCACATAAAAATGTCAGTATGCTTTAAAGTCCCCCAGTAGTCAAAATTGTTATCCCTTAAAACTGATCTTTGATCATCAAAATGAAACATTTAAATGTTTTTTTCTTGAGAAGATCATTTTCACATGCCTTAAAACAGCTTGAATGTAACTCTACCCCCCTTGCCTCATTTACTATACGCGAATCTATGAATATGCAAATTAGTAGCATTTGTTATAGTTACTTACTTGACAATGTTGTGCCCTCAAAATCCCTTGAAGGCTTTAATGCAGCCTAGTTTGTGATTCCAGTTCGCGCCCGCGAGCATATGCCTGTAAAGTGCAGAAGGCAATGCGGGAGAGGTCTTCTTTTACACTGCTGCCCCGGGTTATTTTTCAAGCTAGCGCCTAGCGGTTGTGCTTTATTTAATGCTCTATTTAATATTTGGTTTTGTGCTGATAATCCTATTGGTATATTTTGCATGCTAATGATAGGAATCTATTCTTTGACGTGATTGGTTACTGAAGTTTGTGACGTAGCAAAAAAAAAAAAGGCTGTTTCAAACCGCATTTCTGGGACAGCCTTTGGGAAACTACAGTTTTAAGGAGAAAATACTCAGCAGTGGTGTTAATGGACTGGTACATGGTTTGTCTAAAGGCATATTAAAAACACCACATAGACAAATAACAACATTGATTTTCACAACAGAGGGACCTTAAGAATTTGAAGCATTACATTTTTTCTCAATTGCTAAAACACTAAACCCCATTCTCTGAACCAATAATGCTCAGTGGCTCATTTGGCAAAAAAAAAAAAAAAAAAATTCAGTTAGACAACATTAGCAAATCTCATGCACTCTTTCTTACAATTCTAAACACATTCTCACTCACTACAACATATTTCACACTGTGATGCACTCGTGTTGCAAAACAACAAAAACAGCTACAACAGCTGCCATCATTTACAGTTTTAACAACTCCAGATTGTAGATTGTTCATACTTCTAATGATGTGATCAAACCGTTTGACAAAATGTGACTGACAATGTTTGTATTAATGGAATAACCCTACAACATTTTATGTATATAAGTAATTTCCATTACTATTTTTATTGTATGTATATTGACCAAAATTATAAACACAACACTTTTGTTTTTGCCCCCGTTTTTCATAAGCTGAACCTAAAGATCTAAGACTTTCTCTATGTACAAAAAAGGCCTATTTCTCTGAAATATTGTTCACAAATCTGTCTAAATCTGTGTTAGTGAGCACTTCTCCTTTGCCGAGATAATTCATCCACCTCACAGGTGTGGCATATCAAGATGCTGATTAGACAGCATGATTGTTGCACAGGTGTGCCTTAGGCTGGCCACAATAAAAGGCCATGGTAACACTTTATTTTACGGTTTCTTAACTAGTTGCTTATTAGCATGCATATTACTAGAATATAAGCCATTTATTGGTACTAATTAAGCACATATTAATGCCTTATTCTACATCCCTAACCCTATTAATAAGCAGCAAATTAGGAATTTATTAAGGGAAAAGTCATAGTTAATAGTTTATAGTGTGTTCCCTATTCTAAATTGTTACCAAGGCCACTCTAAAATGTGCAGTTTTATCACACAGCACAATGCCACAGATGTTGCAAGTTTTGAGGGAGCATGCAATTGGCATGCTGACTGCACAAATGTCCACCAGAGCTGTTGCCCGTGAATTGAATGTTCATTTCGCTACCATAAGCCATCGCCAAAGGCATTTCAGAGAATTTGGCAGTACATCCAACCAGCCTCACAACCGCAGACCATGTGTAACCGCACCAGCCCAGGACCTCCACATCCAGCATCTTCACCTCCAAGATCATCTGAAACCAGCCACCTGGACAGCCGCTGCAACAATCGGTTTGCATAATCAAAAAAGATCTGCACAAACTGTCAGAAACCGTCTCAGGGAAGCTCATCTGCATACTCGTTGTCCTCATCAGGGTCTCGACCTGACTGCAGTTCGTCGTCAAAACTGGCTTGAGTGGGAAAGTGCTCCTATCTGGCACTTTGGAGAGGTGTTCTCTTCATGGATGAATCCCAGTTTTCACTGTACAGGGCAGATGGCAGACAGCGTGTATGGCGTTGTGTGGGTGAACGGTTTGCTGATGTCAACGTTGTGGATCGAGTGGCCCACGGTGGCGGTGGGGTTATAGTATGGGTAGGCATATGTTATGGACAACAAACTGTGACAAGATCCTGAGGCCCATTGTTGTGCCATTCATCCACGACCATCACCTCATGTTGTAGCATGATAATGCACAGCCCCATGTTGCAAGGATCTGTACACAATTCCTGGAAGCTGAAAACATCGCATGGCCAGCATATTCACCAGACATGTCACCCATTGAGCATGTTTGGGAGTGGAATGTTCTCCTAACAGCTGGAAGCTTTCATTGTTGATATGGTCCTTCAAAAACAATGCCATCTGTGTGAAATTTAGCAAGGAGTAGTTGAAAAAGCAATGTAAAATTTGAAGGTATCAGCAGTGTCAGCCTTTCAAACACTGACTGGACCCAACTCAAAAAGGCTAAGTGTAAATTTTCAGCTTACAGTACAGTTCTGTGCTACAAGCCTACAGTTATTGTAAACTGCAGTATATTCTAATGTATGTAAATCAGGAGAGCCTACAAATGCACTATTGCAGAAGTCTTTCTGTATCACTAACTAAATTAGCTTTTTTTAGAAAGCGTTTGAACTGAATTCCATGGAAAGGCATCATGAATGTAATTTAATACATGAAGTAGGGTTCAGTCTTACAAAGAAGCAGGAACAAAACTGGCAATGTGTCACAGTAGAATTTGCCATCTTAATGGAATGGTATTGGAATTGGCCTGTGGTGAGACAGGTGTGGAGTGTTGTCAAGGTCAGATTTGGGACACCACAGAGTTTTTTGCCCTTTATCTGTCAAGGAACAACATTGGCGCAAGATAAAATGGAAAGGCAGAATGAATCATTGTTGACTTTGATTTTTCTGAGTATGCTTTCAAAATCATTTAATTTTGAAGTTGAACTACTGTATTTTTAAAGTATGCAGGGGCTGAATATACAAACATTTAATACAGTATTACCTGAACTGCTTAAAGTACAGTATCCACCCTTTTCCTGAGTAACCGATGAGCGCTACCATGATGGATTCTAACTTCCCATTTAGATACTTTCATGTTGAGGTCTCCATAGATATCCATGTTAAAATGGGGTAAAAACACTGAATTAAACTGAAACTTTTTAAATAAAACTAAACATAAAAATGTACACAGGGTTAAAGACTTCCAAAAGACGTCCACTTCCAAAACAAAGATTCACATATAATGTATTCACCCCTTTATCATCCAAGATGTTCATGTGTTTCTTTCTTCAGTCAAAAACAAATTATGTTTTTTGAGGAAAATATTTCATTTTTCTCTATATAATGGACTGCTATGGTGCCCTGATTTTGCAGCTTTGAATGATCCCAGCCGAGGAAGAAAGGTCTTATCTAGCGAAACGACCGGTTATTTTCATTTAAAAAATACAATTTAAATACTTTTTAATCTCGAACGCTTGTCTTGCGTTTCTCTCCATGATCTCTGTGTATTCTGCCTCAAGACAGTTAGGGTATGTCGAAAAACTCCAATCGTATTTTCTCCCTCAACTTCAAAGATCTGTTCAAAATTAGTAATAATGACTTAGTTTCTTGAAAAAATAAGAAACCTTCTCTTAAGAATGACTTTGTGTCTTGTAAAAATGAAAACCTTGCTAGGAAAAATTAAAAACGTTCTCGTAAAAATGATTTTGTGTCTCATAATAATGAAAAACTTTCTCGTAAAAATGAAAAACGTTCATGTAATGACTTTGTGTCTCATAATAATGAAAAACTTTGTAGTAAAAATTAAAAACTTACAAGTAATTATGACTTTGTCTAAAAATGAAAACCTTTCTCATAAAAATGAAAAACTTTCTAGTAAAATTTAAACTTTCTAGTAAAAATTAAAAACTTCCTGGTAAAAATTAAAAACTTTCATGTAATAATTACTTTGTGTCTCGTAAAAAAATGAAAAACTTTCTCGTAAAAATTAGAAACACTCAAGTAACAATGACTTTGTGTCTCGTAAAAAATGAAAAACTTTTTCATAAAAATGAAAAACGTTCTTGTAAAAATGAGAAACTTTCAACTAACAATGACTTTGTTTATCGTAAATATTAAAAAATTTCTTATCAAAATGAAAAATTTCACATAATGACTGTCCCGTAAAAATGAAAACCTTTCTAGTGAAAATGAAAAACTCTCTCATAAAAATTTAAAACTTTCAGTTCTCCTTTAAGCTGTGCATTAATGTGACACAACATGTAAAGCATCTTTCCATTATGAGGCGAATGAAACTTTCATATTCAGGAAAGAAGAGGAAATTAACAGTAAGTTGTGATTCCTATACTTTTTTTTATTGCAAAATGTTTTTACTATATACAATAAAAAAAAACCCTGGGTGTATATATAATTTGTTTTTTTTATAAAGTTGTGAGAAAATGGGTAAAGGTTTCAGGAACTGTGCATTTAAAGGCTTTTTTGCTACAGAAGACAAATAAGCTGTTTTTTTTTTTTTTTTTTTTGCTTTTTGTTATTGTTTTGAAATATCAAATCACAACATGAATATTTAATAATACAACACACCATGTATGATAAACAAGTTTATTTAACCATCATACAGGAATGTTTGTAGAGCTTTTGGGCATGACAAAAATCTTAAACAGATTAATGTTATTTTGATTAAAGGCATTTAAAAAAAAAAAAGTGTAAAGTGAAAAATAATATTGCGCTGCATTATAGGAGACATAAATTAAAACCGTGTAGTTCTTTCAGGCGCTGGGGGCATACTGCATGACGAGCCTGTCAAATTCATTCTCCTGGGGGAACATAATTGAGTTTACAGTGTAATTATTAAACTTAGTTCTTCATTTTTTCACAGTTATAAGATAAGAAATAAGAAAAACAGAACAAGGATTCCCATCTCACACTTAATAGCCTTACCTTAGCAAGATATTCCTTAATAAATGGATGTGACTTATGTGCATCTTTCAGTTGAGACAAATACCGATTTGTCACCTGTGGAGAAATAAAGAAACTATGAACATCTCTGCCATCCTTTACACTAACACTGGTGTATAAAATGCATTAGCATACACTGAAGCATGCAGATTAGAGTTTGTTTTAATTTTAACATCCCACTGCTTCTGTAGATTTGCTGAGAACATTCATATTTATAAAGTTTACCTCAGGAGGCTTGCCCAAATGCTGTGTCAACACAATGAGGTTGATGAGTGTCTCCGGGTGGCTGCTGTCCTATAGAAGATAAAGGACAAATCATGACATTTCACCACAATTAAAAGTAGACCAAAGCCAACTCAATGAATTTCTAATATGGTCTGAGTTTGGGTAGTTTGCTTAGCTTGAAAGTCTTGGATTCAACAAGAAAGTCTCTGGAAGTTATTGGCATTTGATGAGCTGAAATCCAGGTTCTTACTTTGTCCAGAGCATCCTGTAGTACTGACTCAGCCTCATCCCACTTATTCTGGGCCATGTGACTTGCAGCCTGACCGTTCAGCAGCAGCAGTGTGGGCGAGTACTTGTCTGACATTTCCTGGAAGATATAGAACGCATCCTGCAATTTCTCTCCCCCCTGTTGGTAAAAGAGTGAAAAACACATTTAATTCCCAGGCGATAAGAAAAAAAATATTTACAATGCAGCAAAAACTGAACAAATAGCCATATGCAGAGATTTTAAGGAAAAACAAAATCATTTAACACTTTTCAACTCACTACAACAATGTACATTCCAAAGCGCAGACAAATGTAACAGATGCGCTTAGAAGCAAGTTATTACATTTTGATGAAAGACAACAATTCTTCTTTGGAAAGATATGCAAGAATGAAACAGACACAATAAAGGCTGTGACACATCTAAATGCATTCGAACACACCGCAAAGACTACAGACAACAGCCAACTAGCACTATTTAAGGCTAAGAGTATCATGCATCATATTCAAGAACTCATGTTTCCTCAAAATCACAAGAAATTCCACTGTAAGTTAAATTATTTAAATATTACAAATAATTTGGTAGTAAAAATGCATAAATATGACTCTTTAAAAGCTTTACTATTTAAAAGTTTTACATTTTTTCAACACTATGTTGTAAGTGTGTCCCATTGGACCAATAAAAGTTCTACACATATACATGCAAGTGTGGGTACTGGGACAGGCCCATACTTTCTACATGTGTGTCAGGAGAAAATAACTGTCTATACCTGCAGGTGGCAGAACTCTGTATTCATCATTCAAAAAATTAAACCAAAACTAGGACTGTGGATGTACAATCCGTAAACATAGCAGCACTTGCTTACTATTTTTAATATGAATCATGCTGATCAGTTGGTCTTTGGCTATGTCATTATGAAAATAACTGCATATTGGAATGCTCATGTAAAATGAGTCTCTGTGTGTCCTTTTAACTTTTGGTACTTTGGGGTTTTTTCTCTCTCATGCACTGACTGGTTAAGCTGCACAGCCAATAAGAGTGACCTTTTGCAACCAAAGGCTCAGACTTCATTTCAATATGCTCAATTGACCAAAAAACAACTGATGACGGTCTAATTAGTGCAAACGGTGTAGAACACACCATTTTGGTGTTTCACAGCCTTTAAACAAGGAATGTCCAAGAAAATTTACTTCAATACTCACAATTGCAAGGTTGACCCAGGCTGTAGAAAGCTGGGTCAGAGTCGCATCTTCATCTTGGTCTTGCATCTTCTTTAATTCCTTTCTGAGGAGACAATGAGCAACACAACATATCCATGACAACAATATATTTAAAGCCTTTAGGTAAAAGCAGGTGTATTTATTTATTTATTTATTTCAACAAAACTGAAGTTAAGCTACATATTTTGTCAAGTAAACACCTTTTTTTCTTTTCTTTTTTGTTTTAAAATAAAACATACACATCTACTGTTTATACACACACACGCAAAACTAAAAGTGACCCTGGACCACAAAACCAGTCATAAGGGTCAATTGTTTAAAAATTGAGATTTATAAATCACCTGAAAACTGAATTAGTTGAATATATAAAGAAACTCCATTGGTTTATGGTTTGCTAGGATAGGACAATATTTGGCCGAGATACAACTATTTGAAAAAAAAAAAAAAAAAAAGAAATCAAAACATTAAGAAAATCTCCTCTAAAGTTGTCTGAATAATTATATTACTCATCAAAAAAAAACGATACTTACAGTAGGAAATTTGCAAAATATCTTTCTAATATCTTTCTATCCTAATGATTTTTGCCATAAAAGAAAAACCGATCATTTTGACCTGAATCTGAATTTTGGAAGATCAAACTCCGGGCTCCATATCAGTCCATTATAATTTCTTTACAACTGAAGAAAGAAAGACATGAACATCTTGGATGACAAGGGGCGAGTACATTATCTGTAATCTGTTGTTCTGGAATTGGACTTCTCCTTTAATAAGACTGGTTTTGTGGTCCAGTGTCACAAATGATCATTTAAATATATGAATAAATAATTTAAAAAAATACCTTGCCATATCAACTCTGTCCAACTTCAGAAGTATCTGGACAGTCATGGCCATGCTATAAGACAAATACAGAATTACAGTGATCAACTTAAGGTTTTGTAATCCAACTTGTATTATATTAAATCAACAGTTATTGAAAATGCCAGAATGTCTTTGGAAACTCACCACTCCAGACTGTCTCCCTGGTGCAGGGTACGTAATGCTGCATCTGTGTTCATCTCATGCAGATAGATGGAAGCCGCCATCAGAAGGAAGGTGGTGTTGGAAACATCAACATTCTTGGCCATCTTTTTGTCCAGTTCTGCCACTATTGCATCTCTAAGAAAAGTATTGTGCCATAAGATACATAAGTTTATGCATAATCGAGCGGTTCTGCAGGTTTTACAACGATAAACTGACATCAGTATGCTTTCAAATGGTAAATATGTAGGGATGAGATGTATTAGCAATACAAACTTAGAAAACTTCCACCAGATCTCCATTACTTTTTAACTCATGTTACAAAAAAATTATTATTTTTTAGTATTTTGTCTTGTTTTCCACTACAAATGTCAGTAAATGCTATGTCTAGATACATTTATATGAGAAGCAAGATGACATTCGGAATCAAAATGAAGCGAGTTTATGATTAAAACAAGAACAGATATCTCACAAAGGGCTTAGAAAATTCAACGTAATTTAAAGAAAAACAAGTTTTTATACCCCATCGACAGATATTTGCTCATTTTAGGCATAAGTTTGCTTAGTTTTGTTCAGTTTTGCTTAACAAGACTTCATATCTTCATTTTGCATCTCAAAAAAAATGTATCTCGATTTAAGGCTGTTTAGATATTTATATTGGAAAACGAAACAAAAACACCACAAAAGACTTTTTTTTTTTTTTTTGCAGGACTTGCAACATTTAATACCATATCTTCATAAATTTTTAAGACCTTAATTTGTGGAAAGGTAAATTTAGACTTTTTAAGACCCAGAGAAATCCCCGGTAATCATTTAATGGCTATACTTTTTGTTTCTAGATTTTTAATTACACATAGTCTGATATTTAGATAAAAAGTAGAATTGCACAAACCTCTTGCCTTCATTGGACAGGTACTCTGCAAACATCCTGACAGCCTGCAGCTCCTCAGAGGAGCTAGGCTTTATGTCATCCAGAACCACACCATACTTCCTCTGAGGAGACAGAAATCATCACTGTTAACCACCTAGTTATCGATCACCTAATTTCCAGCACTAACCGAACTCCTCAAACTCCTATTTATATAACAATTACATTCTTTCCTGTCCTTGCTGTTCTCAAGGGAAAACAGCTGTGCATCTTTACTGACAGACAGGAAAAAAAGACATTGTAGCTGACAGTTACATAGAAATATAATATTCAAATCGTTTTGAATTTGTATGGGTGTTTTTTTACGAACAACACAGCAGCATCACAACAGACTGATACACTTACCTGAGCAATGTATGCTCTGTATAGAAAAATATTCTTCTCAACATCTTTTTCTGGACTTGACGTCTATGAAATAAATATTAAACAACTGCATGTGGATGTTTGTCATTTGGTACAATCTATAAATAGGTACGTAATATATTGAAGCTACAATAAACTAACGTTAGCCAACAGCTAACAGACATAGCCTATTCTAGAACCTACACAACGCTTAAAAGGAAACTTTCGCATCATGAACATTTGCAAAACACTCACCTTTACTTTCTGGGATTCGTTAATGCAGTGTTGATAGCTGCCAATATAAAACGCGTTTTTCACATCGAACAGCTCATCCACTTCATTCTGCTGCGACGCCATGTTTGTGAAACGTCAACTTTGCCGACGTCACTTTGGCCACGTAACCAGAACGGCTTGCTTCGATGACTTCAATCCGGTTTGTGGATGGTGTCCTCTTGTGGCACCGCGAGGAATAGGCAAGCTGCTGCTATTTCGTCAGTCAAGCCCGTGTGATAAGGTCAGTTAAACATAGGCCTACAGTAAATTATCCCACAAAGTATCCCACAACCCATTAGATGAAAGAATGATTTATGAATCAAGTTTTAGTATGCCTCTAATAAATTGCTCCTTGCATGGTGCGGCAACAAAGAAAACAAAGGTATTTATTCTTATTTGGGCTCCATTCCCTATGCAAGGCCTTTTAAACAAGACTTTTGTACTATCAAGATACCCAACTCTCCTACAGAACACTGCCACATTCTTTTTCAAATTATATTTATTTGAACCATGCACTCTTTGAATATCTTTTTTTGTGTGTGAAATTATCAAAAAGGTATTGAAAGAAAGAAAGAAAGTGGGGGAGTATAATTAACTCTTTTAAAAGGTTTATTGGGTGGCACATTTGTATTTATTTGGGTGTTTTAAAGTTTTTTTTTTTTTTTTTTTTGAAGTAACATGATTTATAATTCACATATTTATCGTACTGAAATTTAAATTGTTATATATTCCTGCAGGATAAGGAAAAACCCTCAGAATTTGTAAAGGTTTTAATGGTTATAATGGGAATGGTATGGTTTTAATAGAAATTATAATGGTCTCAGTGGGTCTCTGGAAATTTGTTGTCTTCTGTCAGTGGTATGTTAAAACCACTGAACCTAATGGAATTTGGTGTAACACACTACTTAAAATTTTGGTTCATTGAAACTTTGTACCCTACCTCACTGCATCTTTCTACCATCTTATGTTTAAAAAACATGACTTTTTACAGATGTTTACATACTGCTATAGTAGATTTTGTTCATTCAGTACAGATAGGGTAGACAGAGCTTTTACACAGTAAAAATAATATTTGCGCATGTCCAGGAAGGGTGTTGCTAGAATTAAGTAACATCTAGGGCATAGGCTACAAGGAAGTATAAGGCAATAAAGCAAAATAAAAAAGGAAGTACCCATTTTTATTAAGTTTGAGTTGGCCTTACAATTTAACACCTGTCAAGTTATTAAGTTCATAGCAGCAAGCAAATAAAGATTTTTTGATGTCAGGAATGTTGGTAACATGGTCAACATTTCATGGCGAAAACCATTGTAAACTGTGAAATATATATTAGCCCAATACAGCGCCTCAAATGTGGATCACAATACAGATACTGTGCTCATGTACTTATTAAGAGGCCTCAAATATCAAAAACATCATAGTCATAAGTTGTTCAGGTAACATAAGACTACATGTACTGTAATCTAACATAATTCAAAGAAAACAATAAATATACACGGTTTATGCTATCATTCCTGAAGCGTTATTCAACATTACTACAATGAAGAAAGCAATGTCTCAAATTTTGAGGTCAGGGTGTAATTCAGTAAAGCACAAGGAACTGCTCTTACAAAACTAGCACCCATTCCATTATAAAAACCTCTGACTCCATATTTCTCATAGATTCCAAAGAGTCCTTGGAGAGCATCTGTAGGCTTCTGAGAGGTTGAGCAGAAAGCTGAAATTTTGAGAGAAAAAACAACAACACAGTGGTCAAATAATTTTCAAAAAAAAAAAAAAAAAAAAAAAGACAAATCACAAGACAAATGCTGTACAACACTGTTGCACAGCCTGGGACAACAACTGTATTTACTAACAGGAAAAGATTTACTATTCTTGAACTGTCATGTTAAAAGAGCATACTGCACCTGGTTAAATACTCTCTATATATTAAGGATCAACTGAAGGTCATGCTCTGTGCTGTCATGCTTGCTACCACAGTGACAGTGACTAAAATTTATAAACAATAGTGACTTCTATAACACTGGAAAGACTTAATATAACTGACAATGTTATTGAACAAATTGATCGTGAATAGAACTGTATTTAGTGCACTAAAACATGACTGACCATAATCTAAGATGATGAAGTTAAAATTTTCCATAATGTACAGCACAGATACCAGTTATTAAAGGCCTTAGAATACATTTTTGCTGATTAAAGAAACATTAATCCAAATAATTATCATCAGTTCAACATTCACCTTGAGCTTGCTGGTGTGTCCTGATGACAGCAAGTGGGTAACTGGTGGCCTGTCCTGATGCAAACGCTGCAAAACTGAAGAGGAAGAGCTTGGAGTCACTGAAGTGCTCTGGATCCTGTCTGGCCCAGCTCATAATTGACTGCCAGAGGAGAAGGGTTTCATGTTAATGACTGATTCATAAGTGAAATATAATTGATCAAAATGAGTCATTATGATTGTAAATGTGGTTAACGTTTTCTGGCACATCAGTATGGTACCAATAATTGTTGGCATGTTTTTTTTTTTTTTGTTTTTTGTTTAGAATAAAAGATACATGACATTTAGAGATCAACCAGTATATATTTTTAATTATAAATGTTATTTTATTGTGTTGTTATATTATCACAATGGTAATATACTTAAAAAAATAATAGATTGAATATTTTAGTAATAATCATCAAACATGTAATAAAAAAAAAGTGGTAAATTACTGTACAACTGTTAAAGAGCTGTTTCTGTCTGATCTAACCATTAAATCTGGGTTTACTGTTTTAACTTAAAGGGATAGTTCATCAAAAAATTCTAATTACCCCATGAATCACTCACCCTCAAGCCATCCTAAGTGTATATGACTTTATTCTTTCAGACAAATACAATCGGAGATTTACTAAAAAAGCTTTATAATAGCAGTCTTCCAAGCTTTATAATAGCAGTGAATGGGTGTTGAGATTTTGAAGCCCAAAAACGTGCATCCATCCATCATAAAAGTACTCCACACGGTTCCGGGGGTTAATAAAGGCCTTCCAAAGTGATGCGTTTGTGTAAGAAAATGAGCAATGTCACATGAGTAGACTAAGATATGGCTGTATTTCGTCACGGCTGTGATTCGGCTGTATAGGCACAAGGTCACGGGTAATCACAGAGTGCCAATATACAGCTGTATCTTACATCTACAAGTGTGATATTGCATTCCTACAACAGTTTGACGGCACAGGTGTGTAAATACCTTACAACAAAGTGTCTATTAAAACCCTCTTTTGTGCAAAACTACTCCCATCTGCCACGGATTCAAATCTCAGTTTGACAATTTAACAGCTGAGCCCAAGCCTCCATTACTAATTCCAAAATGCCACTTCAGAACCAGTAACGTTGAGTAACGTTGACACGCAAAGACTAAGTGCAAGCAAGTCAAACTCTGTTTACAAACAAAAAGGTACAACGATGCCGGACGATTCTGATGTTGTAGGAGAAAATGAGATGGAGTTTTTCGCCATACTCTACCTTTTTGAGCTGGATTACACAGATGATGAACTTAGACATGATTCATAGCGTTGTGAACGCACATCCCAGAGCTAGTGCTACACAAGCTTTTATGCTTAAAAAGTATACAAATTTTTCTTTTTCGAAATGACCAATTGTTTCACTAGATAAGACCCTTCTTCCTTGTTTAGAGCCCTTTGAAGCTGCATTTAAACTACATTTTGGAAGTTCAAAATCAGGGCACCAATGAAGCCCATTATATGGAGAAAAATTCTGAAATGTTTTCCTCAAAAACCACAATTTTATTATGACTAAAGACAGAAAGACATGAACATCTTGGATGACAAGGGGGTGAGTAAATTATCTGTAAATTGTTGTTTTGGAAGTGGAGTTCTCCTTTAAGGGTGATGTCTGATGACAGAGCTGCTCAGTGTGTTTGTTTGCTGCGTCAGTATGTTGTTGAAATTAAAAATAACTTCCATTTATAGCATTTATTTTTCAGTATAAAAGTCTTTACTGCTGACTCATAAAAATAGTCTCTTGTGCGATCTCATGGCAGAACAATGAAACTAAAATCACCATTGTGGAACATGCCTGTAAGTGGAGGATTCTCATCCTCCTCCCATCTGGAAGCATGTGGACGCTCCATCTCACCACCAGCCAGCATCCTCCGCATGCAGCTCCAATGAGTTTGCTCCCTCCGTTCCTCCCATGCTTTCTCGAATCCTATCGAAGCTCCACCCTTGTCCTCAGCCCAGAGCAGCCAGCCATTCTCAAGTCAAGCCCGGCGGCCGGCTATAGGTGTTTGGCCGTAGTGGCTGGTCTGAGGCCAAGGCCACAGAGGCTATTCCGCCATGGCTCCCTAGACTGTCTGCTCCGCCATGGCCTCCTGAGTTCCCTGACCCTCCATGGCTCTTAAGACTGTCTGTCCCACCATGGCCTCCTGAGCTCCCTGAACCGCCATGGTTCCTAGGATTGTCTGTCTCGCCATGGCCTCCTGAGCTCCCAGACACGCCATGGCTCCTGAGTCTACCTGTTCTGCCATGGCTCCCCGACTTTCCTGTTCTGCCATGGCCCCCTGAACTGCCTAATCCGCCATGGGTCCAGGAATAGCCACTGCTTCTCGAGGCCTGCCATCATGTGGAAGCCTGTCCTGAGGGGCCTCCAGAGCGCTCCTCACCCCCCTCCCCGTTAGGTGTTATGTTGCATGAGGATGCACCTTCTAGAGGGGGGCGTTATGTCAGTGTTGTGGACTAGAAAACTTTATAAACCGTAATTTCTAGCTTCCTCTAACTGCTGTACATGCATTCACAAGAGAGAGGTGTTCCAGTGGATGACGTAGGATGCAGGCGTAGGCGCTGTTAGTCTTAAAATGGTTCATTAGTGTGTATATCTTGGATGCTTAACACCCCGGAGCCGTGTGGAGTACATTTATGGATGGATGTACTTTTTTGGGCTTCAAAATCTCAACCTCCATTCACGCCATTATAAAGCTTGGAAGAGCCAGGACATTTATTAATATAACTCCAGTTGTACACGTCTGAAAGAAGAAAATCATATACACCTAGGATAGCTTGAGCGTGAGTAAATGGGCTCATTTTAATTTTCTTTTTTATATATTTAGGCTTGAATGATAATATTTATAATATTTACTTGAATAAAATAAATTTAGATGTTTTTGCATGAAGCACATTTAATTAAAAGTAATTTTTTGTGATATAAATAATATCATATAATAAACAAACTAATATAAATAAAAACAAAATAATAAATATTAAATGTAACACAGTTCGTAGAATGGGAAGAAGAAGGTGGGAACCGGCGAACATTTAAAGACTTATAAATGATAAAATAAACATACACAAAAGTGAAGCGGCAGCCCCTCATGGACGACTGTCGCACACAAAACACAAAATAAAGTGCGGGCCTGGTCCTCTCTCTCTCTCCCTTCTCCTTTTCCAGTCTCTTTATGCAGTCTTTCCATGCCAATTACTGAAACAAGACCCAGGTGTTTATCATTTGCCATTAACCCACTTCCTCACCGCTCGCCTCCTAACTCTCTCTCCCGCTGCAGACCTCGCTGAACCACGTCCCCCTTGCCACATTAAATTATTGGCAATGAATGTTACAAAATGTCACAATAAAACACACTAAGACTTTTATTTTTAAAGGGTCATCGGATGCCCATTTTGATGCCAAGTTGATACGATTCTTTAGGGTCTTAATTAAAAGTCTATAACGTGCTTTGGTTAAAATTTCTCAATGGTAGTGTAAAAAAACACCCTTTTTACCTTGTCAAAATCATCTCTGTTCACAGAAACCTGTTTTGTTGCATGTTCCTTTAAATGCTAATGAGCTCTGCTCACCCCGCCCCTCTCTTCTCTGGGGTGACGAGCTGTAATGTTTACTTTAGCAGCATTTAGCCATAAAACATGCTAACTAGCACATTATTAGGAAAGGCGATTTGCAAAGATGTATTAAAAAAACCCTTATACTCAGTTCACTTCTGTAGGTGAAGCTGCATCACGAGTGATTTGCGTGAACTTAGACGCATTTAGGCAGATGGGGGATCAGCGCATCCCCTTCAAACACGAAAGTAACGTTAATCCTTTTGCATCTTCAGAAGCTCAGATACTGGAAGTAAATGACAACTGCTATGTTCATTATTACATCCAGCAACAGAACACCTCAATCTCTTAGGAGACATTCCTGTCTTCCCCTGCTCTGGCATCGACACAATGTCGGACTGCATACAGCTCCCTCAGGGCGGGTCTAAGGTAAGACGACCATGTCAATCGACTATTGTGGGAGTGGCCTTGGTCTGTGTGATGTCACATAGCCAAGAAACTGAGAATGGCTTGATTTGAAAAAGGGGATATTATTTAAAGGGATTAAATAAAAACCACTGGGTGGATTTTTTATCATTATAGGGTGGTTGTGTGCACACACCGCCAACACTCATTTATGTTCAAACAACATGTAAAAGTGAATTTTGCATCTGATGGCCCCTTTAAATTTTAGCAATGTTCCTTAATTAACATTTTATGATCATGTAACATATCAAACTTACATCTGCTTAATTTAGGATAATAATAAAATAAAACTTGCTGCTTGCCTATTCGGCAATGACACTACCTGAATGTAAAAGCCGTTTTGTAGTTTGTCTTATCTTGATTGAATGCTCAGACACTGTACCTCGAGTGTCCTGAATTACCTGATGCACTGCACATTCCACTCCAGCATAAGGTATCATGCAGAGTATGCTGGGTTTGAACCCTCTGTAGAAAGCTGACACAGACTCATTCTGGTAAATCAATCTGGCACATCCCAATACTCCATTGTAGGTACCAGCAGGTTGGAGATTAAGTCTAACTTTCAACACCTGCCATAGAAAAATAAAAAATGAGTCAGCAAATTTGTTGATCTAATAAGTTATTGTAAAAATTTGTGTCCTGCTGATGAACAATGACCATAATATAGAAGGTCAAGTATGAAGACTTTATTTCTCATAATTGCTACTTTATTTCTTGTAATTAGTAATTGCGACTATATTCATAATGGTAAGTTTATATCTCACAATGTGACTATATTTCACAACTGACTCTTTATTTCTCATAATTGTGAGTTTATTTTTCAGAACCATGACTTTATTTCTAATCCTTATGACTATAAACGTGACTGTTAAAACTTTATATCTTGCAATTGTGACTTTATTTCTTGCAATTACAACTTTATTTTTTGAAATCAGGACTTTATATCTCATGACATTTCTTGTTTTAAATAACGGTGAGATACTAGTTTTACTAATATTTTGAATTAGTTTTTGTTTTTATATTTTCTGTTTTCATTTTAATGAAAGTTAAAGTTTAAGTGTATGTGTTTTGTATTTTTTTAAATAAAAATATATGTCTATATTTATTAACATTATATATTTATTAATTATTATTAATTTATTAACATTTACATCCATTTTAGTTATTTTAGTACATAAATTAATTAAAGTTTTTTTTATATATTTAGTTAATGTTAATTTTATTACAATAAAATTATTGTAGCCTGTCTTTGGTGTCTTTTAAAGTAAATTAGAAAGAAAGAAATTTGAAAGAAAGAAATATGATATTTCTCAATGTGTCTATTGTGTTCTGAAAAAGAAACAAAAAACTATTACTTTTTATAACTTCCAGGGTTTTTGACCCTGGAATAACCAGTGTTACTGGTTACTGCATAAGAAATTCTTTTTAAAAGGCCACCTTCTAGATAAAAATGATAACAGACGTGACAACTACACACTTTTTTCACAAACATTTCACAAATAACACCTAACAGTAAGGAACTCCAACCTGTTGTGTCACTGTGATACCTCTAAGGGGTAGAACACAGCATGTGCCACAGCCCCTGACACACAGCCCAGTCCAAACCTTTGATGGACTGACAGACTGTCCCTCTCGCCAAGAGTGTACATCCTCATCTGTAAAGACAGTGAGATATAGAAATAATGTTTAAACATTTGTGCACATGTGAAAGAATGTGTGTGAATGTTTGTGGGCACACCTGGGCATAAATGAAGCACTGAAGCGTTGATTGTGGTGTTCCTTTAAGAACGTTCACAGCATTTCCTTGCCACAAAGATCTAAAACCTCCAGTCTGCAGCTCTCGGTATCCCTGAGACACAGCTTTGGATCCAAAAACCTATCCAGCATACTGCAGTATGTTAGGGTATTATTGTTGCATCAGACACTCAGTTTTACAAACAAAATAAATTGTGGTTACTCCCAATTTAATTGAAATACAAATTCTTTCTAAACTAAAGAATTGCTCTGATTGTACTTTTCTTAAGGCATTTGATTTAAAAAAACAAACAAAATTTAAAAAGACTGTTTCTTTATGAAATTGCAGATGTAAAAGCTGACAGTTTATAATTAAATTTTTCAAGGCAATTTACTACAGGCAAAACATTATTTTAGTGCAATGACCAATTTTAATATTTTGGGCTATTTTGGCTTTTTTATAAAGTGTTGATTAAACTAGGAAATCATCCAAAATACATTTTTAATTGTTTATTTTGATTGCACTTTTATACATATATTTGAAGGGTGTTCTCAAAATTAGTTTTTTTCTCTTGTCAAAAACCTCCACTTCAGTGTAACTTACATACAGTCCTTGGCGAAAGTATTTATACCCCTCATTTTTTTCACGTTTTGTTATGTTTCAGCCTTATGTTAAATTGCTTTAAATGACTTTTTTTCCCACACCAGTTTACACTCCATACACTATAATGACAAAGCAAAAAACTGATTTGTGACAACTCTGCAGATTTATAAAAAATAAAACACTGAAATAAGTACACTGCATAAGTATTCATACCCTTAACCTAAAGAAGCATCTTTACAAGTATTTTTGGGTATAATGCGACAAGCTTTGCACATCTGCATTTTTCAATTATCTGCCACTCTTCGCCTCACCTCTTCACCTCTCAAGCTCTGTCAGCTTGGATGGGGACTGGCAGACATTTTCAGGTTTCTCCAGAAATATTTGATTGCCTTCAAGTCCAGGCTGTCTATAAGCCACTCTTACTGTAAGCTTAGGGTCATTGTCCTGTTGGAAGGCGAACCTTCTACCCAATCTAAGGTTCTGAATGCTCTGGACTGGATTTTCATTAAGGTTATCTCAATAATTGGCCAGGAGGCCAGCTCTAGGAAGAGTCCTAGTTGTTCCAAGCGTCTTCAATTATGGATAATGGAGCCTCCATGCTACTGTGAACCTTCAATGCAGCTGAATTTTTTTCTGAACTCTTCCCCAGATCTGTGCTTTGACGCAAGCCTGTTTCTGAGCTCTACAGGCAGTTATTTTGACGTTAAGGCTTGATTTTTGCTCTGACATCTATTTTCAGCTGTTAGACCTTTTCTGAGAGGTGTGTGCATTTCCAAATCATACTCATTCAAATGAATTTGCCACAGTTGAACTCCACAGTGTAGTAACATCTACAAGCGATATGAGTGCTCCTGAGCTAATTTCCCAGAAAAGGGTATGAATACTTACGCAATGGAATCATTTCAGTTTTTTATTTCTAATAAATTTGCAAAGTTGTTACACACCTGTTTTGTGCTTTCATAACCTCAGGTAAAAAGCAGTGCTAACCCCGCATCTAAATTGAAGTGTGAAGTGTTCTCTGCCTGGGGCTCTAAACAATGATAACCCAGGGTTAAGTGTGAGAACTCTTAAAGATATCAAAGTTTATTTAACAGCAAGTGTGATAATTTCCTTTTTTTTAAGTTGTGACTGACAAAAACTACCTGAAGTCTTGTCTTTAACAGGTCCACTGGTGCTGTCACAGTTCTAGACACAGCATCCGCCAATCCTGCAGCCAATATAAAGTTCCCCCAGATAGACAGGTCAGTCTCCTGCTGGGTTAACTCAACAGGCATAGAGCGACTCTCTCCTACATCAAACACCTAAAAAGACAATATATTTTTAGAAACCTAATGATCAGCAGTGCAGATTAAATGTGCATGTGCAAAACTGTAAAACATTAGTTTAGCTAAAAATGAAATACTGGTATGTATCACTTTTCAGTGTATAATGTTACAAAAGCTTTTTTTTTTATTATTTCAGGTAAATGCAGATCTTTGGATAATTCTATTCATCAAAGATTCCTGAAAAATGTATGCAACTGTTTTACATATTAATAATAATAATAATAATAATAATAATAAATGTTTCTTGAACAGCAAATCAGCATATCAGAATGATTTCTCAAGGATTATGTGATTGAAGACTGGAGTAATGATGCTGAAAATGTATCTTCGATCACAGGAATAAATTAAATTTTAAAATATATTCAAATAGAAAACAGTTATTTTAAATAGTAAAAATATTTCACAAAATTACTGTTTCATTTCAAGAAGAGACTTCTTTAAAAAAACATTAAAAATCGTTTGATAAAATCTTTTAGTGTATGAGATGGCACTGGAGGTGAGTAAATCATGAGAGATTTTTTTCTTTTGCATGAATTATGCATTCATTTTTATGAGAGAGAGAGAGAGAGAGAGAGAGAGAGAGAGAGAAATATGTATTAAAAACTGATTTCTACCAGGTTATGTTTCCAGGAAGATACCAACTCTCCGATGTTTTCTGCTGGGTTAATGATGACGTGCTGGAGGAATTCCTCCCAGTCTACTGTCATAGAGTTGTCTTCATCCATCCTAATGACAATCAGAATTTAACATTAATAATCTAACTGAATAACAACATAATCAATACAAAAGCCCAAGCATGTCATGCATTTAACTTAAACTTTGTCAGAGCAAAGTCTCTTTGAGATTTACGTAAATCCATATAGCCAAGGTATCTGCCCCATCGTAAACACAGAGTTATCTTGATGTCTTGTGTTTTATAATAAATTTCAAGGAGAAACTATTGCAAATGTGAAGGCAGCATCAGGTCTCTTACATTTGAATGATCCGCTTTGCATTGGGTTTTGATATGACCAAACCTAACTCCTTGAACAAACACATAATATCCTCCAGGTCAATGGACCCTATATCAAAAGGAAAGAATATATAACAATTTGTGCCACTGTGATATTTTATTTTGTGAGCTGAGAGCACATTTTACACCACTAAACAAAGACCAGTTCTAAGACATAAAACTGGTTTTGAAAATATAAAATTTTGTCACAGACAGCTTACCACATTTATTTCTGTCAAGGGCATGGAAATCTATTTTCCATTTCTTCTCTTTATCCATCATGTAAATAAGAAATTCTTGATAGCTTAGACGTCCGTCCTCATTTTGGTCATAATTAGACAAGATAGCCTGAACGAAAGAATTATATTTGCTTACAATAATATAATCCAGATACATACGAAAGAATGATTTTGGCTACATCTCTACAAATGTATCAGTATTTAATTCCACACAAAGAAGTCTTACTTGAACCTTTTCACAAGCTGGTTCCACACCTATCCTTCGCATTTCACTCTGCAGCTCCTCAGTAGATATAAAACCGTCTTTATTCTTGTCGAGTTTATCAAACAAACCGCGGAAGTGATCCATGATTAACACTGCTATCCGATGTAAAAGAAAAAATGTTCGTATTTAAATCTTACGACTGATGCGAGAAATTGTTGTTTTTTTTTTTTTTTTTTTTTTTTAAGTCTATTCAAACTTGTGGTGAATTATTGTATTTTCACCTTATTTACTCTGATAACGCTGAGTCATATCTCTTGCCAGAAGACTAGCATGCGGCGCTCCAGCTGAATGCCAGCATCTCACAGGAAAAACTCGTGCTATACCGATGCTAACCGGCAGATGGAACTGTGGTGTGTGTTATTATATTGATAAGCAGTGCGGATCATTAGTCAATGTTGTTTAAAGACCAAACATAGTTATTTCTGGTTATTTTCTTTATGTTGTATTCCTGTTAGACTCGTTATATAATTTTTTCCCCCCAAAGATTACTTCAAATATGCAAAGCCTGGATGAGGAGGAGAAGGTTGGGATGGGGAGGAAACTGGATCTTTTTCTGGCTGTCTGCCACCTGCCAGTGAAAGATTGATCTACTATATTTAGAGTGGTGCCTTTTATTATCTCATATTTTCCATCTATTTTCAGAAAATGACGTCAGAAAGCCTGCATCTATAGCAACATTGATTACTAACTACAACACAAATGTAGCATAGCTAAAGCTACACACAAAAAATAAAGGTTTATAATTGTACCTTTTGGGGTACAAAAGCTTGTCTCTGGAGCAGTACCCTTAAAAGGATGTCTTTGTACCTTTTTTACCCCAAATAGGTACATATTAGTACCTTAGAGTAGTAATATATACTCTCAAAGTACTAATATGTACCTATTGTGGGTAAAAAAGATACAAATATGTCCTTTTAAAGGTACTGCTCCAGCAACAAGCTGTTGTACCCAAAAATGTACAATTTTAAACTCATTTCTCTGTGTGTATATGCAACAAATGGATTGAGGTATAGGTCTATTGTTTAGTTTTATTATTATCATTACTATTGTTTAGATTTATTACTACTACTTTAGTCAAAAGGTTTGGAGTGATCTGAAGGACAGATGGCGTTAAATGATCCTGATGAAAGACAATAATAAATATGAAACAGCGTAGAGAAAAACAAAAAGGTCATTAAAGGCTGCTGTAGTAGCTAATGAGCCAGCATAAGCTAATTTTGGAATGAAATGCTACCTCTGACCCACAGTAAGCATACAGATCATTCATTTTTAAAATACATATCAGGCTATCTCAGGCTTTCTTAAATCTAATGCAATGAAAGACAAAATGGAGTCAACTTATGCAACTTAATTAATTTTTATTCAAATTACACAACTCTCTATACCTTACTTCTCATACTACTATATATAAGAATATAGCAAATACATTAAAACAAGTACCTCTTTCTTGTCAGATTTTGTTTTAATACTGCTAGATAGATTAACAATGTCAAGTATGTCTGAATATGTTGATTATATTTGATTGATTTTGTTATATTATTGTTGTGTATGTTTTAATAGTGGTGTTTTGTGTTTGTTTAATACTGCGCTTAATCTATTATTAGCAGTGTTCATGGAAAGGCCAGCTTTGAACTTCATCAAAAGATCAGTCATCAGAAGTCTTTCCATTGTACCACTTGTATTATTATGATGTTATGAAGATATTTTAAGGCACAAATCAGATTTTATTAGTTCAAGGTTGGTTTAATAACAATGTATTATCTACTGAAATGTACATTATTTACTAAACAGTTCATACAGCCACTAAAATGATCATAAACATCAGTTAGAGGAGATAAACTAATAAGACAGACAGACAGACAGACAGATAGATAGATAGATAGATAGATAGATAGATAGACAGACAGACAGATAGATAGATAGATAGATAGATAGATAGATAGATAGATAGATAGATAGATAGATAGATAGATAATTTTCACAGCACAGAATTTTCTCGGAGACACAGACTACACCGTTACTCGTGCTCGAGTGAATTTAGATTTATCTGAAATGGGAAATGACGTGCCCCCGCTATTACGTTCTAGAAAGCACACTCTGATTCCAGAGCGGCTCTGGTACAGGGGAGGGAGCAATGGCTATTTAAAGAGGGTAAAATAACACAAGATCTTTAGTGCTGAGTAACCGCCTCCAAACAGACACAACAGGATCAACTAATCCTCTGTATCACGGTTTAAAGAGGCAGGATTTGACACTGTAGCCACGACAGTGCTTTTATTCACTAGCTTTTTCAAGAGACTGACGAATCCTCGGGAAGCAGCGCCTACCGGGACTGCATAGGCGAAAATGGGCAAAGATTATTACAAAATATTGGGAATCGCAAAAGGAGCATCAGACGACGACATCAAAAAGGCGTACAGAAAACAGGCTCTGAAATGGCATCCTGATAAAAATAAGACGGCCAATGCGGAGGAGAAATTCAAGGAGATCGCGGAGGCTTATGAAGTTCTTAGCGATCCAAAGAAACGAGAAATATATGACCAGTACGGCGAAGAAGGTAGGCTTGCTTCATCTCTGTAACATCTGTAATAACAGCGAAAGGGGTTTAATACGAATGCTTAATCCTTCTGTCTGATAATCCCTTAAATATCTCGGATGTAAATGTTATAGTAATGACATAGAATCTAAGGATATTTACCGTACGTTAGGTTAACATGGTTGATAACATATATACAAAGTTGACCATACGGAATCATGGTTTTATTGTCCTTTTAGTGCTCTTTACATTCTTTAAAATAAAAAACAATCTCTGTATGTGTTGTGTATTTAAGCGTCGAAATTGGATGTGACAGCTGTTGTAATTAAATATATGTGGTCTGACGTGCGTATGATTAATGTGTGCTTACTTATTAGGGTTACCGCAGTGGGATGCATAATAATTCAAGCTTTTAGTGTAATGGGCCCTGTGGCCTAAATCCACCTAAATCCACAGTTTTTTTTTTTCAGAGATAAAACGTGTTTTCTTTAAAATATGTGCATTTTAGGCCTTAAAGGAGGTGGAGGGGCGTCCGACGGGCCAGGAGGCAACTTCACCTACACCTTCCATGGAGATCCTCACGCGACGTTTGCCACGTTTTTCGGGGGAGCCAATCCTTTCGAGATATTTTTTGGAAGAAAAGTCAATGGACGAGATGACGATGACATGGAGGTGGACGGGAGTGACCCCTTTGGCTCTTTTACGAGTTTTAACATAAATGGATTCCCACGCGAACGGCACGTTGGTCAGGGCGGCCCGCCGCGCAGAAAGCAGGACCCCGCGATCCACCACGAGCTCCGGGTGTCCCTAGAGGAGGTCTTTCATGGGTGCACCAAGCGCATGAAAATCTCACGCAAGCGCTTGAATCCAGACGGTCGGACTTTGAGAACCGAAGACAAAATCCTTACTATTGAAATCAAACGAGGGTGGAAGGAGGGAACCAAAATCACGTTTCCACGCGAGGGTGACGAATCGCCTAATACTATTCCTGCTGATATTGTTTTTGTCATTAAAGACAAGCCTCACTCCCACTTTCGACGAGAGGGGTCTGATATCGTGTACCCGGTCCGGGTCAGTCTGCGCCAGGTGAGAGAAGCCACTTACAAATGAATTTGTCCATCCATCCATCCATCCATCCATCCATCTATCCATCTGTCTATTCATCCATCCCTCTTTTCATCACCCTCTGACTGTAAAAGTCCCTAAAAGCACACATACATTACAGAGATGTCTATTTAACGTCTGCATTTACATCTGCAAGATGTATTTTTGACGTGTTTGCTCATCTGCAATACATCTATAGGACACCTTTTAGATGTCAAATAGATATCTATTAGATGTCTTTAAGATGTTTATGGTTTAGAATGTATGTCATCTGTCAGATGTTTGTACACACACAGCAGATGCTTTCCAGATCATGATTTAGAATGTATGTAATACTGACATCTTACAGATGTCTGTCAGATGTTTGTACACTGCAAATGCTTTCCAGATCAACCCTGATAGCATATGTACATCACAGAGATGTCTGACGTCTGCATTTACATCTGCAAGATGTATTTTTGCTTGTATGTTTGCTTATCTGCTATATGTCTATAGGACGTCTCTTATCAGATGTCAAATAGACTTCTATTAGATATCCTTAAGATGTTTATGGTTTAGAATGTGTCATCTGTCAGATGTTTGTACACACACAGCAGATGCTTTCCAGATCAAGTGATCTTTAACAGACATCTTACAGACGTTCGTGTGCTATCTGGGAAGTGATCTTTAACAGACATCTTACCAACGAATGTGTGCTATCTGGGTATCTATCTATCTATCTATCTATCTATCTATCTATCTATCTATCTATCTACCCTGATAGCACACGTACATCACAGAGATGTCTAGCTGACATCTGCATTTACATCTGCAAGATGTATTTTTTTGAGCGTTTGCCTATCTGCAATCTCCCATTAGATATCAAACAGACATTTGTTAGAGGTCTTTAAGATGTTTATGACTTGCCAACGGATGTGTGCTATCTGGGTATCTATCTATCTATCTATCTATCTATCTGTCTATCTGTCATCTGTTTGACTGTCTGACTGTTGTGTTTTGCTGAAAATAAGATGGTAATTAGATGAAAATTAGATGCTAATTCTTTTTTTTTTTAACTTCTGAAAAGCATATTTTACAGTATTTTACAGTACATGCAACATACTTTTTAAACCACATATGGTATGTAAATTTACAGCTGCCCATCCATTCATCCATTTGATTTTAAAAATGTTGTCTTGTTGAACATAATATAGTTTTGCACCTAGATTATGTAGTAATTCATAATTTTTACTTCAGAAATAAATAAATACTTTATAAAGTATTTTACAGTAAAATTAGGCCTACATATATGAAATGTATACCTCTTATAAATCCCATTAAATATAAGTTAATTTTCCACCATTTACAGTAGGCTAAATTACAGCCAATTAACATGTTTTTACTGTAGCATTTGTTTTTTACTTTTACAGTCTATAAATCTATCTCTGCAGGTTTGTGTAAGGCATGGTTTTGTAAATTTGCCTAGCTAAAAATGTTCAATTCTTTGTGTGAAATCTCATCTCTTACATAATACAGTTTGGACAGGAAGGAATGAGCTATATCAGCTGTGGTGAGATGCCAGAAAAGGAGCTCGCCCACTGAAACTGTTGCAGGGCCATCAAGATGCACATATATGGCAGAATCATTGATAGACAGTCCTGTGTCTGTAAATGTCATGACACAAGAGTGGCCGTCAAACCAATAAATTATGCTTTTAGGCTGTTGGATGGGATGTAGGTGACAAAAGGAAAAGAGTTGGATATATTTTTGCACACAATATCTGCAGTATAATGATTTGAAATGACAGTAGATATTTGCCCAGGTTCTTGCTGTTCCCAGCTTTCTGGTGCTTGTCATTTTAAGAAGAACATATTGTGAATCACGATTTAAGAATACCATGAAAAAAATGAAATGAATGCAGATCTACAAGTAGATCCAATACAATTGAAGAGTTATCAGAGTTGAAAGCGGCTCACACCAGGCATACATAAAAACTTCCAATCTTTTTTTTTTTATTTTTTATAAATGGATGACAATTATGCTGCTACAATTAAACAGTGCTAACAAGACTGCTTTTATGTGTTTTTGTCTCATTAGTAGTAGAACTAGCAGCATATTTAAAGTTTAGAGAATATTTCAGTAATAGAATATTATTATTAGGAATATTGTTTTAAAGTGTTACCAATATTATTCATCCTACTAACAACTGTTTTGTATTTCTTTGCTCATAGTCATTGTGTGGGTGCTCCGTCACCGTGTCGACGATAGACGGTAAAACGTGCAATATGAAGATAACCGATGTTATCAAACCCGGCATGAGGAAGGTCATTGCTGGACAAGGACTGCCCTTCCCAAAAAACCCAGAACAAAGAGGGGACCTCATTGTGGAGTTTGATGTGAACTTTCCTGAGAGTCTGCCATCTAATGCCAAGGATGTCCTGAAACGACACTTACCGGTGTCATAAAGTGGGCTTGGACAAACTTTAGTGACATTTCTACATGAACAATTCAGTCCCCTTCATATGAGGACTAATTTGACAAATCAAATTTTGAGAATGTGCAATTTCTATTTTTTATCTAAATGTTTGTTAAATATATATGTATGTTATATATCTACTACATATATATGAATTATGTTGCATGCTTGTGTATGTCAGTGACAGTGCCAACTTAAAGTGCAATCAGTGTCCGAATATTTTCTTCTCGCAAAGTTACTGTTATTTTTATGCTTCTTTTGAATTGTGCAGTATGAAAAGTTTCATTGAAATCAGTGTTTTACAGACTGAATTATACAGATCTATTTGTTTGCCTTTTTCAAGTAGATCACATCTGTACTGACAGATCATGTACTGTTCTTCTTTCTAAATGCACAATCTGATATAATTTTAGTAAACAGTGGCCTGGAGTGAACTGCGTGATGGTGCCATGGATACTTGCCTTTATTTGTGATACTAAAGCAGTTAGACAGACTCAACTAATGCCTTTTCAGATCTGATATGTCAGATCCTTGTAAATGTGAGCAACGGCTCACATAATGTAACTGTCTTTGACAGAGACCAAAAATTTGGTTACCTGTGCTGTGGGTTCATAGCATACCATGTTTATTCATGGGAAGTTAGGAGACCGTTTGCATTATTAGAATTATTTGATTATACATTTTCACTCTATTGACTACTCTTAGTGTTTGTGTTGGAAGTGTATGGATAAATCTTCATGACAGAATTAATAAAAACTGTAGAAGGTACAGATTCCTCAAGCCGCCTACTGTACACGTGATTCATTGAAATATCCACCAGAGGACGCCACATGTTCAAAATCAGACTACGTGAGGGAAATAAGATCCAAAATATTCAGCAACCTTTACTAAGAATTAGTCATCGTATTAGAATGATGGCTGTGATTTCTGAAAGCAGAAGCGAGATATGAAATCTCAATGAAAACACTGATTGCAAACAAGACTGTATTTTACTAAATAAGTAAGAGTGAAAGGCACGAAGATGTATGAAGTTATTTACACTGTACTGGATGAAATAGATTATTACGCTTCAAAAGGAATATTTGTTATCTATAGTTGCCCGTACTGTTACGTGATCTGACTTCTGAGAGAAAAGTGTAGGCTATTTTTGTACTATTTATAGTACAATAATTATTACTGGTAGGCGTAGCTATGTTTATCTTCATCTGCTTTCACCGGTTGGAGTTTGAAAGAAAAAAAAAATTAATTGACACCTGAGCCAGGTAAATGAGTTTCTGGATGACGTCACGGCGTCCTGTAGCGCGCGTGCGTTCGGCCATAGAGTTGTTCATTGTCTGCGCCTCAACGGCAGGAGAGTTTACAGTAGATCCGCATATCGTCTATTTCTAATCTGCTACCCGTTGAATTTTACTTTTTAGCCCCTGGCTCGGTTTCGAAGAGTGGGAACGAGCGCGCTGAACCAAAAGAACACATTCAACAGGTTGATTTCCGTCCTTCAATGCATTAGCTGTCCGGTTCCCGTGTACTTCATTCCCCTTACGGATTTACAGGAGGAGCGAACATGCCTTTGGGGCTCAGGAAAAAGAAAAACAAGTCGAGGGAAAGCTCGAACTTAGTGGAAAACGAGGAGGTCAGCGGACATGCAGGTGTCGGGAAGTCCGCGGTGAACGGTGGCGGTCTGCCTCCTCCACCTGCCAGCTTGCGACCGAAACTGGTGTTTCACACGCAGCTCGCACACGGGAGTCCCACGGGCAGGATCGAGGGCTTCACGAACGTCAAAGAGCTGTACAACAAAATAGCAGAAGCGTTTAATTTAAGACCGGAAGAGGTAAATGTCAACTGTTAAATATACTTCAAAATCTCAGTGTGAACTTGAGTCAGTACGTAGGCATGAGTCAGAAACACATTACACAAACGAAGTTGCAAATCAAAAACCTCCCCGTGAACTACAGTGTCTGGTGTTTGCATAAGGTGCGTCTTTTCTGGGTACAGGGAACTGAAAATCGGGAAAGTCGTTGGCATTTTTTTTTGTCTGATGATAACCAGCTTTGGTTTTCAGAAATGAGTTCTGGTTGTAGTCTGTGAAATGATAAAAATGTCACATGGGTCAGTGGCAAATAGGGGTATTTGATATGATGAACAAAAGGAAAATCTTTTAAAAATCTAGTTTAAAACGCATGTGCCAAGTTTTGTATCCATACTGCTGTTTTAGGGAAACATGGTGGTAATCATCAAATAGATTGTATTAAGATAATTCAACATGACCTTAATTTCACCCAAATGATGTGCACAACCTAATCTGTACAATAAAAAAAAAGTCAAACAAGGTGCAACATACCTTTTTTTTTTTTAAATATGATAAATACAAAAGTCAAAAAAGTTTCAATTCAAGTAAAAAAAAAAGTTTCAATTTCATTTTTGGCATAGTTCTGTTTTGTTATTGTAGTGATAATATTTGTATTATTTGCATTACTTAACATATTTTTAATTATTTACTAATAGATAATATTAAAAAAAAGTGGGATAGCACTGACCGCTATACATGATTTTAAAAGCACCACATAAATCACTTTTAGCTTATAATTTTTGTAATAAAAATCTTGAAGGTGAAATGCCAACACGCATTGAAATCCACAACTGTTTTACAATTTGGTGAATTGGTGGCTAATTCATATCTTGAAATATATGTTTGTTTGTTTTTTGTACAAACTGACAATTAGCTTCTTTTTTTCCGCATGCAAAACCTGTCAAAGAAATTCATATAAAAAAACACCACCTCTCAATATAGTTACGTTTTTTCAGGATTAGGTTGGAAATCTTTTTAACAAATTTGGAGCTTGTAAGGTTTTTGAATTTGGGATTTGGAACTTGTATGGTTCTTAAATTTTAAATTCAGCTATTGGAGATTAAAAATAGTTTATAGACTTTTGTGTTCACTGTTTTTGATTCTGGGTGCTTTAAATCAGTGCGTAGATACTTTCTAAGTCAACAGAAAACTAAAAAGCATTGAATATGAAAAGATTCTCCTGAAAGAACCAGGTGTTAAAAAAAAACAAAACTATTGGTTGTAATTAAAACGTTTGTTTTTGTGTCAGTGAATTTTGTGTGGCCTCTCATATATCAGTTGGTCTTCATTTGAGAAAGTGTCCTAGAATAGCTGCTCTACTAAAAACACTTAAGGGGGTTCATCCCAAAAACCAGTCAGACTAGTAACCGGACTGTTTGGACAGACTTATCGGGTGTGTGGTGTTTAAAGGTCAGCTAACAGATGGGATTCTGAAAATAAATCATCTGAGGGCCATGTGATTTTTAACCATTAATTATTTGCATGTTCAAATGGTGGGTTCGTTGATAATGGTATAGAAGCATTGCAGGTCCTCAGAGGAAGTCCCTCACATCCTGTTACAGTGGGCACAACCCTAACGCATGATAATAAATTGCTCTAGTCTCCCCCTGGGATGGAGGGAGTGTGGAGAAGTGCATACTCTGCAGCATTTACTGTTTTGCATGTGTTGTCTATTGATTCTTAGCTCTGTCTTTACCAGGATATTTGGATAAATATTTTTGTATCCAATAAACTGGCTTGTATTTGGGATTTGAGCAAGGCATTCAAACCTTCAACGTGTCAACTTTCAGAAAATAAGTATACCCGGTTAAAAGGGCAGTGTCGAATAGGTTAGACGACCCTCTGTTAACATGTTAACGCTTGTACAACATTCATTACCTTCCTATGCAAAATTAATGTGACAAAGAGACTCCTTTTGTCAAGTGACTAGCAGACTGAAGCCAGACTTCTCAGCCGTCATTGTTGGTGGTTATATTGGTTTAACACAAGTAAAAAGAAATTCATCTGTAATTTCACAGAACTTCACTGGTCAAAGTCTGTTTATTACCATGAGAGTTGCACATGCTAGACTGCGTGACTACACAGAAGTGTCTTTTCATGGAGCGAACATGTCATTTGTTTAGCATTTGCATGCAGGTGCTGCTGTCTGGACATTGCGATGTTGGTTTTGCTTTCTATGTTTTGTAGGATAGGTTGATTAGAAGGATTCGTTGATTGTTGTGTCCTCAATTGTCTTAGAATTAGCAGGCCTAACCAGACTAGACTGAACATTTGCTTTAGGCCTTCAAACTGCTGCATGTTTTGACTAGTTATTTTTACTTTATTTTCTTACCAGCTCATGTTCTGAGCAAGCTAGTAGTGTATTCTGCATTCATCTCCTCTTTGAAGTCCTTATTAAAACTAAAAATGAACTAGAATGTTTCCTTCTATGTGAGTGGAAGTTATGTGGCATTGCTAATGGAGTTATAATCGGTGTTAGACAAGTTGTGACCTATGCGTTTTCCATCAGGAGCAGCGGTGAAAATGTTTCATTTGTGTTATTTTAAAATTCAAATGAGTTGTCAATGAATAGACCTAGAAAAAGCTGGACAGACAGCAGCAATGCTGATTAGCATCAGTGTTATTTGGTGTGGCAGGTACACACAGTGTATCTCTGTGTGACATCAGCATATGCTTCTATGTAAACTGTAAAAATGGCCTCCAGTGAGGATATGTGCAATATAGATTCCTGTACTGCATCGTAGACTGTATCATCCACTGTAGATACGAGACCAGTTCTCTGTAACCATTTGAAATCTGACTAAACACATAATTCCAGTTGTGTCAGTATAGAATTATTCAGTGACAAGGTATGCAATTCCATATTGTTGTTTAAATGGGGTGAATTTTGTAAAGCCCAGCAGGAACATCAAAAAAAAAAAAACAAAAAAAAAAAAGTAAAGCATTTTATATGTTTTGTGTATAAAACTAAGCCCACTTTAGATCTTGTGTCCCTCAGAGTACACTGTAAAAAACAATTTGTTGAGTCAACTTAAAATAATTTGTAAACTGGCTGCCTTAAAATTTTAAGTTCAGTCAACTCAAAAAAAAGTTTATTCAACTTGAAATGTTAAATTATACTAAGTGACAACTTAGATATTTTAGTTGAATCAACTTAAAATTTTAAGGCAGCTGGGTTACTAACCCATCTGTTAAGTTTAGCAAACACAAATATCTAAGTTGTTACTTAGTACAACTTAACATTTCAAGTTGACTAAACTTATTTTAGTTGACTCAACTTAAAATTTTAAGGCAGCAGGGTAACAAATTATTTTAAGCTGACTGAACAAATTGTGTTTTTTATTTTTTACAGTGTAGCTAATATAGGCTACAATTTTTTAAAAATGTCCTTTTATTCTGGGAAAATCAACCAAGAATATTTCATGACTCATCCTGCACTACACACACACATTTTTGTCCAGTCATATTTTTCCCGCCCACCAACACCACCAGCTACCTACTAGCATTATGATTCATGACGAAAACGTAACTAAAGCATATTGGCCATTACAAAAAAGTTAAAAGGAGACAGTCCTTTTAATGTGTAAGAATTCATGTTTCCAATGCACAATTCCTGTTTCAGTATGTCAGTCATGGGAATAAGTATACCATGGGGTTTTTAAGAATTCGTTTGACCATATTTCTAATAATTGATCTATCGTTAGAACAGTATTTGTGCATCAAGGTAGTATTTGCTGCAGTGCCTTTATGCTGGTTTAATAAAATTGTGTCCTGACACAGAGATTTACATTATTGTGTTGTCACCAGTGGTATCTGTGCTTTATCGGAGTATTTTTATTTTAAGGCATTTTTACTGCATCATATTTCAAAGCATATTATAATATTGTGCTTTTTACTTCATGTTATTTAATTGATTCAGTCAAAGTGAGTCTTCACTCCTCCATGTAGCAGTTTCATATAAAACGTGTATGTTTGCGTAGTGTTCTTCTCAAAATATTTGCTCATTTTTATGACACCACACATTTACACACATTCGTTTAATGCCGTCAAACAATTAATTGCAATTAACTGCATCCAAAGTAAAAGTTTTTGTTTACATAATGTATGTCCTGTGTATATATAAATACACACATGCATGCATATATTTAAGAAAAATGTTATCTTTATATATTGAATATATTTATATACAATACATGAATATAAATATATACATGTAAATATTTACAAAATATATATTGTATGTATGTGTATTTATACATAAACAATATACACAGTATACACACATAAACAACTTTTTTTGGATGCGATTAATTGTTTGACAGCACTTTTTCTGTGTTCTTGTTTGCACACTTGAATTATCAGTAACAAAAACTGATATTTTAGTATATTGCAGAATGTTTTTGTATAATAAATCAAGTAATTTTGTACTTTTACTCAAGTACTTGATTTGTGTACATCACTGAGAAATGCAACGCTCAAAAGTAATACAGATAACAGAGTTTCCACGGGTCTTTAAAAAGTCATACATTTAGTTATATCAAATTTAAGGCCATCAAAATCTAAAATGGCACAACAAAGTCTTAATTATGATTTCAAGAGATCTTAAATTTGGGAGCAGAAAGCAAAAAAATGTGATGTGGCTTAATGTGATGATTAAACTTCAAAGGGAGACCACTGGCAGAGAATACATTTGCATTTTCAATTGGCTCATCTGCTGTTTTTGTTCAGATCACTGTGGAAATCGACCCATGTTTTTATTCAGCAAACAAGTAGAGTTGTAAATTTGAACTGATGGATTGACAAGAAGCTAATGCATTATAAAAATCGAAACAATTAAGACAGTAAAATATATTTATGCATTTTATTAATATAATAATTCATTAATAATAGTTTAAATTATTATAATTGATACTTTTTACTCATCCATTTTCTTAAAAATGGTCTAAAGGCTGTTTTTCTTTTGATAAAACTTATTTCTGTGTTTGAAAACCTGCATCTGAACTGTAAATTGTGCTTTTTAGAGTCATTTTACAGATTATTATGTTAGACATATCTCTACCCTGCTCATATGGTATTAATTTTATTTCTGCAGGTCTTAAAAAAGGTCTTAAAAGTCTTAAATCTGATCTTAAAAATCCTGCAGATACCCTGAATAAGAATTTGAAGAAAAAAATGCCATGCGTAAGCTCGAGGACATATTAAGTTTTATTTTCACAGAATTATATTGACTTTTTATTGAATTATATTAACTTTCATAAATCATTCAACACACTCTTCCTCGTGGATGTCTTCTGCCATTTCTTCTCACACTTTCATTTATACGTTTTGTGATTTACCTGTGTGTCATATTATGTTGTAATACTTGTCATTCACACTGAAAGCAAAGGCTGATCCTACTCAGGGTCATTATAAGGAATATAATTTATCAGTGTTGTAACATGTCCTTCAAGTATGTACTTGCTGTTGTCAGCTGAATGGAATGTGTTCAAACACAACAGAATTTCAGTCGCACCTCTATTGAAACCCGTTTAGATGGTTATGTTGTAACTTCAGACGTCAGTCAGAGTATTTTGAATAAACATGTTTTACCATATGGATGTTAGATTGGATTGACTTTATTTTATTGGATACAAAAAAAAAAAAAAAAAAAAATAGCAGAAACATTCCATTTATTCGGCTACCACAGTAGGATAGTTCTCCCAAATCTGTAGGACTTCCATGGAACACAAAAGAAGTATTTTTATTCTGTGTCAATGAAATTAAACATGGTCCAGTGTTGTTTTGGACCCCATTGACTTTCACTGTATGGACAAAAATGTGAAACCTCTAAATTTTAGAAAGAAATTCATATAGGTCTGGAATGAGAGTGAGTAAGTGATGACAAAAATGTAATTTTTTGGGAAACTTGTTCTCTAACAGGTGTCATATTTACAAGTGTGTTAAAAACAAAGTTGACCCAATTAAGAATTTCACTAGAATGATCAACACTCTTCATTCACAGCGTGTAAACAGGGAAGTCTTGAAAGCTGGTAGTTTTGAAAGCTTCCTTTACCTCACCAATGTTAATGGTTACCTATGGAAAAATGTTGAGTCTTATTTTTCTGTCGTGAATGGATTTACACAGTAATCTTTAAGCTAGCTGGTTAGTCAGTCGTTGTAATGAATGATTTGATGATTCTTTTCACTTTATCATCAAACATGTTCGTGTGGTGTTAAACCTGGCTGCTTCAGCATTTTGACCTGTTAAACTGTGTTAATCTTTCAAAGCCCTGACCTACCGTATACATCACGTTTGTTCTTTTTTTGGACCGATATTAATGCCGGCTTAATCTTTAGGCTTAGCTCTTTCATTCATTCATTGTAATTAGAGCAGATTGCCCCGCCAAGACCCGAAAATAGCACCTGGTTGTCAAAGAAACAGGCCTCTCGTTCCTTTTATCCAACCAAAAATGGAGATTTGTCCCACAAATCACTTTATTTCTTCAGAAGTGTTGTAGTAGATTATTACAATCCTGTATATTGGCTGACAGAATTGTTTTGATAAGTTCTTTTCGACTTCCTGCTCGTCTCAAGAATGTGATTCTGTAAAGGTCGGCCTGTTGCAATACTGTCTGTGGGTGTGCCTCGTATCGAAGGTGAAACATTTGCCAGTTGAAGGAGGTTTTTTTTCTCATGTGATGTGGGCGGGTACGTCACGGCGTTGCTGCCGAGGACGTTCTGTGTCTCTAAAAACGTGAGATGTGTAAGAGGAAGCATGATGTCAGTTGCAGCCTTGGTAACGCAGTGTGGGTGTCTGTGAATCCGCCCACTGTTATGGCAAAGATCCGCCTCCCAGCCTGCCAGGGCGAAGCAAAGCTGGCCATCTAGTAGCCAACAGGCCTCTCCTCCCCTACCCCCCCTCCTGTCCCTACGAAAGCTCCCTCTTAATCCTGGGCCTTTTGATAGGCTCTGGTAACCAGGGCAACAGTCTTGTATGCATGTCAGCTGATGTGTGTCCAAAGTGCCCGCAGTGCACAAAAGGGGGAGAAAACAAGTCGTCTTTGTTGGAGTGGCTGCACCACCAAAGGTCGTTATAAAGAGCTGATATGGACTGATCTTTTCTCTTACGTCTCTGTCAAATTGCGTCCAAAGGTTGCCGTAGCCTAGAAAATTAGCTTGTTTGTAGGTGTTTACAATCAAGTTATCATGAAACAAATAGAACGCTTCCGTCTTTCTTGACTTGTTGTATAACACTACTGTGCAGAAGTTTAGTTTTTACCAAGTGTTGATTGGCCCGACTCATCAGCCATCAACCTTAAATCTGGTGTCTCAGGTTGCCAGGTCTCATGTTTCCTTGCTGCTGCCAGGAAGTCACACTGACAGACATGATGCCAGATTTCGAGATGACTGACACCAGGGTGACTCCATCTGTCTGTGTGGATATCTGCATTCGGGGGTCAACAAAACACTGTTATTGGATTGGCAGCATCATGGGATGGCCATGAAAATAGCCCAGTGTAGACTGTAGATGTCTCGCATTCATAGCATAGCAAGTTCTTCTTGCTTTCTTTGTTTTAGTATTATACTGTGTATATGCCAGTATGAATGGAAACTAGCTTTGGTACACTCTAAAAAATCCTGGGATAAAAACAAGCCAACTTGGGTTATTTGGCAACCCAGTGCTGGCTAAACATTGGACAGAACACATGCTGGGTTATTTTGACCTTGGTTAGGTTGAATGTTTTTTTTCCCCAACATGCTGGGCTGTTTTATTTTAGTCAACTATTGTTAAAAAATGATTATATTGCTGGCTTAAAATGGGCTAGAAATTAAAAATCACACACAGTTTATGTTATGCAAGGCAAAGGCGTTTCCTTATATTATGTAAAACGACTGCTGCTGACGCAGCTGACTGACTGTTGCATTGTGTAAAATAATATAATTTACAGCACAGTAAAGAGATTATATATAAATAAATAAAAAATAATATGTGCACCAAGCTTTATTTCACTGAAGAAGTGCACCAAATTGGTGATGCTGAGAACTGCTCTCCCCTGTAGAGGACAGCACTTTAAGAGTAATAACAAGCTGGGTGCCGCAGACAGATGCCGAATGGCGGCGCCAGTGTGCGTACACACAGAGAAAATATTGTGTTCAAATTTTAAAGATGTGGGGCGATGCAATGTGACACTGTGCTTCTCATTCAGTGTGCGACAGCAGCTGGGTTGTTTTGTCGGAGACAGGCTTAACCCAGCGGTTGGGTAGAAAGAAATAACCCAATATTTAATAACCCATTAAAAATGCCCCAGCAGCTTAGTTATAGTAAAAAACTACCCAGCACTTGGATAAAAAAAAAAAAAAACCAGATAAAATGACCAAACTAGCTGAACACAGCATTTGCGTTTAAAAAAAAAAAAAAAAAAAAAAAAAAAAAAAGCATTTTTTGAGTGTAGTGAGACACTTGGTACTGTAGCATGTGTAACTAAATCATTGTTGTGGCATTTTTACAAAAAAATTAATTAATTAAAACTATATTATTATATTATAATTATATTATACATAATAGACGTTTTGAAAAAAAATATTATGTATTAAAAGAAATCCATCTTTTTAATATGCACTACTTTCACATTTTCTGCGTTGTTTGTGGGGAAAATTCTGTGAAATAGATTTAAATGTTTTGAAACATGTTAAGTGATGATAACTGGTAGCTGAAAAAATAGCAAATTAATCAGAATATTTAATTTAAAAAAAAATGTTGGAATTTTATTATAATTTGAAAACAATCTAAAACGATTGTATAGAATCCAGTTAAAATAAAAAAAAAGGTCCTATACTGGATTCATTGAAACTCTAGGGTCCTGTGACTTATGCTATGCAGAAAACGTAGGCAGAATCACAGAATCCAGTCATAAAAATGGAATTTACTGAATAACGCGGAATGTCACAGAATTTGCCCAGTTTGAGATGAATAAATCAAAAGTAGGTCAGTACACGTAAATAAAAATGCAATATAGACTAGTGTCTGAGAACATTAAGCCCCAAAAGTGCTATTTAAATAGGAACCTGCATGTTCTGCAGCTGTCCCTGTGTGAGTCAATGGCACAGATGCATGGTTTTGTTTACTACACACATACTGAAGCATGCAAAATGCTTCAGCGTTTTCAGCCTCTGCTGCCTCCATATATGAGTACATGAACACATAAACATAATCTTGCTCACAAAGACATGCTCTGAGAGTCAGTTAATGAACATTGTCCCTTTTCTTTTGAGAAAAAAATCTTCATATCATATACAAACAGAAACTTAAAAGTCTTCACAGCAACTCGTCAAAATAAAAGTTCAGTTTAAAGGAGTAGTTCACTTCCAGAACAAAGATTTACAGATAATGTACTCACCCCATTGTCACCCAAGATGTTCATGTCTTTCTTCAGTCATGAAGTTTTTTTTTTTTTTTTTTTTTGAGGAAAACATTTCAGGAATTATCTCCATATGAGAGATGCAGTTTAAATGCAGCTTCAAAGGGCTCTAAACGATCCCAGTCGAGGAAGAAGGGTCTTATCTAGCAAAACAACATTTTCTTAAAAAAAATGCATGTGCTTTTTAATCTCAAATGCTCGTCTTGTCTAGTTCTGCCAAGCGCATGTATAATCCAGGTCAGTACAGTTAGGGTAGGTCGAAAAACTCCCATCTCATTTTCTCCTCCAAGTTTAAAATCATCCTACATCGCCACAGAAGTACCGACCCAGTGTTTACAAAGTGAACTTGCAAAGAAGGTCAAACGCCCTTTGCAAAAAAAAAAAAAACCCTAACTGTATTGACCTGGATTACACAAAGTACGCATGCACATGGCAGAGCTAGACAAGACGAGCATTTGAGGTTAAAGAGTATATACAAATTTTTTTTTTTTTTTTTTTTTTTTTAAATGACCAATCGTTTCGCTAGATAAGACCCTTCTTCCTCGGCTGGGATTGTTTGAGCCCTTTGAAGTTGCATTTAAACTGCATTTTGGTGGTTTAAAGTCATAGGCAACATAAAGTCCACTATATGGAGAAATATACTGAAATGTTATCCTCAAGAAACATAATTACTCATTGACTGGAGAAAGAAAGACATGAACATCTTGGATGACAAGGGGGGTGAGTACATTATCTGTAAATTTTTGTTCTGCAAGTCCTTTAACTTGAAGAAACTATGACAGAAATACATAGCTTAATGTAATGAACATTATTTTTAAGGAACATTTAACTGAATTTATTTACTAGAAAAAAACACACAGCACAGTATTTCTGTATAAAAATAATAATAATAATAATAATAATAATAATAATAATTCTTTATTAAATCAACTAATTAGACATGCTTTGATTATTAATATTTAATGAAACCATTAAAATAGAATCCAGGAAATTCATGGAAAACTGAATTTGAGAAAAAAAAAAAGAAAAAACTTTCACTGGGCCTTAAAAGTGTAATTTTTGTTAAAATTGCTGTTAATGATTTCAATTAATCAGACATGCTTTTGATTTAATATTTTGTCATTTAACCATTAAAACAGTCTGTTGAAACAGAAAAAAATTGGAATCTGGTAAAAATAAAACTGGTATTATAAGCCCATAAAACTCCCACAGGATATTTTAAATTCATGTTTTTGTTGTTTTTTTGTTGGTTTTGTTTTGTTTTGTTTTGTTTTGTTTTTCTTCCTCTTTGTTAGATGTGTTGTTATTTTTGAGGAAAACCTATATATGTTGTACCCTGGAATAATGTTTTGCATCTGGACAGTTAAAGGAAATAATTTAGGGAGCTATAGAAGGTTTGTATCACTGATAGATTTTCTTGTAATTCCTTATCATATTTTTCCTGTTTTGAAAATTGCAGACATTTTACAAACAAAGGCAAAGTTTCTGTGAAGAATATAACTGCTTTCAAAAGAGTGCAAATGTTTTTGAGAAAATGCGAAGTTTGGTTACACTTCATTTCGATAGTTTAGACATTCTAGATTGTTAGTTAGAGGTAGATTTGTACTTGCAAAGTAACTTGTCAGTAGAACGTATCTTGGCAGATCATCAAATTAAACAAATACAGTATTAAGCAGCAGTAATACTCTGATGACTTCTACAGGTGATATGTAGTTGCAAAGTTACTTATAGTTAGTAGAATCTCTATCAAAATTAAGTGTTATCCACAGTAGGGGTGTGCGTTATGACGATTTTTGATCATGGACCATAAAAATGTCTCCACGATCTGCTTCTGAAAAAATATCGTAGTTTCGTGAAGCGTACAGTGTGCCTCGTCTCAATATACTGTACAACACAACATACATTCACTCACGGGACACTGCACTTATTCGCACTTATCACAAAAGTGCATTATTTGCATGTGCTTTAAAGCCTTGCTGGTTAAATAACGCTATTTTGTCCGCACGCTGTTCTGTGCTTCATAAGCCCGTACACCTGAAGCATGCGCACGCTAAAGCCTGTAAAACAACGCCTGGTTATTGGACTAAGCTATCTTTCACGTCTGATTTGCTAACACTGTCAAAAACACAAGGATTACATATAAACAAGATTGGTTATGTATAAAGTCAAAGTAAACAGTTGAGAGAAAAACAACGCGTGCCTGTATATTAGATGCATGCAATTCTTAAAGCGACAGAACTAAACATGCGGCCGATTGTCATTGAAGAGACAGTTCGGCCAAAAAATGTACTATGTTGTAACAAAACCTCTATGATTTTTTTTTTTTTTTTTTTTTTTTTTTTTATTGTGCTAAAGGTATTTTGAATAATGTGGATAAGAGTAGGTGATCCCCACCGACTTTGATAGTGGGGGAAAAAATACGATGGAAGTAACTGGGGACCAGCAACTCTTTGGTTACCCACAACCTTCAAAATAAGTTTTATGTTCAACATGTTTTATGTTATAAAAAAAACTCAAGTGTTAGTAAATGATGACATAATTTTTGGGTGATGGTAGGATAATAAAACAAAACACACAGAAAAATCACTCACTGCTCTTGACTAAAGAACTGTTGCTTTTATCCACAAGTTTCCTACGGTCCATGAGGCCTTGCGTCAAAAAAATTTTCATATTACTTGTATGACTGGGTATTTACAATTTTAATTATTAAATTCCCAATTAAAATGTACTCCAAAGTAAGATCTAGGGGTTGAACATTACCATATGAATGAATCGTGAACATGACTGGACAGATAGTGAGGCTTCCACGAAAGTGATTTCTACGTTAACAAGCCTTGAATCGTTTTGTCATGTCATTTCACTAGTTGACCGTCATTCAAGATTTAGTGATCCAAACTTGCTAACGATGTGGGAACACAAATTTGAAAAGCCTCTTTGTTAATTAGCACACAAAATACCGTTGGTATACTACGTCCGCCGCCTCACCAGAAGGTGTACCCACTTTCATTTTTACAGTAGCGCCCCCCGGAAACCTGTGGATAAGTCAATGTATAATTTTTATATATAGTGTATATGTTTTTATTTGTATATTTGTTAATTCAGTTTCTTGAATGCTACTGCTAAATACACTTACTGTACCTGAAAATTAAAGCACTGTTTGTTTTATTTGTATAAAATGTGTGTTTGTAACATGTAGCCTATCTTTGTGCTTATTTTTTTTAATAACAAAGATAAAATAATGACAAAGATTTTTATCTTCGCCCACTTGGCCTAAACATCTGCCATTCTTTTTTATTTTAGATTTTGTTACCTTGTAAGGCTTTGGTTTTAAGATAGGGAAATATTTTGGCTGTACTGCTCAGATAACTAGCAAAATAGCAAAACCAACGTGACAAAGAATTGTGATTAAAACCGTGAATCGTGATATTTCTGAAAAAAAAATTGTGAGATGATATTTTTGCCATATTGCCCAGACCTAATCCACGGTTTGTCTGGGTAACAGAAAAGTTATGTAAGCAATCATTTTATAACCACCGTAGTGGTTATAAAACCACCGTAGTGGCTTAGTGCTGAATCCCTTAAGGGACAACATGATGGTTAATAAAGAAATTACACTGCGAGATGGGAGAAAAAAATATTTCAATGCTTTTGTGTTGAGACTTTGACATTCACTCATGAAAATTTATGCAGGAAATACGAGGTAGGAGGAAAAACTACATTTCAACTATTTTGTGACCAAACACAAAGCTTTGTTTAATACTTCAGTGCAAAAGTGCAAATTCTCATTGCTGTTTTATTTTTTAAAAATGTTATAGTATGTTCGGTGAAGGTATATTGGTCATTTTATTTATATATATATATAGACATGTATGTGTGTATGTATGTATATGTGTGTGTGTGTATATATATATATATATATATATATATATATATATATATATATATACATATATACATATATATATATATATATATACATATATACATATATGCATATATACATTTTTTTGTTTGTTTTTTGTATTATTTAATTAGTTACTTTTTAGTTATTACTAATAGTTATTATTCAGTGACCCTTTTAAACATTTTCTAATATAATGAACATTTTACATTTTGGTGGAATCAGCTACTAAACTAAATTTAGTACATTTGCATAAATCCTCAATGTTCTCATTGTTCTCTGACTTGAAAATGCCATCTCACCATAGCTGGAACTCTCCTCTCGATGTTTTATGACAGATCCTATTTTGCACACTCAACACCCACAAAATTGATATGGAAAAGCTGCTGGGAGGGCAGATAGGACTGGAGGACTTCATCTTCGCTCACATAAAAGGGCTCAAAAAGGAGGTGGAGGTGTACAAATCTGAGGAGGCACTTGGCCTCACCATCACAGACAATGGAGCTGGATTCGCCTTCATAAAGGTAGACTCGTAATAATGCTTTCACTAGAACAGGGTGTTATTTTGAAATGCCACCCCTCTAGCAGTGCAATTAGTATTGCTCATAGCTTGTAGTACCAGCACTGCCCTTGTACAGATAATGATTTGCATGTTTTTTAACGTAAACACATTTATTGCTTGAAGAGTATTTTATGACTTTCTATAAGTTATGTGAGATCCCTCTGCTCAAATAAATGTATTTACTCTGTTTGCTTTCAGCTACGTTTGAGAGAAGTTAATAATTTAATTTAGGTGGTGTCATTTAGAACAACACCAAACTGTACTTGTTGGATTTGTATCTTTAAAGCAAAGTGGTAACTAACAATTGTGTTTTAGACCCATTTTTGAATTCCTTACATGTGTTATTTTAAACCTAGGTAATGGTTAAAGTAAAAGTGCACCAAGAATACATTTCAGTTGCTACTTTAACATGTTAACAAAAGTTATTATTAAATATGAAGCGCTTATGTGTTTTTTTCCATTTGGCAGCGTATCAAAGAGGCCAGTGTGGTGGATGGGGTAAAGGTGATCTGTGTGGGAGATCATATCGAATGCATTAACGGAAAGAACATCGTCGGAATGCGGCATTATGAGGTGGCTCGAATGCTGAAAGAGCTGCCCAAGGATCAGTCCTTCACCATCAAACTTGTGGAGCCCATGAAAGCCTTTGGTTTGTCATTTATGCTTGTTAAAGTACTACTTTTTCTTGATATTCTTGGTTTTGAACATTGTATGTATGTATGGAAAAAGAACAAATCTGAAAAAAGACAAAGATCTAGACCGTAGAGTGCAACAGTAATTTCTGACGTAAAAATCCCAGTTATATTTCTCAATATAGACTTTTTTTTTTTTTTTGGCATTTTTGCCTTTATTAGGATAGTACAGATCAGAACTGACAGGCAGCGAAGTGGGAGAGAGATAGGGGGTGGGATTGGGAAAGGTCTTCGAGTCAGGATTCAAACTCAGAATGTCCATAGCGCAACAGAGCTGTATGTCAGCGCACTGCCCACAAGGCTATCGGCGCCGACAGACATTTATTTTTAACGATAAAGTATACATTATTTATGATGCACAACTTGTGAGCTCTAAATTTGATAAGTGATGGTATTTGCTTCTGAAGAGGCCACAAGTTGATGATTTTGAATGATTTTGTCCAAAGTGAATTGTATTTTGAAAGTGAAATGTTTAATTGCTGAATTTCCAATGAAGCACTACACTACCCATAATCCTCAATAGAGATCCACCAATCAGAGAAGTCCCTGCAGTGGAAACTGCAACAGATAAGCTTGGAAAATAACTTGTAATTGTAACTGAGACTTAAACTACTTTTTTGAGCTTTCATGCTTAATTTCTTTAGATAATTTGCCCTACTTGATTTGCTAACAGCCTGACAACATATATTAAATACACTTTATTTTTTGCCTCATATCCAAGTGTTTTAAAGGTGAAGTCCACTTCCATAACAAAAATTGACAGATAATGTACTCACCCCTTGTCATCCAAGATGTTATTGTCTTTGTTTCTTCAGCCATAAAGAAATTTTTTTGAAGGAAACGTTTCACCATTTTTCTCCATATAATGGATTGATATGCTGCCCCAATTTTGAACTTCCAAAATGCAGTTTAAATGCGGCTTCAAACGATGCCAAATGCTGTTGTAAATGATCTCAGCTGAGGAAGAAGGCTTTTGTCTAGCGAAACGATCGGTTGTTTTCATAAAAATAATACAATTTACATGCTTTTTAATGTCAAATGCTCTGCCTGAACTGTTTTTTCCAGTTCATGACAGTTAGGGTATGTCGAAAAATTCCCATCTCACGTTCTCCCTCAAAATCGCCCTATATCGCTGTTTTACTTTTTTTAATAAGGGTGTTTGATCTTCTTTGCATGTTCACTTTGCAAACTTCTGCAGTGATGTAGGATGATTTTGAAATGATTTTTGAAGTTTTTTTTTTCGACCCTAACTGTCTTGAGGCAGAATACACAGAGTTCAGGGAGAGCAAGACAAGACAAGTGTTTGAGATTAAAATTTATTTATTTTTTTATGAAAATAACCGATCGTTTCACTAGATAAGATCCTTCTTCCTCAGCTGGGATCATTTACAACCTTATTTGGGATCGTTTGAAGCCGCATTTAAACTGCATTTTGGAAGTTCAAAATCAGGGCACCATAGCAGTTCATTATATGGAGAAAAATGCAGAAATGTTTTCGTCAAAAAACATAATTTCTTTATGACTGAAGAAAAAAAGATATGCACATCTTGGATGACAAGGGGGTGAGTACATTATCTGTGAATTGTTGTTCTGGAAGTGGACTTCTCCTTTAATGTTGTGGTTCATAGCTTTTTTGTGAAAATGGAAAAAATAAATTAATAATACTAAAACTGTTATTGTTGCACTCTATTAATATACATCATAGGGCTGCACGATTATGACAAAAATCACAACTGTCGATTATTCCCTTAAATTTGTAATTGCGATTAATAGTTATGATTATCACAATTTACATTGAATGATGTTTTGAATAGCTTTGAAACAAAGCCAATTTTATTTCATTGTTTGAAGCAACTGCATGCCACATTTTTATATATATTTTCATCGTTAAATATAAAAAAGTAAGAAATTGAAAAATTTAAACAATTAAAAAGAAAAAAAAAAAAAACTTAAGATAACCTGTAGGAAAAACACACACAGTCTCATGCACACACATCTTAAGCAAGCAGAATAATGTAAGTGGAATTTTTTTTTTTTTTTTTTTTTTTTTTTTTGGTAATTGTGCCTTACATAATTGTGGCATCTGTAATTGTATCACAATTAGAAATTCGATTAATTGTGCAGCCCTGATAAATCATCTTATCTATTAAATGTCATTGTGTTGATAAATGTAGATTTAATGTTTAAAAAAAAAAAAAAAAAAAATGTTCTTTTACTTGGCAGAGATGCTTGAACCAAGATCAAGAGGAGGCGGAGGCAAAACTTCAGGAGATGGCAAAGTAGGCACAGGCAGAGAAACCCTCAGATTGCGCTCCAAGGGTCCTGCAACAGTCGAAGAGATGGTAACTATGTTATCTCAATGTTGCAATTTTGAGTTTATATCTTACAGTTCTGACACGTTTTTCGCAATTCTGAGAGGAAAAGTCAGAATTCTGAAAGATAATCTTACAATTGCTAGGAAAATTTTCAGAATTGTGAAGGAAAAAAAAATCATATTAAAATCTTTTTTATTAAAATACCTGTCAGGAAAAAAAAACTGAATTGCAAGATTAAAATGAAGAATTCAGGTCAGAATTCACTATCTTGGAATTATAAGGTTATATCTGACATTTTGGTCGAAATTGAGTTATTCACATATTCTTATTCTGTGACAACTTATTTACATTCTGTGATGTTTCTTTTTAAGCTGTGTACATTTTTGGGCCTATTTTTAGAAAACAGAAAAGGGTTCTATTTAGTCGATGGAACGCAAAAACTTTAGAGCTAAATATCTCAAAAGTGCTCAGAATGCTGATGGAACCTTATAATTCCAAGGCGGCGAATTGTGCAACGAAAACTCAGAAAATTGAGAGATAAAAATTACCTTTCATTCCATGTTGGAAATAATCTTGCATATGTAATCATATTTGGTACAAGGTCACAGATAGTATTAAGAGTCATGACATTCACTTCAAAAGTAAATCTATTGCTTTTCTTTTACTCCACAGCCCACAGAGTTTGAAGAGAAAGCAGTGAAGAAAGTGGATGACCTTCTTGAGAGTTACATGGGCATTCGAGACACTGAATTAGGTGAGATTTCTGTAGTGTGCTTCACATCATGAAGTGTACTTCACCTTTTTTTAATAACATCATGTAAGGATGATCTTGTGATCTACTTAAAGTTGTTTTTAGTATTATTTATGTTGATATTTTGTGAATATTGTATTGTCAGTGTTTTTAATGCCTTGTGATGCACTTTCAGCTGCATATCTTGTATGAAATGTACTATACAAATGAATCTTTATTATTTATTAAAGAAGTCCACTTCCAAAACAAAGATTCACATATAATGTACTCACCCCCTTGCCATCCAAGATGTTCATGTCTTTCTTTCTTCAGTTGTAAAGAAATTGTTTTTTGAGGAAAACATTTCAGCATTTTTCTTTATGTAATGGACTGATATGGTGCCCCGATTTTGAACTTCCAAAATACAGTTTAAATGCGGCTTCAAACGATCCCAGATGCATTTGTAAATGATCCCAGCCGAGGAAGAAGGGTCTTATTTAAAGAAACGATTGGTTATTTTCATTTTAAAAATACAATTTAAATACTTTTTAATCTCAAACGCTCGTCTTGCCTTTCTCTCCCTGAACTCTATGCATTCTGGCTCAAGACAGTTAGGGCATGTCGAAAAACTCCAATCGTATTTTCTTCCTCAACTAAAAAAATAATTACAGACTCATCGTACATCACTGCAGAAGTACTGACCCAGTCTTTGCAAAGTGAACATGCAAAGAAGATCAAACACCCTTAACAAAAAAGGTAAAATGGTGATATAGGACGATTTTAAAGTTGAGGGAGAACATGAGATGGGAGTTTTTTGACATACCCGAACTGTCATGAACCAGAACAAAAACAGTTCAGGCAGAGTAAGACAAGATGAGCATTTGACACATAAAAAGTTTATAAATTGTATTATTTTCATTAAAATAACGATTGTTACGCTAGATAAAACCCTTCTTTCTCGGCTGGGATCGTTTACAAGCGCATTTGGGATCGTTTAACCACATTTAAACTGCACTTTGGTTCAAAATTTTGTTCAAAATCGGGGCACCATATCAGTCCATTATAAGGAGAAAAATGCTAAACCATTTTCCTCAAAAAACATAATTTCTTTATGACTGAAGAAAGAAAGACATAAACATTTTGGATGACAAGAGGGTGAGTACATTATATGTTATTCTTTGTTTTGGAAGTGGACTTCTCCTTTAAGACTTCTCCTTTTGTGTTACTTCTGATATAAAACAAACTCTCAGATTTCAAATTCTGTCCATTTTATTAGGAAATTCAAGCAATAAATACCGTCTTGGCAGTCTTTAATATGGCATGATAGATCCTAGCTTTTGTGTACTCGTCTGTTCATAATCAAACGCAGAGTAAAACATGAGTGACAGTTCCGTTTTTGTTCTGGATCCAGCACTCTGTTGCTACACTGGAGCGCACTCGCCACCAATTGGATAGGGGTGGGAATTACAGCTACAATTTTACAATAGACCACCCTCAGTGTAATCTGTCAAAATGTGTGTGTGCGTGTGTGTGTGTGTACTTGTTTTTGCTACATTGTAGCAAAAGGACAGTAAAACCTGAAATTTTTGACATTGTGGGGACCGGCCTGCAGTAAATTATGTTTATCTGAAAGTGTAACGATGCATATATAACAATTTATATATATTATAATATATATATATATTTCTATATTTAAATTTACATACTTTTTAACCACAAATGCTCAACTTGCACTAGCTCGACCTCACGCATTACATAATCACGTATGCGGTGTTTACAAAGCGAATGTACAGAAAAAGTCAAGCGCCCCTTACAAAAAATATAAAACAACGACATCAGAAGATTTCGAAGTTGGAGGAGAAAATGAGATGGAGTTTTACAACCTGTTGATCACCATTGAAGTCCACTATATGGACAAAAAATCCTGGAATGTTTTCCTCTAAAATCTTTTTTTTTTTTTTTAACTGAAAATCATGAACATCTTGGATGGCATAGGGATGAGTAAATTATCAGGATTTTTTTTTATCTAATCCTTTAACAAATATCACTAACATGTGTTCGGCTCAGAGAAATGCCAAATGGGATGACTTTATCCTCTTTCTCTCTTGTCTACAGCTGCCACGATGGTTGAGGTTGGCAGAGATAAGAAGAACCCTGATGAGTTTGCCATGGCTCTGGATGAGGCTCTTGGTGACTTTGCCTTCCCAGATGAGTTTGTGTTCGACGTCTGGGGAGCCATCGGTGATGCTAAACAGGGACGGTTTTAAACGCTGCTACACACACACACACACACCACCACACCACACATTAAAAAACTGAGCTGAAATCAAGAGCATCCTGTTCAGTCATGCAGTTTATAGCTAGCATGCTGAACATTTGGATTTATGTGATTTGATAAAAAAATATTTTTACAAATAAATAATATTAAATATCACCACTGTATTTTCTTTAGATAATACATTCTCAAACCTTTCAAAGAGCTTCAACAGCAGTTAAGCACCAGGTTTTGACCTATCAGGATGAGAATCTAGAGAACTTATTTCTGTTTTAGCATTTGTAGGTGAAGCTGGGAGTTTATGATATTTAAAAAACAAGGGAAAGGGTGACATTTGAAACACTCTTTTGCATAGAGAGAATTTTGTATAGAATTATGGATATACAACAATTGTCTTTTTAGAGCTATTTTAGAATTTTTAATTTATTTAATAAAGTGATGAAACCTTTAGAAAATTTGCAGCTTCGGTAGCTGATTGTCATATTTTAGTCAATTCAAAATATACACATGAACATAACATTGGAAGTTGTCATGTAACCTTAAAAATAGTGCCAACCAGACAAAGTTAATTTAAGAAATATCACAAATGAATCGATATTGCATGATTGATTTCACTGTTATGAGTTTATTGTAAAATACAATCCATAAGGGATCACTTTGTATGATAGATGTTTGTTTTTGTGTGCCTTCACTTTTGTGTTGTCAGTTTAATTTTGTATGAACAATTTCTTTTGTGCTCAAATCACAGATTTTGTCTTTGCCTGTTTTTTTTGTTTTGTTTTGTTTTTTTTTTTTTTTTTTCACATTTATTAAAGGTGAAAAAGGAGGAATAAACTGCTTTGTGAATTTGATCATTTACTGTATTATTTTTAGCAACATTAGGTAGGATATAAATATATATATATGTTTCCTAAGATTCTTCTATTATCTGTTGAAACCCACAATAATATGACAATTATTAGTAAGTTTAATATATATAAAATCATCATTTATTGGGTATTTTCAATTGGGAGGTGACTGTCCCAAACCCTAACTAATTTCAGCTTATGCTGTGATGTGGTCGCTACCAAAGCATATATATATATATATATATATATATTAATCTTTCATTTTAATGTATATATATTATATATTGTATGTTCCCGAATTGTGTGTTTTAAGTCCGTTGGCTGAGACTGATTTTAACTACACCCCTATATTTATGATCAGGAAATATTCACTCTTTCTCATGGCTACATGGTGAGAAGATCATTTTGAGGTAAAGGTGTTCAAAAGTCTAAAAAATAATGTGTGTAACTTTAAGAAATGTCACTACCGAACACGTTTTTATTCTGCAATTAAGCACACTTTTTTTTGGAGTTATTCAATAACATTTAGTTTTTTTTATGTATACCACTGTTCTGTGCTAGCTAACCATGTGTTGATTAGCATTTTTGAGCTGGGTTCAAAAGTATCTAAAATTGTTACGACGGAAACGGTCACAGGTCATCATTGTTTCAGTAGTGACAAAAGGGAAAGCATAATCCTCATATTTGGGGAAAATAAACAATTTCAGTACAGTTATACTTTTTTTTTTTTTGTTTGTTTTAGTAGTGTTTTAGTTTTAGTGTTTTAGTTTGCAAGTTAAAATTCTGTAATGTGATGTGGTCACTACCAAAGCATTACTGTCACTACTGAAAATGTGCAGTCACTACCAAAGCATGGGATGTTTTGTCAAAAATGAAATGTACTTTTAAATGTACTAAGATGTTATGAGTTTTTGATGTAGATTCAATGTATATTCGAACTAATGAATCCTTAAGTTTGAAATCAGTATGATGAACTTTTTGCCTTTTACAAAGAAAATTTCTTGTAAATCTCATGATTTATACAAATATTGCTAAAAATGCCATTGTTATTGATTTACCTCTAAAAAAAAAAAAGTTTAACAAAATGGCAAAAAATGTACAATGTAGTAGCAAAGTCTTCTATAAAACAGGTCAATATAACCCTTCTAAGTAAATAATATGTTACTGTTTCAGTAGTAACAAATTTGGGGAGAGGACAAATATTCCAAAACTTTCTGAAAATACAACATGAGAATTAACTGCACAATTACTAGAAATGTGTACTTTAGATATTACACAATTTGCATAAGCCTACATACAATTTTTCAGGAAAAAGACATTTATTTCAAGACATATCCAACTCTGTAGAATGGCCCATATATTAAACCACAGCATGTCATTTAACATTGTTGTTAGTGTTTTTGCACTGGGGTTTGACTTACTGCAAACACCACTAATAGGAGAGTAGTTTCCATTTTCCAGTTCACAGTGGAACAGAAGGACTGGAACAGAAGGACGGATCTGGATAATGACTGCCCCCTGCTGTAGCACCAATCATGTGGTAGTGCTTTGTGTAATAGCCCTATCAGGCAAAACAACTCCATAATGTGGGACTAGGATATGCATATAAATTTATTATTCATTAAATTAGTACCAGTGTTGGGGGTAACGCAATACAAGTTACATAATCGGATTACTTTTTTCAAGTAACTAGTAAAGTAACACATTACTTTTTTTTTTGCTTTTTCAAAAAAAGTTGCTTTGTTTTCCCCATTTATTGACTGTCTCCTGTCCCCATGTTGAGAGAAATTGGAAATGCAGAGGTATTGTGTGCGTTGTCTAAACATGATGTTACTGTAGTTCTAAACTAAATTAGAATATGCATTAATTCATCTCACTCAGAAAAAACTGATTCATTACTCATCAAAATAAATTAAAATGGAAACTGCAGTATGTTAAATAACAGATTTCCTTTATGTATTTAATGACATTTTATTAACCAATGTCTTTGCTACTGACCTTTGATGATCCAGTTCAACCATACTAATAAGCAAAAATGACTTTAAATAAACTAACATTTGTGCTTTATTGTTTTTACTACTGAAGAGTTTTGAACCTTCTACTTTGGCGTTCTACTGTACAGACGTGAATTTATTTTTCCTTTAGCATGAGGCTTATTCATTTCACTTTGTGGTGTGAAAGCCAGGGCTTTTACATTTGCTAAAAATATAACCATCTATTTTAAAATTAAACAAGCAAGCCCTGCCAAGATTTAAAAAGTAACACAAATGTAACTCAAAAGAAACGTAACGCATTACTTTCCATATAAAGTAATTAAGTAGCATAATTAGTTCCTTTTTTAGGGAGTAACGCAATATTGTAATGCATTACTTTTAAAAGTAACTTTCCCCAAAACTGATTTGTACCATGAAACAAATGTAGTTTTGAGACTAGAGATTTTCATCCAAAGGTTTGGAAACACCACAGGAAAAGTCACCAAGGTTGCATTTATTAAGAAATAGGTTTTCATTCATTAAAAAAGGTCAATTCAATGAATCCTTGATAAAATAAAAGTATTAATTATTTTTAAGTATAATTATCTTTATTATTTTTTAAGTATTATAATAAAAAAAAGACAGACCCCAATCCTTTGAACAGTAGTTTAGGAATCTTTTTTTTTTTTTTTTTTTTAATAAATTGTACATGATTTATTTTTATTTATTTTATTTATTTTTACAGTGTTTACTTGTTATGAGTTGTCACCTTAATTTAAAGAAAGTGTAGTTTTGTAGTACCTTTCGGAAACGTAGTTATTAAAATACAAAGAGTGAACAATACTTAAATCTGTTGTAAGCTAACAGTGAAATAATTATATTCCAATATTTTATATCAACTTTATTTGTAGCCTCATTTTACATATTGGTATAAAATACAATATGGTGAAGACAGACAATTCCCTATCAATCCCAAAAAAGGAAAAAAAAAAACAAACAAACAAACAAAAAAAGTGCCAGTTCACATTACAAACTTTAATTCACAGGTATTGTTGATAGTAAAAATCTGTCTTTAAAATTAAAGTTGACTCCATATATTGAGGACTAAAACTTGGCAAGTTTAAGAGATATTGTTAGCATTTCTAATAACTTTAACATAATAGAACTGGCACGCTCATGAAAACATACATAATAGTTTTTAGGTGGGTACAGTTTGGGGATTATAAGGCTCTTCATAAAGTGACTGGGTAACTGGGTCAGTTTTACCACAGCTTGCAAGATATGGCTTGGAAGCACATGAGAATTGCCTTACTGGCGTGTTTCTTAGAAAAAACATGGAGTGCCTTAAGAATGCAGTCAAGAGGGTCGGTTGTTTTCAACATGAATAATCAATATGGACACATCAGTTTTGAATTTATGAAATGCATGACGAAAAAAAAACCTTTTAGCACCCTTTATGTGACAGTAAGTATGCTTTGGTTCTCCAAGTAATAAGCCAATCTACCACAAGCTGTAAAACCTTGAAATGTAATCCGTAAATGCATTATAAATTCCTTCATTTTTGAAGCTAGTCTTGTGCTATAGCAGATCAAATGAAATGACAGGAGGAGTTGAGGTTGTAGATGGATGGGTGGATGGATCTAATGTACCCATGAAAGTGATGCAGTATACTGGCTGAGATCTTTTCCATGCCGCTTCTGCCTTTCTTAGAGTTCATCACCGATGTGAGCGGTCTTGAAGGCATCACCAGTCAGCTTCTCTTGAGCTTCCTTCATGCTAGCCACAACTGCATATGGAAGAGAAATGTGGTCAAGGAACGTCACTCGTTTTGTTCATATTGCACCCAAAATCTCATTTGTTTTTCAAATTCATCTTTCGACTGTACTGCACACACAGTCAATCCTGTTTTGCATTGCCACTGGAAAGTTTGCCATTTGAAGCGAAAGTGAGCGAAAAAGTGAATCATTTCAGACACAATACATCACATTATTTATAAAGTAGTTATATTGTGCATGATGATGATATTTTTGCAAAAGTGCAACAGTAAGATTCCAAAAGTAAAAATTTTTCCATTTTTCTCCTTTTAAAAAAAAAAAAAAAAAAAAATATATATATATATATCAAATTAGATGCCTTTAAAGAGAGACCTACTGTAAGATCCAAGGTTGTTAATCAAAGGTATATGCTTTTGATAAAGGCATCAGTTTGCAATATTCAACTTGTTTTAAACAAGTGTTTAACAGCAGAATCGCTGGTGAAAAACTACATTACCCATATTGCTATAAAAAAAAATTCCACTAGAGTCACAGCGATCAAATTGCGTCAAATGAGCGCTGAGCTCCTCCCAGTCCCAAGAAGCAACACGAATTGAGTTGGTCATCCTCCGTCTCATAACAATTAAATACTTGAATATAACGTCAAGCGATTAATCGCAATTAATCACATACAAAATGAAAGTCTGAGTTCGCCTAATATATATGTGTGTGTAGTGTAATGGATAATGTAATGTGTGCGTGCAATTAGTATAGATATACACAGTGCTGCTTTAAAGTTTGTGAACCATTTAGAATATTCTATATTTCTGCATAAATATGACCCAAAACATCATCAGATTTCCTGCAAGTAGACAAAGAGAACCCAATCAAACAAATGAGACAAAAATATTTTCCTTGTCATTTATTTATTCAGGAAAATGATCCAATATTGCATATCTGTGAGTGGCAAAGGTATGTGAATCTCTTGGATTAGCAGTTAATTCAAAGGTAAAATTGGAGTCTTGTATCTGTGCAGAGGTGTTTTCAGTCAGTGCAATGACTATCAAATGTCAGTATGTGACCTGTTTTATTCAAAGAACAGGGATCTACAAAAGTCTGATCATGTTTGTGAAAGTGAATCATGTCACGAACAAAGGAGATTACTGAGGACCTTGGAAAAAGAATTCATGTTGCTCATCAGGCTAGAAAAGGTTACAAAACCATCTCTAAAGAGTTTGGATTCCACAAATCCACAGTCAGATTGAGTACAAATGGAGGAAAATCAAGACCACTGTTACCTTCCCAAAAAGGGGTCAACCAACAAAGATCACTCGAAGGGGAACGTGTAATAGTCTGCGAGGTCGCAAAGGTTCCCAGGGTAACTTCTAAGCAACTAAAGGCCTCTCACACATTGGCTAATGTTAATGTTCATGAGCCCACCATCAGGAGAACACCAAGCAACCATGGTGTGCATGGCAGAGTTGCAAGAAGAAAGCCACTGTTCTCCAAAAAGAAAATTGCTTACTAAAGATCATGAGGACTATTGGAGAAAGGCTTAATGGATGGATGAAACCAAAATAGAACATATTGGTTTAAATGAGAAGCTATTATGTTTGGAGAAAAGAACACACTGCATTTCAGCTTAAGAATCCTATTCCATCTGCGAAACATGATGGTGGTAATATCATGGCTGTTTTGCTGCATCTTGGCCAGGACAGCCTGCCAATATTGATGGAACAATAAATTCTGAATTATACCAGCAAATTCTAAAGGAAAACGTCAGGACATCGGTTTAAGAACAGAGTCTCAAGAGAACGTGGGCCATGCAGCACGACAACGACCCCAAGCACACAAGTCATTCTACCAAAGAATGGTTAAAGAAAAACAAAGTTAAAGTTTTGGAATGGCTGAGTCAAAATCCAGACCTTAATCCAATTAAAATGTTGTGGAAGGAACTAAGCAAGCAGTTCCTTTTACACTAAGGAATGGGCTAAAACTCCTACATGTTATTGTGCAGGACTGATCAGCATTTACAAGAAACTTTTAAAGGTAATTTACAAGTAACCTTCAGTTGCTGCAGCAAAAAGGGTTTACACCAGATACCGAAAGCAAAGATTCACATACTTTTGCAACGCACAGATATGCAATATTGGATCATTTTGCTGAATAAATAAATGACAAAGAAAATATATTTGGCTCATTTGTTTGATTGGGTTCTCTTTGTCTACTTTCAGGACTTGTGCGAAAATCTGATGATGTTTTGGGTCATATTTATGCAGAAATATAGAAAATTCTAAAGGGTTCACAAACTTTCAAAAACTGTAAATACAAACATTCACGTATATATTTAAGAAATATTTACAAGTATATGTATTCATTATAATTGTTATATAATTCATATTATATCTAAATAAAAATTATTTGTACATAAATAACATTTCTCTTAAATATATACATTAATTTGTATGTATTTATATATCCATAATAATTACACACAGTACACACGCATATATTACGCAAACTCAAACTTTTATTTTGTATCCGATTAATAGCAATTAATCATTTGACATCCCTAATATGCATATTTTGCAAAAAAAAAAATATTTATTGTTCCTAAATGTACGCAATCAACAAATTTAAACGGACATTTTATATTTCTATAACGTTTTTAAACTTAATTATGTCCTTCGCAATGGTTCATGGGATTGTAGTTCTTTCCGTCACTAAAGCGTTAAGTACACAGTCTTGTACCAGTGTTATTTTGTCTGATTTTCAAATACTTTACTTCAAATAAAAGTTTGTAATGTTGTGACTCACTAGTAGCTGGTTGGTTTGGTTAAAGCTTTGAAAAGACTTGATGGGAAAAATGAAACGAAAAATACTGAAAAAAAGCAGGAGGGCAATAATAAAATATATATTTACATGTGTGTGCATGTGTGTCTTTTACATTTTTTCTTAGAATTTCTTACCTTGATCTGCATTGCTGTAGAAGTACTTGTAGTTGGGGTTCCCATTCTTGTTTGTGATCTCAGAGTGGACTTTACCAGTTGGATCTACCAAAGAACAAAAAATATTCTCCATCCATGTTGTTATGGTATTTCAGAAATACATTTTTCTACCATAATGCATTTATACTGACACTGTCCCACAACAGGAGGGTTTCTGGAATAAAAGGACTCATATTTGGGCTGGTTATGTGGTGAAAACATTTTCACACTGACTGACTCTTACCTCTGTTAAAAAGGGCTTTTATTAGGTCAACTAATTTCTTAAGGAATAAAACTTTTTATTGACACTGGTTTATGTTTTAAATGAGTGCATCTGTTTAGTCAATTTGTTTATGTTTATGACCTACCAAGGAAAAGTATTCTTGGAATGTAACCGCCATCTGGGCTGAAGGCTTCATCTTTCGGCTCCTCTTCATCCTATAGCCACATGGGACAATATAATAACACATACTCTCTTGACAAAATGTGTATTACTACACACACATATACATACAGTATATTCATATTATATACAAGTTCTTTTTTCCAAGCCATCTACATGTCGGAATTACAATATGCATTTTGTAAAAAATTATCAAGTAAATAATAATAAGAGCTCCTCACCTCCAAATTAACCATGACAAAGTTGTGAGCCAACTCAGAAATGTCCTTTGATTCAGCAAACTTGGGCTTTAAAGCTAAAGTTATTTTTAAAACATCATAAATCATCTGCACACTTCAGGATAAGAGAATAACAGAATAAGCCATTCATACATCAAAAATCACTACCGTTCAGAAGTCTTTTTATTAAAAAATAAATAAATAAATAAATAAATAAATATATATATATATATATATATATATATAATTTTTTTTTTTGCAAAATTAAAAAAAAATTAAAAAGAAAAAAAAAACTGTTTCCACAAAAATATTTTGTGCAACACAGTCTTACAACACAAATTAAAAAAAAATAAAAATGTTACTTCAGCATCAAATCAACGTATTAGGATGATTTCTGAAGGATCATGTGAGACTGAAGACTTAAGTAATGACGCTGACAATTCAGCTTTGCTATCACAAGAATAACTTATAGTTTAAAATACATTAAACAGAAAAGTAGTTATTTTAAATTGAAATTATTTCACAATATTACTTTTTTTAATACTATATTTAAAACAAAAAACACCTTACTAACCCCAAACTTTTGAATGGTAGTGTTTTTCTGTTCTTATGAATGATTTTCCCGTTTATATCATTAAATTGTACACTGCCCAGCATCATACCTTTACAAGCTCCACACCAAGTCTTGTGAACAATGACCATCATCGGGAGTCCACTGGACAGAACAAGATCAGAATTACACTTGGAAATCACTTTTGAAACAATTCAATCAAAAGCAAATTTTGCAAGATGTAAACTTCATGCAAGATAATTCCCAAATTCCATTTTACTAGGAAACCTGGTAATTTTCTATAATCTAATATAATCAAATTATAAATAAAAAAGATTTTTTTTATTATTAAAAAGTTTGTTGAACCTTTAGACAAAATATTTCTACTGTAAGCAATGCAATACAATGATGACTCATATGCATCATATTACATGCTCACTTTTTAACAAGATGTTTCTTATTAAAATTTTTTAAAAAAGTATGGATAATGGATAGTAAATCTAAATTGTTTCAGTCCAGTAAGTGTCAATTTTGAAATATTACTAACAAAATAGAAGATATTCTTACTTTTACTTTATAAAAATCTGTAAAGACTACAACACCACATAGCACAATCTGAAGTCAAACATTTTTTTAATGATACTTTCGGCCTTTTCAACGAAATACCTTTTATTGGTTTACAAAAATAGCTAAATCCTGATCATGTTGATAATTTAGAGTCTTTTAAAATGCATTTTTTCAAATTAAGTGCTTGAACTTGACCAGATCATATTTCTGGCAGTCTGGTGTAGGCCTACATTTTTATAGAAATACTTGAACTACATTGTTAAAGGATACTGAAGGAGAAGATTAAGCCATATGTACCTTGCTTCAGCTTCCTTCTTTCCATCCTCAAGGTTCCTCCAGTGAATATGGTCCCCAAATCCTTAAATAATACACATATACACATCCATTACAGATATTTAACATGATACATCCGGAAAGAAACAAGTGTACCTGTTTGAACAAGCCACGACTACAACCACAGAACAAAGAGACCTGCAACAATGCACCTGTGATCAGAGATCTCATTACAGTCTTTCGTCCAATACACAAATGCAAAGACAGAGACACGTCAGTCAAAATACATAACTCATCTGATCATTTATGATCACTATTCTTTATTGCGGCTGCAAAATCCCATCAACTCAGGTTTAAGATGAGCTAACGTTATCACTAAATAAATCATACTCTTTCACATATACGGGAATAGATATAATGTCGCCTATCAGCAGTACACATGTAGCCTTACGGAGTTAGTACTGAGGTTTATTTCGGTCAATCGGGAGTTACATTAGATCCGCGTTCCGGGTCAGAAGCCGGTGGTCTAGCACGGCTAGCGTTGACCAGGATTATTTGCTCAAATGTCTAACGTTACATTTAATATACACTTTTACCTCGTCCGTTGCCATCAGCTAACACCTCTCCGAAATGTGAAGCAATAAAAACCAGTATAAAAGAAACCAGAGCAATGTTGAATAAAGACGACTGCATTTTCATTCCGACGGTCGTTAGCCTTGAGCTGCCTGGATGTGACGGACAGAAACCGCAGGGTCCTAAATCGCACCGGATTACAGGAGCACGTTGATGGCGTCAGATGCGTCACTTTTGATGAACCCAGTTTTATAGACTGCAGTCGCGCAAAATAAATAAATAAATAAACAAACAAACAGTGGTGTGACCTTGGACCACAAAACCAGTCATAAGCGTCATTTTTTTTTTTAAATTGAGATTTATACATCATCATCTGGAAGATTTCCATTTATGTATGGTTTGTTGGGATAGGACAATATTTGGCCCAGATACAACTATTTGAATATCTGAAATCAAAATATTAAGAAAATCGCCTTTAATGTTGTTCAAATTAAGTTCTTACTACTCAAAAATTAAGTTTTGTTATATTTGCGGCAGGAAATTTACAAAATATCTTCATGGAACATGATCTTTACTTAATATACTATTTATTTGTGGCATAACAGAAAAATCGATAATTTTGACACATGCAATGTATTTTTTGCTGTTGCTACAAATACACCCACATGCTACTTAAGACTGGTTTTGTGGTTCAGGGTCACATTTATTAATGAACGCAAATATTTACATATATGTTACATATAAGGCATCTCAGAATATTTCTTGAACTTTGATTTTAGCCAATGACAATAATCCAGGATTTGCTATATAAAATCTTTAGAAACAAGAGAATACTATATTTATATACTAACAATTTTTTACGTTTTGTAGTAAAAGTAACTTTGTAACTTCTCAAACAATTTCCGAAATACAGTTGAGACATGAAAACAATTTAACTGTAATAATCAGAGCGAGCAGTCAAAGTTTCATTTGCAGTTGATTGTGTTCATATTAGTTTTCTCACTAAATTCCCATTATATATATATATATATATAAACATTTTTTCAAGTTTGTTTGTTTGTTTTGCTGAAAAGAAATGAGAATATTCTAAAGTTTTGTCATATTATTGAAAATGTTTCTTGAAATTACAGTGTAGTAATTCAGTGGTTGCTGACTTCCTCTTACGTGATGACATCTTATGTAATGACAGCAATTTTTTAAGGTCATGAAGCATTGGCTTGTATGAAAGCGAAAGAAAAAGAGAATTTGTCAATATTTGATTACAGTGATGATGAAACTGCAAAATGGCGATCATTTTTACCTGTTCAAAGTAGAGAGGAATTAGTATGTTAATAGCTGTATCTTTGAATATGAGAGTGAATATCTTAAAATAGAAAGGATAACCTGAACGATCTCTTTCTATATTGGCCGTCTCTATTATTTAGTTAATCATTTATACACAAAACTGTTTCAGTTCAGCAATATGTTGAAGACACTTCCTCTGTGATTTATCCCATGTTACCACCAATTTATACATGAGACAAATTATATATGTTGTATTATTAACAAAATATATCTTATTATATATAATATATAAGGTAAAGCATGACTACAACAAGGTTTTGCAGAAATGCATGGCCACCTTTAATAAAACAGCAGGAAACAAACCAGAAGTTCACAAAAAATAAAATAGCATAAATTACTGTATAAATAAATAATGTTACAATACAATAAATAACTTAGTAATAAATAATCATTGCATTTAATAACAGTAAACTAAAAGGTGCTTGGCCTGTAACAACTACTAGTTTGCTATTTGGACAAAATGTAGCTGAAAACACGGTTTATTGTTATTGTTCGAAGGTTGAAACCTTTTAAGACTTTGCACAGCTGCAGTCGTTCTTTAAACGATTTTTGATGATCCATGAATGCCTGAAAAAAAAAAAAAAATCATACTTAAACTCGACAGGATCACAGAGGTCAAAAAAGCACTCATAACATTACATGCCTACATTATCAATAAATATAGCCTGCTTTACCTTGGGCGGAGAGTTGTCCACCACAGAGACAGAGAAGCAGTTCTATTGCAATGTAGAAAAAAAAAGAAAGAAAGAAAGAAAAAGAGTGAGTGAAAAAAATCCTTGCAATTAACAGTTATTACAGAAAACAGTTTATTTGGTTGATTGGCTTATTTTACCTGCATGAGTTCATCAATGCTCTTCACTACAGTTTTGGTGAGCTCCGGGTTGGAGTATGCTCTAAATGTCTCCCGATAGTAGTGGAGATCTTCTAGAATTCTCTGTAGGCATTCATTCTACAAAGATATATGTCAATGTATGTCAGTGTAACAGAAAAAAGACACTAATCAACAGAAGAATAAACAGCCAATACGCAAAAAAATTGCAAAAATGGACTGTACGTTTACCTCATCAATATTTAGAACAGGACTGTGCGTGCATTTGGAGTTCTGCTGGGTGAAAAACAAAATTCATGACATGTTTTGATTATGCCGAATTTCAGCAATCAAGAATGTACTATAATTTTTAATACAATGGCTATTTATTGCTATCAGCAAACTTGATAATATAAATGGAGGCAACTCTCTTTTCACTTTGTGTCCATCATTATCAGTTAAGAATGAAATGAACAATACTTCTACAGCATTTATTAATCTTAGCTAATGTTAATTTCAGCATTTACTAATGCATTATTAAAATCACAAGTTGTATTTGCTAACACTAGTTAATGCACTGTGAACTAACATGAACAAAGAATAAACGACTGTATTTTTATTAAATAACATTAACAATGATTAATAAATCGAATTGTTCGTTCATGTTAGTTAATACATTAATGTTAACAACTAACACCTTATTGTAAAGCGTTACCATTTTTATTATTATTAATGATAATAGTAACCTTTTTTGTTAGTTTGTTAATATTATTATTTTTAGTAGTCAATAATTATCAATAACATATGTATTGTTTTATGACTATTGAGTATTTGTAATTAAAAACATTTATTTGTCACATCTCTGGACAATTTGAACTACTCAAGGCAAAAATGAATAAAAATTATGGATATTTTTAAAAACAACCTGAATCTTGATAAAATCTCTCTTTCTCTCTCTCTTTAATGGGCATGTCATTCTACTGTACAGCCTAATGCCTTGTCCACTTATGTGCAATGAAATATTTCATCGTTGAAATATAATACCATCATATCATTTTTTGTGTGACTCACTTACTTGTGGTATGCAAGCAGACACCGTTTGCGTCCTGAGGTGCACCTCTGCGTTTTGCTGTGCGCAGTCAAACCCGCTGAACAAGTGGTCCTGTAAAAAGATAATACATATTAGACTTAAAGCCACTTGTGTGTGTGTTTGTGTGTATTGGCTATATGTGCTGGTTAATTGAATGATATTCACCCTCTCAAGCACCGCTGACACGTTCCAGAGCAGAGAGCGTGCGAGCGCACTGCACGTTTCTGTGAGTCGCAATGGCGATTTACGCGCTCCGACCGGACCGGCGATGCTACTTCGCAACATCAAAGCAAAGCACAGAATGTTGACGGCCAAATCTGTAACAAAACGCCACACGTAACAATATATTATGGAAGTATTTTCATTTATTAGAAATAAACGAACTGAAACATGAGCGAAAAATGTTTTACTTACAATACTTGCAGACCCTGGGCAGCATTGTTGCGTTCATCTGTTGTATATTCTAATGCTCCGGAACGTTTATAAATCCTTTAGAGATATGGGAGTTTCCTTTTCAAAACATGTTGCTATTAACTAAAATGAAAATAACCGGCTAGCCATGTGTTGTGTAATTTCCGTGGTATTACAGATGTTGAGCTCTGGGTTTAGGACAAATTGCTTGCATACATGGGAATTAACGCACGTTTCGATTTGCTTCAAGTACTTTGTGTGTGTGTGTGTAGGATAAGAATCTAAAATCATCGTATTAGGTAAACCCCTTTCATCACTATCAATTTCATGCATTTTTTTAAAATTCAGCTGTGTTCTCGTTTACAGTCATCATAAACATTTTGCAGAAACACGCAGAAGAAGGTTTAAAGGAAAACTGGGCATTTAAGAGATATCGTGATGTAGCACTTTTGTTTCTTTGTTGAATGCTACCATAGTATAACACGTAAAACAAAAAAATATTCAAGATTAAAAATATTCAACTCAGTCTGACAGCATTTGTATTAGGCTATAATGTTTATTATAACAAAAACTAATCAATAAATAACTAACCAATAAATTAATTATTTTTTTTAAGGGGACATTAGTTTTTGTTATAATTAATATTATAGCCTAACACAAATGCTGTCATAATTAATTAATTTAATAATTAATTCATTATTTTTTTAAATAATTAATTAATTGTTTTTAATTTATTTATTTATTTATTTTTCCTCCTGAAGAAGTGAATTGAATCAATCTGTAAATGTTAAATCAGCCTGCTCAATATATATGTATATGACTTTAATGTGTTAAAACCATGAAATGACAGAACTATGATTCAAACAGATTTACTCAAATAAACACATTTTAGCATTATATATATATATACACTACCGTTCAAAAGTTTGGGGTCAGTAAGACTTGTAATAGTCTTTAAAGAAGACTCTTATGCTCATCAAGGCTGCATTTATTTGATTAAAAATATAGAAAAAAAAAACAGTAATATTGCAAAATGTTTTTACAATATAAAATATTATTTTTTATTTTAACATACTTTAAAATAGAATTTATTCCTGTGATGAAAAGCTGAATTTTTATCAGCTGTTACTCCAGTCTTAAGTGTCACATGATCCTTCAGAAATCATTCTAATATGCGGATTTATTATTAGAATGATCAGTGTTGGATAATATCAACAGTTGTGCTGCCAAATATTTTTTGGAACCTGTGATTTTTTTTTTTTTCATGAATAATAAGTTTAAAAAGTACAGTGTTTATTCAAAATATAAATATTTTATAACAATGTAAATTATTTATTATTAACTTTTAATAAATTTTTAATTATTAACTTAAACATCCTTGGTGAATAAAAGTATTAATTTCTTTAAAAAAAAAAAAAAAAAAAAAAAAAAAAAAAAAACAATAAAAATGTACTGACCCCAAACTTTTGAACGGTAGTTTATATATTTTTTAAATCATTAAATCATTTTAAATCATTCAAAACTTTGCCCCATTTACTAAGTGCTTCACTGTTACCTTGATTTTTGCTTCTTCTTCTTCTTCTAAGTAAACAAGGAACAAGTCATAGTATTTTTTATGGTAATTTTTATTCAACATTATGGCCCATATTCTTTTGATTGCATTTAACTTGCATTAAACTGGAATATTTCTTTAATTGGACGATAAGAAAATAAGTCACGTTTTACATAGAACTGTCACATTTCCCCTCTTTAAAAATGTGACCGGTGATTTAAGCATGAAACAACAAGCTTTCCCAATGTCTTGTTTTTCAGACTTTTTTTTTTACAAAAAAAAAAAAAAAAAAAGTGTTAACAGAGACCGATATTTCAAAAACTCACATGGCTTGCCCTTTTCTGCACTCAACACGTCACAGTTTCTGGAAATACCTATGTTACAGAGATTACACTGTATAGTGTGCATTGCATTTATTGAAACTAGGCCTTTACATTCATAATTTATCTATACATTCATTTGTATTTAATTTAGGTATTATGTATTTAATCATTCTTTCATTTTATTACATTTCATATACACATATTATTGGTTTTGTAGGCCACAGTATTGAACAGGAGTGGAATACCCACTAAAAACAACTTCACTGTTTTATTTTCCTTATTATTTGTGATCATTTGATGGAGCGGACACATCATATCTCTTAAAAATGATCTAATATTGCGGCTGTGGGCAAAAGGGGAGAGAGGGAGCACAGTGGTGATCTGGAGTGTTTTGCGTAATTTGGCCACAAAAGGGAAGTGGATACAACTACTCGACTCTCAGTTCAGAAACGACATGGCGATACTTTATGACAAAGTGCTATTTTCACAGAGTCACTGTTGTGCTCCACTTCTGTGAAGATCTTTGATACAAAAACTAGATAAGTGAACTCAAAGAACGAGAGGTGGAGGTTTTTTTTTTTTACACAGTTATTTTTATTTATTGCATTTTTAATTTTAACAAGTTTCGTTTTTGGGACTGACCTAATACAAACCACAATGACACTTGTTTGGTGTTGAGTGCTTCATACCTTGTGACTCTCCTAAACAATTGGAACTTAAGAAGAAAACAATTCTGACAAATGTCATACTGGCCCATATTAAGTCATTTATTTGTTCATAATTCCCTTTTACAGTTCTGTGCACAAAGATATACAGCATTTCAACCATGTTGTGTCACTTACATCTGTGAAACAGGAAATGCCACATTTGGATGAAAAAGTAAGTAAAATAGACATTCTTAAAAGACTGACGTTAATAGTTCATTGTGAACACAAGAATCGATTACCACCACAGCAGGCAGCTTCAAACAAATATAACATTAACATCATCCTAATACTCACTTTTGGTTATGTTTTAGGTAGGAGAGTTCCGTATATAGCACAACAGCCAGTGCAAACACTGCGTCAGAGGAAAACTACACTGTAAAAAATAAAAATCACAATTTGTTGAGTCAGCTTAAAATGATTTGTTACCCTGCTGCCTTAAAACTTTAAGTTGAGTCAACTAAAATAGGTTTAGTCAACTTGAAATGTTAAGTTGTACTAAGTAACAACTTGTGTTTGCTAAACTTAACAGATGGGTAAGTAACCCAGCTGCCTTAAAATTTTAAGTTGATTCAACTCAAATATCTAAGTTGTCACTTAGTATAATTTAACATTTCAAGTTGAATAAACTTTTTTTGAGTTGACTGAACTTAAAATTTTAAGGCAGCCAGGTTACAAATTATTTTAAGTTGACTCAACAAATTGTTTTTTACAGTGTAGAGAGTAGAGTAAACTTATTCATCCCTAAGAAGGGACATTGCAGAAGCGAATCCAGCAATAATCTGCACAGAGAAGCAGTTTACTAGTTGATAGAGAGTTAAAGAGACAGTTCACCTAAAAACGAATGTCAGGATGCATTTCTTTCTTCTGTGGAAAATAAAATATTTTGGATCCTACTGACTTTCATGGACAAAACAGTTCAGAAACATTCCTTATAAAGGTTTGACATGATGGTGAATAAACAATGACAAAAGCATCATTTTTGGGTGAACTAGCCTTCTATTAGAGCTGTTTCCTATTAAGGTCTATTCAGTATCATGAAACCAGCAGATAGTTTGCACAGGAAAAGATCCAGCCTGTCACTGATTGATGATTCTTTCTGTATTTTTACATTATGACAGATCAACAGGACTTTCTCAGAAGTGAGTGTGTAACCCTCAGCTAAGGTGCGGGCATGCATGAACACTTACAGCATGTATAATTAACATACATCCACACAAAGCTTGAAACATAGGCAAAAACACACACATCTATTTGAAAAGAAAGGATCTATTCTGAGTATACTGCTTCATATAGTGAAACACAAAAGGTTGGACCCTGTGCTGTTTGCCTCAAAATGGAGAATCGCAGCGACCATGGCAAGCTGCTTTGCCTTTGGTCACAGACTTCTCCATCATGTGCCTCTGCTGGCTATGTGCATGCCTGTTCAAACATGAAAAAAAAAGATTACTTTTATATGTGCACTCATATTCTAATTTAAGATGTGTTTTAAATGGGTCACGGCCTAACCTGGTTAGATCCTCCACATCTACCAGCATGGCATCCTGTTCCATGTGTAGCTCATCTCTCATGAGCAACAGCTGAACCAGCTCCTCATTCAGACCTGCAATGTAATTACAAGTCAAATCAACCTTGTTATTGCCACTACTACAAAGAATTACTTTTGTCTTCCTGGTTGTTGCATAATATAACTACATAAATGAAGTAAATATAAGAACAAGGCTACACCACTGTTTAAAATGTTAGGATTTGTAAGATTTTTTTGAAAGGAGATGCTTATGCTCACCATGCATTATTTGATTAAAACACAGTTAATACAGCAATATTGTGAAATATTATTTAAATGTAAAATATCTGTTTCTATCCACCTTTTTTTCTGAATAACTGATAATAACTGTCATAATGAATTCTAACTTTCATTTGGGTCCTCTCTTGTTCCGGTCTCCGTAGAAATCCATGTTAAAAAAGACAGACTAAATTTATTAAACTTAAACTTTTTCAGTATAACTAAAAATGTGCACAGGTTTAAACTGTGCTGTTGTTGGCTGCCACAGTAACACTTGTTTTGCGTACCAGCAAATCTGTGGGCACCCTGATAGCACACTTACATCACGGAGACGTCTATTTCACATCTGCATTTACATCTGTAAGACATATTTTTTAGAGTGTTTGTTCATCTGCAATACATTGTTTGTACACAGCAGATGCTTTCCAGATCAAGTGATCTTTAACAGACATCCCTGAAGTACATCATGAAGACGTCTATTTGATGTCTGCATTTACATCTGCAAGACGTATTTTTTTTAGTGTTTGCTAATCTGCAATATGTCTATTGGACGTTTCCTTTCAGATGTCAAATAGACATCTATTAGATGTCTTTAAGATGTTTATGATTTAGAATGCATGTAAAACTGACATCTTACAGATGTCTGTCAGATGTTTGGACACAGCAGATGCTTTCCAGATCAAGTGATTTTTAACAGACATCTTGCAGACACACGTGTGCTATCAGGGCAGTGTATGCCTTGCATAAATGATGAAAAAAGAAAACGAGCACTTATGTTAAATTACAGTGTGTGAAATAACAAAATAATGTGCTGTATGCCCTCATCTATTTTTTTTTTTTTTTTTTTTTAAACAGTATGTTTAACCTTATATCAGGGGTGGGGAACCTTGATCCTGGAGGGCCGGTGTCCCTGCATAGTTTAGCTCCAACCCTCAAAAAAAAAAAAAAAAAAAAAAGTACCAACCTGCATCCTGAAGACCTTGATTAGCTTGTTCAGGTATGTTTGATTAGGGTTGGAGCTAAACTCTGCAGGGACACCGGCCCTGGAGGATCAACGTTCCCCACCCCTACCTTATATTCTCAGCTCATAAAATACGTTAATTTGACTAGAAACACCAGAGACTGGGAATGTAAAGTATTGTTCCAGTCAGGCGAGACTTCCATGTTCAGGAAAAAGGTGGATATAAATATATTGTAAACATTCTCCTGTAATGGCAAAACATTTTAGCATTATTTTTTTTTCTCAAGTCTTTAATGTCACATTATCTTTCAGAAATCATTATTTAAAAAAAAAATCATTTCTTATTATTGCGTTTCATATAAAGAAAAGAAAAGAAATAATGAAGGTAATTGAAAGAGCCCTCGCACCCAGGCTCAGCGAATGGTGAGCAATATGCATTTAAAGCGGTAAATTTAGGAGGAATATGTCAAAGTCATTTATATGTGCCAAACTTCCTGCTGCCAGCTGGTGGTGCTATGACTATAACTGAATATTGGCATGTAGATGTCAAACATATGGGGCCCTATATATCATGCACACGGTACAATGCTAGTTTCAACCCGACGCAGTTATCATTTTTACATCTAGCGCCATGTTGTTTAAATAGCAAACGCATTTGTGCCCATTTGTACACCCATGGGCGTGCTGGTCTGAAAACAAGGTGTGTTCAGGCGCATTGTTGATGCGTTGCTATTTTGAGGCCATTAACCAACTGAAACCTGGTCTAAAGTCAATGCCGCAATATTTTATTTTGTTATTCAAAGAGCGCGTTAGTAATATGTACCAATAGGGAGGTGCACAATGCACATACACCCTGCTTATTACACACACAGGGACATGCAGCAGCACAAAAAACATGCCAAATATTAAAAATGAAAGGATTACAATGTAAAAGATTATTACTGTGTACATAAATATAAAAATGCCTACATGTCACAATGGATAATCAGTCGCTTTCTTATGTGAGCTGTTTTGTTTGTTTCACTTTTGAAAACAATCTCGTTCAGCAAGGAGGGGAGAGGATGGAAAAGGGGTGCACAGTAACTCATTTAAGTAATAAATAGCGAATCCGCCATGGTGTGAGTGCAACTGACCAAATGTAGACTGATCAAATATAATACTGATGTCATTAAATCTCTATGAGGAGTTCGTCAGAAACAAAACATGCCACTTCCTTTTGCCAGCAGGTGGCGCTATGCCTATTTTGATAATATGGGTATGATCATGTGTTCAGGACAGGACTCTTATCAAACATGTGAATTTTGGTGCAGATCGGACATTGTATGCCTAAATTATAACAACTTCCTTTTTAATGACGAAACATTAAACTTTGTCAGGCCACCAAGGATATGTGATCTTTGCAATTTAATGTCACAAAGGGCTTTAGATTACACTGACCAAATTTGGTGTTGATTTGTTTAAATCTCTAGGAGGCATTTGTTTAAATATGCCTGAAAATGGCAAAAACTGCACAAAACTTGCCGAAAAAATTCAAAATAACACTTCCTGTTGGGGTTCGCACTTTATACTGAGGAACTTTTTTGTAGGTACCTTTGTGTTACATGTGTTTACCGAATTTCGTACATGTATGTGAAACATAGCTCGAGGAGCACTTTGTTGAAATTTTACAGGTGATGCTATCGAGCCATTTTGCCACACCCACTTATGAAACCAATATCAGATGTAAACTTTTGGCGTGTGTGCAAAGTTTCATGAGTTTTTGAGCATGTTTAGGCCCTCAAAAATGCAATTCATTTTGGAGAAGAAGAAGAAGGAGAAGAAACAGAAACTGAGCAATTACAATAGTAACAAAATGCTTATTTTGAATATTTCTGTCTAATGTCTTTACCTTGTATCTGAGAGTGCAGGTCATTGGTAATGACCTGTAACTGTCCAAGACTCATGTCCCTCATATCCACAGGCCTCAGATTCCTCTTCATTAGACTCTCACTGATGTGTGGCAGATGTGGTAACTATAACACAAGGACAAAGTGAAGTTGAATTTATTGTTTTTTTCTTATTAGCGAGCGCTCTGAGGTGATGTGGCGGCTCTTTTGAAATCTACAGCGAGGGTAAAACAAAGCAGCACTGACCAAGTCTGCCACGGGGGACCTGCGATGTAGTTGAATCTGTCTCTCCACCTCCACCTGCATGCGGGCCATGGGACGGGCCAACGCCAGAGCCACACGGGCCTCCTCCTGCAGTCGCCGCTGTAGCCGCCAGAATTCCGAATCCTCTGAGTCCAGGTCTTCCTCTCCTGTATCCCGGTCAGAGAGAGAGGAGCTCTGTTTACTCTATAGCGAGACAGAAACAAATACAACAACTGCTAAATTAAATCACATCAATTGCATCACAGTTCCAAAATTTAGAAGCACTTTGTTTAATAAACATTAAAAATCTAGGGTTTATACCATAGGAGACAATGGAGTGTCCAAGCTGGTCTCTGTTCTGCTGTCCTCTGCATCACTATCCCTGTCACTGCTGCTGTCATTCACAAAGCACATCTGTAGATTCACCCCATTTTGAAGCCTACAGTAAGAGTTCAGTGAGAAATGATGGTTTTATTTTATTTGATTATTTTATCAAACGTACAAGGCTCTTTGGTGTGCATTTTGATTAGTAATCAATTGGGGAAAAATACTTCTTTTAGTCATATAGCAGGAATAATTTTGTAGTAAGTTGTGAAATAACTCTAAAATAAGCACTTCAGATAGTATTTACTGAAAAGAGAAAGAAAGAGTGTAAGTTCTATTTTAGGCATCTGTGAACCACAGTGTTACGCACTTCCCTTGGAAAGCTGTGCATTTGACTTTTCGTTAACACTTTAGAATACAGTTCAGTTATTAGTGAATAACTACACAGGAACTAATGCACAAATAACATTCTAGTAACTACTATTGACTAACAAGAAAGTAACAATACTCAGTTCAAAGTGGTAGTTCACTATTAGCTAATCAGTAACTACTATTTTTCCATAGCTCCCAAAGATCTACTAAGAACTGCTATATACAGGTTCATAATTAATGTAAATAATTATAATTAATTCTAAAGTAAAGATCATGGTAACCCACTAGTAATGACTCGGGTATTACCAAATACTTCAGAAGTAATTAAAAATTTTTTGGATCCGTATTCTAAAGTGAACATAACGATAACTCTGTAGTAATGACTGAAATCATTGTAAGCTATTGAGGTATATGTAAGGTTTTGGATAGTAATGACCCAAGTGTTACTACATCCTTCTAAAGGAAATACTAATTATTTGGATCCGTATTATAAAGTGAACTACTCCTTAGTAATGACTAATGTCATTAAAAACTATTGAGGTTTTTTTTTTTTTTTTTAATGTATTTTAATGTATTTTGCATTATTTACATTAATTATGAACATGTATATAATAGTTCTTGGGAGATATGGGAAAAATAGTAGTTACTAATTAGCTAATAGTGAACTACTATGTTCAACTGAGTGCTATGACTTACTGATTCATTAATCAGAGTTTCTTGTTAGTTAACTGTAGTTACTAGAATGTTAATAGTGCATTAGTCATTTGTTCCTGTGTAGTTATCATTAATGATGGAACTGTATTCTAAAGTGTTAGACTTTTCTTTTCAGCTGCAATAGAATTTTGTGGTTAATAGTATTCTAAGAAAACATGGCTATAGGGTTCAAGTGAAGTTTATAATTAGAAATGGAGTCTTCTTTGGCTGAGTGTACCCTTGTAGACTGGTATGACACTGGTTTTGTGGTATCTCTTGTCAAGTTGAGGGTATAATCTGTGGAGAAAAATTCTGTGAAATACACGCTGTGGAATTGAGTGCAGGAAAATACCGTATGCTCCTAAATTTTAATGCTCTTTGTACTTTCCTTTGCTTAGCTTTCTAGGAACCTTGTTGAAACGTAGGTGCAATACAAGAAAAGTCACTGAAAAGCAGAAACTCCCACACAACAAACATGGTTCATCAATAGATTTGTAATGCAATATAATATCATAAAATTGTGTTTTAGGGTTAATGGAAATATCAGTGCAATTAAGGGATAACATACAAATAACAGTTTGAGGTGGTAACTATACACTGGTCTCTTAAGAAGCGGATTTGTGCAAAAATATTATTTTGCAGATTAAATGCCGATATATTTGCTCTCTGCAACATCTTTGCCTTTTTACATCAGCGATGTCTAAATTCCTTCCCTATGTTATTTTTGAGAAAATGTGTCGACAGACTCTCTTCCTTCCTTCCCAAATCGCTTCAGACATTAAACAGTAAGCACCCCAGACTAAAATAGACACAAAGTAGGATTTTTTTCTGTCAAATCTTTGTTTGATGAAACAGTGGAAACAAAGTAGACTTAGGCGAAGAGTGAGATGTGGGGTTGCAGTGACAACAAGAAGATTTCAATCTCTTCCCACAAAGACTAAAGTGCCTTATAGCGAAACTCTACCATGGGACAAATGATGCTTCATCATTTACTAGCAAATAGAACACCAAAAATATTTTAAAGCTTATAAAATATTTTACTTTTTCCAGTAGTTGTAATTTTTTATGTTAGTGAAGGAAAATCAGAAATCATTCTAATATGTTGATTTGATGTTCAAGAATCATTTCTTATTTCTTACTATTATCAATAAAACATTTATTCATCAAGGACATACTAAACTCTTTAAAAGTAACAACAACCAAAATAAACAAAAAACAACAAAAAAACATGTATATTGTTACAAACATTTTTTTTTCAAACAAATTATGTTCTTTTGAATGTTTTATCCATCTATCCAAAATTCTGAATGTCTTTTTATGAAGTCTTCCACAAAAATAATAAGAAAAAAATGTAATTGTTAATAATTGAGTAATATTAATAATTTAGCATCAAATCAGCATATTAGAATGATTAGTGAAGGATCATGTGACCCTGAAAACTAGAGTAATGATGCTGAATATTCAGCTTTGCATCACAGGAACAAATTACATTTTATAATACACTACCAGTCACAAGTTTTTGAACAGTAAAATGTTTAATGTTTTTTAAAATTTAATTAATTAATTAATTAAAATTATTTTTTTTAAATAATATTAAAAAATATTTCTACTATTTAAAAGAACTGCTTTCTATTCGAATATATTTTAAAATGTAATTTATTCCTGTGATCAAACCTAAATTTCAGTGTCATATGATCCTTCATAAATCATTCTAATATGTTGATTTGATGTTCAAGAATAATTTCATATTTCTTACTATTATTAATAAAACATTTATTCAGCAAGGACATATGAAACTGTTTAAAAGTGACAAAAAATTCATGCATATTGTTACAAATGTTTTTTTTTTTTTTTTTTTTTTTTCAAACAAATGCTGTTTATTTGAATGTTCTATCCATAATATTGAGTTTCTTTTTATGAAGGCTTCCACAAAATTATTAATAAGAAAAAAAAATGTCATTATTAATAATTGAGTACCATTAATAATTTAGCATCAAATCAGCATATTAGAATGATTACTAAAGGATCAGGTGACCTGAGTAATGATGCTGAAAATTCAACTCTGCATCACAGGAATAAATTACATTTTTAAAATACACTACCAGTCAAAGGTTTTTGAACAATAAGATTTTTTTTATTATTGAATTCTCCTTTGCTCACCAAGCCTGCATTTATTTGATCCAAAATACAGCAAACACAGCAATACTGTAAAATATTTTTACTAATTAAAATAACTGCTTTCTATTTGAATAAAATGTAATTTATTCATGTGATCAAAGCTAAATTTCAGTGTCACATGATCCTTCAGAAATCATTATAATATGCGGATTTGATGTTCAAGAATAATTTCATATATCTTACTATTATCAATAAAACATTTATTCAGCAAGGACATATTAAACTGTTTAAAAGTGACAAAAAAATACATGCATGTTGTTACAAAAGATTTTTTTTTTTATTTCAAACAAATGCAGTTCTTTTCATCTATCCAAAATTCTGAATTTATTTTCATCAAGGCTTCTACAAGAGTATTATTAATAATTATTAATAATTGAGTTATTTTTATTATTCCAGCATTCTAAAACTGATCGTGCAGCCCAAACCGTAAGGCCTAGAGAGCTGAAACTTGGTCAGAAGGTAGTAGTCCTCCTCGCTACTCAGGCGCAAAGAACCGCCCCAATCGGCCTAAAGGTGGCGCTACAGCGCATAAAAACTAAACTTTTTTTTGCATTTTTGGCCCTAGCTCGTACCGTTTGTCGTAGACTCAAAAATTTTACATTATTTGCAATCCTTGGGTCAATACGCACAAAAGTGCACTGGCTTGCATTTTTCGCTCTCTGGAACCGGCCCGGTTTTTCCGCAAAATGGCCGAATGTCCAAAACCTACTTTTGCGAACTAGTCCTAGGTTTTTCACCCGATCGGAACCAAACCAGTGCAGAAATGTTCTCTGGACAGTGAATATCAATAATTATCAAAAAAAAGTTGAAATTTCGACTCATCGTTGCGAAAGGGCCCCAAAAAGTTTGTCAGGTGGAGGGCCATTTTTACTAAAATGGCTATAACTCATGAACCAAATGAGATATCTTCACCAAACTTGGGAAACATGTGTATAAGCTCAATCTTTGGTCAAATAAAAAAAATTGCACAGCTCTGCCACTTGGTGGCGCTATAAGCCTGAAAAAACATAAAAATGACTATAACTATGCAATCGTTGGTCCGATCGACCTGAAAATTGGTATGCAGTGTCTCTGTCCAATGTGCCATAAGGGTCTATGAGGACATTGGCGTATCTCAAAAAACATGGCCGCCATCGGCCAATGAAGTTTGAGCACCTATTAGACAAGGTTAACGGAGGCCGATCGGAACGAAACTCACTGGGCATGTTCGACTCATGGCCCTAAAGGTCTGTAAGAATTTTGAAAGAAATCGGCCACTAGTTGGCGCTAACGAGTTTTATGGCTCTGTAATCACGTGGTGTTTCACACATCCACACAATATGCATATCATTTGATAGATCTCCTCATGATGAACAACTTTGCCTCAAGAACCATTGCTGTCAATCAAATCGTTCATTAATTATTCACAAATATGTGAAAAACCTACTTTTGCGAACTAGTCCTAGGTTTTTCACTCAATCTCGATCAAACCACTGCAGCGCAGTTCTCCAGACTCTCTAGATCAATAATTATCAAAAAAATGTTGAATTTTGTCCTTTGGTTAGCTATAACGGGGTCATTTAGAAAAGGGGCGTGGCCACATATATCCAAAAGCCTATAAAACCTAAACAAAAACTCAAAACTTTACAAAAGTTGGAGAAAACATGTGTCAGATGACTCTTAACAAGCATGCAAAGTTTCGTGAAGATCGGACCATAGGTGGCGCTATAACAGTTAAAAAGGCTTCAAAAACACAAGCTGTGTATGGTAATTGGCTTCAAATGGAAAAATAAATGCTAGTATATTCACATAAACACTAGATCTTCATATCATCTGATAGATCTCCTCATGATGAACAACTTTGCCTCAAGAACCATTGCTGTCAATCAAGTCGTTCATTAATCATTCACAAATATGTCCTACTTTTGCGAACTAAGGTTATTCACTAACCACTGCAGCACAGTTCTCCAGTTAAAAACCTACTTTAGAAAAATTATAACTTTGGAACAAATGACATATCATCAAAACTCAGAACTAGTCCTAGGTTTTTCGCTATAATAGAAAAAAACATAAAAATGGCTATAACTTTCATCAAACCACTGCAGTAATATTCTCTGGACTCATATCAATAATTATCAACACATATGCATATCATTTGATAGATCTCCTCATGATGAACAACTTTGCCTCAAGAACCATTGCTGTCAATCAAACCGTTCATTAATTATTCAAAAATATGTCAAAAATGTTGAATTTTGTCCTTCGGTTAGCTATAACGGGGTCATTTACAAAAGGGGCGTGGCCACATATACCCAAAAGCCTATCAAACCTAAACAAAAACTCAAAACTTTACGAAAATTGGTGAAAACATGTGTCAGATGATTCTTAACAAGCATGCAAAGTTTCGTGAAGATCGGACCATAGGTGGCGCTATAACAGTTAAAAAGGCTTCAAAAACACAAGCTGTGTATGGTAAATGGCTTCAAATGGCTAAATAAATGCTCATATATTCACACAAACACTAGATCTTCATATCATTTGATAGATCTCCTAATGATGAACAACTTTGACTCTTGGACCATTAATGTCAATCCAACTGTTCTTTAAATATTTCATATTATTTAAAAAACTACTTTTGGGAACTAGTTCTAGGTGTTTAACTCAAAATCAATAAAACCACTGCAGTAAAATTGCCTGGACTCTCTAGATAAACATTTATCAAAAAAAAAAAAAAAACATTTGCATTTAGATTTAGCCATTTAGTAGGGGTGTGACGAGACACTAATCCCATGAGACGAGACGAGACACGAGATTGGGTTCACGAGAACGAGACGAGACAAGATTTTTAAACTTTTCTTAAGAAATCCTCAATGATGAAATATATAGGGAAAATAGTCTTTTATTCAACTGAAAAACACAAAATGCAAAAAAAAAATTAAGGTGCATTTTGAACTTTATGAAATTAAACTTCAATTTTAATGAATAATATGCAGTAATAAACAACATTTAAACAAGAGCTTCATGATTCTGGATAAATTGAGAATCCTAGTTGTTTTTTATAAATGGGAGATTACGATTCTCTCACGATTCTGGAGAAAAAAGATTAGAAAACTAAACAAAATAACAATTTACTAGTGGTTCTGACAAACTGTTCATTGCTTAAGTCTTTTAAAAACATATATTCATTTAAACAAAATAAAAAAAAAAAAAAAAAAACATTCAATAAAGGAGACAGTGTCTCACTTCATTAAGACTTGTTTGACTATTGAAATCTCCTGAATGAATGATTTAATGACATACTTTTTTTTTTAAACGGGCAGTTGTCGCCACCTCCTGGCGGAAGAGGATAAGCGTTACAATAGATACACGTGTTAAAATACTTTCGTTTTGATCGCTACTGTAGACAATAAGTGTTTATACCCAAACTATAAACTTTTATCCCAGTACTTCTATTATTTAAATATCTGTAACACAGAAATAATGATTATAATGTGGTTGAAAAGACTGTTTGTGTTGCTCTTTCTGCGTTCACATTTACTCCGACCTTCTGATTCATTAATATGGGCAGCGACAAAACCTGCTTCTCACGCTCCACTGACACTGGCGATGTGAAACAGTCCTAATAGACATAGATAACTCGTTGTCATTTAGGAATAAGATCGCGTGGGTGTTTGAATCGACACCTCAATATTTTAAGGATTAATAGTGCAGCTCTAATGTAAACATGGCAAAATGTTGTGGGAGGATACTGTCACGAGATCTCGCGAAATCCGACTGGTCTCGTCACATCCCTACCATTTAGATAGCCACTTAATAATAAGATCATGATCTACTGTACCCGAGTCTATAAAACCTAAAAGAAAAGAAAATTTCACAAACCTAAGTCAAATCATCATCATATGATTCTAAACAAGCCTGCATTTTAAAGACATCAGGCAAAAAAGGCAATGTAACAATTATAAAGCTTAAAAACAATGCATCTCTTTAAAATGTCATGAAATTACAACTATAACCACTAGATGGCAGTAGAAGACCACTAATGGCTCATTGAAATGAACAGTGCTATTCACAGATTGTTTTCCATTCATTTCAATTCATGCATAGACTAAATCACTGTTATAACATTTCAAATCACATTTAGTCAAAGTTTAACACTTCATTTAAACACATATATCATATTTGACAATAATACAAGATTATGATTACAGTGAAACCTGAAAATTATATATAAAATCTTAAAAAGACTTGCACTAAACATTTTGTCACCTACCATTTAATACACAAATCTCTTATGTGCAACAAAATGTGTGTGTGTACAGTCAGCATTACATAAGACACAACACCAACCCACTGAACACAAGCACACACTGACCGTGAGGACAGGCAGTTTTTGCTGCTCTTGCTGCAGCCAGTAAAGGTAACCGGTCCGTCGTCATAGAAACTGCCAAGGGCCAGCTTCTGCCTAATGGACTCCCTCTCATTCCTCTGGGCCTGACAAAAACACAGTCGACTTCAATAAATGAAGAGAGCGCTCACACAGACAGTCTCACAGCATGTAGTAGGCCACAGAAGATCTCGCGACCCAGAATATTTAATGTGGCATTTTAAAATAGATGTCATCCACTTTCATACAGCTACAGACACAGGCTACAGAATGCTCATGACAGAGTTTAAATAACCTGCTGGATTTCAAGGGCATGACGGTATCACTGTGGGAAAAGAGAGAAGCTTTTGCTGGAAGTGTGGATTGGAATGTATGATATAAATTCACTTCCACCTCAATAAACGGCAAATTACAGAGACGAAGAGAAAAAATGGAGAAGAGCCTGAGGCGGTACACGTGAAGGAAGAGCAGAGGCACCCGATAAACATACCCACATAAACACATCCCAGCTAGGAACATTTTGATAACATTCCAATTAAGTTATTAAAACATGTCCAGTTTTTTAAACACTTTAAAAACATTGTGTTTTCGAGAACATTATTAAAACCAGTTAACTTTGAACAAACAATCTATTAATGTCAAAAAGTTTGACCAGAACACCAGCCAAAGTTCTGAGAATGTTCTCTGTAGATGGGCAAATACAAAACTGCATGACTATTCCTGATGATGCTATATTAGCAGGAATAAGATGTTCTCTCAGATCTTCATACGACACTCAAATTATTGCCATGGCAACACAGTTGCCTTCTGGTGCTCAGAATGACTAATATGACTAATAAAAAATGGTATAATCATGAGGCCTGCTATCATGAAAGTCAATAACTTTCCTATCCTGTATGCATGGACGTACTTATTTTTCTCAACCCCCCTGCCACTTTCCATTTTCAGGCTGATTGCCGGCCATTTCCAGATAAAGGGATACACAGAGTAGATGAGAGGCTGATTCATGATCCACTCAAAAATTATAGACAAATGAGAAACATCAATAGCTCTGCTTGTGATGTAATATTAGCAATCTGTAAACCAGGTTTCCGGTACGTTCTGGAAAAACAATAATAGCTAGATTGGATTGCTTTCACTAGTGGGAAATGTTGCCACTTCACCAGCAGATAACGCAGCCATCCATACAAATGAAAAAACATGACCTTGTGTGGGATGGGTTGAATTTGTTCCAATTCAAGCAGCACTTTTTTTTTTTTAAGACCAGGTATCACTGAACTAAATCTACAAGCATTTTAGCACCAAACACTCATAGTGTAATTCCTTCCTTAGTATTAGAAATTGAAATAATAATAAAAACAAATAAATCTTAAAGCCACCTCACACGCAATGACTCTGTAAATATACGCAATATATTTACACACACACTCATAAGGCAAACCAATGCCACAATGCTTACACTATACAAGATATATTGACCCGTCTTACCTGGTAAACACATTTCTCCTGGTGCACCATCTTTCAGCGCATTGTATAGTGCAGCAGCCAAGCCCTACCTTCTACTGCAGTGTCTGAGCTACACCCTTGAGACCAGCATCACACACATGAAAGGAGGGGGGAGGAGAGAGCGTGTGAGTGAGCGAGCATGCAAAGGAGGAGCACAAGCATCTCGCAATGAAACGCATGTACTAAAAAAAGGCAGTGAACTAGATCTGTGTTTTGGCATCAATTTCAGATGATCCAATCTCACATCATACCGTTTCCCCACTGTGGTGTGTTTGCCATACCAGCAAACACCATACATTTCACAAAAAAAAAAAAAAAAAAAATATATATATATATATATATATATATATATATATATATATATATATAATCACACATTTGTGAATGGCATTTGAAATTTTCTTCCAAAATTAGCATTTTTCCCAGGCTCCTGCATGTAGGTTCAGCAATTTCACTTAAATGGCATAGCATAAGTTCTTTTCATTGCCATTAAAGTGAAATACCTGAGCGTAAGCATAGACGCCTGAGAAAAATGCTAATTTTAGAAGAATATTTCAAACACCACTTATCCACCATGGTAGTATGAGTGCTGGTTCAAAACCAGAGCCTAGTTTCAAATTGGTTCTTTGTCTATCGACACCCAAACTCCAGCTCTGAACCAGGAAAAATGGTTCTTGAGTAGCACCAAGACATTGCTGGTCTAGAAGTAAGAACCACTTGCATCAGGGGCTGGACCAACAAGAAACGTTTGACCACCATTTTTGAAATAGCAGCTAAACACAAACACGCTGGATTCACCATGTTCAGATGCCAAAGTAGGTTTGCAAAGCTGTGAACATCAATAGCAAAGCAATGTCCCCCATTGTTGATATTAGGCTTGTTTGGGATGCATCGGCAAGTGGCATCAAAGTGCCACAGAGCAATTCAAAAGCTTAAAGAGTCGTCTGCTCTCCAATTGCTCTTATGGTGCTTCAGCACCCTGCATGTCAGTCTGCACAGTGCTGATGCATCTTGAGCAAGCCTGGTGTTTTTGTGTTTGGCGCTGCCACAATAGCATTACTGGGAATGATGAGACATACTCAGTGACGCAAGACCTGGCTTCTCTAACCCAAGGGTGCCCAAACTTAGTCCTGGAGGGCCAGCGTCCTGCAGAGTTTAGCTCCAACCCCAATTAGACACACCTGAACCAGCTAAACAGACTCTTACTAGGCATACTTGAAACTTTCCAACAGGCATGTTCAGGCAAGTTGGAGCTAAACTGGACACTGGTCCTCCAGGACCAAGTTTGGGCACCCCTGCAATAGCCCATGGAAAGGCAAACTGGTTCTTAGGTCCTGTCCCAAATGGCACTCTTCAGGTTCACTTGTGGCCTTGCAGAGTTACAATGGCCACAGTGTACACGTGTCCATTAAGTCCACGAAACCGTAGGGCAGGGATAGGCAACTTCACATATATAACATTGATACATGTGATCACCGGGATTTAGACCAACCTATTTTGTATTTGGAAAATGAGTTCACAGGCAAATTTGCTTCATTTATTTTCCCCGGAGTCAAAATCAGACACCTATAAGTGTTAGAAAACACGATTTCTGGCTGCATTAATGTGTATGGACCACTGGATATTTGTTACATTGTTAGGAACATTATATCAAGTTTAGCAACCTTCAGTTTAAACTTATTATCGTTTGTTTTACTCGGGTTTTCACATCTTCCTAATTAAATCCAGTCACGCAGAAAGCTCTTTTGCCACTCAGTCTGGCTAAGGGGGCGTATCCTGGCAGAAAAGTGGCATCAATGCATACCCCCCGGTACTTAGAAGGCTCGCCATTCAAACTAACTCCGAACTGGCACTGGCTCTAAACTAGCACCCATTGCATGCTGGTGGAAAAGGGTATTTAGCAACTGAACCCTCCATATACACACCAAACCCAATTCAACCTTCAATTTAAGAAAAATTTAAAGACAAGGGCATTTGGCCATATTTGATTTATTGAATGGTTTGAGACAATTAGGACAAAGGGAAGTAGAGACCAGCATATTGATGAGCAAGAATCACTTTGCGGTCACTCCATACACAACCCATATTGGCATTAAACCAGGAAGCAATCTTTCACAAAAGCCAACCTAATACTAAATATCTGTCCTCAGTCCTCATATATTTAAAGTTCATGGGAAGGAGTTTGGTTCCAACTCTGAAAAGTCCACAAACTGAAGTGCAAACGGGTCGTTTTCATAAAGCACAGAACTGGGAAATATATATTGCTGGGGTGGCAAGTTGGGAGGCACATATTGAGGCGGTGGCAAATTGGGAGGTTGGTTGGCAAAGGGTTTGCATTCAGCAGCTGCAGTTGTAGTACAGGGTTGAGGGGTGGTAGTTACAGGCGGTGCAGTAGGTGTTTTAGCAGGCTGCACTGAGTGTTGTGGATAAAGTGGAAAATGAAAAGGATAACTGGGGTAATAGCTATAGTGAGGGAATATACTCCCAGGGTATGCTGGAGGTTGCGGCTTCTCGATTGGTGCTTGGGCACCTGCTGATGTGGTGGTTGGGATGGCAGTAGGTGCTGGTTTCTCTGTGGGCTTTGGTTTGCCATGATAATGAGGGTAGTAATATGGCCAAAACATGTGGGGGTACCTTGGAAGTTGAGGCTTCTCGGTTGGGGCTTGGGCAACTGCTGATGTGGTGGTTGGGACGGCAGTAGGTACTGGTTTCTCTGTGGGCTTTGGTTTGCCATAATAATAGTAATGAGAGTAGTAGTATGGCCAAAACATCTCGGGGTACCTTGGAAGTTGAGGCTTCTCAGTTGGTGCTTGGGCAGCTGGTACCTCTGTGGGCTTTGGTTTGCCATGATAATGAGGGTAGTAATATGGCCAAAACATGTGGGGGTACCTTGGAAGTTGAGGCTTCTCAGTTGGTGCTTGGGCAACTGCTGATGTGGTGGTGGGGATGGCAGTAGGTACTGGTTTCTCTGTGGGCTTTGGTTTGCCATAATAATAGTAATGAGAGTAGTAGTATGGCCAAAACATCTCGGGGTACCTTGGAAGTTGAGGCTTCTCAGTTGGTGCTTGGGCAGCTGGTACCTCTGTGGGCTTTGGTTTGCCATGATAATGAGGGTAGTAATATGGCCAAAAAATGTTGGGGTACCATGGAGGTTGCGGCTTCTCGGGTGGTGCTTGGGCAACTGCTGATGTGGTGGTTGGAATGGCAGTAGGTGCTGGTTTCTCTGTGGGCTTTGGTTTGCCATGATAATGAGGGTAGTAATATGGCCAAAACATATGGGGGTACCATGGAGGTTGCGGCTTCTCGGGTGGTGCTTCTGCAACTGCTGATGTGGTGGTTGGGATGGCAGTAGGTACTGGTATCTCTGTGGGCTTTGGTTTGCCATGATAATAGTAATGAGAGTAGTAGTATGGCCAAAACATCTCAGGGTACGTTGGAAGTTGAGGCTTTTCCATTGGTGCTTGGGCAACTGATGTCGCGGTAGGGACAGAGGCTGGAAAGGGTTTCTCACTGGGCTTTGGTTTGCCATGATAATGGTAATTAGAATAGTAATATGGCCAAAACATCTGGGGGTACCCTGGAGGTTGAGGCTTCTCAGGTTTCTCTGTTGGCTTAGCTGTAGGATAAACCCTTCCAGGATAATGATAATATGGGTAGTAGTAAGGCCACTCTTGAGGGTACCCAGGAGGTGGTGGTTTCAGTGCTGCAGTATCAGATGGTTGCGGCATTGCAGCTGCTTCTGGAGTTGGTGTATCAGGAGGAGAGTGAGGCAGCAGAATCTGCAGATATTCAGGAGGATGAGGTCCTAGGAAGGTTTCATTTGAAGTTGTAGAGGTCACAGGACAAGAAATGACTGCAGAGTTTCCCTGCCACTGCATCTGCATCACATAACTCCCTCCCTGAAACACATCATGAACAGCCAGGTTGGTCTTCATTACTCTGTGCTCATGCTAAATTGAACAGAGAACGCAATACCTTTTGCGCAACACCACATCCATCATAGGGGGTAGCATAGACAAGACCTCCATAAGTGGGTGTTGTGTGTCCACAGTGAGGTGGCAACTGAGTGAGAGGAACAGGCGCTCCATTACCTGTGATATACATAAAGGCATAAAGACTATTAGAAAACCACATGGAGTTCTATCTTGCACTGATGCTTGTAAAGTCTAAGTGTGATATAAAAGAATTAGAACAACTCAAAGACATAATTTTGGTTTCAGAATCTTCAGTAAACAAATGGATAAGGAAATCGCAGTTTACCTCGACAAAGCTCGACTTTGGCTACTTCTGGACCACTGAGTTGTATCTTCATGAGATCATCACCACACCTCAGCTTTGGAGACATGGCATCCCAGGCTGCTTCGGAAGAACTGACTAGTTGCCCTTTAATTATCGATTTCTTCTGCAGATCTGAAACTCAAATGGTTTTCTTCCCTCACAAAAAGACAAAAGGCTTTCTAGGTTCTACATTTAGAATCCAAATGGACAAAACTTACATTTGTGACCCCAGACCACAAAACCAGTCATAAGTAGCACAGGTATATTTGTAGCAATAGCCAACGACCCATTTGTATGGGTCAAATTTAACAAATTTTCCTTTTATGCCCAAAATCATTAGGGTATTATGTAGAGATCATGTCCCATTAAGATATTTTATAAATTCCCAATCATAAATGTAACCAAACTTAATTTAATTAGTATGCATTACTAAGAATTTCATTCGGACAACTTTAAAGGCAGTTTCCTCAATACATAGATATTTGTCCCCTTCCCCCTCAGATTCCAAATTTTTTTAATAGTCCATCCTAACAAACCATACATCTATAAAAAAAACAAACAAAAAAACAAACAACAACAAAAAACAAAAAACAAAAAACAAAACAGCATTCAGACGATGTACAAGTCTCATTTTCCAAAAACTGACCCTTACGACTGGTTTTTGGTCCAGGGTCACATTTATACACTTAAATTAAACGTTAATTAGTTACTTACCTGACACACTGGGGTCCTCACTAAGGTAGTCAAAATCAGCCAAGCCCTCATTATATTCATCGTGGTCTGACGTATATTGTTCTGATATAATTTCACCACCGTCACCATTTTTTTCCGTTCCAGAAAACTGTAACAGACTTCTGCAGTGTATTAAAGTAATGCACGTGAAAGAACTTAATATTATTAACAGACTTTCCCGTATTTTCCAATACGCCATTGTAGTACGTGCTCGTGAAGCATGTGCAATGCGTTTGTTAAATACCTTGCCGTGCTGCTTTAAGCACTCTCACGTTACGTAAATTAAAGGCAAATCACCTGTTCTGTTTAACGATTGCGCGAGAGTCATTAACTGTTTAAGACTGAAGCCGAATTCCGCCACGTAGCATCTCATGGTAGCGACTTTATTTCTCGACTTTTATTTAACGTTGTGACCTCATGTCTCGAAGTTTTAAATTTAACTTAATAGGTTTAATAATAATAAGAATTATTATATTTATAATAATGCGTTTAGGCATGATTTAGAATCTTTCTAATTTCTGCATCGTTCTCTTAGGATCCCTTCTGATGGATCCCTGCTCATTTTCTGTTTATATTTCCTGTTTATAGGAAATCCACTCTCTTCCTCAGTTCTTTCTGTTTCCGAATCACATTTTATACTTATTTTCATGACACTTTATAACAGTACAGGTTTTCTGCATTCTAATTATTGCATTTAATAACACTGAAAATGATCAAATTTTATGTTTAATGAATAAAAAGGAGTTAAACAAATTGTATGTAATTATTTAAAATGCTTCTTAAGAAGACCTTGCCCTCTGGTGTGGCAACATTGTCCTGTGATGTGACAGTACATACGTCACACCGGTGGACATTTTCTGTCCCACCAAAGGAATTTCAGCCTTCTGTGTCAATTAATGACCTTGCTACTCCAAGCTAACCTGTCATTAGCGGTTAGCAAGACATGTTTGGATAATTTTCCATGATTATGTAGTTTAACATACAGTTTTTTTAATTAAAAAATATAATTTAGGGCTATCACACCAAAGGACAGCAAAACGACAAAAATGTATCATGTGCACGTTATGTGCTTCACAGGGGCCTTCAGTGACATGATCATGAATGGGGTCCTTCAACAAATTAAAGTTTTTTTGTTTTTTTTCTGGAATTGGCTGATTTAAAATCAGGATATGGTGTCGCACCACAGGACGTGGTTTTCAGAGACAAAACGTATAAAGTTCTTCCACGAATATATGGATGAAAAAAAATGATTGCCATTTACTAAAACAGACATTTGTACAATTATGCCGAATATATCTATTAACATTTTATGCTTTTCTTTTTCATTTATAAAAGCTGTAATTTATTGAAACATGCTTGAGACAGTCACACCATAGGACAATTTTGACATTTGGTTCAAAAATAATACAAATCTAATAACACCGCAGCTTTTATAACAACAGGTCCACGTAGAACAAAGAAATGTTTAACAATTTACTGAATTTTAAATAACGACACTATAAATCATATTCATTTTCATCTTGTGGGACAGTGAAAATGCCATGTCACGTTTGGTTATTGTGTGTGAATAAAGACCAATTCATTTTTTCAGTTTGCTATTTGCCTAATAAATCACAATACATTTTGTAGTTTTAAGTAAGTTTTTGACAGATTCCTAAAATACTTGCTTTCTCACTTCTTTTTGCTTCTGGTGTTTTGACACTCAGGTCTGCCGGAATGCTATACTGTCTCCCACAGCGTTTGATATTACAGGCTGGACAACTCCCCTAAGGGCTCTCAAATATCCATGGATACCATCAACAGTGCACTGGGTGCATACCTTCAATGCACTGCTGTGGAACAATCCAGTTGAGGTCAAACATTCCTCAAACTCAGGTTTGATCATTATTCATAGAAGATAAAGTGTGACAAAGAGGAATAAAACCAGACTGTCTCATATATTTTCTGTACTCAAGGGAGAAAAAAAATGTGATAAAACTGCTGGTAAAATACAATCCAGGCCATTGGAATAGTAAACATGTGCTCCCAGGAATACCTATGTGATATGGAAAATCAAAAAAGAACTTTTCAGCAAGGTAAGCAATTTATTATCTTTTGTAGAATTTGTTTGGAATTTAATCTTTTATTTTATTTTATTTTTTACTGCAAAATAGCAAAAGAGAATCTGATAAGACAAGAAGTGGAACATTTTACAACTTTCAATAACTTAATAATCTACAATTCAACCTTTATGTTTTGTTTTTGTTGTTGTTGTTAATGATTTTCTGTACTTAGGGCATCTAACTAAAACCGAAAATAATACTACCTGATGTGCACCACAGAAAATACTGTAGAATTACCTCTAAATGTAAATATTAAAGTTGCTTTTCACATTGTCAGATGCTGATTCTGCACTAGTGGATTCAGAGATTGGAACACTCCTCAATTATATTGATTGTGTAAGAACTTATGATATTTCACTTATATGATGTATAATATATGATATTACACATAAACTTTTTCACATGGAGTCTGCTTACACTGAAATGGTGCACAGTTTGTCAATTTTCACTTAGAAATTGCTAGTAAATTTTACAATTACAAAGAAACAGCAAGTAACACGTTCAATTAAACATGAATTTTTAAAGTAGAAAGACTCCAGTAGTACTCTTATTTTCTGAAACATACTTCAATAATTTTTATTTACAACTCTGAACACACAACAAGAAAATTTTGTCAAATGGTGTTTTAAAAATAAATGATTTTTCTCTTAACCAGTTCACCTTTATATGGTCTGGCCACACTATTTTCTGTACTGTCCAGCAGATGGAGCAGGAGTATTTCCAGACGCTGGAATCCTCACCAGATTTGTGCCGTGGGCTTCCAGGACTTCTAAGATACAAAAGAGAGTCCCAGGAGAGGACGTACAGTCCTCAGGTAGCCATTCATTTGATCACTGCCAGGTTAAAAGTGTAACATTTTATAAAACTGTTAAATCTATAATTAGATTTTCATATTTATTTATATATATAAATAAACAAATTGGTTTTGCCCAGCCCCAGCTGCAACGAGACTCTCCAATATGCTGTCAGTTCTGTGGTTCGAGAGCCTGGCCTCCTCTGGATCCGGTGTATGCAGAGACACGAGAGGTTCGTCTCTTGACAATGGATGTAGCTGACACAAACTATTACTGCTTCAACTCTTACAATTTCTTTGAATTTATGGCTGTCTAATTGGACTTCAGGATTTCTGCTGTGAGAACTACAGAGAGTTGTTTGACATTGTGGTCCATGAAAAGCATCTAGCTATGAAACGTTCTGATGCAAGGCCTGCTGGACCTGCTCGACTAGATGACCCCTTCATCACTGAGGATGATGAGCTACAAGAGAAAACACAAGAAAGAGGAAAACACAGGTTTGTGTTGTACAAAACACTACTGTTCAAAAGTCTGGCGTTGTATACACACTACCAGTCAAAAGTTTTTGAACAGTAAGATTTTTAATGTTTTTCAAAGAAGCATTTTCTGCTCACCAAGCCTGCATTTATTTGATCCAAAGTACAGCAAACACAGTAAAATTTCGTTTTTTTTACTATTTAAAATATCTGCTTTCTATTTGAATATATTTTTAAAATTTATTCATTTGATTTCAAAGATGAATTTTTAGCATCATTACTCCAGTCACATTATCCTTTAGAAAAACATTTATTATTATTATTATTATTATTATGTTGAAAACAACTGGGTAGAATTTACTCAGGTTTCTTTGATAAATATAACATTCAGAAGAATAGCATTTATCTGAAATAGAAATCTTTTGTATAAATTATAAATGATTTTATCATCACTTTTGATTGATTTAAAGCATCCTTGCTAAATAAAAGTATTAATTTCTATAATTTCTTTCCCAAGCTTTTGAATGGTATAGTGTATGTTACAAAAGCTTTTTATTTCAGGTAAATGCTGATCTTTCTAATCAAAGAATCCTGAAAAAACTGTTTTAAATATTGATGATGATGATTAGGGTTAGGGTTAGGGGATAAACAATATCGTTTGGTCAGTATAAAATCTATAGAAGTCTATGGAAAGTCCCCACAATTCACAAAAACAAACGTGTGTGTGTATGTATGTATATGTGTATATATATATATATATATATATATATATATATATATACATACATATACATATACATATATATATATATATATATATATACATATATATATATATATATATATATACATATACTATACTGTGTTATAAAAACTGTGAAATATGCTTTCACAGAATTAAATGATTTTGTTTACTTGTCATTCCCACCTTTGGCTTCATTTCAGACAGCAGCAGAGAGAGATGCAGAGATATGACAGGGATGCTCACTCCAGTATATTGGAATCGAAGAACAGTGAGTATCCACATGATGTTTTTGGACAGGTTGCTCATGGATGGACCATTAACAACAATGAAAATCACCCAAAAATTAAAATTCTGTCATTACCCACTCGCCATTACTCCCATTATTACAATGCGCCTTTCCACGCTTTTACAATAAACAAGGATGGCAGCTTTTTCAAGCTGACAAAAAAAGCACAATAAAAGCATCACTGAAGTGGTTCATGGGACTATATTCTACAAAATAGAGTAAATTATGTTAGTATTTTGAATGAGTTTTAATATTGGTTTTTAAGATGTGTACTCTCACATATACTCAAATATGGTACATTGCACAACATTTTTAGAGTCTTTCAATTTTAACTTTTCTTGAAAATGGTATGAAAATTTTTAAAAATGAAGACAACATCAGTTCAAAGACCACATTTGCATGTTTTATTGACCCTCATTACACATTCCATTACTTCATATAATGTGATAATACATGATAAAAATCATTATTCTATAACATACTTGAAAAGTCTGTTTCCAGTGTGTATGCTAGTTAAAGTGATATCATATTTTATTAGCAGACTGCCAGACTGCTTTAACTGCATAGACATTTTGATTTAGTTACAATTTCATTACAATTACATTTCAGTATTTTTCTTCATATTGACTTCTATGGTACCCCAAGTTTGAACTTCCAAAATGCAGCTTAAATGCGGCTTCAAACGATCACAAATGCGGTTGGAAAACGATCCCAGCCAAGGAAAAAGGGACTGTTTATTTTCATAAAAATAATACAATTTATATACTTTTTAATGTCAAACGCTCGTCTTGTCTTCTGATTCATGACAGTTAGGGTATGTCGAAAAAAAACCTCCCATCTCATGTTCTCCCTCAACTTCAAAATCGCCCTATATTGCTGTTTTACCTTTTTTGTTAAGGGTGTTTGATCTTCTTTGCATGTTCACTTGGGGACAAGGGGGTGACTACATTATCTGTAGGTTTTTGTTCTGGAAGTGGACTTCTCTTTTAAATGAAATCCATCAGATCCCACTAAATATCTGATTGACTGCAAACACCCTTTTTCCCATTGAATAGTTTTAAAGAAGATGTGTGTGACATGATATCACTGATATGTTGAGGGTTTAAATGAATGGTTTCTTCCCCCAGATGCGCCTCATGATAAAACAGTCATCAGTTTCCGCCTCTCTAACTGTCCACCCAGTGAGGATGTCTGGAAAGTTAAAGAGTACATGCACGTGGATGAGACCTTTGGACAAAGTTCAGAGTCTTATGCTCCGGGGTCAATTCAGTTTGGTTTAACTCATCACCAGGTAACTGAATGTAATAATTTACTCTGTTAGAAAGTTGTGTTATCATGCTCTTAAACTAAACAATCTGGTCTCTTTATTCAGTACAATTCAGGTTTCTTGGAGAAGTTCTACTCTAATGGAGAGAAATTTCTCACTGTGTTTCCAGACAGTTCTGCACAAGTTTTGTATCCTTTTGATAATGTGAAAAACTAAATGAGTCGTTTTAAGCAGCAATAGCTGTGTGAAACCATCTATGCTCATCGGTTATTACTTAACCTTATAAAGTTTGGATAAAATTTAGATGTTTTTCCTATATCACACTCTATGAGACATAAAAACCTGATTTATATACGCAACAAAAACAACAAAGAGACAACAATAACTATATTTTAAAGTGTACAAGTGTAAGGGCAAGAGCATGGTACAATCATTAAAAACTATATTAATTTATTATATATCGCTGTTTGTCCTTATTGTCATGGCTATAGCTATCCCTCTGGAAACTTGGCTCTCATCATTCTCAGCAGTAAGAAGGAAAAGATCTGTATCATACATGATGACATGACGACTCCTCTCTGTCCAGTCAGAGCCCTCTTTCAGTCTAATGGCAGAGCCACTTGTTACCATAGCAATGGCAGCATTTGGTAGGGTCGATTGCTATTACACTGACACAGTTCTCAATGTCTCAAGCAGACTGATTATTGATCTGAGGAGGGATAAAGGGATAGTTCACTCAGAAATGAAAATTCTGTCACTTACCCTCATGTCACTCCAAACCTGTGTAATTTTCTTTTTTTTCCTGTGGAACATAAAAAAAAATGTCTCTTTGTACTGTTTCTTAAAAATATCTTCTGAGAAAGCAAGACATAGAGGTTTAAATCCACATGAGGCTAAAGTAGATTTACATTAAAAAAGTAAGCCCAGAATTTAAGCACAGCAACATTAAGCTGTTTCATTATAACATGTTGCATATAGCATTTATTAATCTAAAGTGCTCATTTCTTCATACACCAATACATTTTAACTTCAAATGGTTAGTTCACCAAAAAAACAAAAACAAAAAAAACAAAGAGAGAGAGACACTCTTTTGACCTCATGTCATTCCAAAGCTGTTAGACATTTTTTCGAAACATAAATGAAAACAGGAAATAGTCAGTGTTTCAGTTAATAAAACTTTTGACTGAAAGTCCAAGCAGCCAAAGTTTTGATGATTCCCATTTTTCAAAAACACTGTGTAAATGAAATCCTTATGAATCAAGCGGTTCAATACAAGTCTTCTAAAGGGACATGTTCACTTTACGAGAAAAACATATTTAATGTAGGCTTTTATTCAACATCGATAAATGCATTCATAGAGCACATCAAATACAGTGCCTTGGGAAAGTATTCATACCCCTTCTTTTTCTCACGTTTTGTTATGTTGCAGCCTTATGTTAAAATGCTTTAAACTTTACTTACCTTTTCCCGCTTACTTTTTACAATCTATATACTATAATGACAAAGCAAAAAACACATTTGTGAGAACTTTGCATGCATATATTCATACCCTTAACTCAGTACTTAGTTGAACCACATCTGCATTTGGCAATTATCTGCCATCCTTCTCCTCACCTCTTCACCTCTCACACTCAGTCAGCTTGGATGGGGGCTGGCAGACATTTTCAGGTTTCTCCAGAAATTCTCCAGAATTCGATTGCGTTCAAGCCATGGCCTGGCTGGGCCTCTCAAGGACATTCACAGAGTTGTCTATAAGCCACTCTTGCTGTGTTCTTAGACTCATTGTCCTGTTGAAAGGTGAACCTTCTGCCCAGTCTGAGGTTCTGAATGCTCTAGACTGGGTTTTCATTAAGGCTATCTCAATATTTTGGTTCTTCGAGCTTTCCTTCTACTCTGACGAGTCACTCAGGTCCTGCCACTGAAAAACAGCCCCATAGCATGAGGCTGCTACTAGCACACTTTACTTTTGGGATGGTACTGTGCAGGTGATGAGCAGTGCTTGGTTTCCTTCAAAAATGATGCTTGGAATTGAGGTTCATCAGACCAGAGAATCTTGTTTCTCACAGTCGGAGGGTCCCTTAGGTGCTTATTATGTGAATTTTCATGTGTCTTCACTGAGAAGAGCATTGAGTTTAGCCACACTGCCATAAAGACTGGATTGGAGGAGTGTTGCAGTGATGTTTGTCCTTCTGTAAGTTTCTTCCATCTCCACATATGATCATGGAGCTCAACTAGACTGACCATCAGCTTCTTGGTCACCAGTCTAACCAAGCCCCTTCTGCATCTACTGCTCAGTTTTGCCAGGATGCCAGTTCTAGGAAGTCTTGTTCCAAACTTCCTCCATTATGGATAATGGAGGCTACATGCTTCTGTGAACCTTCAATGCAGCAGATTTTTTTTCTAAACTCTTCCCCAGATCTGTGCCTTGACGCAAGCTTGTTTCTGAGCTCTACAGGCAGTTATTTTGACCTCAGGCCTTGGTTTTTGCTCAGAAATGCATTTTCAGCTGTTAGATCTTTTTTGAGAGGTGTGTGCCTTTCCAAATCATACTCATTCAAATTAACTTGCCAGTTTAACTCCACTTAAAGTGTACAAACAATATGAGTGCTCCTGAGCTAAATTTCAAGCTTCCCAGAAAAGGGTATGAATACTTATGCAACTGAATCATTTCAGTTTTTTATTTCTAATAACTTTGCTAAGTTGTTAAAAACCTGTTTTGTGCTTTGTCATTATGGTGTATGGAGTGCAGATTGATGTGGGAAAAAGTAATTTAAAGCAGTTTAACATAAGGCTGCAACGTAAAACGTGAAGAAAATAAAGGGGTATGAATACTTTAACAAATTTTCAAACATGATTTTTGATTAGTGGGATTTCAATGGATGGACAAAATAGATTAAATAATATTAAAAATATATTTGTGTTCCAAAGATGAACAAGATTTATGGGTTTGAAACAATATGAGGAAGAGTAAATAATGTCAGAATTATGTTTTCATTTTTGGGTGACCTGTCCCTTTAAGTTATATAAGTTAAACTAATAAGCCCTCTGGTTAAAAATATCTTAGTTAATTGAACAGCATAAATATATAAATGATATAACTGAATCTGCTCTGACAGCTTTGGTGTTGCTTTTGTTTCCTATGGAGCAGGTTAAGTATGGATGTTTGGGGTGGACGGAGTCTAGATGAAGGGGGGAAAAGGATCAGAACATGGAGCTGGACAGACCAGGCTCAAACACCAACACCCCTGAGACCACTCTTTCTGTCGCTTAACAGAAATATAGGGGTTCGAGTTCTTGGGCAACAGTTGGTGTTTGTGTCATTCCTTGCTTCTGGACAGCAAGCCAGGTTCAGAGTAGGCAGCTGCGAGTCGGTAAGAAAGTACACAAGTCTTGTCTTTTTAATCTGATCACCAATTTTAGTTTAAAGACATTTTCTTCATCCATCACACTTACTACTTAACTCAGATCGGTCCAGCTAAATGTTGTGTCTGCTTACAGCACAAAGAACACAACATACCTCCTCAAGTCCTTATGTGCAAAGAGGAACTAGTACTTCTGGCTTGCAGGGTTGGCCTTCACATGGCTCTGATACGGTTACAGCAGTGCCAAGCCTTCCCATCCAGCCCAACACACCTGCGGGTCAGACCTCCACCTTTCCTCCACTCACTAGTTCGAAGGCTGCGGAGTCTGAGCCACGGAGTACAAATGGAAGAGCCAGACAAGGCCTTTATCCAGCGCTGTCTGCAAGCCTGTCCATGAACTGACATGCTGGAGTAATTTCACTTGACTAAACGTCAGTTTTTCCCATTTTTGTGGGAAAGATGTTCCAGTGTCTATCGTCAATGTTGTGGTGATGTACGAAATACTGCTAAGACAGATGTTACTTTAAAACAAAGCAGGTTTCTGCTGTAAGTGATGGTTTATAGTTAGTCTTTCTTATACACATCTATAATGCAGCTTCAGAAGACACTGATTTATCATTTTGGGTTGCTGTTTCAGCACCCAATTACTTAGATTATATGGACACCTCAGATCAGCTGTCACAGTCCAACCTCCATTGTTTCGATGCCGGAGCAGGGATGTAAGTTAGACAAGAATATCTCAGATTGAGCAATTGAGGTGTTGTGTTGCTGGATGTAATAATGAACATAGTGGTCGTCATTTACTCCCGACATCTGAGCCGCTGAAGATGCAGTGGATTAAGTTGGTTTGTGAAGGGAATGCACCTCCCGATTTATATAAATGCGTCCATGTTTGTGTAAAATATTCATGATCCAGCTTCACCTACAGCAGAAGTGAGTATAAGGTTTTTTTTTTTATGAATCTCTGCAATCACCTTTCCTAATAATGTGCTAGTTAGCAAGTTTAGTGGCTAAACGCAGCTAAAGTAAACAGGCTCGTCACTCCAAAGAGAGAAGAGAGGGGCGGGGCAAGCATTGAGAATTTTTAACCGAAGTATATTAGACTTTTCATTAAAAGAATCATATCAACTTATGGAAAATGGGCATCCGATGACCCCTTTAACAGAATTTACAATGTTATTCCAACCTAGATTAATCAACGTTAAATGAACTGACCTAAATCTTTTAATAGTAGTTCAACACTGTGTAATTTTACATGTAACATTATCAAATTCCAGGTATTGCGTATAATAATGAAATATATTTCAATTACAGAAATATAGTGCCATGTTGAAAAGCTATTAAGCTGAATGTTTTTGTGCAGTGAAAATCATGCATTAGTACTTAGTATAATAATCAAAATAATAATAAATAATCAAAATAAGATGAAGCCTTCATTAGACAAAATGCACTACCAGTCAAAAGTTTCTGAACAATAAGATTTAATTTTTAATTTTTTTTTTTTTAATAAAGAAGTTTATTCTGCTCAACAAGCCTACGTTTATTTGATCCAAACTACAGCAAAATCAAATTAAAAAAAAAAATATTGTTTTAAAATGTTTTTTTATTTGAATACATTTTAAAATGTAGTTTATTCCTGTGATTTCAGAGCTGAATTTTTAGCATCGTTACTCCAGTCACATGATCCTTCAGAAATCATTCTAATATTCTGATTTGCTGCTCAGAAACATTTATTATTATTTTTGTTAAAAACAACCGAGTAGATTTTTTCAGGTTTCTTTGATAAAAGAAAGTTCAGAAGAACAGCATTTATCTGAAACAAATCTTTTGTAACATTGTAAATATCTTCATCATCAATTTTGATCAATTTAAAGTTTCCTTGTTAAATAAAAGTAAAAACAATTATAAAAATTATACATACTGATAATATTAATAACAATAATAATAACAATAATAATAACAATAATAATAATAATAATAATAAATGTTTCTTGAACAGCTAATCAGCATGTCAAAATGACTTCTGAAAGAGCATGTAACACTGAAGACTGGAGCAACGATGATGAAAATTTAGCTTTGATCACAGGATTAAATTACATTTTAAAATATGTTCAAATTGAAAGCAGATATTTTCAATACTAAAAATATTTCATGAAATAACTGGCTTTGCTGTATTTTGGATCAAATGAATGCAGGCTTGGTGAGCAGAAGAGAATTCTTTAAAGAAACATTAAAAATCTTACTGTTCAAAAACATTTAGTGTACATTAACTGAAAATCTCAGTTCACAATAGGTTTCTCAGATGGCGATAAGCACATAAGACTCTTTACCTGAAGTGATCTGGATAAGACCAGACTAAACCCAATTCTGGACTGGGTTAATGACATTACAGGACAAATGACTGAACAATGATTTTCAACAGCATGTTTAACAAAAAGAAACAAGTCTTTTTCTAATTGGTAATTTTTGGTAATGCAATATTTTAAACCTTAATTGAAATATGTAACTGGTAATTTTCTCAATTTTTAAAAAGTGTTTTATGACTGTAAAAAGCATTTTCAAGTCCGTTCTCCTAATAAAGAACAAAAAAAATATCTTGTTTCATTCCATTTTATTTTCCTTTTAGTAAACATTTTAAGCTATACAAAGCAATATAAAAACCAGGGCTCAGAAATCTAATCAGTGTTACTTAGGTGTTAAATTCTCATGATGGGGGTTGGGTGCATAAGTTAGGAGCTTCTCATATCTACTTATTAAATAAAACAAAGACCAAGTTTTAGCCATACAGTAGAATGTTGGAAAAAAAAAAAAAAGTCATCATAAATTCTGTTGCCTGAGCTAACTGAACTAAAAAGGATTATAATCTTTGTGAACATTTATCCTGACCTGAACCAAATAGTTATTGCACAAGAGAAGAGATGGAAATCATATTTATATGGCCACTGTTGTTGCCGTAATTCCCACACCAGTATCTGTAGGTGGTGCATCTCCGAGGGGCACAGTGAGGATAACACGGAACATCGGGTGTGCGCTAGTAGAGTTGCTACTTTCAGCGCAAACCTTCATAAACGTCACCTCACAAGCGTAGGAGAGCTTCACCACAGAACTAAAAGACAATATTGAGAAAGTACAGAGTAAATTATTTCATCTCAACACAGAAAAAGCAATATCACTAGTCATCTGCTTTAAAAGGATTGTTCACCCAAAAATGAAAATTCTGTCTTTAAAAACCCGTAAGGCCTTTGTTCATCTTTGGAACACAAATTAAGATATTTCTCATGAAATCCGAGAGCTTTCTGACCCTCCACGGACAGCAAGGATCCTACCACATTCAAGGTCCAGAAACGTAAGCACATTGTTAAAATAGTCCATGTGACCATCAGTAGTCCATCAGTGGTTCATCCTATATTTTATGAAGCTACGAGAATACGTTTGTCCCAGGAGAAAAGAAATTGCTTAATAAAGTTGTTATTTTTGTTTTCTTTGCGCAAAAAAAGTATTCTTGTAGCTTCAGATCCAAATCTGGGAGTCACGATCCAATTCCAAAACGATTCTTGATCTACAGTTTTTCCCCAATTAATTCTTCTGCTGTGCAAATACATCTTTACAACCATACATTTTAACCAAAAATGCAGTTTCTATGCTTTTTGTTTACAGTTGGAATCTCTGTATGTCAGTACTGCCATCTTAAAAGAAGGAGTGCGAATTTTCACTGGTTTTACGATTCGATTCATTTATGATTTTCATTATCAACTCAATATCACGATGCGTGACATTCTCGGTTTTCAATATTACTGCACATGGCTACATTTTCAAAATTTATTTTGTGCAAAATTTACTTTATTTTTTAATTATACAAGCAGGCTACTTTTTAAAACGATTACTTATTTAAAATAAGTGTTATTGAAGTATTGGAAAGTTTACAGACAATAGTTATGTTTTTTTCTTTTTTCCTCAGAATTATTACCGTTTGATTATTACTGATGAGATCATAGACAGTGGCAGCTTTAACAGACTGTATTCACACTAATGCACAGATCTATTTCGATATATCAGATGTTTTCTCCTGCTCTGAAAACATAACTGACTGTGTGAACATCAATTTTGTATAAAAGTATTTGAAAATGCAAGTGCACTTAACCACAGCTGCAATCGATCCGCGAGTTTTGTGCATCTAATAGTACTGCATTCCAAACCACATTAATGAAAGCATATCTAAAGTAAAACACGGCGGGTGGAAGCACACACTGTCAAGCAATGCGCACGTGTCTCACAGCGCATATTCTGTGCAATGAAGTGTGCACACGTGCCATATGCGGGGGAAAAAAAAAAAAAAAACAAGCTCAGAATTTATTCTAAAATATTCAGTATCATTGAAGAGAGAATCCCGATGCATTGGAGAGTCGATTTTTTTTCTCCCACCCCTAGTCCTTACAACGTTTCTGGAACTTGAATGTGGAAGGACCCTTGCTGTCCATGCAGTGTCAAAGTTCTCAGATTTCATCAAAAATATCTTTACTTGTGTTCTGAAGATGAAAAAAGGTCTTACGGGTTTGGAACGACATGAGTGTGAGTAATTAATTATTATTACAAAATTTCTTTTACTCACCAGATAATTCTGAAAATTTTATATTATAATGATTAGAAAATGATTGTGTGACCCTGCAGACTGGAGTAACAGTACTAAAAATTAAGCTTTGTCATCATAGAAATAAACTACATTTATAATGCATTAAAGTAGAAAACATTTATTTTAAATTGTAATAAGATTTTGTAATATATCAAAATATATCTGTATTTTCAATCAATGCAGCCTTGGTGAGCACAAGAAACACTACGAAAAATCTTACTGAACCCAAACTTTGTAGTGTATACATTGTAGATAGTAGTAATAGTTTATTTTTATTGCCATGTGAGCATTTAAGCACATGATTGATATCTTTAAAACAAGAGAGAATATTTTATATAATAGAAATTTAGTATTAAAAACATACGAGGAGGGGTCGTCGGCTCCATTCAGTGAATCAGAGGCAAGGTTACGAGCGATGGTGTGGAAGTGTGTCCATGTGCACGTTCATCTTCATCTCATTCTCCAAAATTTGGACAAGTTGCTGCATGGAAGGCAGGTGGCCTGACTCCAGCTTGGACCAAACTGGAACATCTAACCAAAAAAAAAAAAAAGTGTTACTATGGTGCAACCATGCCATTTTACTAACTTCCGCCAGACTAAACCACTGAATTAGGCTACAGCCACACTGCTTCTTTTTAAAAACATCAGCAAACCAGTATGCCTAATAGGTTTGACAGACAGAAAACAACTCTAATTTTTCTGACTTGATAAACAACTTCTTAAATAACACATCTTCTGTGTGCGATCCCATAAAAAGAGCTTGAATATAATGGGTCAGGACAGGTTATGTTGTTCTGAAAGTGGTCATAAGAATTTTCTAAACTATAAAATCATTTAATCATGCAATCAAATAAATTGTAAATATGTAATACTCAACTTATGGATCAAACGCACTTACCATTGAGTGTGATTTCAAAAGCACCTGTAGACATACACTGATTTTCGATCATATTGCTGAAGAAGAACACCATCATACAGGCATATATCTAAAAAATAAAAAATAAAATAATTAAACAAGCATTGCAGCAGCTAGTTTATTTGTACATACTTATTTGTGTTTGTGTTTGTACACACAAACACATTACTTTGTGAATAGTTACAACTTACATAACTTCTGTGCTACTTTTTTCAAACTGAAACATTAAAAACTAAAAGAATGCCTAAGGTTTTCTTCTGTACTTTGATGACTACATTTCAGAAATAGTCCAGAAAGAATCAAGTAAATATTAACATGAGAGTCTGCTCTTTGCTCTCTAGTGTATTACACTCTCTCCTATAACCACAGACGTCACAGAGGTGACAAAGTTGCAAACTAATGAGCTCCATGGGGAAAAAGTTCGTATTTGGAAACTACTATTCAAATAGGTTTTAGTTAAGAACCAGAAGCTAAACCACCAAATAAAAATATCTCAACAGGAAAAGTCTGAGGTCTTGCCTTATTCTCCTGACTCCAAACCCAGAGCCCTGGAGCTTGCATGCCAAATAGAGCAAATGGATCCTTGCCCACAATGATCACACCAATTAACAACAGCTTAAACATAGACAGAAAGGAAGCAATGTGCCTGGAGGAAGAAAAAGAGACACTATATAAATAAATAATTCACACACAAATACACATACATACAAATATAATTAGTAAGCACCAGCCCTTTATTTATTTATTTATTTATATACGCATTCATATATTTGCATTCTTCTTTTATTATTAAAAAAAAAAAAAAAAAAAAAAAAAAAGTAATTTATTCCTGTGATGTAAATTCATTAGACCAGTTTTCAGTCTCATGTCCTCCAAAATAATCAAAAGAACAGCATTTATTTGAAAAGGAATCTGTAACATTAGAAATGTTTTTACTGTCACTTTTGAAGCATAACTGCTGAATAAAAACATAAATTGCTATTATAAACACACCTCAAATATTTGAATGGTAGCATATCATGGTTTCACAAATATTAAGTAGTATGTTTTCAAAATTGATAAACATTTGAGCAGCAAATCAGCATATTATGATGCTAAAAATGCAGCTTTGCTATCAAAGGATAAAATGACATTTTAAAATACATCATTATTGAAAACAGCTATTTTAAATGACAATACTACTTCACAATATTAGTGTTTTTACTTTATCTGTGAGCACATAAATGCAGACTTGGTGCACAAAAGAGACTTTAAAAGCAAAAAGTAGCATCTCTGCAAAAATCTGCCAGGCGAGTAGGCAATGTACAAGTCAAAGATGATTATTTTGAAAAGGTGTGCGATTATGTGTGTATTTGTGTTATATATATATATATATATATATACACACACACACACACACACACACACACACACACACACACACACACACGTATGTATATACACACACAAACATTTTTTTTTTAATTCCTGGTCACCAGGACAGAAGACATGCAAGTGTCACTATGTAGCAGTGAGTAGTGGTTTGTAAAAAATTACCTGTAAACAGGCAGTGGAAGGTAGTTTTCTCCTTCTATGCGGATGTCTGGGTACCGCTGGTACAAAACCTGCGTGTACTCCTCAAACACCCGCTTGTATCCTCAGGAGACACTGTAGAAAACAAACAAGATGAAGACACACCTCAGAGCCTTTTGCTCAGTACCACAGGGTGACATGAAATACAACTGCACTATCGTGCACCAACTATATAAACACTGATTTCCATTTCAGATTATGATAAATGAGCCACTGGAGACCAGATATTATAGCAGCCTCAAATTGGCGTTACAAATCCATAAAGCTGCAATATTAAACGTGCAGCGTCTCAAATGCAAGCACACAGACATAAACACTAGTCGGCTAATCCTCAAATGACAGCTCTCCATTTAACACCGGATTACCAGCCGATTATAACATCCTGCTCAGGTCATCTTCGAGACTACTTGTGCCATGAGACAAATTAACGCTTTTCTCTGTATACGGTCACAGTACACCTTCCGTTGCTTACAGTAATCGTGGTTAATATCTTTGCGAGGTTAAGCGCGGTGCTACTATCAACATACACAATGTCATACACTCGTCGGCCTGGCCCGAAAACCGACCGACTGACCGACAAACAGACATGAAAATGCTCAAACTCTCACTCACCAAATCTGGAATTTGAGAAGTGGACCCGTGGCAAATTGTACCTTCATTTTCTTGACGCCATTGTTATCCGCGGAGGCACTGTAAAGAGAACAGGCCCATAATATTATAACTGAGAGCGGTAACCAACGCATCTTCACCCACGACGATTAGTTACTGAACTGAAAGCAGGAAGTGTTGTGCTGAATTTCATACGGGTAATCCAGGAAGCCACGCTGGGATTGGTTGGCGACTGCTTGACGTGAGGTCACACATTTTGAGGAAGAACTTCCCAGTTCTACGAATCGGTTCTTTTGAACAGGTTGTTTCAACGAACCGCTTAAAAACACAAACAATTCAAACAACCAAAAACAATATTATAACAGAAAATAGTGGATGACGTTATACAGTATTAACTGAAATGTGTCTGGTTTCTTCCACACAAATGTATATTAACAAGATGAATAAGGTAAAACCGCATTTAAAATATTACAGATATTATATTCATATTCAAATATAATCAAAATATTGGGGAAATACAACTTTCTGTGACATAGAAGAGACGATTTTTCATCTCTTTTGTGAATATGTTTGTCTTAAAGCTACCTCCAATTGGGGGGGAAAATCAAAATATGTTTTTGACTTTTAATATAACTTTTTTTTTTTAATCATAACTCAAATTCTTGTATTCAGTACATTGTTAATCAAATGCTTGTGTAAGAACCCACTACTGTCACTTTTTAGTAGACTATAATTCCTACGTTTTGTCTTTGATGGGCAGAAAAAAAATGTATAATATAATACATAATGTACAAAATGTATAATACAATATATAATATATAAACGTATTGTGTATTTTTTATGTGTATTTTTGTTGTCGTTGTTCTGTTTTGTTAAGTCGTATATAGCATTAATAATAATAATAAACAATTTCCTTACGTAATCACGCTTATTATAAATCCATATATGCCAGTTTAGTTAATGAATAGTAACAGTCGGAATCGTGAAAATAGTTTTCGCAATCCAAACGATTAATTGAAAGATCCAATTTAAAACTTCTTTCAATAATTTGCAGAAATAACGTACACTACTGGCTCTTTTGAACCACATATCCATTATTTGACATGTAATGCAATGGAAAAAAAAATCTTAAAAAGTAAATTTAGCAAATGTCGTGTTGACGTTTATTATCAGAGTTTTTCAAAAAGCTGGGTGGTCCGATCTGAGCATCAGTCCATCTACGATCTTCCGGTGTGGGCGGAGCTTACATTCTGAGTACGTAGACAAAAATCGACGTAGTTTTCTCTTCATCCTCACTAGTTTGTGTTCGTCATATTTGTGACGGTCTCCAGCTCACTTTTAAAACCCACCAGCATTTGTAACGATGGTCGCCAAACAGAGGATTCGTATGGCCAACGAGAAACACAGCAAAAACATCACCCAGAGAGGCAACGTCAAATCGTCGGTATGACAACTCTTCATGATACACAGTAGTGTCACGATAGAAAGTGAAATTAAGTGAATGTAATATATTAACTGAACTTATTTGAAAGGTATTATTCATATTAGCAATTATTGTTTCTGCACTGAAATAGTGGCTCTTAATACTGCAGTGTATATATGCTTTCATTGCTAAATCTCACTGCACTACAATTAAATGACAGCTAAAAACGATTCTAACTGATTTAAATGTAAATTCACGCAGAGAAACGTCAGTGATGATAAAGTTTCGGTGGGACCGTGGCTCTTGGCGCTCTTCATCTTTGTTGTCTGTGGCTCAGGTGAGTAACTTACCAATACAAAAGATTAACAAGTGATCTATCATATCTTATATCACACAATAAACACATTAAATGAAATAGTATTTTATTTTACACTAGCATATGTTGCACGTTTTGTTTAGTCCAAGGTAGGTAGACTAAGCTTGGCACACTGTGAAACCTTGCACTGTAGTGAAGGCCGAGATAATAATGCACACTATTTACATGGACAAGGCTGGACTGATAACATGACTTTATCTGCTTATTATCACTGGGCACGACACGTGGATCTGCAGGTGTTACTATTCTCAAAACAGCATTGAAGTACATTGCCAACAACTTCATAAGTACTCCCAGGAAGAGTAATGGATTTTGAGACATCGCTTAAAAGATGTAGTCTTTTTGTCAACGTCATAAACCGCTCCATTCGGATTTGATGTGGCACATGATCTGGCCAAGACTTCTGGGTTCCTGCCAGCTCTCATGTAGAGTTTTACCTGTTGCCTTTGAGAAGCTGTTTGCTTTGAACAAATTGCATATTCGTGCATGTTTCTGGTCATCTTGCTCTTTGTTTGCTTGCCCTAACTTTTGTGCCGTGGATGATTTTGCAATCTTTTTTGCAATCTGATTCGATCCAAAAAGCATAAAGTTTACTCCGTTAGAGATGATCACAGAAGAGTGAAGAAACGTAAATATCTGATAGCACAATGGGCCATTATATTCCTTTTATATTGAAGCTGGCATTTATGTTAAGCCTTGATTTCTCCAAGTTTAGCTTTTCAATATTCTTCCTCCTCAGCTTTTCCAAAGACTGGAATGCCAGCCATCTGTAATATCACTCTGTTTTGTTTTTTTTTCTCCTCCTCAGCAATATTCCAGATCATTCAGAGCATTCGAATGGGCATGTAAAGAGGACCAATAATGTCAAAAGTATCCACTCCTTGCCAGTTCCACATACTGCGACTTTGCCAAGGAACTTCTCTTAAAGGCTTTTTGCTGATTTTATCGATTCATCTTCTATGAGGTGCAACAATTCTGTCATTCCTCTCTGGTGCCTTGTTAATGAAGAAAAATCAAAAAGCCATAAAATTGCATTCCGATCAATTGTAATGTTCTTTTCTGTCAATCTACCTTGATGTAATGTAAAAATCTTGAGCTGTCACAAGCTGTGATGTGATTTGCAATTCCTGACTTCTCGTTCATTCCTGAAATAATTGTGCAGAAATTATTTGATGTCTTTTTGTTTGCTTTATGGACCCCCAAAACAGCCATTTTGTAGTTTGCACAGGATAAAGTATTACGAATGAAAAACCAGTCAGCCAATTTAAATCACAAATGTAAAAAGTGTGGTTTCTGTTACTTGTTTTCTTTGTAATTTAATATCTGCCTCTTTCCTTCTAGAATATGGAACTTCAACCTGAATAATTTAGTTCTCTGGCACATATTCTTGTTGTTGTGGTACTGTTTACCATAATAGAATAAGGCTTAGCAATTCAGCTTTTTTCAGAACTGATGATGTTATATACTGTATACTGCTGTGAAAGCATGATGGAGTAAAGAGGAACAGGAACAGAGAGCTGGACTAAAATAAAATGTTTAAAAACTGCATGCAATGTGTTTTGGCTCTGTTCTGTTCATTTTTTATTTTTTTTTATTTATTTTTTTTTACATCAACAATCTTACAACAATCTAAAATGATTGTAATGTAACCAGCAGTTATCTGAGATGTTAACTACACATTAAAACTACAAGCAGAAGTATAGATTGATTATAGAGTTGAGGTGAAAAGTTTACATACACCTCGCAGAATCTGCAAATGTAAATTATTTTACCTAAGTAAGAGAGAAATGCATGCATTTTTTTTTGTTTTGTTTTTTTAGTACTGGCTTGAATAAGATATTTCACATTAAAAAAGACATTTACATCTGGTCCACAAGAGAAAATAAGTTGAATTTATGAAAATTACCCTGTTCAAAAGTTTACATACACTTGATCCTTAATACTGTGTTGTTACCTGAATGATCCACAGCTGTTCAGCTTTTAGTGATAGTTGTTCATGAGTCCCTTGTTTGTCCTGAACAGTTAAATTGCCTGCTGTTCTTCAGTAAAATCCTTAGAGTTCCACAAATTCTTTGTTTTTTTTCAGCATTTTTGTGTATTTGAAACCTTTCCAACAATGGCTGTTTGATTTTGAGATCCATCTTTTCACACTGAGGACAACTGAGGGACTCATATGCAACTATTACAGAAGGTTCAAGGAAAAACGATGCATTATGCAGGGGGTGAAAACTTTTGAACAGAATGAAGATGCGTACATTTTTCTTTTTTTTTCATTTCATACCGCCGTTCAGAAGCTACAGAAGATGCCGACATGTTTCCCAGAAGACAAAATAAGTTAAATTCTGAAGAATAGCATTCAGCTTAATTGTTCAGGACAAGCATATGTAAACTTTTGAATGTGGTCATTTTTATAAATTCAACTATTATTTTCTCTTGTGGACTACATGTAAACATCTCTTATGTGAAATATCTTATTGAGGTCAGTACTAAAAAAAAAAAAAAAAATTTTTTTTTTTTAATGCATTTTGTATGATCCCTCTTATTTTGGTAAAATACTTAACATTTTGTGGATTCTGCGAGGTGTATGTAAACTTTTGACCTCAACTGTATCTACCAATAAAGAGGCTGGTAGAATGAAATACCCGAAAACAGTAAAGGCATAAGAGTGCAATCTAGTAGGCTACATAAAACCAACCATTTTTAAACTGTTTATACTGGCGTAAAAGGACTGAAAACAAGGAACTATGTACTCAGCAGAAGTTTGCTGACTATTGTCTGTGAAGTTGAGGAAAAATGGAGTTACGTCCAGGACTGTGATTGATTACATACTGTCATGATCTCTACACTGTTTAAATGATTAATCACTTTCATTGGCTTGTTCAGATGGATAAGCAATGCCAAAGACAGCAGCATCACTCAAAGATATTCAGTGATTTACATTTGACTTGCCAATTGTATGTCACACAATGAGAGTCAATACAGAGTTGATTGCATTTCAAGGTGTGAATGTTTATCATTCTGATACGAATTAAGCATTTTATTCACCAGACACAAAGATGAGTGGCATTAAAAATACTTGAGGACTGTTTTTACTATGCTGTGTGGCATGATGAACAAATGCCGTGAGTGTTTTAAATGTAACGTTGTTCTTATCTAATGCGTGAATTTCAGAGTGGAATAAGTTCTGCTCAATACTAAGAACTCTGTAGAAAGTCACATTTTATTGTCAAGTTGTAAATGTTTAGAAAGACCAGTGTATTTAATTAAAATTGTTCACATTTTTAAACATGCCAGTGATTAAATGTGCCATTATATTGTTAGTTCTTGCTAGTTCCTATTAATAATAATAAAAAAAACTTCAGATTTGACTTAATGATATACAAGAATTGTTAAAAATGAGTGGGTGTTGACTTTTATATTAAAGTTCTATCATTTAATATTAACGTGAGACTGATTGATTCAGGATTGATCATATAAAATAAAGTGTTAAATATACGTTAGACAAATTACTGATAAACATTTAATTGCAGTTGACCCAGTTGCTGAATAATTCAACAAGAGCATGGTGGTTTTTATACACTGTACTTGCATGCATATGTAGTCTCCGGAAGGTGGCGGTGTGGAGCCATCAGTTCTCTTTTACTTTCATTGGCTACGAAGAAGAGCGGAACTGCTGTTGTCAGAGATGTTACTGTGGATACGTGAAGTTTACAACTCGCAAAGTCAGGCAAGAAAATTAATTAATTATTTTTCTTATTAGCAAAGCCATTAGTGACTTTATTCTGCGAGTGAAATCTTTGGTCAAACTTATGAACTTTTGCGAACTAAGGCGTATTAGTAGCAGTCTGTGAATGTTTCAGCTTGCATCAACGTTAGCAGGTTTGTTCAATGTTTGCATAATGAGAGTGACGAAAAACACAGTGGAGAAAATGTCATTTTGACGCAGATGAGTCTCATTAGCATGCCAACTTTGCATGAAGACCAGTTTATCCAGTTAGTAGGCTATAGTAAGGGCCCCCGAGACAAAAGCCAAATGTTTTTTTTTTTTTTTTTTTTTTTTTTTTTTTTAATGTTAATGGGGGATTTGTGGTTTTTAGTTTATTTAATTGACGATTTCATTTTGCAGCTAGTACTGTTATTTAATTTGTTTTTGGATTTCATGGCTTAATATTTAGTAATTCCATGAGTCAAATATATATTTCAGATGTACATAATATTTGATATCCAATCAATTCTGCAAGCTTATTGAACGTAGTCATTCAAAACATAATGTTTCCAATACGACAGATTGGGCAATTAATTATCTACATATTTATCATCCTTTATGTAAGTCATATAGTAAATTTACTTTTCAACAAAATTTCTTTTACTGGGATTCTGCTTTGTCAAAACAAATTAGGACAGTTGATTTAGTATTTTAAAAATGTAAAATAAAGAAAAAGATAATTCATTAATATCCATTTTAAAAGCATTATAATAAGACCTTAATAATAAATATTAATAATTTATACACTACCAATCAAAAGTTTTTGAACAGTAAGATTTTTAATGTTTTTAAAGTCTCTTCTGCTCACTAAGCCTGCATTTATTTGATCCAAAATACAGCAAAACAGTAAAATTTTTAAATATTTTTACTATTTAAAAGAGTTTTCTATTTGAATATATTTTAAAATGTAATTTATTCCTGTTATTTCAAAGCTGAATTTATTAGCAGCATTACATGATCAGTACAGTCACATTTCCTTCAGAAATCATTCTGATTTTCTGCTCAGAAAACATTTATTATTATTATTATTATTATTATTATTATTATTATTATTATTATTATTATTATTATTATGTTGAAAACAACTGAGTAGATTTTTTTTTTCAGGTTTCTTTGATGAATAAAAAGTTCAGAAGAACAGCATTTATCTGAAATAAAAGTCTTTTGTAACATTATAAATGTCTTTATCATCATTTTTGATCAATTTAAAGCATCCTTGCAAAATAAAAGTTTTAATTTCTATAAAAAAATTAGTGTAGAATAGTGTAGAATGTTACAAAAGCTTTTCATTTTAGATAAATGCTGATCTTTGGATCTTTCTATTCAGAATCCTAAAAAAATGTACTCAGCTGTTATAAATATTGATAATAATAATAATTTTGAAGGATCATGTGACACTGAAGACTGGAGTAATGATGCTGAAAATTTAGCATTGATCACAGGAATAAATTACATTTTAAAGTATATTCAAATAGAAATTTTAAATAGTAAAAACATTTCACAATATTAATGCTTTTATTTTATTTTGGATCAACTAAATGCACGCTTGCTGAGCAAAAGAGACTTCTTTAAAAAACATTAAAAAACTTACTGTTTAAAAACTTTTGACTGGTAGTGTACATTCTGTAAAGGAGTGGGTGGGGGTGGACTTATACTTTAACTGTTCCCTGGTGGAATGACCTGCCCAACTCGTTCTGAGCAGGTGAATCTTTAGTCATCTCCAAGAAACGCCATCTCTTCCATCTACACTTGACCCTCTAACATTAGTGCGCTTAATTCTGTTTCAATTTTCAATTTTGAACATTCCTGTCTGAGTGCCATAAATATTATTTTTCCAAATTTTGCGTGCCTGTAACTCAAGAACGGTTAAAGATATCGCAATATGATTTTAGATTCTAGTTTTAATAAACTTTTTTCTTTGGGAATCTTCATTTTCAAGGCCCTACATCATTCAGTGATGGAGATATGGGAAGCCCAATGAGGTTCCATGTCCAGATTGTTGAATATTACCCATTTTCAGTGGATGAAAACCAAATGTTGGTCACTTTGTAATGTATACAGCTGATATTTATTTTATTTAAAAAATAATGTCTGAAGAAGAAATAATGTTAAAATAAGAATTGTATCCTGTTTCCCTCTATCAAAACAATTGCATATAGAAAAAATATTATTTTGTAAATGTGTGTGCCTGTAACTCAAGAAATATTAAAGTTATCTTAATATGATTTTAGCTTCTGGTTCCTAAGAAACTTTTTATTTGGAATTTTTTTAAGGCCCTTATGGTTTAATCCCAGAGATATTGAGATCTCAGTGCAGCTTCATGTCCAAACGTAGTATCCTACCCATGTACAATGGTCAAAAACCAACATTCCAAGGTATGCTATTCCCAGATAACAACTGGTAAAAGCTAATAACACAGACTCATCCGGGCAGCTAAAGTCGGCACTATACACTTGATAGTTTTTCTTGGTGGAAGCTGTGCGTTTGGTTAGCTAATTAAATATTAAACTAAATTCAATATTATGTGTACTGTTTCTTAATTCTTAATAAAAGGGGTTCTCTACTCTGGCCCGTGAGTTCAGCTCTAACCCTAATCAAGCACATCTGAACAAGTTAATCAAGGTCTTTAGGATCACTAGAAAGTAAAAGGCAGGTGAGTTTGATCAAGGTTGGAGCTAAACTCTGTAGGAAATTGGATCTTTTGGGCCAGAGTTGAGAACCCCAGGATTGTAAGCACAATGTTAAATGAACTCTGAGTTCATTTAAGTCCATACTAAAGAGTGTTAAAATGAACACTGAAGTAGTGTTAAAGTTAATGAGGTAATTAAGTGATTTATGGAGTGATGATTGACCATTATTGAAGACACCTGGTGTTAATAAGTTAATGAGGTAATTAAGTGATTCACTGAGTGATGATTAACCATTATTGAAAACACCTGGTGTTAATAAGCAGCATCACTAAAGGAGAAAATATTTTATCACCATTATAGTGGTCAGTGTTCACTTAGTTGGGCTCTTCAGTTGCTAGCAACTGATTTCTTCATGGAAGCTTTGTGTTCAGATATTTTGATTTAGATCAGTGTTTTGTGTCTATTTACTTTTGTGGAAGGCAGTTGTGTAATAAGCGGTATAGTATCCCTTACTTATTATAATCTTAATTCAAGTGATAAAGGATTTTGAAAGTCTGACAGTAATCAGTGTTGAGTGCTACTGTAGGGTTAATTCTGTCTAGTTTAAATGTTTTAAAATTATAAACAGTTGAAAATATTAGAAATTTAGAAAAGTAATCAAATGTAATAAGTTACATTACACAGTAATTGAAAGTAATTGAAAAGTTACACTACTTATTACATTTTAAATAGAGTAACTTTTAATCTGTAACCTATTATATTTCTAAAGTAACCTTCCCAACACTGCACGTCAGATTATGAATGACCAGGATTAATTTTTAACTCTAGGTCAAGTATGAACAGTGTAAAATGTGAAATAAGATTTCCCAGGATTCCATTTTACTAGGGTTCAGAATTACCCAGTGTTAATTATTTCAAGTGTGAGAGACCTTAAATGTTTGAGGTACTATCAGCAGTAGATACCCTTTAGTAGTAGATACTACTTGATCTGTGACTATGCTTCATATTTTACAACAATAAAAAGGAAAAGAAATTCTAATAATTAATCCAGGTGAGGTAAATCATGACACAATACTGCATGTTTAAACTCTTGGTACATCCCTTCTTCCAAATATACCTAAAACTGATTCACATATAGAATCTTATGAATAGACTACAGAAAGCAAGGTAATGTGTCTCAACTTGACCATTTCAGTGCACGTTTAGCACTCAGACAGACATGTTCTATGCAGTTGTTTTGATAGAGGAAAACAGGATACAATTCTAATTTTAACATTATTTCTTCTTTAGACATTGTTCTTTAAATAGAATAAGTATCAGCTGTATACAAAGTGACCAACATTTGGTTTTCAATCATTGAAAATGAGTGATATTCAACAATCTGGAAATGGAGCCTCACTGAGATCCCCATATCTCTGGGACTGAATGATGTAGGGCCATGAATAGTAAGATTCCAAAAAAAAAAATGTTTTAACAACTAGAATCTAAAGTCACATTGTGATAAATCGAATACTTCTTGAGTTATAGACACACAAGCTATGCAAAAAGAATATTTATGGCAGGAAAGTTTAATGCGGTTGTCTTGACAGAAGGAAATGAGATTAATTTCTAGTTTCAACATTATTTGTTCTTCAGTTTCATCACTATACATGTCTATCTTTCTTCAGAAGAAATATTAGCAAAATCAAAAAATTGATACATGGAGCCTCAACTCACCTTTTGTTGAGTTGACATGGAATGACCCTTCTATTGTCCTCATTGTCCTTCAAGTCGCTTTGGATAAAAGCGCCTGCTAAATGATTAAATGTAAACAAATAATGTTACATTTTGTGCTATGACATCTAAAATAACAAATGTTTCTATCAGTTTCCCTTAGTACCGTGTTGGCTGATGCATCAAAATACACATGCTAAACTTACATCTAAACATGATGTTACAGTTTATAAGTAAAAGCACATTGTTCTTAAGGAGGGGCATCTTACCCCATTTTACCATTCACAGGTGTCATGTCAGTGTAGTGTCTTTTGCAATTGAGGTTCTCATATGTTTATTTCTTTTGTTTTTGTGCACCTTAAGGCTTTATAAGATGTCTCCATCACTGATTGGTGTTTAGAGCCACTTTCCAGCCCAGTCTACATTCACTATGCTGCAAGCAGAAACCCTCCAACTGCTGTGCCTCACAGCCTCCAGTGGGGTCCCTCTGTTCTCACGAGGCTCCTCCAAGCAGCTTCCCTTTTCCATCATCGGCTCCCTGAATGGTGTTCATATGTTTGGCGCCGGCCATGGGGCCCAGTTAGCGAGCTGTGAGACGGATCAAGAGAGCCGTGTGGTTTGGGGGGTCTTTCAGGATAGCCTGATGCTCATTGCGGTTAGTGGTGGCGGGGGCTCCGCCATCAGTGAGCTACAGTTGCACCGCCTGCTAGAGAACGTGTGGAACTGTATGGTCCTGGTTCTGGGACAGGACGAGCTGGCGAACGTACGCAACGTGGAACGGCTAAAACGGGAGTTGCGCTCTTGCTACCGCCTAATCGACATGCTCTTGGAACGCATCAATGACGATCAGGGATTTATGGGAGATTTGACGCAGTGTTCCGACTGTTTGCTTCCCTCCCACTCCAGCTTGCTTCAGGAAGCCCTAGACTCTTTCGCCCAAGCGGCAGAGAGTGAATTTGGCTGCCTGCTGGTGCATGGCCGCGTGGCGCAGGCCACGGAGAAGTGGTGGTCTCGACTAACGTCCCAGGAGGTTGTTGTGCTCTCAGTCTTGGTGCATTCACTTTCAGGTGCATCTTCATGTGACTACCCCGTCTTCCTGCCCCAAGGAAGTCCTACAGTCGCAATTCGCTTGCTCAGTTTCCAACTGCTTCCTGGGGTTCACGTGTGCATCCTCTGTGGCCCCAAACCCTCTTTGTGCAAGGCACAAAATGAGCTCATTGGTCGTTTTTGGTCCACTTTTGCGGAGAACCTGCGTAGCTGTTTGGAGCAGGCCGAACGCTCTACTCTTCCCCCATCTGTTAACCTTCGCTGGGACATCCAGGCTCTTCTGCTCATCAACCGTGAATCTCGACGTGCCGTCACCGTCTGCCCTCGTGTGCGCAGTGGTGCTCCCTCGCAGGCTACGCCTCTCCTCTCATCAGCCAGGCGCTTGGAGCTCCTCCGCCTCTTTTATACATTTGCTGTGACTCGATATTTTACCTCTCAGGAGACCTCAGTTTCGTCAGCCTCAACTACCTCAGAGGATTTCTCTCAGGGCTTTACCCACGTCCCTGTGCAGTGCTACCTCGTCACAGATGAGTGCAAGTGTTATGCCCTGCAAAATTCCCAACACCAGCTCTTCGTCCTAATGGATCTCTCTGTCCCCACATTTGCCTTGCGTAACGTGGCTACACAGACTCTCTCAGCGATTACTGCTGCAACTGGTTTCTAGGGCATTGGTTTGGACATGTATGACTTACTAACCAGATACCAAACTTACTGGATTTGTAAAAATGAACAGCTCAAGCATTATTAAAAAGGGTAGTTCACCAAAAAATAAAAATTCTGTCATCTTTTTTTTACTCTCATATCCTTGTATGAACTTTCTGTGAAAAACAAATCTAAAAATTGTTTATACAATGACAGTCATTGTTCGAAACAACAGTGAATCCCATTGAGGAAAAAACACCAAGACATTTTGCCAAATGGCTTATTTTGTGTTCCACAGAAGAAAGAAAGGCATGCAGGTTTGGAACCACATGAAAGTGAGCAAATGATGACAGAACTTTCATTTTGGGTGAACTATCCCTTTAGCTGGTCACTGGTGAATTCTGGCTGTGATCATCAGGTTAAGTCTCCTGCCTTGTTGTTTATTAATCACAAGAAGATTTTTGGTAACACAAATGTGATTCTAGAAAGTGAATCAAAATATAGACTCAGAAACACTTAATGACTACTGTGTAACTTTATATGAGTAGCATTCACACTGTCATACCACATGCTACCTTTGGTGTGTTGTTACTGAACATGAATGTAAAAATGAGTTTGGCTTTGAGGACCAACATAGCAGTATTTTTGAAGGCTGTGTATGTTAGTATTCTCTTAATAACACTGGTGAACAAATTGTTTAATAATATGTTTGAATTTGTGGTGTGAATAAATACACATACATTTTTAGATTTTCTTATGTTTTAGTTATATTTTCATGTTTCAGCGCCAACAAGGAAATAACATTCTGCATTCTAGCAATAAATCTTGCTGCTGTTATTATTTCTGAGCCTGTGTTCACTGTGATTTTTAAAATTTTTTTTTTTTTTTTTTTTAAATAACTCAGCATCAATATGTGTAACCACGCCCCCTGCTGCCCAATCATATTATATTTTGAAAACAGAGTCCTGCCTACAGCAGACTTTTATAACCAGAGTGGGTGATGTTAAAGAAGAAGTACCGAAATATTTGCAGGTTAAATAAAGACAGAATTTGGGGGGTGAGTATTGCTGCACTGAATGTTTTAATAGCATATTTATACTTCATTTTAAATATAAATAGCATTTTACTGCCTGCACAACATTAAAGCTGCAGTTGCACCCAACAATTGAGAGACTAAAAAAAGATAATGACAAAATAAATTGAACGCATGTGACAATGTAAAAATAAATATGGCTGTTTTTTTATTAGATGTACTAGTGTTTCTTTAAACATCAAGAGCTTTTTTCATCCATGTGTTTTGTTCTCACAGGATATAAAATTATGCAGGCAACTATAGTGCTATAGTACTTCTTTTGTTAATATATAATTATCCATTAACAAATTAAACTTACCATGTCTTCAAGTAAGTCTTTCTTGAGTCACTCCTTTAGTCAAAGATCAACACAGTGTGATGTTCACAAAGCTGAAATATTGTTGTACAGACAATAACCTGTATAAAAGGCTAAAAGAATAAATATAAATAAATCATGTTTTATATCAAGCTGTTCCTCCACACCCAGTCTCATTATCTTTGCTTTAAAGGCATAATCCGGGTTAAATACCACTGTGACATGCCTCAGTTTGCAAAGACAATGTGTTGATAGAAAAACACTCACAATAGAAGTCTATGGGGCCCCTTGACTAGCTTATCCCTCGTCTCACTGAAAAATTCTCACTGAGTATTAGATCAGACATTATATGACAGAATAGAAGCAGCAGGTTTTGGCTCGTGTCTCTAACCTAAATATGTAGTAACTAGCCTCAGCTGTCAATATTAATCTTCATTAGCACTCTGAGTTCCTGTTAAGCATATAATCAGGGCAGTTACAGGTTTTCTATTGCATTTAAATGAATAATAAAATCTTACCTCTAAGCTAGGATAGATGTGTTAATGTCTTCATGGTCTGTAGAAGTACATATGCATATAGACAATTATTAACACTTTTATTAGTGGGCTGTGCTACTGTTTACCTTTTCATCCTGTTTGAAATGTCAAGTCACCTTGAGTAATACTACTACATGTCACTTCGTGCCAATTTCATTTTGTGGGTTTTAAAACAAAAACTGATGACACAGTAATATCTGGATTGTAGGGATGTATTATTCATTTTTGGCTGTGCGTAAATTATTTCTATAGGTGATTTCATAGGCTGTTGAGGAAATGACTAACATCAGAACTGGTTTATTCTTCCTTGTTTTATGCTGAATACGCTTGGTCACATGTTTCCGCCCTTAAACTTGAAGTACAACTTCATGACATAATTCGCTTGTCACAATCAAGCTTTTATGGCTGCAATGTCATATGCTTGAGTTGCGTGCAATTAAATGTGTCACTAGATAAAATTCTTTTGACTAATCATTGAACTCTGGGAAAACCTTTCCAGAAACCAGTTTCCATGTTATTCAGACAGCAATGATTCAGACATCTGTTGCTTGAATAAATGTAATGATTCAGCATACAAGGCAATGTACAAACTTGAATCTTGATGTTAGTATATACAGTTGAGGTCTAAAGTTTACACACATACACCTTTCAGAATCTGCAAAATGTTAATAACATACAAAATGCATGTTATTTTTTAGAATAAGATATTTCACATAAAAGATGTTTACATATAGTCCACAAGAGACAATAATAGCTGAATTTATAAAAATGATCCCATTCGAAAGTTTGCATATACTTGATTCTTAATACTGTGTTGTTACCTGAATGATCTGTTTTTTTTGTTTTCTGTAATAGTGAACAATAAAACTGCCCGCTGTTCTTCAGAAAAATGCTTCAGGACCTGAGATCCATCTTTTCACACTGAGGACAACTGAGAGACTCATATGCAACTATTACAGAAGGTTCAAGTGCTCACTGATGCAGAAGGAGACACACTACATTAAGAGCCGGGGGTTAAAAACTTTTTGAATTTAAAGATCAGGCTAAATTTAACTTTGTCTTCTGGGAAACATGTAAGTATTTTCCGTAGCTTCTGAAGGGCAGTACTAAATGAAAAAAATCTGATATTTAGGCAAAATAAGAAAAACGTACACATCTTCATTCTGTTCAAAAGTTTTCACCCCCAGCTCTTAATGCATAATTTTTCCTTCTGAAGCATCAGTGAGTGTTTGAACCTTCTGTAATAGCTGCATATGAGTCCCTCAGTTGTCCTCAGTGTGAAAAGATGGATGTCAAAATCATACAGTCATTGCTGGAAAGGATTCAAATTCACATAAATGCTAAAAAAAAAACAAAGAATTTGTGGGACCTGAAGGATTTTGCTGAAGAATAGCGGGCAGTTTAACTGTTCAGGACAAACAAGGGACTCATGAACAACTATCACTAAACAAAAAACACAGCTGTGGATCATCACAGTATTAAGAATCAAGTGTATGTAAACTTTTGAACGGGTCGTTTTTATAAATTGAACTATTATTTTCTCTTGTGGACTATATGTAAATGTCTTTTATTGAAATATCTTATTCAGTTCAGTACTAAATTAAAAATAACATGCATTTTGTATGATCCCTCTTATTTTGGTAAAATATTTTATATTTTGCAGATTATACTGTCTAAAGTGAAAAATACATTCCACAACATATCTGTATTGGTTTTTCAGCAATAAAGTTGTAAAACAAACTAAACAACAACAACAAACATATGACAGCTAACTGTGATGTGAGTGATATACGCATTGCCTTAGATGACATTAATAAATTTTGTTAAAAATTTTAGTTTGAATGTATCCCAGATGGATTTCATTGTTTAGCCTAGTTTTTTTTTTTTTTTTTTAAATAAATGTTTTAAAAGGTTTTCACTGCAGTGGCCACAGAAGAACTATAGGTTCCCTAAAGAAACTTTCTGTGAACAGTTAAAAAAACAAATTTTTTCTCTCTCTTAGTGTGAAGAATCTTTTAATAATCTAAAGAACCTTTTTCCACTATAAAGAACCTTTTGTCCAATGGAATAGTTCATTGGTAGTTCTTCATGGAGCCATAGTTGTATTAAGTAACCTTTTGTTTTAAGAGTAGAGTCATTATAAATAATAATATCATTACTAATTTCATGGTAAATTATTTTATCATTATAATATATTTCGTAGTATTTTAAAAATGCACAATATATTACCAAAATGTCTTAATTTAAGAATATTGTGACAACTGGTGTTTTCAGCCTTACAAATGAAGAAGAAAACAAGCATTTATGTAATTGAACTTTCAAACCTCAGTTACAGATATATATTCCATAATATATCCTCTTTAACAAACAAACACCTCCCTCTCACATATCTAATAAGACCAAAGTGTTTTAATAACGAAGAGCATGCTGTTTGGAACATCATGGCCTCTGATCACATGACAACTAATTAGATTTAGCATCTTGTCGAGTCTGCCATTTTCTCCACTATTTTCTTAAGATTGCCAGTGCCTTTTCATAAGAGTTCTTTTTGAAAGAACATATATAACCCTGTAATTTGATCACACTGTTGAGTAATCTCTTCTTCAAGATACACAAAGCCTTAGTCAACATGGGAGGAGCTGACGTGCTTTATTCTCAGTTATTGGATCAATGGGAGGAGGTTCACTGTGAAGGGAAGTTTTACACAGGTCAGAGTTTGGAGCCGCTTCAGACGCTTCACACGGGTCGATCTTTGCTGTCTGTCGTCTCGGAAACCGAGGAGGCTTCCCTTTCTACACTTCTGGTGCGTAATAGCCTACAGTCGGGAGGAGGTACTGACCATAAAACTCCCCATTAAAAAAAAGGGGTGGAAGTCATGGAAAAGTAACTAGAGAGACACTGAATTTACTGTTTGTGAGGCCAGCAGATAAAAAGAGGCGTGGGGATTTTGTGGGGGTCAGCAGTTGCTTGTCTTATGAAATCTTGAGCTATCTGATGCACAGTCCAAAGGTCTTCTCAAGTAGATCTTTGTAGGGTTTACTACGCGGGTAACAGCACAACGTGCGCTGCCTAACCAAAGTTTAAGAACCCAAATTTAAGCTATACCTCTTAAACCTTTAAGTTAACCCCTTTGCGCTATTTAACTGTTTATAAAAATGTTGTCTAATAGAACCGTGAGTGTTTTGAAATGGGGAAGATGTGAGGCTTACGCGGCGGTGCACCCCAAAGTTTCAGAATGGGTCCTGAACTTTTCTCCGCTGCCTTCCCTTTCTTCTCCCCATAGGAATCTTTCTGCATCCCCGGCGGCACAAAGCGAACATCTACACAAGAAGATGTCCGAAAACGGAGCGTTACCCCATCGGGGGAAAGTGCTCACCGTTGACACTATGAACGCCAACGTGAAGAAGGTTGACTACGCGGTCCGCGGACCAATCGTTCAGCGTGCGGTGCAGATCGAGAAGGAGCTGAAAGAGGTATAAGCACTTTATATTTCATGCTCGCAAACAAAGTTATGCATTAAGCGAAAGTTTATGGTATGGCCGGCTGTAAATTCTGCAAACATCCCATAATTCTCTTGCGCTCAGTTTGGAAGCAAGACATCCACGTAGGATGTCAGGAGAATAATTATGCAGTGTTTATGTGACTATCACCCTCGCTTTAGCTCTTAAGTAAAAACAACTAGGTTGACTCATGCTCTTATGAGCTACTGTAAAATTTAAAAAGCTATTTTGTATTATATGATTTACAAATTACTGTTGGTGTTAACAGTGTAGTCAGGCTCATTTTAATAAAGCACATTTACATCCGAACCTCTCAGATCACATACATATTTCTCTTCTCTCTACTGGAAAAAGTATTACGCAGTACGCAGTGTTATTTTTCTAGTGAACATCTTTCCTGTTGTGCTTCAGGTTCATCACAAAGACACTTTTAAAAGTGGCTGAACTTCAAAAGTAAAGCTTTGATTAGATAATTCAGCAAGAAATTAGTGGTAAAACGTCCAGTGCTTGTCGCTCTGTCACTCTTTATCCTCTGTTTTTTGGAAAATTTACTAGAAGCAGACTGTCATCAGTCATGAGAGGATAAAGTCCATTCTGTTAGTTAATTTGGCTGTGACATCTCATAGCAGTCCTCATTTCTCTTGGCCATATGAGTGGTGCTGGGAGTAGTAGTAAACTCTGAGGTCATGCCCTTGGTAAGATCACAGTCTAGAGTCAGCACCAATTGTCATAGGAACAGAGAGCATCTCTGTTTGTCAAGTCTTTACCTCACTCTTTAAATTGGTGGCTGTATCTAAGTAAAGCACAGCACCTTCCATGAACACACATGGAAATTATATTAGATGTCAAACATCTGTTGCCACGCAGTTGCAAAACAACAGCTGAAGCTGGGTTGTTTTCTTCCAATCTAACATTTAACACACATACATCAGAATATTTTGTATTAGACATTTTTTAAAACACATTCCTCACTCTTAAATCACATTCATGACTGATTACATGCTTTATTTACAAACATATTATCTAATTTCAGCTTTACACATACTTTTATGTCCCAGAGGTTGATTTTCAACCTTGTATCTTTTTCACATTACAATTTTAGGTCATGTTTAAAGCTTACAGAACGTAGTTATTTTGCTTTTTTGTCTTTTAGGGGTTCAAACGCGTAGTTCTGAAACCCTATTGTAATTGTTAGAATGGTTACGGATGAGCAATTTCCACGTAAAACTGATCGTGCAGTTAGAAAAGGAGCCTGTACAAATATACTTAAAAGCCTGTAAAGCCTAAACGAAAACTCAAAACTTCTCAAAACAGGTGATTCTAAACAAGCATGCAAAGTTTTAGGGAGATCGGACCACAGCTAGCGCTGTAACAGTCACAAATGTTATAAAAACATCATATTTCTATGGTAAATCACCTGGATTTGACAAAAATGCTTTTTTAATGTAATTTAAAAAAAAGATATATTATAAAATGCCTTTTATTTTCCAAATGCATTTATGCTCCTTGTCTCAGAACTAGACCTTCAGCCATAAAGTATGAAAATGCATTATGATATATAATATAATATATAAGAAATACATTTTTTAAACCCATGATTACTGTCACACAGTAATTTCAAATCACTACAAATTTGCCATTAGGCCACATACAAAAGGCCTTTGCTTAGATGCGAGGTACTGGCAGTCACAATGACAACATCCACACACACATACATAGAGACTGCAGGAACAAGTACTGCAATAACAATGGGTCAGCAGACTCTATTAAAGTTGTCCATGGTAATTAAATCGCGAAAGAGTTCAATGACAACATTCTACTCACACTGCTGTCATAAAAACTGTATAACTGGCTTCCAGGAATCTCATGTGATAATAATGTAACCAAGATGTTTTTTCAGCCCAATCTGTTGCGGGATTTCTTGATCTCGGAAAGAATATGCACTCTGTTTTAGTCTTGGCACCCGCTGTCAGGTCCATTGGTTTTAGGTTTCTGGGAAAGACATGCATGACAAAGGTGGCCTTCACCTAATACTGTACAAATCTTTCTTTCTCGTTCGACTGCTTTCTTTCTCTCATTTGCCTGCTCGTCTTACGCCTTTATTATTTGTAAAAAACTCTTTGACGCAATCGCTTTCACTCTGCATTTCTTTTTTTGTCTTCGTATCTCTCTCAACAAAGTTTTATTGGTATGTAAAAGATTACAATACTGGAAAAGCATTACATAGTATCCATATAGTTACAAAGTACATGAACTTGCATCAGAGGTGACATCTTTGGCCTTTAGTTTAGCTCCAACCTTATTAAGATACACCTGAAAAATCTGACCATTGGTTTGATTCGGTTGAAGCTAAACTCTACAGGACAGTGGACTTCGATGCCCAGAGTTGGTATTTTTCTGGAGTACAGAAAGTCCAAAGATGAGTTTACGATTACGGTGCACAGTATGCATATGCTTATTAACATTCACTGATCGCCTTACTGTAAATCATTTGCATTTATTCTTAAAATGGGTATTTGTTCCGGACATTTACAGACAAAAACAGAATGATCTTTTGTATAGCTCATACAGGACATATGGTTTGAAGATTAAGCCTATATTACACAGTTTACCAACATTTGGACCAAAACACTGATGAGTTATCTTGAGCTAAATAGGTTTTTGTCCAATCAGATGCTTGCTAGAGTGAGAATGTCCCGCCTCTAAAATTTTCTGCAACCAACTAGCAAGTAACCCTTCATTGTGTCCTGCTGTTCAATCAATAAGAAGATAAAAATGCTTTAATTAGGACATTATGAATAGTTAAACCTTTCAAAAAAACTAACCACTACTGGTTTTTGCTGGAGCTGAAACTGAAATTGGCGACTTCCCTAAAAACACAACTGTACAAAGTCACACCCCAAATGGATTGCAGATTTATTATTATCAGAAAAATAGAGAAAAAATGTCAATCATAATTGTTCCACATACACCAGAAATGTATATTATATTATATTATATTCATTTGATATGTTATGAACATTTCCTCAAACTTTCCTAAACTTTATTTTTTTGTGAAGCAGCAAACATGGAAGTGGGGAAGTGTACATAAAATATAACCCCCGCAAAAAAAAAAAAAAAAAGGAAAGAAAAGAAAGTCAGTACACTGTTGCTGTCATTTGCAGTCACTAACAAAGACTTTTTATTTAAAACTGTTTGTTTAACACCTTATTCTACAATACCTTGTTATTTTTTATCCTGCACTTTATATTCTGCACTACATTTTTAATGCTGTTAGAAATCTGGAATGAGTAAATGAATGGCATTTGATCATGTTGGGCAAGGCCAGCTGTAATAACCACAGAAATGTTTAGTGAAATCTGATCCACTGTCTCTCATGCTTCATACTGCGAAAGTCTGCGTGACTCAGTTTTACAGATCTGAAAACCGCGTTCCAACACAAACTACCCTCTGCTCAAACAGAATTAAAGGCTGTCATTTTTTTAGGGGCGGCAGACATGCAGCTACATCTGATTGGCTGCCATTCACAATTATCTCCACTTTGTGACCAATAGTTAAAGAGTTGGGAAATAACACTTCTGATCTTTTTGGGGGAGGTGGGAGTCTCTGGGGGATGCATCTGGTTCTGCTGAACAGAGACTCGGTCTCGCCCCAGTGAGAAACAGATGTGGTGCTTGCAATCTAGTCCCATCCGTACCAACTACTGGGAGTGCCGCTGTTGTTTGTTGAATTCCAGACAGCTGAAGCCTAAAGGGACAAGATGACTTGTGAGAGAATGAAAGAGCCATAATCAAGTGCAAGTACAATCAACACTGAGCCTATGTTTTAAATTCTTTCATAAAAATTCCTTTTATGAAACAAACAAACATATTGGCATGTACTACTCGCCTTTTGTTAAGAAGTCAGGCGTAATTCAAGATAAACACGCAGTGACAAGCAATTGAATTTGTGGCCTGACAGCCATTGTACATTATAATTTAGGCAAATTTGATAAACTATGAAAATAATTTTTTCACAGCAAGTTTCTTTTCATACACTGTTTGTGTGTGCAGTATAAAACTGCCTAATGTACCGTTCTTGGGTTTGTAAATTATTTTATTCGTTTTGAATAGCTAATGAAAAAAAAAACACCAGTGCTCTCAATTGAAATTCAACTGTTATAGCTCTCATTCCTGTTCTACGTTAATTACACATCTTATGTTCAAAATTATACACATAAGTTGAGTGTCATTTAGGCAGTCACTCCAAAAATGCTTAATTATAGCTGAATATAATTATAGCTAAATATAAAGACAAAACCTTAGCTGCCATGTGAATGTGGATAAGAGTCCATTTCAGTATATTTCAGTGTGTGTGTATATATATATATATATATATATATATATATACACACACACTCCTCAATTGTTTTTAAACAGTAGGATTTTTAATGTTTTAATGAATTCTCTTCTGCTCACTAAGCCAGCATTTATTTGATCCAAAATACAGCAAAAGCTGTAATATTGTGAAATATTTGTACTATTTAAAATGACTGCTTTCTGTTTGAAAATACTATATCTTAGAATGAAATTTATTCCTGTGATCAAAACTAAATTTTCAGCATCATTACTCCAGTCTTTAGTGTCACATGATCCTTCAGAAATCATGCTAATATGCTGAATTTCTGTTTAAGAGAAAAAAATATTATTATCAATATTTAAAACAGTTGAGTACATTTTTACAGGATTCTTTGATGAATAGAAAGATCCAAAGATCAGTATTTATCTGAAATAAAAAGCTTTTGTAACATTATACACTATACCACTATACCAAAAGCTTGGAAATTTTTTTATAGAAATTAATACTTTTATTTAGCAAAGATGCTTTAAATTGAGTGATAAAGACATTTATAATGTTACAAAAGATTTCTATGTCAGATAAATGCTGTTTTTCTGAACATTTTATTCATCAAAGAAACCTGAAAAAAATATACTCAGTTGTTTTTAACATAATGATAATAAAAATAAATGTTTTTTTAGCAGCAAATCAGAATATTAGAATGATTTCTGAAGGATCATGTGGCTGGAGTAATGATGCTAAATTCAGCTTTGAAATCACAGAAATAAATTTAACATTTTTAAAATATTTTTTTAAAGATATTAAAATTTTAAAATACATTTAATTAGAAAACAGTTATTTTAAATAGTAAAAACATTTCAAAATTTTACTGTTTTTGCTGTAATTTGGATTAAATAAAAATCTTACTGTTAAAAAACTTTTGACTGGTACTGTATATTTTATTAAAATGGTTAGTTTAGGAGGAAAAAGGAGGAGAAAAAAAAAGGAAAATTCTGTCATCATTTACTTACGCTCATATTGTTCCAAACCTGTATGACTCTATATCTACTGTGAAACAAAAAAGAATATATATTTAAAAAAAAACAAAAAAAAAAACTGGTCACCACTTTTTAATTTTTAATGGAACTATTCCTGTAACTCTACATAAGTTTTTTTTTATACAAGATTTTTATACAACTCTTACTTACCTATTCAGAAGTGACATGATTATCAGCTACTCTTTGGGATTTAATGGGATTTGAAATATTATTTAAATTATTACTGATTATTTGAAATTTAAGCATAATGGTTCAATTTCTTTGTGGTCTTGTCCTTGTTATGTGGACTTTTAGTTTGTTTCCCCGACACATCTCATTTGCACACTTTTTTTTTACATTCTTCTTACACCCCAGTTTAGTTCTCTTTTCCTTGTTTCTGGTGTCCTTGACTCTTCTACTTTTGTTATGGTGTTATTAAAATACTGCATTTGCATCCAACTTCAGCTCATTTCTGAGTTTCCTGGCATGACACCTAGAAGTCTGATTGACATATAATGTTTTCTGAGGTTGGATTTCAGAGAGCACATTCCTGCTGATCATGTAAGGACCTGCTCTGGATTTTTTGTGAGAAGGTGTTTGACCACTTCATATTGAAACATTGCAGCACATCATGACAATAATATATAATGATTTTTATAAAACAGTGTGTGTGTGATGTGTAAATGTGAGAAATCCATGCATTCACACATTTGATACTTCTGGTCTTGACAACTGCAATAGTTGTAAAATTGGCTAATTTACTAAAGAGCTCTATCAAACACTCCTAGAGAGTTCAGCTGCAGGAATGCTGACTCATAGACCGAGAAATCATGTAATTCCTGTCAACTCATCACTCTCTTTTCTGACTAAAGAGAAATCTTCATGTTGAAAACTGACTTTTATTGCACTTTTCTTGGCAAATGTGCGCATTCTACAGGAGGCACATATGGGGTTAAGCCATGTCTCCATTTAATCTCATCACTGTCTAGGAGCAACAGTTGAGCTGCTGAAGAGATTTCATTGATGTCTTTTTCCTACAGCGATATCTTTATCTCACACATTTACATTCACAGTGTTTGCATACGCTTTCACTCCATCTGTCTGGTCATTGATTTCTTTTATAATTTCCTGAAGCAGGTAATACATTTAGCTGAAAAACTGCTCACATGACAGTAAAACAACAGTTTTATTATCTTACTCTATCAAAACCATGTGTTCCACCCCAGAGAAAACAACGCATTTGGAAAAACAAGGTGCTTCTGTGTTGCAATCAGCATGCAGCGAGAGTGACAGGGAGGTTGTTTGTGAGGCTTCTGCTGCACAGTCTGTTAAAGTGCTTTTGAAATGAGTAAACAGAAAGAAAGGGACACAGAAAGAGGACTGGGTGAAACCCTGCCATCAGCAGTACTACTGACCCTTGCTGCTTATTTGTTCGCCAGATAAGACACGTAAACAGCATTTGAACCCTCTGTTGATCAGATTAATTAATTCAGAGGTTGAATAAAAGTCACAAAAGTCATCTTGCACATATTATTTTTCTAAGCAATTCGATTTAAGGGATTAGTTCACCCAAAAAATGGAAATTCTAACAGCATTCTGATACTTGTGTTTTGTTTACAAGTGAAGAAGATGCACACTTTACATAAAACAGTCTTTGTAAACGTGTCTGAAGATTTCGACAGAGAAGGTGACTTGCAATGTTTTGCCCAACCTACTTATTTGAACCAGAAAGTACAGACTGTGAAGTAAGCAAGATGAACATTCTACGTCAGAACGCTGGCTCCTGAGTCTCTTGTGATACTCTTGTGAACGCGTGGCAGAAATTTCATAACATTACGGTTAAACCACTGATGTCACATGGACTACTTTAATGATGTCCATACTAGCTTTTTGGGCCTGGGAATGTTTTAGTTGCATTGATGTCTATGCAGGGTCAGAAACTCTCTGATTTCATCAAAAATACCTTCATTTGTGTTCTGGAGAAGAACGAAAGTCTTATGGGTTTGGAGCGATATGAGGGGAGTAATTAATTATCAGAATTTTTATTTTTGGGTGAACTATTCCTTTACGGCAGGGGTGTCCAACTTAGTTCCTGGAGGGCCACAGCCCTGCAGAGTTTAGGTAAAGCCTGCAACCATTAGCTGAAAAAAGTGTAATGGCTAAAGCAGACGCTTCCGGTCTGGCAGTACGTGGGAAAGGAAACCAGAGGCTGTTTTTTTTAATGGGTGTCAATGGAGGACAGGCTTTACTATGCTGAATAAACAGCTTTTAAACAGAATAAACAGAGAAAATGGCTTATCATTTAATAAATTGACAGCCTATTTGCTAATACTTTTGGATTGACCTATTTTTAGAGTTCACCACAAAAAAATGCTGTTTTATAAGAGAAGTCACTGGCTTTTTGCAATAATTGGGATTCAGCTTACGGCAATTCTAATTCATTTCTATGGTATCTGTGAATGCCGATTGAGTATCGCATAACCGTGACTAATGTGATTGGTTATTAAGGGATATGTGATCCAAGTTAGCCGTTACACTTTCTCCAATAGTAAGTAATACAGACCCTCTCATCTCCCAGTAGTAAGACAGTCTCTGGTTTAGATTTAACGCTAATTAAATGCACCTGATCTGCGTAATCAAGTCCTTCATGCTTATTTGAGTGCTACATGGGATGCTTCTCAATTCTTATTTGTGCATCCTCGTTTCCTTGCTTCCTTTCTTCGCGTCTTAGCTCTACCCCTTCAGGATGCGAGTGAAGGACGCAAGGAAAAGACGCCAGGACGAAGGAATCAAAGGATGAACATTGGAATAATTTTGAGCACTCAAGCGTCACTTCAAAGCATCATCAGCTGTGCTAAACGGATCTGCCCATATGTTGTTAAAGTTCGTTATTTAAGGCATTCATAATAAATATGAATAAAGCAAGATGCCCTGTTTAAATATATGGCATTATTTAAACTGCAAAGGTAAAATATAAATGTAAATTATTACGACAGATGTGAAGGGGGAGGAGAATTTAAATGTGCGTCACGTTTAGTCGATAAAACACTTTAGCAAAGCATAGACCTGTGTATCCTCGCTCATGACTTCTCAGGAAGGCTCCTCACTCCTCGATCCTCGCCTCCTCGTGGTGCAGTTAGAGAATTGAGATGTCCTACAAGATGGCTGAGCTCGATCGGTTTCCGGGTCATAGGATGGAGGACGGAGGAGCGAGGACACCTGTGCTTTAAAGATTTTTCTTGCGAAAATTTTTTCGATAGACTTACGGAGAACAAGAGCCTTGAGTTGCAAAGGTCTGAAATGTAGGATGGTATAAGAAAGCTGCAAGCTTATTAGTCCCGATGCCTAACGCCCACTCCATATTGAGGCTGCTGATCAGCATGCTGTTTCACCAACTTATCAGTTAGAGCCTTTATCATGAATAGTAATGTTATTACATTTCAGTTCACATCCGGGCCAAATCAAAAGGTTTGTTCGACTTCGCCTGTAGCTGAAAACACGGATTCGTAAGCATTACTGAAACTGAAGGTGTGAGAATAAACATAATAAAACAGCTGTGTTGTCATCAGAAATTGTGCAGCTGCTCTGGAGAAAATGCAGAATGAGCCAGCCGACTGCTCTCAAGTCACTCTTGTTGTACCTTGATATGTCACAAAAATAATAATTCATTACATTTATATAGCACTTTTTATTGTGAGGGGGTATCTCCTTATCCACCACCAGTGTGCAGCATCCACCTGGATGATGCGACGGCAGCCATAGTGCACCAAAACGTCCACCAGACGCCAGCTTACTGGTGGAGAGGAGACAGAGCGATAAAGCCAATTAGTATATGGGGATTGTTAGGAGGCCAACAGGCAAATTTGGCCAGGATGCTGAGGTCATACCGCTATGCTTTTCGAAAGACGTGGGATTTTTGTCAGTTTAACATCCTATCAGAAGGACGGTGCTTTTTGACAGTATAGTGTCCCCATCATTATACTAGGGCACTAGGACCCACACAGACCACAGGTTAAGCACCCCCTGCAGCAACCTAGTTTTCCCAGGAGTCTGTCAGTCTGCTCAGTGCCACGCCTGTTGAGACCTGTTGTTGGGCACTTTTGACTTGGCCATTCAGAACACTTTACCAACCACCCTGAATACCCTGGCAACCACTATGAACACCTTAGCCACTGCTTAGCAGTGGCTTGGCAAGCAATCAACCCTGCATCGTGGCAAAAAGTCATACATTACAGATAATGTACTCACCCCCTTGTCATCCAAGACGTTTATGTCTTTCTTTCTCCATTTCAGCATTTTTCTCCATATAATGGACTGCTATGGTGCCCCGAGTTTGAACTTCCAAAATGCAGTTTAAATGTGGCTTCAAACGATCCCAAATGCAGTTGTAAATGATCCCAGCCGAGGAATAAGTGTCTTATCTAGTGAAACGATCGGTTATTTTCATTAAAAATATATAATTTAAATAGTTTTAATCTCAAACACTCGTCTTGTCTTGCTCTGCCTGAACTCTGTGTATTCTGGCTCAAGACAGTTAGGATATGTCGAAAAACTCAGATCGTATTTTCTCCCTCAGCTTCAAAAATCATTTCAAAATCATCCTACATCACTGCAGAAGTACCGACCCAGTCTATGCAAAGTGAAAATGCAAAGAAGATCAAACACCCTTAACAAAAAAGGTAAAAACAGTGATATAGGATGATTTTGAAGTTAAGAAGAACATGAGATGGGAGTTCTTCGACATACCCTAACTGTCATGAACCGGAAAAAACAGGTAGTCCAGGCAGAGTAAGACAAGACATTAAAAAGTAAATATAAATATAAATTATTTTTATCGTTTCGCTAGATAAGACCCTTCTTCCTCAGCTGGGATCATTTACAACCGCATTTAGGATCGTTTGAAGCCGCATTTAAATGCATTTTGGAAGTTAAAATCAAAAAGACACCATAGAAGTTTACTATATGGAGAAAAATGCTTGAATCCTCAAAAAACATAATTTCTTTACGACAGAAGAAAGAAAGACATGAACATCTTGGATGACAAGGCGGTGAGTACATTATCTGTAAATCTTTGTTCTGGAAGTGGACTTCTCCTTTAAGACCATTTTAGAACAGATTGTTTTCATTTGCATTCTGTCTTCTCACACTGAGGTGCATGAGTTTTTTTGTGTTTGGAATGACTTGAAAATCTGGTTTTTAACTCTGTTACAGGGGGTCAAGAAGCCTTTTGAAGAGGTCATTAAAGCAAACATCGGAGACGCTCACGCTATGGGGCAACGGCCAATCACCTTTTTCCGACAGGTACCTGAGTCCTCTCCTTTTGCTGACTAAGAGCCTCAATGAATGATCTACTCTTGATGTTTCAAGTCATTTTCAGGTCCACTGCGCTTTCAGCTATTCCATGCATTAACCAAAGTCAACAGTTTCAGATAAAACTATTTGTACATAGCCAACATTTTATTTTATTTTTTTTAAATAAATTTAGCTTTGTTACTAGATGTTTTATGTAGCCTCATAAGCTACTTTTTTTTTCTCTAGGTGATGGCATTGTGTACTTATCCACAACTACTTGATGACAGCAAGTTTCCAGAAGATGCCAAAAATCGAGCAAGGCGTATTTTACAATCATGTGGAGGAAACAGCATCGGTACGTGATGTGTGTATAATGAGAGTTGGCATGAAAGTGTCAAATGACAATAATCTTCAAAGGTTTACAATTATTACACATGCAGATGTATGATCTCATATGTGACCCTGGACCACAAAACCAGTCATAAGGATCTAAAGGATCTATAAGTTTTTTGATTTATACATCATCTGAAAGCTGAATAAAAAAGCTTTCTATTGATGTTTGGCTGATATACAACAATTTGAAAATCTGGAATCTGAGGGTGCAAAAAATCTAAATTTTGAGAAAAACACCTTTAAAGTTGTCCAAGTGAAGTTTTTAGCAATGCATATTACTTATCAAAAATTCAGTTTTGATATTTTTACGGTAGGAAATTTACAAAATATCTTCATGGAACATGATTTACTTAATATCCTAGATTTTTGGCGTAAAAGAAAAGAAATATTACTACCTTCAGATAATAATTTTGTTTAAATGTACATGTATATAAAGTCAAAATGATATGATAACCAATTTTATTCCTGTAATGAGAGAAACTTGATATTTATTGAGAAAAAAATGTTGAGAGAGTCTTGCTTTTATCCAGTAGTCTCTTTTGGAAAGGTAAAATAAGAGGCCTTGGTGATGTCATCTGAAAAGTAAAGTTATTTTAGAGACAGAGCAAGTTGTAACATTTTTTTTCTCTTTTGGAATATTGCGCACTGATGTATCATTTACAGTAGGGCTAGGAAATATGTGTTAGGAAAGTAAATATGGTCATTTTTAATTAAATGTTGAATTTAACTGAACTGCAAAATAGTGAAAACCCTAGGTGATAGTTTACCCAAAAAATTAAAATTGTCATCAAATGTTTTGGAGGAAAAAATGTATTGTATAAAAACAAGCAGGGATCCAGTTTTGTTTTGGACCCCATTGACTTTTTTGACTCATTATATGGATAAAACCAGTTAACACATTCTTTGAAATATCATCTTTTAAGTTACAAATAAAAAAAAAGGAGTGATGACCAGTTACAGGACTTACATACAGTTTTCTATGTACATTTTAACCAAAAGTCTTAATTGTTAACTAATGAAAGCACTGATGTTACCCAATGTTCTCCAGTCAAGGATGTTACTGATTAAAGTGATGATGTTAGTCACTGTCCAAAAGGCCTCTATTATGGGTTGTGAGGAAACTCTTTCCATATTCATACACTGTAAAAAAAAATATATTTGTTGAGTCAACTTAAAATAATTTGTTACCCGGCTACCTTAAAATATTAAGTTCAGTCAACTCAAAAAAAGTTTAGTCAACTTGAAATGTTTAGTTATACTAAGTGACAGTTTAGATATTAAGTTGATTCAACTTAAAATGTTAAGGCAGCTGGGTAACGTACCTAGCTCTTAAGTTTAACAAACCAATTTTTTTTGTTAAGTCAACTCAAATATCTAAGTTGTCACTTAGTACAACTTAACATTTCAAGTTGATTAAACTTATTTGAGTTGACAGAACGTAAAATTTTAAGGCAGCAGAGTAACAAATTATTTTAAGTTGACTCAACAAATTTTTTTGTTTGTTTGTTTTTTACAGTGTACCTACCTTTGCTCTGTTCCTTCTCTCAGGTGCATACACAACCAGTCAAGGCATTGATTGTGTGAGGCACGATGTTGCAAACTACATACAGCGTCGTGACGGCGGTATCCCGTCTGATCCTGATAACATCTATCTCACGACAGGAGCCAGTGACGGCATTGTGGTACGTCAGGCAAACGCAAACACAGTTCTCTGTATGCTGAATTTGTGTACTCAGAGTCAGCCTGCTCCAGTATGCCAATTAAAGAAACAGTTCACCAGTTTCCTGCTCTGGTATATCCGCTATACTTATTTTTTCATATAAGTATAACAAAATTATTTTGTTATAATTCAGTATATCAGATTTAAAATCTGATAGTCTTACATTGAACCCTCTAGATGTAAACAACCATTTAGAAACCACATGACAAGGCCCAAGCAACCATGTACAACCCCCTTTCATCATACAATGGAAATGTAGTCTTATTTCTTATTGTCTTATTGTCTCTTGTTGTCTTTTAGACCATATTGAAGCTGTTGACTGCTGGAGAGGGTCGTACGCGGACAGGGATCATGATCTCTATTCCTCAGTACCCTCTGTACTCTGCATCTGTAGCAGAGCTGGGTGCAGTTCAGGTCAATTACTACTTGAATGAAGAGAAGTGCTGGAGTTTAGACATTAGTGAGCTACAGCGCTCTCTACAGGCAGCCAGGGAGCATTGCAACCCCCGTGTACTGTGTATCATCAACCCTGGCAACCCAACTGGTAAGCCATTCCTTAAAAAAGAAATTGATTATCTTTAATGTACAGTTTATTATTAGTTATTATATGTACAGTAATAATAACTACCTATCAAAACTTTTATTATATTTAGTATAATAAAAATATAATAATAATTAACTCATTATAATATCGATACAGTTTTATAAAATTTAAACATTATGTATAATATTATAATATAAATAAAAAAATATTTTAAAATATCTTAACTTACACTGTCGGTCAAAAGTTTGGGATCAGTATGATTTTTAATGTATTTTAAATAAGTTTCTAATGCTCATCAAGGCTGCTTTTATTTGATTAAAAATACAGAAAACAGTTATATTGTGTAATATTATTACAATGTAAAACAACATTCTTCTATTTTAATATACATTAAAATCTAATTTATTTCTGCAATCAAAGCTGAATTTTTCAGCATCATTACTCCAGTATTCAGTGTCACATGATCCGTCAGAAATTATTTTGATATACAGATTTATTGTCAGTGCTGGAAACAGTTGTGTTTCTTAATAATTTTTTGGAACCTGTGATACTTTTTTTCAGGATTCTTTGGATAAAAAGTTAGAAAGAACAGCATTTATTTAAAATAAAAAACTGCTGTATAAAATTTGGGGGTCAGTAAATTTTTATTCTTTTTTTTTTTTTTTTTGAAAGACATTAATTTTATTTACTTTTATTCACCAACCAAGGATGTGTTAAATTAATAAAAAAGTGATAGCATAGATTTACATTTATATTTTGTTAGAAAAGATTTATATTTTGAATAAATGTATTTCTTCTGTGTTATTCATCAAAGAATCCTGAAAAAATTAATTACAGGTTCCATAAAATATTTGGCAGCACAGCTGTTTCCAACATTGATAATTCTAAAAATAAATCAGCGTATTAGAATGATTTCTGAAGAATCATGTGACACTTAAGACTGGAGTAACAGCTGATGAAAATTCAGCTTTGCATCACAGGAATAAATTATATTTTACAGTATATTAAAATAAAAATTATTTAAAAATTATTTTATATAGTAATACATTTCGCAGTATTATAGTTTTTTTTTCTGTATTTTTTTATCAAATAAATGCAGTCTTGATGAGCAAAAGAAACTTTTTAAAAAAACATTACAAGTCTTACTGATCCTGAACGGTAGTGTGTGTATATATATATATATATATATATATATATATATATATATACTATCAAATGTTTGGGGTCAGTAAGATTCTTTTTTTCAAAAAGAAATGTATACTTTTATTCACAAATATTAATTAAATTGATCCAAAGTGACACACATGCACACACACAATTCAAATACATTCTGTTCTTTCGAACCTTTCTAATAAAAAAAAAAATTACATCATGGTTTCCACAAAAATATTAAGCAGCACAACCATTTTCAGCTGTAATTAATAATAATAATAATGTTTCTTGAGCATCAAATCAGTATATTAGAATGGTTTCTGAGTGATCATGTGACACTGAGGACTGAAGTAGTGGATCTTTCCAATGACAGGAATAAATAAAATTTTGTGTTCTAAATTGCAATAATATTTCATAATATTACTGTTTTCACTTAATTTTGAGCGTTGTTAGCATAAGAAACATCAAAAACATTTTACATGCTATAATAATCCAAAACACAGTATATATAACCTTTTGCAAGATTGTATTTTCTGAATTATTTATCCTTTAGAAATGACTTCATTCATTTCTTTCCATTTTATAAACAATTTCTTTCCATTCTTTCTTTTGATAGGTCAGGTACAAAGCAGACAATGTATTGAAGATGTAATCCGATTTGCCGCCAAAGAAAACCTCTTCCTAATGGCTGATGAAGTAAGTTAATAGTGGCGGTCGTATAGTCTTTACACCATATTATATTATTCTATGAAATCTGTATTTACACTAAGTGCAACTAAGAGGTTGCGCTAGACCTTAACATTGTTAACGTCATCAGTGTTGGGGAGTAACTAGTTACATGTAATGGAATTATGTAATTTAATTACAAAATAAATGTAATTGTAATTAGTTACAGTTACTGAGAAAAAATGTGTAATTAAATTACAATTACTTTTGAAAAATGCCAGTGATTACAAAGGGGATTACATCTGAATTTTTTCACACACCCACCCCCACTTACAGATTTAATTTACTTCTTTCATAAATTGCATTGACTGCTCTGAAATGAGACACCAATGTTTCAGGAGTTTAGGACACAGAATATGACACATGCTTATTCGATAATTTTATTTCCTATTTGGGTTTATGCATAAATTTCATTTTTTTAAAAGATTGCTTTTTCCAAGGCATTGTTAGATGCTAGTGTTTTCTGTCATAACTATGCAAACATCTGATTTCAAACCCAGTATTATAGCTATTAAACTATTTCTTGTTATGATGCTATTTATGTTATGATCTTGTTATGACATATAGTGCAACTGCGCGCACGGTGACCTGAGTTCGATTGCCGTCTCGAGGTCCTTTGCCGATCCCGCTCCCCTCTCTCCTCCCAGCTCTTTCTTGTCATCTCTCTACTGTCCTATTACAATAAAAGGCATAAAAAGCCCAAAATAAGAAATAAGTTAAAAAAAAAAAAAAAAAGGTCTGAATTTGTCGTGGCTGTGCTTTAAATTAAATTATTATTAAATTATTACACAGCTCAGACTCATTCGGGGCAACTTAAGTCGGTGCTATATGCTTGATAATTTTTCTTGGCGGAAGCTTTGCATTTGGTTAGCTCATAAAATATTAAAGCTTAATTCAATATCATGTGTACAGTTTCTTAATTCTGTCATTCTGGTATCGTGGACTTGCTCTATTGTTTCATACAAACGCAGCTGCTGCCATTTTTTTTTTGTACACTGTAATAGATTATAAGATAACTAACAAACTACTACTACTACCTAATTGTTTATGTGGTGAAATGTTGTGTAAGAAAACTGGTATGACTGCACTGTATCCCTAAAATGTCTAGTTTGAACTTGCTGTTTGCTAGCAACGGCATGGAAACTTTGCGTTCAAATATTTCAACTCAGATCAGTGTTTCGTGTCTAATAATTTTGACACGAAACAAATAAATAATCTATCAAGCAGCTGTGTAATAAGTGAGATAATGTACATTCAGCCAGTTGTTATCACAAAATAAAGATGTATATTATCCCTTACTTATTATAATCTTAAGTCAAGTGATAAAGGATTTTGAAAGTCTGACAGTAATCAGTGTTGAGTGCTACTGTAAGGTTAACTCTGCCTGGTTTAAATGTTTCAAAATGATTAACAATTGAAAATATTAGAAATTTAGAAAAGTAATCAAAAAGTAATTAAAAATAATAAGTTACATTACTTTAATAAAGTAATTGAAAAGTTGCATTACTTATTACATTTTAAATCAAGTAACTTGTAATCTGTAACCTATTACATTTCCAAAGTAACCTTCCCAACACTGCCCGTCATTTTGATGGACATTACCCGTCATTGTAATTTTCATAATGTAATTAGAATAAAACATTTAATTGCTTTTATTTTTGGTCACATTTTCATTTTTAATCATGAACCTACAGGACGACAGCACAGTGTTTAAAAACAACAAAACACGCTAAAAAAAAATTGATTTCTCGATTTTAATAGATTCTCATTTTAGTGAACCAAAATCGATTCTTAAATCACAGTCAATCTTTTGGTCTATGCTGTTTTCAGTTGATGAATGGACAGTACATAGTGCATCTTCCTTCCAATAAATGGCAATAGGCTAGGCTTTGTGTTACTTTCGATATAAAACAAAGTCTCAGACTTCAAATTCTGTTGATTTCATTAGGAAATTCAAGCAATAAATACCATTTGGCGCTCTTTAATGTGGAGTGATAGATCGTTGTAGCTTTTGTGTACTTGTCTGTGCGTAATCAAACGCAGACTGGAGCGACTGGACAAGGGTGCGATTGCAGCTACAATTTACAATATATCACCCTCAGTGTAATCTGTCAAAGTGATGGACAGCCTTCAGATTTTTCCGTCACTGATAAAAAAAAAAATTCCGTCAATGATAGACAATTTTCGGTTAACGCGACCTCTGGTGCAACTGTAGTATTAGTATCTACAGGTATAGAAGTGCACACTTCCTTAAATATTCATACAAGGCTTAAAGATAATATTTCCTTACTATGTGTCTCTTTCAAAGGTGTATCAGGATAATGTGTATGCAGAGGGTTGTGCGTTTCACTCCTTCAAGAAAGTGCTGTTTGAGATGGGTCCAGAGTATTCAAGCAAAGTAGAGCTGGCATCATTCCACTCCACCTCTAAGTGCTACATGGGAGAGTGAGTACACATCTATCAAACTTATCATTTTTTATAGAAGCACAAAAACTTGTATTTACAAAAGAATCTATGTATTAAACAATTCATGGCATGTTGATGGTTTGAGTTCACCCAGTCCATACAATTTACTTTCTTTTCTAACATCCAAACACACACTTTCAGATGTGGTTTTCGAGGAGGATACATGGAGGTCATCAACATGGACCCAGAAGTGAAGGCTCAGCTCACCAAGCTGGTATCAGTGCGTTTGTGCCCACCTGCGCCTGGACAAGCCCTCATGGACCTGGTGGTCAACTCACCTCAGCCTGGAGAGCCCTCCTACCAAACCTTTATGAAGGTGCCTTCCTTTTTCCATGTTGTAGAATTTTTACCACAGCGAGTAGACAAGCTAACTTGGTGGTATATGACTCTGGTCTGGTTAAGACATTTGGTCTGATTCGCTAGGAATTGCGTGAATTATTCTCACAGAAGAATTCCACCTAATTCATCACATGCACATTACTTTTTTCTTAACCTTGATTTAATGTTAATGAATTTGGGATATTTCAAATGAGCAACTGTGTTCCTTTGAATGGTAGTATATTACAGATTGGTGTGCTTTGGCAAGCTTTATGTGTGCGCTTGAGCGCTTATTAGGCTATGTAAGCAATTGAAGTCTCATTATTATGATTTAAATGGTTTATTAATAAACATGCGATTAGTCGACTATGCTTAAAATGAACAAATACTAGTTGACCAGAAAAATCTTTAATCAAGGGCAGCCCTTTTAATTACTCACCCTCATGTCCTTCCAAACCTGTAAGACTGTGTGCATCATTGGCACACAAAGCATTCTGAAACTGCATAGACAGCAACACAACTACCAAGTTCAAGGCCCAGAAAGGAGGTAAGAACATTATTAAAATAGTTCATGTGACATCAGTGGTTCAACTTTAATTTCAGTGAAGCAATGAGAATACTTTATGTGCGCAAAGAAAACAAAAATGATGACTTTATTCAACAATTTCTTCCTTTAGAGGAATGCATTCACATGCCTCGTGGTACGTGCAGGGGCGTCGTTGTATCGCCCTATGATTTCCTAGGAATTCACTTAATTTGTCAAAGTTTGAATGAATGAATCAAAAGCCGGTCATTACACTTAAATCAAATCGCGATATGGACTATCTGTAAATATTACGCCGCAAAATACCATTTAAATATGAATCCTGCATGTTCTGCGTGTCTCTTTATGAATAAATGGTGCAGACGCAGGCGCGGTTTCCTTTACTACACATAAGCGCGTGACGCTCGCGGTGATTTCATAATTTCAGCGTCTGCCATAGAAAATGCATAAACAACATCTCCAGAAGTGCTCTGAGAGTACTTTGTGAGCACTTCACTGTTTCATTTGAGTAAACCAGGGTCATATACTAACAGAAATTTAAAGGTATTTAGGGAAACCCGTCAAAATAAAAGTTCGGTTTAGTTTGTAGACATTGTGCCAGAAATACATTACTATCATTCAGTAGAATGTACTTACCTACAGTACTACTACTACTACTGTTGAAAAATTAATAAAACTTTGTTACACAATATTTCTTCCATCTTTTACATTTAATAGTACATCCCCTTTATTTATCAAAAATGAAATTTAATTTTCATTAATTAAAAGATAAATTAATATGTCATGCCTCATAACCAGAAAATTTAAATACACAACACAGAATTTCATAAGGCTGTTGTAGAAATAAATAAAAGTTGTTTTATGCATTTAAATAGACATGCTAAAACAAATTTGGTAACAATAAGGTGCATTTTAAACATATGTATAAATTATAAGGTGAGAAAAAATAAAACATTTCATAGGGCCCTAAACATAACTTAATTTTTGATAAATTGACTTTAAATTGTACAAGTTTCATGTTTTAATTAATTAGACATCTTTTTTGATTAATAAAATTAAATTTAACTATTAAAAAGGAGTCCAGAAAAAAAAAAACAGAAAAAAACAGAATAAAAAAAAATAAAATGGAATTTGGTAAACAAAAATAATAAATAAATAAATAAAAATGGGCCCCTATTTTTGCATGCAAACATATATTTCTAAATTTATTATTTTATTTGTGTAATATATTTTTGTAAAGTTATAATTTTGTGATAATACTTTGATATGTTTGCTATTTGTAGTGATTACGATTTACTATTTTTTTCATAGTGTAACAATGTTGTTTTGTGCTGAGGCAAAGTATCTGTCAGATGAACTAAAATCGAAAGCACAATATGACTTTGCTCACACGTTGAGTTCATGAACCGATGTTTTCAGAGTATCAGAAGAGGGATGAGTCAGGTCATAAACCTTTTTTCTTTGTTCAATTTGCGCACTGAACATGGGTTAACTTGGAGCTCTTACTTTCTGGAGCTCTCAAAGTGCACCAGATTAACCTGTGTCTAACAAAACGTTAGACACTTCATTACGTATTTCATACATACATCATACGTAAGTATGATGTGAGCTCCCATCCACCACTACTAGCCCCTGATGTTTTGCCACCAGCCCCAGATGTTTTCAAATCCTAGAAACGCCCCTGCTCTCGTGAAAGTGTTGAAGAAGATAGGAATTGTTGAATAAAGTCACTATTTTTGTTTTCTCTCGTAGCTTCATATAATTAAGTTTGATCCACTGATGTCACATGGACTATTTTACTGATGTCCTTACTACCTTTCCAGGTCTTGAACATAGTAGTTGTGTTGCTGTCTATGCAGGGTCAGAAAGCTCTCGGATGTCATCAAAACTATTTTAATTTATGTTCTGAAGATGAACAAAGGTCTTACGGGTTTGGAATGACATGAGGGTGAGTAATTAATGACAGAATTTTCATTTTTTGGTGAACTATCCCTTTAAGTACAGAATTAGACATACACTGACCAAAATTATAAACACAGCACTTCTGTTTTATGAGCTGAACTTAAAAGTCTAAGACTTTTTCTATGTACACAAAAGGCCTATTTCTCTCAAATATTGCTCACAAATCTGTCTAAATCTGTGTTAGTGAGCAATTCTCCTTTGCCGAGATATCCACCTCACAGGTGTGGCATATCAAGATGCTGATTAGACAGCATGATTATTGCACAGGTGTGCCTCAGGCTGGCCACAATAAAAGGCCACTCTAAAATGTGCAGTTTTACTGTATTGGGGGGGTCCGGGGAGGTCCGAAAACCAGTCGCTATCTGGTGTGACCACCATTTGCCCCACGCAATGACGCGTTGACATCAGCAAACCACTCACCCACACGACGCCATACACGCTGTCTGCCATCTGCCCTGTACAGTGAAAACCTCTCCAGAGTGCCAGACGCCATCGAATGTAAGCATTTGCCCACTCAAGTTGGTTACGATGACAAACTGCAGTCAGGTCGAGACCCCAATTAGGACGACAAGCATGCAGATGAACTTCCCTGAGACGGTTTCTGACAGTTTGTGCAGAAATTCTTTGGTTATGCAAACCAATTGTTGCAGCAGCTGTCCAGGTGGCTGGTCTCAGATGATAGAGGTGAAGATGCTGGATGTGGAGGTCCTGGGCTGGTGTGGTTACACGTGGTCTGCGGTTGTGAGGCCGGTTGGATGTACTGCCAAATTGTCTAAAACACCTTTGGAGACGGCTTATGGTAGAGAAATGAACATTCAATTCACAGGCAACAGCTCTGGTGGACATTCCTGCAGTCAGCATGCCAATTGCACACTCCCTCAAAACTTGCGACATCTGTGGCATTGTGCTGTGTGATAAAACTGCACATTTTAGAGTGGCCTTTTATTGTGGCCAGCCTAAGGCACAACTGTGCAATAATCATGCTGTCTAATCAGCATCTTGATATGCCACACCTGTGAGGTGAATGGATTATCTCGGCAAAGGTGAAGTGCTCACTAACATAGATTTAGACAGATTTGTGAACAATATTTGAGAGAAATAGGTTTTTTGTGTACATAGAAAAAGTCTTAGATCTTTGAGTTCAGCTCATGAAAAATGGGGGCAAAAACAAAAGTGTTGCATTTATAATTTTGGTCAGTGTAGTTTAACAATATTTCTGCTGTTTCTGCAGTTCTAACCATATCGGCCGGTATCCCAGTCTCCTTCCTTTTTTCAGTTCTCTTTCTGTCTCGTGTAGGAACGAACAGCCGTTCTGAGTGCCTTGGCTGAAAAAGCCAAATTGACTGAGGAGATTCTGAATACAGTTCCAGGCATCAGCTGTAACCCTGTGCAAGGAGCCATGTACTCTTTCCCCCGCATCACCCTACCTGAACGTGCCATCAATGAAGCCAAGGTTTGTGTCACATGTTCTTGTTCTATGTTTTCTTGTTCTTGTTCTTGTTCTATGTTTTCTGCTTGGTCTAATTTACTTGCTTCATGGCTTGCTGTGTGTGTGAATACAGGCAAAGGATCAGGCTCCAGACATGTTCTACTGCATGAAACTTCTGGAGGAGACTGGGATCTGTCTTGTTCCTGGCAGCGGTTTTGGTCAAAGAGAAGGCACTTACCACTTCAGGTGTGTGTGTCCTCAAAAGTTTTGAACTTTCTTCTCATGGTTTGTAAAAGGAATTGTTGACACACAATATACACTACTAGTCAAAAATTTTTGAACAGTAATATTTTTAATGTTTTTTAAAGAAGTCTCTTCTGCTCACCAAGCCTGCATTTATTTGATCCAAAATAAAAACAGTACAATTTTCAAATACTAAATAAAATGTAATCAAAAATGTCTTGAAATGTGATCAAACCTAAATTTTCAGCATTATTACTCCAGTCTTCAGTGTCACATGATCCTTCAGAAGTCTAATATGCTGATATTCTGTTCAAGAAACATTATCATTATTATTATTATTGGCAATATTTAAAACAGTAATTTTTTTTTTTTTTTTTAGGATTCTTTGATGAATAGAAAAATCCAAAGATCAACATTATTCTGAAATAAAAAGCTTTTGTAACATTATACACCATATCATTAAAAAGCTTGGAGTCAGTATTTTACTTAGCAAGGATGCTTTAAATTGATCAAAAGTGATGATAAAGACATTTATAATGTCACAAAAGATTTCTATTTCAGATTAATGTTGTTCTTCTGAACTTTCTAATCATCAAAGAAACCTAAAAAAAATTCTACTCAGCTGTTTTTAACATAATAATAATAATACATGTTTTTTTGAGCAGCAAATCAGAATATTAGAATGATTTCTGAAGGGTCATGTTGGGTAATGATGCAAAAAAATCAGCTTTGAAATCATAGAAATAAATGACATTTTAAAATCTATTCAAATAGAAAACAGTTATTTTAAATAGTAAAAATATTTCACAATTTTACTGTTTTTGCTGTACATTGCATCAAATAAATGCAGGCTTGGTGAGCTGAAGAGACTTCTTTAAAAAACATTAAAAATATTACTGTTCAAAAACTTTCGACTGGTAGTGTATGGATCGTTGACATGAAATATTGTGCAGTGACATCAATGTCCTTCATCTAAAATTATTTTATGATAAATTTTGTAGTTCTTGTAATGAAACGGAAGTCACAATAGATCTTTTCTCTCATATTATGACATGTGGGTGAAACAGTCTAAGAAAAAAAAAATGGAGTGAGAATGTGGTTTTATCCTTTGGTTGTTGATTGGATGATATGGATACCCATAACATGCATTTAGAAAACAGAAGGGGGTGAATTCATTTTATGCTGACTTTACTATACAGTACATGGAATATCTGGTAAAGAAAACAAAAGAACAAATTTAACACCAAACAATGTTATACTGTATTTCTGAACATGTAAATGCAGCCTTGGTAAGCATAAGAGACTTTATTAAAAACATTTAAAAATTGTAATGCTTCCAAACTTTTGACAGGTGCTGTATATAAATTTTGGTGTTTTTTTGTTTCACCAGGATGACCATCCTTCCTCCAACAGACAAGCTCAAGATTATGCTCAACAAACTGAAGGAATTCCATCAGAAATTCACCCAGCAATATTCTTGACCCAGTTCACCCACCTCGTCCAATTATGTCCCTTCTACTACAACCAACTGACAAAAAGTGCTAAAATCCAATTTTCACATCTTAACGTTTGGTCAGAATGTGGCCAAATAATCACTTGAGCCTTGATGGACACTAATCTGCACCTTTGCCACATAATTTTATGCCTTGTAGCTAAACATGAATGACTATACTATAAAACTATCATTATGGACGTGATAGGACCATTTTAACATGCGATGGGTAGAAATAGCATGACTTGATTTCTCATATCACAAGATTTTAACAAAATCATCACATTTTTAAGAAACAGTCCTGAACAATTCCTAAACATCCAGTTCTTCTTGATGTGGTATGATGTTTAATGTATGTTAGTGTGTAGCAAAATGAAAATAATGGGCATTGTTCTTAATTTTGCACTTTTCCCGTCAGTGCTTTGTGGTCGTTGTAATTATAAATGCGTTCTTGAATCAGTGTATGCTACAACATTTCTGTATGTGTAAATAACAGATTGATTATATGGGAGATATAATACAATATACATTAACATTTTGTTCTGTGTGCTGTTTTAAGGGGTAGACACATTTTTTTTTCTATGCAAACTCCTCACCACTAGAGGACACACCACCACAGAAATCATACTTAATCGTGTTTTTGAATTGAAGCCTTGTTTTGTAACACCTCTGTCTCTCTCCCACACACAAAGACATACTACCGAGAAGCCCAGCTGCTTCATTCTTTGATGGTGTCATTTTGTTAATGAGTTAAGAGACATTATGGGATGAGATGAACTTTGAGAACTTCTCATCTCAGAACTTTTAAAAGCTAATTGTCTCTCGTCAGCGCTCTGTGAGAAATGCTTGGATTTTAACTGCTACGCTGACATTCCGCAGTCGTTTTCTTCCAATTTTTGCACAGAAATTTATGTTTGGTAAATGCATCGCCACATATTATATGCACACTGCTCAAAAGTTTGGAATAGTATTAATGTTACAAAAGATTTTTATTTCTGTTCCTTAGAACTTTTTTATTAATCAAAGAAAAAAATATTAAGTACTAAGAACTGTTTTTAACAATGATAATAATAAGAAGCAGTATTAATAATTGATACAAATAATAATTGATCACTGAGAATGATTAGAATGATTTCCTAAAGATCATGTGACACTGAGGATTGGAGTAATAGCTGCTGAATATTCAGCTTTGCCATAACAGGAATAAATTACATTTTTAAATATATTAAAATAGAAAACAGCAATTTAAAAATTTGAAATAATATTTTACAGTATTACTGTTTTACATTTATTTTACAAATAAGAGTAGCAGAGCACAACATTAGGTTCTGGAAGTTAAAAAACAATCTTTTTGTTAGAAAAAATTGGTAGAACATTACCAGTGAACATGATGCTTCACAGAAACATTGCCAAGTAACAGTTATAAGACCTTTGGCATGTGAAAACATTTTATCTGTTAAGGGATCTTCAAGTCTTCTTTGTTAAGAATAAAAGCAGATTTCAAGATGACAAATAAGGTTATTCTCTACTATGTCTATCCAAACTTGAAACAGTCTCTCATATTGTCCCTGACCTCTGTCAGCCCATATTAGCAGTGGTGAGACAGAGCTGGCTTTTTAATTAAGCAGCATCTTGTTCGTACCGCCCGCTGCCTTTGTCTTTGCACCTGACGACCGCCTCTAAATGCTGCTTCTGTTTGCTGCTCACTGATTGATCTTGATGTGCTTGTCTTAACAGGGAGTGACAGCAACAGCAGAGGCAGAGATCTAATCTGCCAGCCGCTCATAGACAAATGTGGCACAAGACAGTCATGCTTCCAGAATGTTTTGCACATCACAGTTCTTTAATGAATATGTTTACGTTTGTGTTCTCAACAAAAGCAGTAAAACCCACCATCATCCAACCATATAATATAGGCCTATATGGCTGGGTCCAAAAGTCTGAGACCACACTGAACTTGATTTGATTTTTATTTTTTATTTTTTTCAAGTTTTTGACTGAAGAAATACTACTTATAAATTTATACAACAGTTCTTTCTAGTCTCCGAATCTGATTGGCTGATAAGAGTGCAATATTAGAGCAATATCAGAGCTCCAACAGCCGTTCACAGTTTGTAATTGTATCACTCTGCTTGCGGGACTATGGCAAGCCGTTTTAGCTTAAAATATTCTAAGTGTTACTCGTCGTAATTGCATTTTTACTAGTAATAATTGAATTAGAGAGCTCTATAATTCTTACTTTGAAAGTTTTCGGACATGTGAGCTACAGCTCATTAATTCACCTGAGAGCGCCTCACCTCGGCCAGATCTTCTGGAATTTACCGCTGACTCTGATGTCTTTATAGTGGTTAAACATGAGCTATAATTTGTTTGGGGTAAATCTAACGGACAGTCTTTGGTGTCGTTAAACTATTATTTGTTCCAGAGCAAATAGTTTTGGCAAAATCTCATCATGTTTATGTAAATTCAATGCTAATATCAGAGCGCTGTCTTTGTAGGTTTAAATGGATTGCCTACCAACTTTTATGATGGATGTTGTTGAATATTATTATTCAATAAATAATATTTTATAGAAATAGTATTTAAAAGTGTTTAATATTGAGAAATATGATTTTAGTTACATTGTTCCGCCATTAGATAGCCACAAGAGACTGTTTTACAAATCAGAAGACTTTTATGCTGACAAAATAAACACGTCAGAAACTGAAGTTATTTTTAGTTTTAACAGCTTGACCTGCTAACACATACACAGAGCAGCACTGTCTTCAGAAATCACCCTTAACAGATGATATTAATGATATTAACATTACGACAAAGATAATGTGTTCCTCAGCAGACATTCAAACTAATGTTTCATCATGAATATGAAGAATCAGATACAGGTAATCACGATTGCTCAGACCATCTTTCTCTCATAAACCTCTACATAATACAGCTTTTAATACAATAATACAGTAAGCTTTAAATTAAGCAATTTAATGTTTCTTTGTTCTAGTCCTAAAGTAAAGTTTTCGAATTAGTAACGGAGGCTTGGGCTCAGCTGTCAATCTGAGATTTGAATCTGTGGTGGAAGGGAGTGGTTCTGCACAAAAGAGGGTTTTTAAAGGCACTCCACTGTTGTTCCTTATGTATTTACGCACTTGTGTCGTCAGACTGTTGTATAAACGCAATATCACACTTGTAGACTTGAGATATGGCTGTATAACGGCACGCTGTGATCCCCTATGGCTGAATCACAGCAGTGCCGATATATAGCCCTGCTCACATATAACAATTTAACTTTCTTTTTTAGCTACTGTACTTATGAACTTTCTATTGATCAAAGAATCAGTAATATTTTACAATACTACTGTTTTTGTAGTATTCTGGATCAAATAAATTCAGCTTTGGTGAGCAGAAAAGACTTCTTTTAAAAACATTTAAAAAGTCTTTTAAAATAGTGTAAATAGAATTTGGATTACACAGGATAGAAAGAATGGCTGTGAAGTGACACAACTGATGCTGGTAGGACACATGGCACTATGACAAATGAAGTATGTCTGGATTACATTCATACTATATAGAATGCAATTTTTTAGTTGCGAAGTAATACATTACTTATATATACTTGCAGGGAGTAATCAAGGGAAAAAGAACAGGTGTGAGCTAATCAGGAGCTATGTAAACAAATGAAACTAGGTCAAATAAAAACACAGAACAAGGAAACTTAAAACAGAACCAAAGCTGACCATACTGACAATAGGTGCCACAGATGTACAGTTTCATCTACTCAAACTGTACACGTGCTGTCTCACTATATAAGGACATGAACACAAAAACTTCATCTCCAGAGATGCTCTATGTCGCCTCACCAGCATCTCACCATTTTCTTTGGAAAAAAAAAAATCAAGCATAGCGTTAGTTCTGGCAGGTCATGTGAGGCGAGCGTGCATAAGCTGATTCACATCTACCTATAGCAGGGGTAGGCAAGTTTGGTCCTAGAGAGCCGATGTCCTGCAGATTTTTACTCCAACCCTAATCAAACACACTTGAACAATGTTTCAAAATTACTAAGGTTATAGGCAGGTGATGTTTTTTTCTTGGTTGGAGCTAAACTCTGCAGGACAGCTACTCTCTAGGACCGAACCTGCCTACTCCTGACCTATAGACCATTTCGTCAGACACTTCCTGTTTATTTTTTTTTTTAACATCACAAAAAAATACAACCAACATAACATTTGACTGGATGAAAATGTTACATTAGCACCTTTAAGATGTATTTGTATATGTGAAATAAAATAAAAAATAAAAAACAAAAAAACAGGAAGTGCTTCTGGACCAGTGTTGTTTACATCTAACGAAATGGTAGGAACACAACACCTATATACACCTACACATTCCTATTTAACATCTATTGAGTATGATTCTGTTGCTCTATTGCTTACTGAGCGGAATAGAACTTATCATAATCAGTGATGCTGTTTACACTGGATGTGCCACGGGGTGCTACGCAACAAGACAAATCCCTGACAGTAAACTGATGCCTTGTTCTATTTATGATGTGTGGCACAAAGTACAAATTATTTGCAACGGTCGCTTTGTCGGGTCCAGTGTCGACAGACTGTTTTAGTGTAGACAGTGTGTAAGTTTCTGGCAAGATCGATGTACTATTGTTTTAATTTTGGAGAGGAGGATTTCCTGCCCCTTTAATTCCTTCCAAACCTGTCAGCCCTATTTTGGCCCCACTGGTTCCGCCCATTCTAGAATCTCCTGAGTCTTCTGAATCACCTGCATCTCTGCTGGTTCTCCTACTCTCTCGATTTCCCACCCAGCCTCCCTCTCCTGCCTCCTCTCCAAACTGCCTCCCAGGATTCACTGAGCATCGTTAGTACCTTTGTTTCTCTTCAGTCTCTGCTCCAGTCCTCAACCACTCCTGACACCCAGTCCTCACTGTCCCCCATCCACCCCTTAGTCCCTCTTCAGCCTCCTCTCAGTGGTGTGGCTTCTCCTCAGGCCTGCTGTGAGCCAGCTTCTCCTGGGCTTGGGAGACTTTCAGCTCTGCCGGGCTCCCTCAGACCATCAGCTCCCCCTGGGTCGGAAAACGCCACTACTGCCCTCAGTCACTCCAGGCTCACCTCAGCCGTTTGTCGCTGCGGCTCCGTTGCAGCCTCTGAGATCTTCAGCATCTCTCCACTCCTTCGGATTTCTGTTTGCGTCATGGGCTCCAGCCCCATCGTCGTTGTCCCCTCCACTTGTCTCCATAGTGGCATCAGAATGTTCTCTATCATGGCTCTTACCTCCAGCGATGCCATTGTGGGTCACAGTCCTGGCTGTCACCAGGGTTGACATCCAGCCACTCCTGCTCAAAGCAATTCACTGGTTGTCACCTACATCATCACCACCCTGGACCACTACCCTCCTCTCGGTCATTGGTCCTCCTCCAGAGGCTTCTCCTGCCTGTGTTCTATTCCTTTGCCAACCCTTTTCACCATTCCTTCACTATGGTGCAAAGTCTTGCCATCATGGAGGGGAATTCTGTCACACGTACACTTTACTTGGGCTTGTTTTCAGTTTGCACTATCTTCTCTTGCTTAGTTAGTTGTCATAGTTACTGATTTGATTTGTCATTCCGTTCAGCTGTTGTGACGCACCACCTCACTAGCTCTTATATTTAAGTTCCACTCCTTGATAGCACACGTACGTCTGCAAGATGTCTGTTAAAGGTCTCTTGATCTGGAAAGCATCTGCTGTGTACAAACATCTGGCAGATGTCTGTAAGATATCAGTTTTACATACATTCTAAATCATAAACATCTTAAAGACATCTAATAGATGTCTATTTGACATATGATAGGAAACGTCCAATAGACGTATTGCAGATAAGCAAACTACATCTTGCAGATGTCTTGCAGATGTAAATGCAGACATCAAATAGATGTCTCCGAGATGTACATGTGCTATCAGGGCTGTTTCTGTTCATTATTGTTGGGTCTTGTCTGTTGAATTGACCTTGTGTGGATTACTAAAGACTGTTTAACTCTCATCTTTGTCTTTGTGCGTGTTTGTACACAGTTCGTTGTGACAGTATGATTAAAATTTAAAAATGATTTAAATATACTTTTTGATTACTATTTAATTGAATTATTAAAACGTCTTGAAAAAATTAAATGGATCTAAGAGTAAAAAACTGCAGCAAGTATATGTTGAATCACTGTTAGAATTATTATGAAATGGTTCTTAGAAAATGTTCTCCCCTGTAAGAGGCCCCTGACGCAAACCTATTTCACATTACAATAAATGTTTGTATTGAAATATGCATCAGTCTTTACCAGCACCATTATTATTAACTGTATCATATGCTCTATTTTTCATTCTGTACTAAATTGTATAAGAGCAAAAATGCGTAGCACGTACATGCACGGTTGTAAGTGTGTCTAACCACTATCATTTAAAAGCAGTGGAACAATGTAAAAACACTGCAAAGATTTTGTTTTATATTCCAGACGCTGCCTCAACCTCCATCGTTCATGCTTTCTCACCTTTTAGTCACTCTCTTTGCTTTCATTCCCATTCTCAGCATGGTTCCTTTAAACATTACAATTAAGACATGCATTTAGTCAGGTTCTTGCCATTATGAGAACAAACCCTCCAATATGCAGTCACGAAAAGCAAAATGGCAATCAGTAGCTCTATTGTTCAGTGGGTTTCAAAACTGGCACCTCAGCCTAACACTTGAGAATTTTTCCCTTTCAAACTCACATTGCAATTTGAGGCAAGCTTCTCGTAAGTTTCCTATTGATCTTCACTGCCTAAATATGAGGATGACTGTGCTCCGAATGACGCACCACAGGAATTTTGAAATCTCATGAATATCATGGATTGGTTTCCAGAATTTATTTTAGGTCCTGGACGCAAATAAATTTGTACCGCATTGCGATTTACTCAAAGCTTGGGCTTAGACTTTGTCATGGAAATTTCATCCATGCAAGACACAATAGTATGGAGAAGACCCATTCATTGTCACAGCAGAACAAAAGTGGCTTTACATGCTCATTTTTATGCTAGTTTGTTTTCTCTCTCATCCTTTCGCTCTGTCTCCATACATGTTTTTCTATTTCTCCTCTGGCCTTCATCTCTGAGAGCCTCTGTTGCTCTGTTTGTGGCAGATTAGTAATGCTTCCCCTCTGTCACGGACAGCAGAAGGAGAGAGACATGGTGCGAACGTGTGCCAGTCCTGAGCAGCTAACACCCAGTAGGGTCTCTGAGCATGTTCACCCATTACATAAGCACAAACAACTCCAGTGGCTATAGATACAACGCTGACTGCATCTTTGAACAAGTTGTTGATTATGACAACTTTAGCAGTTTTTTCCCCCACCTTCATCAATAAAGAGAAGCTCAAACAAGTTCAAAATAGTGGCTTATTTCAGAAATAAAATCCTGATCCATTAAGAATAGTACTCAGAACTTGGAAATTTAAACCACAAATAACAAGGTTTGATTGTGATTTCATTACATTAGAAAATATAAAAGAATAACTAGCACAAACAACCATTTCTTTCACAAGAAAATGTAGTAAATTACTTAATGTGGTTGCTTTAACACCTGAAAGAATTGACTTAATACAACCACAAAAAATAACAATGGGAAAAAAAAATGGCTTAGAAATGTTTATGAGAAATTTCGTTTGTGGATTTTTATATAAGTGTCCAATAGTGTAAATACATTTGCGGCCACTGTATTTCACAGTTCACAAAAGTTTGGTCAGTAACACGCCCACTTGTGAAAGAACAAGGATGGGTGCATATGTAGATGTAGATGCACAAAAAATGCTAATAAAATTGAAAATGATCAGAGTTGCCATGGTGATGGTGATTAATCTCTTTCTTATCAAGGTTATCCAATACTTTGCCTCCCTGCTGTCTGAGGAGTGTACAGAGTAATTGATCAATACTAGACTAGATCTATCGATCAAAATTGGTGCACTCAAAGATTTGTCGATTGTGCCGAAACACTCTCTGCAGCTCATATGTCTCAGTCAGCAAACTCACAGATGTTTGCTTCAGTTTCAGCTGTAATTAAATGGTAGAGAGAATAATCATTAAGCCCTTTTGAATGCTTTACTAAGCAGCAGGGCAAATGAGGTTGCAACAAAGCATGCAGGAATTTTTTTCTGTGAAACATAAAATGAGTAATTATTAAAATCAGTCCATTTGAGTTTTTCTGCTAGAACATTCTATCATGTACTCACCCTCATGTTGGCGTAAAACCCAAGAACTTTTTCCCTCTAGAATAATGATTGAATAATGAACTGTGGTACAACCTGCCATGTCTTCAAGTACACAACATGATTCTAGAAATGTACACTATTTAATTAACATACATTTCAATTTCGTAATTTTTGTTTGTTTGTTTGTTTGTTTGTTTTGGTATGTGATGTTTCATTTTGAACATCTGATTATACACTGATCAGCCACAACATTAAAAACACTGAAAGGTGAAGTGAATAACACTGTCAAATGGTGTATATTAGGCAGCAAGTGAAGTTAGTTCTCGAATTTCATGTGTTGGAAGTGGAAAAATGGACAAGTGAAACGATCTGACTGAATTTGACAGGGGCCAAATAGTGATGGCTAGACAACTGGGTCAGAGCATCTCCAAACAACAAGTCTTGCACCATTTTTGGTTGGTACCTTCCAAAAATGATACAAGGAAAAAAAAAAACGGTGAGCTAGCATCAGAGTCGTGAAGTCGAAGAAGCAGAAGTTGAAGAAAAAGCTGAAGAGGCAGAAGTCAAAGAAGCAGAAATCAAAGAAAAAGTCGAAGAAGCTCGAAGAAAAATCTGAAGATGCAGAAGTAGAAGTTCGAAGTTGCAAAAGTCGAAGAAAAAGTCGAAGAGGCAGAAGTCATAGAAGTTGAAGAAAAAAATCAAAGAAGCAGAAGTCAAAGAAGTCTAAGAAAAAGTTAAAGAACCAGAAACTGAAATAAAAGTCGAAGAAGCAGAAGTCGGAGAAAAAGTCGAAGAGGCAGAAGTCATAGAAGTCGAAGAAAAAAAATCGAAGAAGCAGAAGTCGAAGAAAAAGACAAAGAAGCATCAGTCAAAGAAAAAGCTGAAGAAGTCAAAAAAGTCAAAGAAGCAAAAGTTGAAAAAAAGTCGAACAGGCAGAAGTCAAAGAAATTCAAAGTGGCAGAAGTCAAAAAAGAGGTCAAAGAAACAAAAGTCGAAGTCAATTCAGAAGTCAGAATTAGAAGTCAAAGAAAAATTTTAAAAAGCAGAAGTCGAAGAAAAAGGTCAAAGAAGCAGAAGTCGAAGAAAAAGTACTTTTACATAATTTTACAGTGTAGGATTAAACCAAATGCTGTACCATTGAACTCCCCACAAGGAGTCTAAACGCCCCAGGATACTGAGTGAAATCCGTGCTGAGAAACTCGTTCAGTGGCTGCGACAGCATGACCAGTGTCTGCAAGTTTGCATCCTGCCAGGATGGCATCTAGCGTTTCTTGTCTCTGCTGTTTGTAAGCTCTTTCAGTAGCTGTGGTCTGCTAAAAGCCACAAAGGCATCAATTTTAAGTTACTTAATGTTAAGTGACAACTTGAATGTTTTAGTTGACTAAAAATTTTAAGGCAGCGGGGTAAATTAAGTTGAAACAATTATTTCTTTTTACAGTGAGGGCTAAAGTGGAGAGAACAAAGATGCTTTATTTGTCTACAGGCATCTCTCTTCTTATCACTAGGAAAGCAGTGAAAACTTACGCTTGACATAACACTTCTCTTGTTGCCTTTCAAATGAAAATTACAAGAAAAATCTGCATTTTGGCATTGTTTCAGTACCCATTTACAATGGGTAAGTGAGCATTAAAACGTGAACATGGAGGAATGCAAGAAGGTTGCCTGGTTGTTATTCTCCGGGCAGTTTTCTGCTTGGAAACCTGGGCCCTCATTTATCAAAAGTGCGTACGCACGAATGTGTGTGTAATGAGTGCGTAAGAACAGTTTCATGCAAAGTGTGGGATCTACCAACTTGTACTTATACATAGAAATGTGTGTAAATATAAACACAACTCTGAGCATGCTTACGCAGAGAATATAGTAGTAGAATAGTGATACTACAGACAGAAAGTGCCGCTGCGTGTTTCCTGTGTCCTTTAACTGCAAATACTCAATTAATAATTTCATAGATCAAGCTAAACATTTATATAATTGGTGTGAAAATCTATAAAAGACACTGAAAAAAAAGTCTTATCTCACGTAGTATTTTGTCTTGTTTCTAGTCAAAATATCTAAAAAATTCTTAAATTAAGAAGATGCATTTACTAGATAAGCAAAAAGATGTTTAAAGATATTTAGTCTTGTTTCCTGGGGGCGGGGGGGGTTAAATTAAAGTGAATTTTCACTTAAAAGTTAAACTATTTGCCAGTGGGGTAAGTAAAATCCTCTTAAAACATGGTTATTTTTCTTACCCCACTGGCAGATAATTTTACTTATTTTAAGCAAAATGCACTTAATTTAGACTTTTTTTTTACCCCAGGAAACAGGACTAAATATCTTATATCTTGCTTATCTAGTAAATATATTTTGATTTTTTTTAGAATTTTTAGATATTTTGACCAGAAACAAGGCAAAAATACTAAGTAAGATAAGCATTTTTTGTTTGTTTGTTTTTGCCGTGCAGGTGGGAAGTAATTTGAAATGTAGCTATAGTGTCATGGCTGATCTCGCTTTGCTGGAAAATTCAGCAAACCATGCGCTGCACAGAGAACGCATTTTCAGAGGCCGCGCTGTGCTGTTTAGTGAGAGCACTGAAGGACTTCTCAGTCTGTGTCGCATACCATGATTTCGGTGAGGACATTACACATTCACGTGATTTACTGGAGGCGTTTCTGAATGCAAATGACCATGAACGTGAATGAGCATGGTGTTACTGGTGTGCGTAAGAACCGCGTACGCACGTTTGATAAATATGGATTTTTTTGTACTTGCACACATTCTAATTTTCATTCGTAGGACAACATATAGAACCTTTTCTATGCACTGTTGATAAATGAGGCCCTTGGGTCCTGGCATTCATGTGAATGTTACTTTGACACGTACCACCTGTACCTAAAGATTGTTGCAGACTACATATACCCCTTTATGGTAATGTTGTTCCTTAATGGCCTCTTTCAGAAATATAATGTATCCTGCCACACTTGTTCAGGAATGGTTTGAGGAACATTCAAGGCGTTGTCATATTCTCCAAATTACCCAGATCGCAATCTGATTAAGCATTTATGGGATGTGCTGGACCAACAGATCCGATCCATGGAGAACCCAACCTCACAACTTGCAGGACTTAAAGCATCTGCTGTTAATATCTCAGTGCCAGATACCACAGGACATGTTCAGAGATTTTGTGGAATCCAAACCTCAATGCATCAGAGCTGTTTTGACAGCATGAAGGGGAACCTTCACCATACTAGACAGATGGCTTAAATGTTGTGGCTAATTATGGCTCAGTTTAAACTGCAAAAAAATGAATTTGTGAAAACGGTGACGTCATGTGCATGCATATTACTTGTTCAGTCTTTAGGTATGTGTGCATATCATTGCCAACCACTGTTCTGGCATGCATAATACAGCATTTTAGTAATTTTTGCAGATCTGTGTGAACGGGGATTGTTTTGGCAATGTTGTTATCTGTACGTGAAACTTTTAAAAAATGCTAAGCAAAATTCAGTTTGTAGTAAATCTTTGTCATGTAAATGCACACTCTAAATGTGTCCAGTGGTTACAAACTATCATTTAAAGAATCCGTATTCCATAATGATGCTTGCATAAGGTGAGTGAATGTTCTAAAGTAAGTAAAGAACGGGCTGGTTACATAAGTATAGTTAATCATCCCTCGGCAGGAGTGAGTGGCAGCGCAGTAAGAGGCCATGCTTTGAGGGGGTGATGGTGTGGTCGCACCTACTCTTCCTTTCTGTTCATCTGCTCTCTCCATTCTGGCTCAGGCCTCGTGCCACAGACCTGCCGAGTGACAAACTTAACAAAGACCACAATAGAAACAATTAGTCACAGAGCAAGAAGAGAAAGAGATCATGGCTTGTGAAGCATGTTGATTAAGGTCAATTGGAAATACGATGGAGAAAAAAAGCATCGGCATAGCAAAAGCAGTAATACCTGTGTGGGTTTTTTTTTCTTTTTTGTGGCGCACAAAATTTCCTTCTAGCCAAATAACTAGGCTATTTTTCCAAGTCAGGATAGTGAATGGAAACTGGGGTTGTCGAGCTTAAGTAGTATTTAAGAACTCATTAAAGTAGTCTATATGACTATTGCACCAAGTCCATGTTGTCATTTATATAAGAACAGATACAGTTGAAGTTTACATTCAGCTTGCAGAATCAGCAAAATGTAAATTATTTTACCAAAATAAGAGGGATCATACAAAATAGATTATTTTAGTTATTTTCTTTTTAGTTCTGACCCGATATTTCACATAAAAGATGTTTACACAAGAGTCCACAAGAGAAAATAATAGTTGAATTTATAAAAAATAACCCCTTTCAAAAGTTTACATACGCTTGATTCTTAATACTGTGTTGTTACCTGACTGATCCACAGCTGTGTTTTTTTTTCTTAGTGATAGTTGTTGTTCATGAGTAACAGGTAAACTGCCCACTGTTCTTTGGTCCCACGAATTTTAAGATCTATCTTTTCACACTGAGGACAACTGAGGGACTCATATGCAACTATTACAGAAGGTTCAAACTCTTACTGATGCTTCAGAAGGAAACACAATGCATTAAGAGCCGGGGGGTGAAAACTTTTTGAATTTAAAGATCAGGGTAAAAGTTATTTTGTCTCCTGGTAAACATGTAAGTATCTTTTGTAGCTTCTGAAGGGCAGTAATTAAAAAAAAAATGAACACATCTATGTTCACAATTATACTCAAAAGTTTTCACCCCCTGGCTTTTAATGCATCGTTTTGTCTCTGGAGCATCAGTGAGCATTTAAACCTTCTGTAATAGTTGCATAAGAGTCCCTCAGTTGTCCTCAGTATAAAAAGATGAATCTCAAAATCATACAGTCATTGGAAAGTGTTCAAATACACAAAAATGCTGAAAAAACAAAGAATTTGTGGGACATGATGGATTTTTATGAAGAACAGCAGGCAGTTTAACTGTTCAGGACAAACAAGGGACTCATGAACAACTATCGCTTAAAAACACACACACACACACACACACACACACACACACAAAAACAGCCGCGGATAATTTAGAGAACAACAAAGTATTAAGAATCAAGTGTACGTAAACTTTTGAACAGGGTCATTTTTATAAATTCAACCATCATTTTTTCTTGTGAACTATATGTAGACATCTTTTATGTGAAATATCTTATTTGGTTCAGTGCTAAATAAAAAATAGCATGCATTTTCCCTCTTTTTTGTGTAAAATAATTAATATTTTGCAGGTTCTGTAATGTGTATGTAAACTTTTGAGTTCAACAGTACAAGTTTTTATTTTATTTTTTTTTATTTTTTTTATTAAACTTTATCTCATGGCATGAGCCACACTTCCTTGGTTTGTTATTGCCTTAAAATTTGGTGCAATCTATTATCAGTTTGAAAATGACGCACCATTGTCCCCCATTATGTTCTGATTGTAAAAACAAAACTGTTTTAAAAGATATTCAACAGTTTTGTTAAGTTTTGGCACTTAAACATAAAAGAGATGATTTTGCATACTTAACACTAAATCGACCCTTTGTCAACATATTAAAGGATTCAAGACTAATCTTATTTTATTAGCTGTTTGTCCTTTTGTCTATAATACAATATATAGATGTGTTTAGCAACATATGCAGGTAAACATGAAATCACTGATGCTGACATTGTGGCCAGCTGATTTAGTATATTATTTGATTTAGTATAGTATTCGGAACATTAGTAGTATTGAGTTTTGATTTATTGGAATGGCTGTTGATAAAATGCACACCTTTGAAATAAACAATGATAAAGATTTAAGCAACTGCAAAGGAAACCCAATGTATTAAGAGTCAAGGGGTGAAAACTTTTTGAATTTGAAGATTAGGGTACATTTAACTTATTTTGTCTTCTGGGAAACATGTAAGTATCTTCTTTATCTTCTGAAGAACAATACTAAATGAAAAAAATATATATATTTTGTCATATATATATATATATATATATATATATATATATATATACATACATATATATATATATCTTCATTCTGTTCAAAAGTTTACACCCCTGGCTCTTAATGCATCGTTTTTCCTTCTGAGGCTGTTGATGAAGTGCACACCATTGAAATAATCAATGCTTAAGGTTTTGGATTACAATTCTGAGGATAAACTTTACAGATGAGTAACAACTGATTTCTTGTGTTTTTAAGCATTTCCACTCAGAAATTGTTAAGTTTCATGAGTAATTACAAAGAAACTACAATTAACAAACAATTTAAACATGACATTTTGAAGTAGAAAGACTGTAAAAGTATTTTCTTGTAAAACATACTCCAGTAAACTTTGTTTTACTTAAAACTTTGCTAAATAATTGTGAATAGAGACCAGACTTTGTGCCGTCACTCACAGGTCTGGCTATGTGAGACAAGCCAGTACCTACCATCCTGTGAAATTTTTTCCTTGGCCACAGCCACCATTGGCTCGTCTTACTGTGGGCTCAAAGACGTTAAAACATATTTTCTGTAGGGGTGTAACAGTACACAAAAAGACAGCACACTGATGGCATGTTGAGTTTATTAATATAGCTAAAAAATGAGGAAAAAAGCTTGATTATGGTTATTCAAGAAGTAGAAAACACAGAGCACTTTGTATTGTACCTGTCTGCTTTCAATAAACAAACAATTGTGTAATCTTTTCATTTTTTCTTTTAATTTTCATGCAAATATGTTAGAGCATTGTTTACTTTGTCCAGTGTGCAGATATACTTCACAATGGTAATGCGAAACATATTATGGGGGTGAAAGTTGTTTCATGTTTTTTGTGTGTTGGAGCACTGCTGTGCACATGAAGATGGCATGTGACTCATGATTATCAGTGACGGTCCAGTCACGCTGAGTAAGCCACTGAGAGAGCCAGCTGGAGTGGACAAGACAGGACACAAGTGCTCATTGACTCAGAGAGGGTGTGTGCACTGGTGCATCTGTCTGTCTGTGTACATACAGTACAGGAGGTGTGACTGAAGCAGTGAGCTTCTTATGCAAATGCGTGATGCTTCTTTATATGAAATATGACATGTGTGAGAACACATTTAGTGAATATCATGGTTTATTGTCTTCATCTATGCTCTTCATAACAAAGTTCTCAGTTAATAGCTAATGTGAGAATGAAGATCATGCTGTTTTAATTCACCCTTTGATGGAATTTCACAGGCTAGCACTTTCTCATGGAGAGTGTTGTTTAATTCACTGTAATAATCTTCATTAAGCAGCAGACCTCTTTCCCATTCACAAATACCTGGGGCTGGTTGAAAAAAACGGCTTAGATTTTTTTTACAAGATAATAATTTTTTAAACCGGTCTTAACATTTTAAAGCCAGTTACATAAAAAAATAGATTGGTCTAATTTGAACGCAAAAAGTAAGACTGATTCCCCTTGACTAACTGCTAGTTGGTAGTTCTTTAGACAGTCTTAAAGGAATAATTCACCCAAAAATGAAAGTTCTGTCATCATTTACTCACCCAGACCTGCATGAATGTCTTTTCTGTTGAAATATTGAAGGATATGGGTAACCTTACAGTTGATGGTAGCCTTTGACGTTCATTATATGGAAAAAAAATACTATGAAAGTCAATGGCTACCGTCAACTGTAAGGTTACCAACATTCTTCAGAATATCATCTTTTGTGCTCAACAGAAGAAAGAGGTTTGGAACAAGTGGAGGGTAAGTAAACGATGACAGAATTTTCATTTTGGGTGAACTATCATATGGTTTTTTTAAACCTGTCCTAATATTGTGTAGGAGTCCCCTACAAAAGGTTTAAATGCATCTAAGGTCAGAACATTGCAATTTGCAATGAATATACATTTGTGACTCTAGACCACAAAACCAGTCATAAGGTTAAATTTTTCAAAATTGAGATTTATACATCATCTGAAAGCTGATAAGCCAAATAAGCTTTCCATTGATGTATGGTTTGTTAGGATAGGACCGATATTTGGCTGAGATACAGCTATTTGAATATCTGAAATCTGAGGGTGCAAAAAATCTAAATCTTGAGAAAATTACCTTTAAAGTTGTCCAAATTAAGTTCTTAATAATGCATATATCTAAAAAATTAAGTTTTGATATATTTACAGTAGGAAGTTTACAAACTATCTTCATGGAACATGATTTTTTGGCATAAAAGAAAAATAAATAATTTTGACCCATACAATGTATTTTTGGCTATTGCTACAAATAAACCCCAGCGACTTAAGACATTTATACATAGAGTAATTTGTCAATGATTTTGAAACAGTTCGAATTAGTTTTGAGCGTAATGTCTATAAACCCCTCCCTTCTATATGCCTACTCTACTCTGTAGGTCAGTCCAAGCCTGTTGTGATTGGTACAGAGGGGAGTACCCGAGCAAGCTGACGAGTGCTACCATCTGTGTTGCCAAATCCGCAAATGTTTTTGATGTCGTGGGTTGAAGCAACCCCAGTAACGTCATATTTAGCCCCTGAAATGTGAATTGACCAGGGGAGGCAAAAAATGTGTATTTCACACCTCGGAACGTGGAACCGTCGAAATGTGATTGGGCTAGTTTTGCGTAGCGATTGGACACGTTTTGTTGTGAAAACCTGGCAACCCGGAGCATGCACCTGTAAATAAAACAATAATATAGCAAGCGAATCGTGGCCACAGCTAAAGTTCAGCTTCTAAACTGTAAAAAGTTTCTAAAATGCTTCTAAAAAGTTGACTGATGAAACAATACAGTTTGTAAACCAAAATATGTCTAAGTTACATTCTTTGTTATTAAATAAAGTAATTAGAACAGTGACAGTCTACATTAATCGACGCATTCTTAGGAAACGGTGGATTTACAGCGAATTATCAGAACTAAATTATTAGAACAGTAACATAGTGGTTTACCTGGGAACCTAAAGATGCAATACATCACATATTAGCACAAAAAATAGATATTTTGAGCACTCAAATGAAAATGTACACATAACGTATTACTCACACTTGCAGGTTGTGGTTTGGAGATGCTTGCTGGTCCAAATTAAAAAAAAAAAAAAATTAGAAAAGCCAAGATTAGAGAAGCAGTCCTCTGTACAATGACGAGTACAACAGAAGGTTCGAATTGTATTGCTGAGGTATCGTGGAAAAAAATTAATTTAAACCACTGATTCTTCACATCATCTTTCGGCAATGAAAACAAAACAAACTTGCTTTCACAGCGCAGAACACAGCGTCTTCTCAACATGATGTAAACGCACTAATTAGCGGAAGTGTTTGTGGGCAGGTCAGACTGTTCCTGTTTCGCCGGCAGGGAGGGATTATGCAAATGTGTTACCCAGTGACATAAATCGGTAACAGGCAGATTCCACTCGTTAAGGCGATTCTGAGTCGACTCTTTCTTTTGAGAGACAATATCTTCATGTACATATAATTTACTCCAGGTCAATACAGTTAGGGTAGGTCGAAAAACTCCCATCTCATTTTCTTCTCCAACTTCAAAATCATGATACATTGCTGTTTTACCTTGTTTTTCTATAAAGGGCATTTGATCTTCACTTCACTGATCTGCACATTCATTTTGTAAACACTGGGTCTATACTTCTGCAGCGATGTAGATGGCAAAAGTGAGATGGGAGTTTTTCACCATACCCTAACTGTATTGACCCAGAATTCACATGTGCATCACGGAGAATAGACAAGACAAGCTTTTGAGGTTAAAAAGTATGTTTAGAGCCCTTTGAAGCTGCATTTAAACTGCATTTTGGAAGTTCAAACTCACGGGCACCATAGAAGTCCACTATATGGAGAGAAATTCTAGAATTTTTCCTCAAGAAACATAATTTCTTTATGACTAAACAAAGACACAAAAATGTTGGATGGCAAGGGGGTGAGTATATTATCTGTAAATGTTTGTTCTGGAAGTGAACTTTGCAGACTGCTATCATTGAAGGATAGCTACATTACAGACTGCAAGAAAGATATTTTTCCGAAAACCCATATGACCTGCTCTTTAATAGTGACTGTTTATGCAAATGGCCTCACTGATGTCCTTCAGTTTGATGAGGTGCTGAGAACTTAATTTTGAGTCATTGATATTAGTGTCTAAGATGACAATGTGTGGAACTTTTTTAGGTGCTTTATCACTCTGAATTGGTGCAATTGATTATATTTCTCTAGCTGATTTATGGGTAAATAGAGACTTTGGGAGACTATGTCTGGGATGAGCAGAATAACAATTTGCACCGATTACAGTTTTGACTCTTAATGTAGTGTGCTGCCTTATAGGCATGAATGAATGTTGGTGCTTTTTGTAATAGTTGTATGCTCTTATGCTCATCAAATCTGCATTTATTTTATCATCAATACAGTAAAAACACCAATATTATGATACATTACATTTTAATATATTTTAAAATGTAATGTATTCACATGATGAAAAAGCTGAAAGCATTACTCCAGTTTTCAGTGTCACATGATAATTCAGAAATCATAACAATATGTTTATTTGGTGCTCAAAAAACATTTCTTATTCTGAATGTTGAAAACAGTTACTGAGTAATATTATCATGAATACCATGATACATTTTTTTCTGGATTCTTTGAGTAATACAAAGTTCAAACGAACATTTATTTTTATTCTTTTAACATTTTATTTTTTAACGTGACTTGTGCATTCTAAATAAAAGTACAAATTCTTAAAATAAATAAACGAATAAAATCTTACTGACCTTACTGATGATGTGTCCAGATGATGCATATGCACAATAACTGTCACAAATACATGTGACACTTCATGAGTACACCATTAATCTCTTAAAAAGCTATTAAATAGGCTAACAACAATGAAGTCATTTTCTGATAGCGTGCCACTTTGGATCAATCTGTGTCTTTGCATCTTTCTGAAGATACAGCTCACGTGTGTGCGCACTCTCTCTCTTTGTCTTTCTCACGACATAACCAACCCACCACCCACCCTCAGGTGAGAAAGCAGGGCTGTAATGCATCTCACACATTTCTGTTGGTGTTTCCAGTCTTTAACTTCGTTTTCTAAATAAACAAACAAAAACTTCGTTCAGGTGACGTTTACATCAGTCCAGAGAATGATAAAACGTCTTCGTTGAAAAGTTCATTGACTTTCTCTGGAGCTGCAGGGAAGTTTAATTTTTGTTTTTGGCGTCTCTTCTGCGCCGAGCAAGATTGCGCGTAAATCGCAGCGCGAGGCGCGCCCGGTGCTGTCGAGACTGGGCGTCAGAGCGCGGGTGATCGCCACGGGCGTGCTGGGTGTTGTCATGGTGCTGGTGCTGGTCATTCTCATCCCGGTGCTGGTCAGCGCGGCAGGATCCGACCCGCGCTATGAGATGCTCGGCGCGTGCCGCATGGTGTGCGATCCGTACGGTACTAAGTCTCCATCATCAGCACCGGAGGACAACCGCTTGGTTCAGTCCCCACCAACTTTCATTCGCGGTCCGAAAGGGGAGACAGGGCGCTCAGGACGGATCGGTCCGAGGGGTCAGCCGGGTCCGCCGGGTCCACCCGGACCTCCAGGTCCCCCCGGGGTCATAGGAGAACCGGGGCCACCGGGATTACCTGGTCCGCCCGGAGTCACCGGTGTCATAAGCGCGGCGACGTACAGCACCGTCCCCAAAATCGCCTTCTACGCAGGACTCAAGAAGCAACACGAGGGTTACGAGGTGCTTAAGTTTGACGATGTGGTCACTAACTTGGGCAATCACTATGACCCCTCGAACGGTAAATTCACCTGCTCCATCCCGGGAATCTACTTTTTTGTGTATCACGTATTAATGAGAGGTGGTGACGGGACCAGCATGTGGGCTGAT